>NC_139349.1:18637287-19237287 GCF_055883805.1 Amblyomma maculatum | reverse complement strand
TATGCCCAACCATAGAGTTACTTACCCTTACCTAGAGGGAAAGCTGTTTTGCTGTCTATGGGAGTTTGCATGGAGCTTCTTGACCAATTCAGCCCCCATACGCGCCCAAAGCATCATGGGGCTGAGAGGAACAGTGTGCAGAGCTAAAAACAACTGTTGGCCAAAAATAATGACAAAATAAACGTTGTTCTACAGCAAAAGATGTCCAACATTCAATATTGTGACTATAAAAAATTGCAAAAAGCGAGTGAAACAGCAAGTAAGTGTAAACTTTGTCCAAAATAAGCGATGGCTCTCTCTCATAGTGACGAAGTATTGAGCAGCACGGGAACCAATTTTCTGTGACTAATAGGCACACTTAAAAAAAAAAAAAAAGTTGAAAATATATATGATTGCGCAATCACTTTAGAAAGTTTTAGTAACGCCACTCTATGTTCTCGAAAAATTGCGACTGTTCCGCACCAAGTTGCACTCCGGGCCATGATGTTTAGCGCACCTATCGTGGCTGAAGTGCAGCACCCACACCTTTCCTCCAGGTAAGAGTAAGAAACTCTATGTGGCCAACCGAACGCTGTCATTCGTTTTTCTTCTTTTTGCATATATCCTCCAAAAACGTAAACACATCCAAAATCTGCTGCGTTCCCTTTTCATTGCTACGTGGGCGATGACGGCGACGCGCGACGTGGAGGTCATTGGAGTAAGAAACAGACACAAAAGCAATCCGCCTTCTTTTTTGTTACACGGGCAATCAAAAGCTCCCACGGTGCCGTGCGATGAGGAAGACAACGGTGAAAGGAACCTGCTCGAGCAAGGAAGTCGGGACGGGACGTTCGGAGAGCGCGCGCTGCCGTCGCTTCGCATTTCTGGCGTCACGGTTAAACAAGGCGCACACGCGGCGCTCGCTCCCAAGGAGTCGTCCCTCCGGCCTCAACCTCAGAACTATGACGGGCGCTTCCTTGTCGGAGCGCGTCGAAGCGAGAGAGCTAAGGGTGCGAGAGGAAAGATATATGCGAGGGCATTAACGGGTTCTCTCTGTGCGATGCAACCTCGCTGCGTCCGACCAGCCGCCTGGCGCGCGCGGGCGGTCGCCGCGAGCAGCAGCTCGCGCCGACGCGTGCCGCCCACAGCAAGCGTCGAAGACGCCTCGCTTGCCGAGAAGGAACGAGCCTGCACACATCACATCGTTCTGGGCTGCCTCGGCTGCCAAGAACGGGATAAGGGGTCACAACGGCTCCTCTCTCTGCCCGACCGCCTTAACGGTCCCTGTCCACACGCGCATCTCTACCGTTTTGCCTTTGGCTCTCGGTTTTTTCATTTATTCGGCTAATGGAACGGACGCGAGTCTCATCAAGGTCGGCTGTCGTCTTCGCGTAGGCATCTGGCTACCGGCCGACTAGCCTTGAAGCTTCTTCTTTCATGAGTTGGCTTCTTGCGTACATAGTCTGCCCTCACCTCCTGTAGTGTGGACTTTCTGCTCTCACGCGGGTTGAACGGCGTCGTCTTGGTGTTTACGCTTGCGAGAGCCAACAAAGAGAGCCGTGATGTGATAATGGTGTGATTGCACGTCCTACACTAATCGCGCGCGTGAGTCCCACCAGCTCGTGGGCCGGGAGTAGACATTAAGCGTGCAACGATTGTACACCTCTGATTTCTTCACAATGGTTTGTCAATATGACTTAGCTAGCGCGCGTGGATTCAGGCAGTGCATTTGTTGTCGTTTTGTTACAGAGCAAGCGTTAGACTTCCCATTCCAGGAGAAACCCAGCGTTGATAAGCGGATAATTTCTATTACATGAAAGGGCATGCCACGTCACATCCGAAAACCCCCGCCAAAAGCGCAATGTGACTTAAAAAGAAAAACTAATTGAATTAATTGCGCTGCAAAAACCGAATTGATTAATTTGTGGATATTAAGTATCAGACGTGGGTCCCTCATGTTGGGAATTGAGCGGATTACCTATACGCCATGCAGGCACACGCGTGTAGTAGGGATAAACAGATGTTATAAGACTGCCGACACAGCGCATCTCAGGCGTGTGGTGGCAAATACGGAGGGTCGATGTTGGGCTATCACTAAAGCTTCCATTCGCCTATTTCGTCAGTGTTTGTCAGGCTGGCTGTTTGTCTGAAGCCGCTTATCTACTTGGGAAACGCTTTTGAGATGCGAATCGAACCCACTAGGGCCCTTGAATCACGAGATGGACCCGCTACTGCTTGGTGCCGTATAGGGAGGTTTGAACCCTAATATGCTGTCCCAAAGTCGTTCTCCTAACTGTCATATGAAGGTGGTAGTTTACAAGTAATATGCTTGAGCACTGACTGATCGGCAGTTTGTCTGTCAGCAGGCTACCACGTGTCATGGCCGATTTGGCTGGAGCCACATTTTTGGGAGGCACTTTTGTGACGGGAATCGGATCCACTAGGAACCTTGGATCCCGAGCCCGACACGCTGCTCGTATAGTCCATGCAGACACGTCAGTAAGGCTCCGTTAAAGCATATCTATGTCACAGAATGTGGCACATTATGACTGCGTGTTAATAAGTCATGTGCCACCTGAAACAGAAACGGCAGAGAGAATCGAAAGGATGGCGCACCTACTTTGCAGTCAGCCAGACCACGCTAAATCGGCCGTCATTATATCGCTGCCTCTGACTAGCAGCGCACAAGTAGCACAACGACAAAGTGAGCGAACAGGATGTCATTAGAGGCTGCAAAGACCATAGTGAATGCTGAAGGCTAACCGCTATGGGTTAATTGACGCAGAAGCATCTCGCAAAGCTATCGCATTCAGTTCTCACTGGTGTTACCAATGCGGTTTTCAGTTCTTTTTATTTCGCAGTTTTTCCAACATTATGCTACTTGAGCGTTTTACTGTTCAGCAAGACTTCAGCACGACAACGTAGAGAGTCCATCGCGCTTGTCTATAGCGCACGAGCAGTCTAGGAGCAAATAAAGTGAAAATTTCAAGTAGCTTGTCTCTACGCTCTCCACAAGTCGTAAATTCGGCTACTCTCGCGTGCAAGCATTATCTGTAGAAGACACTAACTGGTTTAGAATTTTGTTTTTTGTTTTTTCCCGGTTTGTTTGCGTTTCATGCAACACAGCGCGAGCGCTTTAGACAAGTGTGATCGACTCTATAGAAAACCGACGCGTAGCTTTCTTTCCTGCAGAAAAATATGGAAGCTAAATACACCTAAAGTACGTTGCATTAAATTCGCGCGAAAGTTCCCCACTCTTAATAAGCCGAGTAAATAAAGAAGGAATAAACAAACAGAAGGAGTGAATAGTACTACAAGGCGGATCGGAAGCCAGTTTTTACTTCTGTCAATCGTTTAGATCATGATACATGTCCGCCTACGCCCCGGTGGTTTTCGCAACAATCATTGTATTACGTTTGCGAGGCGTTTATGTGGGTCAAGAAATTACAGCTTGCCGTCTTCCTCTAGTCGTCTGGCTGCCGACGCACCCATGCGACGCGCCACTTACGTCGTAAGAGAGTACGCCTTCGCGAGTGACCCCGCAAAACCAGTTGGGATGCAAGCGCTCTTTGCGCGACGAATGCGCCACAGAAATACCAAGTGCCGTGAAGGCGCCAAACACAAAACCTCGCGCTGCGCACAGGCCAGCATTATTTCGAAACCTCATATTTGTACGCATAATAACCCCTTCCACGGCGCAAAGCTAGCTACCGCTTTTTTTTTCTTTTTCTGTCAGTGTATTTATTTCTTTTTCTTCCCGTTATGTTTTTGAAACTCGCGATTGTGTTGCCGGCGTCGTTGTGGTCGCGTGCACCGAATTTTCACCGCTGCTGTTTATTCTTCCATAACAGTACCCGGCTCACGTGCACGGGCAGTGTCTAGTGAGAGAATTGCGCAAGTCAGTTACCGGTTCTCCCTGGTATTTTCTTGCCCCCCTTGCTTTAAAATGCTCTTCGCGACCCTAAGTGGCAGGCGCATTCCCTGGCTTTCCGCGGAAAAGTGCTATTTCGCACCGCGTCCTTTCCCTTCATTCGCTGCTAAGCTGGTTCGGTTGCAGTCACCGGTCAGGCGAGAGGCACGGCATGTCCCCTCGTCCTCAAGAATGCCGCGGTTTGCCGTGACCCAAAGACACGGCGTTTTACTGTTAGCTTTACGGAAGTGAACGAGCGGTGGGTGCCGGGCGCCTGACGGAGAGGAAAAAATCCAGCAGAGGTGCCGCCAAATAATGGGCAATGCGCAGGCGGTTGTGGATAACCAAACGCGAAGGTTTCATCTTGTCCCGGGCGCGGAATCGTTGTTTGTTACCCAGCTAGGTCCATTCAGGATGGTCCGAATCTTATTGTGTTGGTGGTACTCCTACTTAAAGAAAGCTGCGCTTCGAGAAACGAATAATCCACCATCTTGCCTTTCTAGCCATTAACGCTATGTAGTATAGGTTTGTGAGGTTAGTAGCGCCGTTTTCTGACAACGAAGCAGTCCATGTGCGAACATCGCAAGCCTGACCGCTAAACGATATCTTGAGTTTTTAATATAGGAGGGCACGTGGTTAAACGTTCCGACAGCACAAAATTAAAATGCACAACTGCGTAAATATGCAGGCACCCCTTCATATAGGTGTTTTTCAGGAGCTCGAATAGCTGCTCTCCCAAGAACGTGATAAAAAGTCATATTATTGTAATCGTCAGTGCAAGACAGTGGCGTTTAAGCAAGCAAGGAAACGAATCAAGCTGATCAAGCTGTAGCCGAGTGACAAGAGACACCTCTATGCCTCCGGTATTATTCCTTATCCTTGAACTGTCGCCGCGGTGAATCCGGCAGTCATCAAGACTAAAAGCACTGTTCTAGCATCTGTATGAGTAAGAAGCCTGGAGCCGACAATTAGCGAACGTATTGTAAATTTCGTTTCTCCTAAGATGACCAATTATTGCTGTAGCTCGTTTCCGGCTGCACACAGTCGGTGAAATCAGACAATAAAGTCATTAACGGTGAGCATGCCATTATCACCACGAACTGCGGAGGACTACGATTCATAAGGACACGCACTTCTGCGTAGCAGGCTCAAAGCACTGGGCTTTGACCCTTCGAATTCTGAGGCTTCATAATTATTAGACCACTATTCTACCATAGGAGCTTAAATATCCGCCTGGAATCCAGAGCATTCGATGAGTTTTACTTGTTCCCCCTCCATGTAATTTGCGTCGCACGTACCACATAGGTAAAGGGGGCGTTACAACAGGCAAAACGAAGACTTCCTTATATCATTTATTCCCCGTACGTCAAACGACTGGTGTCGCCTTCCATCTTCCACTGACACAATTTCTGACGCTTTACTGTTTCGTTCTGCTGTTAGCGCATCTAATGCCCAAACCATACTCGACGTGTTTATTAACGTATGAGTACTAGCGTTCCCGTGCCAGAAATAATTTCCAAGTGACGTCGGTGGTGTTGACCGTTCGAAGCATCGCAGCCCCGGGACCTTTGCACCCCTGTTTGAAGGATCGCAGTCGCGAAAAATTAGGAGCATGCATCCGGCAATTATAGTAAACAACTCATGCGGTCAAAGGAACCTAAAATAACCCTACACCTCACTAAATAATTCTGAAACGGCATTGGTGTATCTGCTGATTCTTTCTTTACGCAAGCGTTAGCATGAATATATAGCAATCTGTAACAAAGTAACAATCACGCGTATATATCTTATGACTCTCACTGATCGTCTGTTCTTTTTCCGTTTTGACGAATTATTAAAACCTACTCTTGCTTTGTGTTTCCTCAGCTTATTTACGTATTCTTGATACATTACCCGCTCTGTTTGCGAGGGTTTGACCGAAGGGAAGAATAAATTATTTAATTTGGTTCGCAGTCTTTCTCCGTAATATTCCATCAATTGGAATGCATTGGCTTTGAGCAAATATGTGG
The DNA here is from genome assembly GCF_055883805.1 of Amblyomma maculatum. Classification (NCBI taxonomy): domain Eukaryota; kingdom Metazoa; phylum Arthropoda; class Arachnida; order Ixodida; family Ixodidae; genus Amblyomma; species Amblyomma maculatum. The sequence continues at coordinate 19,231,389 of NC_139349.1, read as the reverse complement.
AAATAGCATCTTGCCATGTTCGTATGACGGCATAATTTTCAACTTTTTTTTTGTACCTAGCACATTCTTCAGCCGGAGAGGGGAGGGCCTCGATTCCCAATTTTCGTCTCTAATTAAGAGCTCGGTGCGGTAATACGAAGGCCAGTGCTACCATTTCCATCCTCTCATTATCGCTTTTTGCAACTGATGCGACACCGCGGTATTTAGGCTTGAACTCTATTTAAACATCGAAGCAATCTTTTGCACTCAGCCGAAAAGCCGTGTGATTAATTATCTCATGTCTAGAGGGAGCAATCAAAGCGTGATCAATCGTAATCTTATGGGACTTGAAGGCCGGGGGTCACTGATATCGCGTTTTGCAATGCGAGACGTGAAACGTCCTTGCAACTAAAACTTCTTAACGCACAGGTTGATCATTGTTTTCTATATGTTCTTTGTTAATGTGAAATACTCGCACCGTTTACATTTTTTAAGCATTTTTTTAAGTAAAGTGCTGGAACAAAATATGTTGAGAAATGGTGCCGAAACAGCATTTCGTGTGAGCTTATCATGGCGGAACCAATCAACGTGCTTGTAGAACTCTCTTTAAAAATATCAACTTGAATTGGCAAATCATTTCGGAAATTCAAGTCGTCCTCGTGTCGTATTTGTCTTCCGGCCGTAAAATGCGCCTTTACAACTCATGCATGTACTAAATATAGCTGCTGTAACTTTTCTGTAGCCTATCTGCACACTGGGCAGCCAACTATATTGTTAATAAGCTGCAAAAATCGGTCATTTCTATGTTTGGAGTACGCGCTTATAGCCTATCAGGCTATCTAAATATTCAGCTCGTTACAGCTACCCGATTAGTGCACTATCTTGGAGCGGGTCGCCGCTACAGCGTACAGATCGCGCACTGGATTTCTGTCCGAAGGTTAAATATCTAGGTCATGTGTGCTGAAATGCGCGGTGGATACACCTGAGCCGATTGTAAGAAAGTAAAGCATCCAAGTGCAAATAAAGTAAGCAAAAGGAGCAGTTGAGACCGAAACTTGGAGAAAAAGGGCGCGGAGACATGAAGGTCACAGTCGGGTTCTAAGCCTATAGTGGGTACAAATGTGTTTACAAGCGCTCGCCTGTTTAGAAAGTTTGTTCTCTAGACTGTTTGTATGTTTCTTCTGTATTTTTTTACTTATTGGGCCGTAAAAATCAACTGTAATGATTCATTTCGGCTTCCTCTGCCTCTTTTTTTCTTTTCCAATATTTTTTTTTTGTTATCCGATTTTGATTTTTGTATTTCCTCCTTTTTCAACGACATTACAACTTGCGGAATTGCGGCAGGCATAATCACAAGCATTATAATAGATAAATTCACAACCGACGATCAATTATCTTCCACCCCATATGTATCCATTTTCTCTCTTTGCACGATTGAATAAATGAGAACTGATCTCACTGAGCCTAAACGTTCAACCGATCCACAATGTATACATTTGCGCATTTGCGCCTCCCACCCCAATTTAACAAAATAAATTTTACCACTTACAAAGAAGTTTATATCATCGCGTTCAGGATAATTATATCCGGTGGGATCGACGACAGATGAGAGTTGCATTGGATCAAACCTAATCATTGCGTGGTGGTAATGCGTTCCTTCAGCAAACAAGAGTGCGTTTCTAAATATCCACAGGAAAATCAGTCTCGGCTTCGGCCTAATTACACATCTCTAGGAGATAGTTAGTTACCCGCGTAGATAGGCTACGATGAGAAAGGAAGTTCACACATTTAGCTTTATACCATGGAAGGAGCGGCGACTAATTCCTATCTCCTCCGTGCGCGCGCATTTGTATACGGCCGGCGTTCTCAGCTGCCCCTGTCTTCGTTCTCTGCTCGCAGGCACTGCTTTTTCCTCGTCAATCAACTACTACAAATAGCAGAGCGCGTGATCCGGTGCGAGCTTGCGTGAGCATCGCCTCTGCATCCTGAAGGGATTCCCGACAGGGTACCGGCGTTCGAGTGTTCGCTACGGGGGGCGAGTTGCCGCGAAGGAACAGAAAGGAAACGCGGAAGCTGAACGTATAGCTGAGAAATGAAGAAGAAATAGAGGCCGGGGGAAAGGAAGACGAAGAAGGCCAGTCCGCGTAGCATCTTACTCGCCCCGTATTTGTTTTTGTGTTGGCGCAAAAGCGCACGAAGTGGGATCAAGCTTTTGCTTCCTTAGTCTCGGATGTACGGCCCCTTCTATACGCGTTTTTGTTACTCGTTTTTCTTGTTTTTCTCGTCTCCCTCTTACTGCGGCCCTTATTTCCTGCGCACGTACACGTGTGCACGACGATTTCGACTGGCCGTCGAGACATCTTCCGACCGCACGCACCGTTCCGTAATGGGACTTCCGCCGGCACTGTTTTGTAGGCAACGAGAACAGAGATGTTGGGCGCACTGTTGGGCTGGAGAAAAAAAAAATGGGGGGTGAAAGCAAACTTACTCCCCGGGTTTGCGCGATGATTTAAAAGCGTGACGTATTGCCTTTTCCTTGCTCTTAGACTGCGGAAAAAAGCGCCTGAAAGACCTTGAAATAACACAACTGAATGCTTTTCCCACGAAAATTTTCTCGCGTGTGTGTGTGTGTGTGTGTGTGTGTGTGTGTGTGTGTGTGTGTGTGTGTGTGTGTGTGTGTGTGTGTGTGTGTGTGTGTGTGTGTGTGTGTGTGTGTGTGTGTGTGTGTGTGTGTGTGTGTGTGTGTGTGTGTGTGTGTGTGTGTGTGTGTGTGTGTGTGTGTGTGTGTGTGTGTGTGTGTGTGTGTGTGTGTGTGTGTGTGTGTGTGTGTGTGTGTGTGTGTGTGTGTGTGTGTGTGTGTGTGTGTGTGTGTGTGTGTGTGTGTGTGTGTGTGTGTGTGTGTGTGTGTGTGTGTGTGTGTGTGTGTGTGTGTGTGTGTGTGTGTGTGTGTGTGTGTGTGTGTGTGTGTGTGTGTGTGTGTGTGTGTGTGTGTGTGTGTGTGTGTGTGTGTGTGTGTGTGTGTGTGTGTGTGTGTGTGTGTGTGTGTGTGTGTGTGTGTGTGTGTGTGTGTGTGTGTGTGTGTGTGTGTGTGTGTGTGTGTGTGTGTGTGTGTGTGTGTGTGTGTGTGTGTGTGTGTGTGTGTGTGTGTGTGTGTGTGTGTGTTTCGGGACAGGAAATAGAAGGAAACAAAGATATGGATAATACCGGGCATAATAAACGACGCGGAGCAAACTTGCTATCATTATCCTGAAAGGATTCTCTGCAGCCACTAGTGTCGAATTCTCGTTACGCCGTGGATTATCTCCATACATCTCCGATCCTCAAAACTGAGGGTGTGGCACTTGAAACAGCTTCGTGAAGTCTGCCATTTTTCCATAAGATTTATGCGACGATAAGTCAGTTTTTGAAGACAACTGTGAATGTGAATTGTTCGACCCCAGCTCGTCTCGGTGGCCGTGAATGTTTGTATAAATTTTTACCCTCCGTTTTCAGCATCCGTCACTATGTCAGCCAAGTGAAGACTCCAGGAAGTCTGACTGCTCTCAACCCGCAAAGAGAGAGAGGCTAAAAAACGTGAGAAACAATACAAGTTACGAAAAATAGAGGCTAATTAACGTACGTCCGAAAGCGGACGTGGTTGTCTACAGTGAACCCTGCTTTGTTCGCGTTGTTTGCAGGCCGGTCGAATAAGCTGCACAAAACAGATGACTCCATTCACAGTGTACAGTGCCCGCGTGTTTACACACGCACTGCAGCGGGAGCAACGGCACGAGCCAACGCGGTCCGAGACGCTTTTGGCGCTGGCGTGCGGGCACGCGCGCATGCGGGCGTATGCGGGCGCCGTCCCCGTCCGCGTAAATTGGGCACGACGCGCTGTGCGAGCGGTCCCGTGCCCGCTGGCCTGCTCGCTGGCTGACGCACCGCTGCTGGTTGGGTCATTAGCCCAATGCGAGGCCGTGGTTTACAAGGTACAGTGGGTGCCTTGTCCGAGTACGGGACTGAAAGCGCTGTGCGCCTCATGAAACAGCGCAATGCGTGTCACGCTAATGACCACGCGAACGCATCTTTCTTAATTTTTGGGTCGGTACAGCAGTGTTCGGACAAACTTTAGCCTCTTGTGTGTACGTGAATAGCGTCAAGCGCAGCGGGTTGGCGTCGAGGCAGATATGCCTTAATCTCTGCCTCTCGTTTCCAAAACTTATTCTCTTCAATTAGCTGCTAGAGGCCGAACCGTACTAAGTTGTCTGTAACTATGTCACATTTTCTGCGTTATGAAAACCTCACTGCAGAGACGTCTTTTCACAGCACAGCCCTTCAACATCCGTGGACACCGTATCTGGATAGAGGTTTTCTTCTTTCTTTTTTTAATCTTCACTTCATACGAACGGCTGCCACCTAATAGTATAGAGTCTCCTTCAGCTATACTGTCAACTCTGTCGTTCTAATAGACCTCTAAACACGTTATCTTCGATGTATGTAGCATGGCAGGGCCAAGTCCATATCTGAAACATGATCTGCTGTTGCTCGTATCCTAATCATACATTTGCTTTCCTGCGTCTCGACATTGGTCTCGAGAGTCGACGCGCTCATCACAGATCACGTCGGCATTGTCGCCAAGGAAATTATTATTGGACTGTCTTTCATCGTACTGTGCTCAGGACTGTGGTGCACAATACTGGAGTACAGTCAGCGAATTAAAAGCACTGCATACGTGTAGAAAATATGCCCAAAAAGCATGCATCTTCGCAGCTCAATACAAATTTTCCTTCCTCAATGATAACTACTTATCATCCCGTCTGCACCCAACTCATTTGCCCCTGCGTAGTTTGAGTCGAACTTTTTTAACCGTTGAGCAGACACATCTAAGCTTGAAAAATGCGTTAAATAATATTCCTTATTGAATTGTCATGGTTCTTATTATTGTTCTGCAGGGTCGAAGCAGCTAGCAGCAACAAAGCGTAATGTCGGCAAAGCTACATGGTTGCGTTAAGGAAGCCAGGCGTTGATGACCGGCCACACAATCGATTCCGGTAGTCTTGAAAGGGCGTATAAAGTAAAACAAAAAAAAAAGAGAAGTTCAAGCATAGGGTCTTTTTAAACGTTTCGCAACAACGATGATCACTTTGAATTCAACCGGTTCTGCTAGTAACTTTCGAAAACAACGGTATTGTAAGCGTGCTTTTTCTATGCATGATTTTCATACGCCGCATATGTACAGCGCTGCTTTGGGAATGGAAACACACTTATGCTTCTTCATGCATTTCAGTTCTGCAACATCCGGTTGTATAAAAACATTTGGACTTTTTCTTTATTGCCAGCTCGTTTTTCTGTGCCGCCTAGAGCGATTGTTCAAATGGTTGACTGCTTATTTTTCAAGGATGTGCGAGTATAGGGCACTGCCTATATTGCAACAGCGCCCAAGCCACATTATACAACTCCTAGAGGAAATGAGTGCCTTCTCCCTCGACAACTGCCTATACGTACCCCACCCCGCTACCTTTTCATGGTAAACTGCTGTGTCTGAAGCTGAAACCTGTGCGATAAGGAAATCTGTCCGATTCCTGCACTAAGGACCCCCCCCGCCTCGTACGAGAACCGGTCGCCCAGTTACTTTTCCTTTTAAACAAATTAAAGATTTCACCACTGTAACCCGGTTACATTTAATCCAGTCTGTGTTTCATAGTCCAGCCTGTTTTCAAACTTCAAAGCTCTAGCAGGCAAACGTCCATGTATTGTTATTACATAATCAAGCTCTGTTACCAACCAAGTGCGCAATAACAAAAAGCAGCGAGTGTAGCACATGGTCGTCACAAAATTACGATATGCCCCGATGTAGCGTTAGTGAACGGCAAATAAAATATGTCTCAATATCTGGCATAAATGCAGCGATTTTGCTTGTTAGGTTACATCATCGAGTTAGTAATGTGCACGGCTGTCGCTGCGGAAAGTATTTGCTTAGAGCGAACACGCATTGCCCAATATTTTTTTTTTTTCCGCGCATAGCTACGAATTAGCGGTCAGTTCCGTTTAACGCCCAATAGCTGACACTAGGCTTTCACTTCGAGCAGGTATCGCCAACGTTTAACAAAACAGCAAAATTTTCGCGCGCCACGTTACACTTATTCTTCAGTCGCAAAACTTATTCGACGATTGCAATCTTCCGCCAGCGCAGCCTCCACCACCCTTCCTCTAATTGACGGCGACTGTGTGCAGTTTAAATGCATTCTCGCTGCTCCGGAAGATAACAAGCTGGTATTGAGGGCTACGTCCCGGTACGCGCGCCAACGCTTCAACGCTGTGTACCGGCGACACGCGCCACTGGTCGCTGCTTTTTGCAGTTCCCGAGTTCGTATATGTGAACGGGTTGTTGGTCGCCGCGTATTAGCCTGCAGCAACGAGTGGGCGTGCTGTGAATTTCAGGCACGGTGGATAAGCCGAAACAGCTTTCCCTCAGCGCCCGTGTGGAGCTGAGCCGTGTTGAGAAAGCATTCGGCCGTGGCGCCTGCGTCGTCATAGGATGCGCAGGTCATCGCGACTAATCCGGCTAATTGGCACGAGTGTCTACTCATTGAGTGCAGCTCATGCGGGCGCCCTGCCGCCATCTCAGTGCGGTAACGAGAGCTGTGTACCGTTTCGTGCCACTCAGCTTAATGCCACATCAATGAAGGATTGGGAAATAGTTTGCTACAGAGGTAGAAAGGTTTGTTTTTGGTGTCACATCTCTTCCCTAGAATTTTAACGCTATATCGTTAAAGGCTCCGTTCATCGAAAATTCTGCGCCGGTGTGGACGCTGCCCTTGTGAGCGAAAAATGGAAAGCACGGCACCGGTAGGCGGTAGCTGACCGCTGACATGGGAGCGCACTGGGTTGCCTGACATTACGGTAGGCATGACCTACCAACTCGGGCCTGTGCTTTCATATGAGAGGGTGATATCAGAATCAGCCTGCCCGGACCGTTGCATTCGCGTTACCCTTAAGATACTCAGGCATGTTCATGCGGCTTGGCTAGAGCGGGACTTTAAGCGGGCTGGTTGTCTACGCTATCGCGTCATACCCTTAAAGGCGGAGCTTAAGTGTGAACAATCATTTTATAGCGAAGCGTACCTGAAAGAGCGTCCCGTTGCCTAGCAACTGGTTTCGCCTACTTGGATTGCAACGATATCGCGTCATATTCTCAAAGGCGAAGTTTAAGTGTCCCCATGAATTGTTTTCGGCTCTCAGGCATGGACGAGTAGAAGGTGTCCGCCCGATGCGATGTTCACGCTATGCTCATATATCTTCAAGTTAAAGCGCAGATTTACAGGTGGCTCCTCTGGACGGTGATATGGGGAGAGGGTAGGTTTAGGCGTACTGGGGTTGGTGCAAAGTGAATTGAAGCGTCCCCTAGTCGGGGAGAGGTTAGGGAGAATGTGGCTATAGTGTGCGGCGTTTTAGTGGCAAAACGCTACTTCGGGTGGTAATTAGGAAAAACAGGACATGCGGATAAAGCCGAGACCTTTGATCACTTGCCTACCTGTAAACGCTGGCAACTAGGGTTTCTCCACTTATATTGGAAGAGGAAATCGGAATACAGCCTTCTAGGACTTCTGGACCCCTAGTTTAACACGCTGAACCTAGGCCACGCAGGCACATTCGTAAGACTTGGTTAAAGCGAGAATCTGTCTACTTTCGGTGGCCTTTCATATAATCTGATACCCTACTACTGTACGGTAATGAGTACGCCGAGGATTATAGGTGCGGAAATTAAACGATTAGAAGCGAGATGCATTCACGCAAATGAATATCCACAAGAAGAGCCAAGAAATGGGAGCCATTAACGCTGTGTTATTGTCATCTAAGCTTACAGAGATGAATTGCGCCGAACTAGTGTTTTCGTAAGTTATACTGGATTTGGCCACATTAAACGTGTTCAATGTTTTTGGAGGGCAGTTGTTTCTCCATTAAAACTTGGTTAAAACTTCAAGCTGGGCTAGTTGGTAACTTCTTGTTGGGAACATTTTGTTAGTGATAAAAACACACGGACACAAAGAACACGATACACAAGGGACACCGCAAGTGTTAGTGCAAGTGTTAGGAGTGTCATGAAAGCAGAAATGGTCCTCCGTGCATCTGAAATCCCTGCCACCTGGCATGTGGCAAGAACCGCCTGCCACCTACCACGATTGGTACGCGGAAAGGCTCCGTACCACTTTCTACGTCTTCCACGTGACAAAGTGTAGAGTGAAGCAACCATTTTCTTCACTGAGGGAGGATGTGGGAGAGAACAAAGAGTGAAATACAAGCAAACGCCTTCAGTGTTGTCCCCATTGCTGCGTAACCGGAGTCGAAAGGGAGCATCCTTTCGCATTTCTTCCACAGTAGCCAACTGATCATACTACTTTTCTTTTACGGTGCGCTGCTGTATGTGCTTCTAGTAAGCCGGAGCCTTGCGGAGGCTTCAGTGGCCGAAGCTTCACACACAAACGATACCGGCATTTTTACCGAATGTCACATAGTGAAGCTATCGTAGTGAAAAAAAAAAAAAATGTAATGGCGAGTAGGGGTAACTACTGTGACGTGCCGCGTGTACAAGGGCGTGTACACAACATTTACACTCTCACACAGAGCATGCAAATGCCATTTCTTCAGCACACAGCTCATCGCTTCTCACTGACATCGGTAAAGGCTAACGGTAAGAAAACAGTTGCTCTGTGGTCGATGGCTATTTTTCCGTGCTCCAGACAATTTTGGTTCCCAGATAATGCGCATGCAGTATACCTCTTGCGCGTGACGCAGGTGCACGCTGGCAAAAATAGAATCCTTACGGTTGTCGCTTGGACGTAAATTCCACTGGCTCAGCAACGTGGGTTAGCAATAGTGAGCGTAACCTACGTGATCCTCTGCGTCGGTTTGTGCTAATCTCGTTTTCCGCATCGTCAGAGGCCATGTGTTGTGTCCCAAATGGCGTACACCGGTGCTAGAGAGAAGACAAAAGCAAAGGGAGTAGGAGACGTGTCCCAGCGGCGCTTTGTCAAAGCTCGTAACTACTAACTAGGAAACTCAGACTGCAACGGAGTGTCCACGGTATCGGATTAGCTTAGACTGGTCGAAATTTCCGGAGTCCTCCACTACGGCGTCTCTCATAGCCTGAGTTGCTTTGGGACGTTAAACCCCACTAAACTAAACTAACTAAACCTGGCAAGGGCTTAAGGCTAAAAAAAAAAAAAAAACTAGATTAAAGAACGTGTGAAAGCATTGTCGGTGCACTTCGCGGTTAATCAAAACTGGTTGCGTGGAGGCAGACCTGTAATGTAGGCGGGAATTTGCGCGAAGAACTTTCCGCGTGACGCACTTAAGTAGGCACTCAGCGGGCGAATATGTGCTTTTACACATTTCTCGCTTATGGATGCTGCCCACATGCACAACTTGGGCGGAATATGCAGCAAGGCGATTTGTACGATTCGCTGCTGCTTCGGCTGAGGGAAACACATATGATAATGTCAGTTTTAAAGTAAATGACATGTTAATCAGGCTTGACTCAAGGAAAATGAGTTAGGATATAGAATTACAACTTTTCTAGCTTTTACGACTTTATGTCGATTCTTCTCTGAAAATTTGAGCAAGGATTTACGAATGTCTCTTGTCTTCCTCTAGACCCTCGCAAAAAACTGGAACATATTCACTAGAATAGAATAAATATCAACGCATACACATTTTCTTCTTTTTGACATGTTTATAGAGGAATAACATTGTGCCACAACATAAAACAGAGGCGACAGTACCGTCCTCATGCTGATAAAATTACGAACATAAGAAAGAGGGAAGGGGTTGAGGAGGAGGCTAAGTACAGAATCACTGGATCGCAAAGAAATAGCATAACTCGTCTTTCATTAATAAACGTTTGCGTTGTTTCGTATCATCGTATGTTTGCCAAATAAATCAACCAAAGTATCTTCTGAAATTTTTTATTATTATTTTTTTTTTTTTTTGCAGTGAGGAGAGAGCAATCAAGGTTTTGCTTTGCCTGTCAACGTTTTTCAGCTCAATATTCTCTAACTTCCACACAGAAAAAGGATATCTGATGGGAACGGAGCATTTGTGCTCTAACAGCCTCTCAAGAGCAGACCTTCGGGCTGCGTTTGAGGTTCGTACGCAACGTTTTGCTGCCGAAGTCGAAATAATGATCATTAACTCCTCTAATATCTAAACCTAGAATGAGTGTCGTTGCATCGTCCAAGTTTTGAGGGGCCGATAGACAATTCGCACTCGCACATTTTTGAGAATTATTAATTAGCGTTTCGAGAACTGTGCTCCACTCCTTGGATTTTTATCTTTTCCCTTATGGACACAAAGAAAGATAGAAAAAGAATTTCTTAATAGATAACCTCCGTTCTCGCCATTAGGTACCCACTCGTTCTTATATACATCGTATCCATAGCAAACCGGGTGTCAAGGCTGAAGCCATATTGTTTTAGGTTCAGAAATTTTACTCGAGTTTTCTACTGTTTACGATGTTGAACTTCGACATTGCACAGATAGTGATGTGAACAGTTGGGCTACCTTGAAGATAGGCTACTTGACTTCCACCTAAAGAACCCTAGCGTGATGATGCGCTCGCTCATCCCCCCTCCCCCCCCCCCCCCCCCTCTTTCTCTCTCTCTACATCACAGTGACAGACTGGTCGGGGCATTCGACAGCTGGTGCCGAGGACGGAGCATGAAATCCGGACCGCAGTGGTAGCGTTTTTGAAACAGGCAAATTTATAAGCACCCGGGTGATGTGCAATGTCAGTCGTGACTAAAGTCTAGGCGCTTGAAATTAAACCGGTCACCCTGGCCTACCCATATGTAGCTCTGGTACTGTTAAACACTGCATAATATACCCCGGTCCGGGTGCATGTACATACTACCTCTCACTTAAAAAGGCGACACCGTTGGCACTTTTTTTTTTTTTTTTTTTTTACGCGGATGGAACCTAATCTCAAAACCCCGTGCATCCGCACGCGGATGCTGCAACTACCGCTCCTCCCACTGACACCTCTCGTGTTCGATTACAGCTGGCGGAGAGAAATCTTCTGCACTTGCATGATGGTCTTGGGACGGAGCTTGAGTTCGAGAAAGCAAGAATGCAAGCATCTTGATTGCGTAGAACCAATCAAATTCAAAATAGCAGATGTAGTTTTCTTTCTCCACTTCCGCTGATGAACCTAGGACTCCCGCGAGCGTGGTCTCCGATTAGCACAATGGCTCCCCGCACGGACACCAAGAGCCTGAGCGCTTTCTTGCCAACGCAGCAACACCGAAAAAAAAAAAAAGAACAATGAAAACTAAACAATTACTCCACCAGTTCCGACGACTCAGTATCTCCACAGAGGGCCGCCGAGGATTGGAGAGGCGTCGGCGTGCTCAGACGTTTTCGCGTTCCACAGCGACCGCTGGGGGATCCTGCTGGGTCGCGGACGAGCGATTAATCAGCGTCTGGGGACCGCCCACGGCTCTCGCCTTGCGCGCTGCTCCGCTCGCGCACCTTTCCGTGCTCCTTTAGTTTTCAGTTTATTCTTTCCCCACCATATGAGCTCCCATCCACAACGGACCGCATCGGCCCAACTTATAACGAGCGAGGCGGCGGTCACACGATTCCGCCGGAGCGCGCGGCGGCGGGAGCGGTTTGCTCATTCATCGCAGAGTTGAAAACGATCTTCATTTTTCCAGATGCGTTCTAGGTTGACGCAGCTTCGGTTTCCTGAAACACTTGATAATAGCAGTCCATTTATTGCTCGACGGAAAAATAAATTACTGTCTAAGGCTGCGCACGCAGGTGACTTGTTAGAGTAAGGGCTATTGAGTGTCGTACTTTTTCCTGACCGTTCCTGCACAAAGCTTCCGTCGTTTTCTTACTTTCTGCTGCCGTACGTAGGGATCAAGGCCCGGTCTGCACATTATATATTAGACTAACGCCGTGACGGTGATCTTCGGATTTTTGTAGCGAAAGCTGCATTGGCTACGAACGAGGAGTTTCGCGTGGCGGGAGACACAGAGCCGTTGCCTAGAAACCGCCGCATCTGGCGCACGTCACGCGCTCGCCGCGCTATCTGGCAATCAAGAAGTAACCAGAAGAAGAAGCTAAGATTTCTCTCTTTAATGCAACCACAACATAGCTAGACATAGTGAGTACCGCATCGTAATTCTCCTTCTCTAGCGTGACGATGACAGTAGTGATTTTGGAATTATAGTCAGCCGCGCATTTCGGGCGAACGTGTACTCAGCGTGGGACACGATTGGATTGGACTAGATTACATAAGGCAGGATTGGATTGGCCTTGATTGGACAGGTTTGGATTGAATTGGACAGGAGTGGTTGGATTGACTTTCACTGGAATGAACTGTACTTAATTGGACTGGCTTTGGTGAGACTGGATTAGTTTGGATTGGATTAGATTAGACTGGACTGGACTGGACTGGATTGGAATACACTGAATTGGATGGGATTAGAATGGTTTGGAGAGGAGTAGGCAGCCCAGCGCTAGGCGCACATGCTTTTGCTACGTATATCCTGGCCTAGTTGAGCTAAGACACGGCCAGTTTTTGTAAGCCTGCAGCTGTTGTTCAGCACGCGAGGATCTTTTTCACTCTACCTCCTTCTTCGAAACGCGGCCGCCGCTGCCCGGATTAGATATCTCGCTCTTAGGCTCAGTAGTCGCACACCACAGCCGCTAAGCCAACGCGACGGTTTTCTTGCTTTTTATACCAAACATTTCTCAGCGATATTAAAAATTTTCCCTTTTCCAACTCGTATATGTAGCTTTTCTATCCCAGCCAGGACGTCCATGCGACTTGAACAGTCAGAAGATGACTCCATTATTATAACTGGGCTTTGCACAATGGCTTATTTATATGGCTTAGCGATTGCTTTCGCCGCAGTGACCAAATTTCTTCAACTATAACTTTGGCGGCTCGGCTCCGTCGTTCTTAGGCTCACGTGCCAGTGAAAGATGAGCTAAGGCGAGCTCTTGCCTACCAAAATGCGCCAGATGGGTTACTGTGAATGACGGTCGGCATGAATACAGAGCACCGCAGTCACCAGTGAGAATTTTACGCCTGTTGGGATCATGCAGCTCCAGTAGAGCACCGCGACTTCTGAACAAGAGGTTACATAACTCAGTGCGAATAGGTGCACTCTGAATCACTCGGCGCCGTGGCGCAATTTCAATCAGTAATTCAGATGCGCGATCGAGGGAACGCCTGCAAGTCGATGGTATGGGGTGTGGCAGCCAAAGTCCCGACGGAAGGACGGGATGTCTACTTTAGAAGAAAGAAACAAAATAATGCGACCGCGTTTCGCTCACCGCATCATGAACTGCTACTGACGGCCACGCAGTCGCAAAAGTAGTCATCAGACATGCGGAAGCCGCTTAATTATGTACTTTCGCGACGTTGAACTCAGTCATTTAGCTGCTATTGCGGCGAACAGTTAGCCGGTATCGTATACTCCAGTCATGCCGTTGTTTTTCTTTGCAATGCATTTCCACGAGTACGCTTCGTGTTTGAGCCCTATGATTTGCGGCCGAATCCTGATGTGTAATGTTACGACCGGAGACTCCAATCGCAACGTTATTGCACCTCTCATTTTTGTTGTTCGCCGAGAATGCAATACGACTGTAGGCGGTCGTTAAGTGACGCTTTGATCGAGAAATCACGCTGGGCATTAATAAGATGGCAGGATATCTAATGGTGAGCGACATGTAAATGCCGCCAAATGATGCAAGATACACAGTAACAACTGAAAGACTCGAAAGCAAACAAATCATACTGACGTCACATTGCGAGCTCCTTCAGTACTCTCGAAAACTGTGCTCACCAGTACAGGTTATAGTGGCTGGGCTCTTTCATTAGCCGCAGATATCGGCACAGAAGCACGGCATGTTTGCATAAGAAGAAAGTAGAACATATCCTGCTGGACATCCACGAATCGTTGACCAAGTAAAAACTATGACGCAGAGCGGGAGCACAGAGCACGCCTTGAAGCGACAGGGCCGGCCATGAGCACTGCACCATAACCCGTTTCTCGGATTACTCAACTCAAAACCAGAACATCTCAGGGACCGTTGTACGCATTTTACTGGGACGCGTCCTGGCAGGCTTTGCGCATCGTCTTTCGAGCGCAATGCAGGGCCGCAAAAGCGAGCTGAGGAACGAAGCACTGCGAAATCCTCATCTTCTCGTCATCCATGTCAACGAACGCGACGGCGGCGGTGGTTGTCCGTTTCCTTCCCCAATGCTGCAACGAGAGCTCGACGGGGAACGTGACAAAACTGGCTTTCTCCTCAACCCGCTGAGCGTCACGACTTTGTCCAGACGTCCTATTCACTTCGCAATAACCGCAGAGTTGAATGCACGTCGCAGGAAAGTGTTCTTTTCTCTTCCCTTGCAATTGCGCATGTCCGTCGCATCTTCCTTTCACGTTTCAGTCTCTCGTTCTTTTTTCCGGCGTCCGTATCTGACTTTGTCGTGACTGAGATTTCATTCATTCCCTTTTTATTTTATTTTTTTGCTGGTATCATTCTCTACTTGCAAACGGAGTGCAAGATTCATCTCTTCCATCTTCAGTTTCTTTGTTCGCCCTGGGTTCTGACTTGGACGTCATTTTCTAACATTTAACCAGCAGTACTGCATGGCCTGCCGCTGAAAGATGGCAGCTGTGCATTTCCAAACAAAATTTTACTGAGCGTATGAAAAGCCTGCAAAAGTGTTTAAGAACTGCTCAGTTAGATGAAAGGTAGCGGTTTTTATCTAACTTCCACGTGCCCACAACCTGAATGCTTCCTTTCAAACGTACTGCCATCTAAAAAATCAGTGTTAGTCACAACACGGGCCTAAAAATCTGAGATTGTGTTGTTCATTGATAAACATATTCTTGTTTCCTTTTATTTAGGGGGAGATTGTTATGAGTCACGCGTTATCACTTGTTAAGGTATGTTGTTATCGAAAATCATAACGCCACTTGCAAGCTCACTTACTACACAATATTACTAACAGTTTTACTGCCGACAACATTACTGCTAACAGCAAGAGTAATATCAGTAATAAGGAGAAGGGAAACAAGAAAGGGAAGAAATGAGAGGCTTCTGCCTTGCTTCAGCCCACCATCCCGTTTTGGAAGGTAACTGGCTGTAAACATCCCTTCTGTTTTCTAGGCACAACGTATGAAACAAGACGTCACAACTGTCTGTCATTCGCTTCTCACTACTGGGTCTTCGCGAGGATGTAAACACACCATCTTGCTGGCTTCATTGCAGTCGTATCCGAAAATGCGACAGGAAACACTATCGAAAAAAAAAAAGAAAAGAAATTCGATTTCCTCATTAAGCAGCGTCTAAGCGGCGACCCCGGCACCAAGTGAACACAGGAAAAGAAGAGTTCTAACTTCGACATGAGAAACCCAAAAAGCGACCGTGTCGAGTGCTGCACCGGTTTTATTCTTTAATTTTTTGTTTACGGTTTCCCTACTCTGTCAAGCTGAAAGAGTCAGACGCATGGTTAGAACTGATAACGAGCTCACAGCGCCTACTGCAAGAGCGCGCACACGGCTTCTCTTCAGTGCTGCTTCTCGTTTAGTTCAGAGGACCAGTTCTACCTCAAGAGTGCTTATTTAGCTGTCCTTCGAGAAGGAAACGTAGTTCACGGCTCTGTCTTGTTATTATGGTTTTGTTAGTTTTTACGATTATGAATAAAAAAAAAACTACAGTTGAGTATGTTTGGCAGATAACGAATGCTTGCTAATATTCTGTAATGGCAAAATCAATGCTTCTGTAAAACAAAAACTGAATTAAGGAGAATATTTAGTTCGTAGCAAAAAAAAAAAAAGGGGGGGGGGGGGCTATTCTAAAAACTTTCTTTCAGTTCAAGATAAGAAAATACACACAATCTAAATGGCATTGCCGCGAGTGAAGGTTATACGGCTTCAATAATAACGATAGAGAAGCTACACTCGCAGAATCGCTAATACCTCAAGTGCCTAGCGCTCGCAACTAGCGCAGGGGAGCAATCAATAACGTGACGAGACACCCTGTGCTACAATGTTCCTTCCGGAGTAATTGGCGGCGGGCATGGTTAAGCAAAATGGCACGAATAGTCGATGCTGCAACAGTATCATGCCAGCGGCTTCATTTGGTGGTCTAGATTACACTGTCAGGCTAAAACAAACAAAAAAAAAAAGCAAGGAAAGCGGGCTAAAAAGGGTAAAGAAAAAAAACAAAACAAGGAACGTGAGAATTGTCTAATCTCGGATTTTTATTTATCTATTTTTTGGCGCCGGAGGAAGGGCGACGACGGCTGTGAATGTCCCTTTTGTCAAGAGCTGTAGCTGCAAAGTTCCCCATTATATCATGGTAGCTTAGGCAGTAAGTGTGCTCAGGGGTTTTCGCTTGCATGTAGCATACGACGGCCGCATCTACACCAGCGACAGCGCCGCCAACTTCTCGGTGAATGCTGTATGCATCTGCTGCTGTGATGAAGGATAATACCTGCGGAATGAATATGTGACGAAGATGGAATGCAGCAGTTCTCCGACGATCTGAGGATCTCCGACGGTTAAAATTATTCCGGGGTCCCCACAGTCTATTTTTCTTGTTTCACTCATAACCTCCTTCGTTATCTGTGGCGTGGTTGACGTGTCCACCGACAAGTGAGATAGCTACTGTGTCCTTTCTTTTTCTCAAAGCCATATATTTTTTTTTTTTATGTTGGAGACAACGCCCACCCAGCACCACGCTTCTCAGGTCTTAAGCATTGTAACGAAGGCCCGACAGCACGTTCACCTCACATCCTTCGTCTGAAGCACCGATGTACGTGAAAACCTCCCATACAGTATCAGCCACCACTACCATATTTTAATAATAAAGAATTTCAACTATTTATATTAATAGCGCACCCCTGCTGAATGACACTAGATCCAACTTGCTCCCTAAGCGTTTGCCATCGGTCGTGTGCGTACCCTGTAGCTTATGAAGTCTTCCAAAGATTCGCCGGGGCATGTCACACCGCAGAGGTTAGAAAAAGAAGCTGGGAATCAAGCGGATAACTCTTAAGGGGCGATCCTTTTAGGCCTGATAGTTTTGTCCGGAAGAAATACAAGTGGAAAAGGCAAAAGCGAAAAGATGAAAGCGACATTTCGATATCCCGCACCCCGATTCCGCAGTTCTAGCTGCCCGCTCCGCCACGGACGAAAGGTCGCGGCTGTCGCCATAACGACTGCGGTACTTATTTCTTCGTTTGTGCACTTCCAGCTGGACCTCCACGGAGATGCTGTGAACCAAAGCATCCACCTACGACCGTTTTCGTGCTTCGGGCCACACTCTCCGCATTACGTGCCGGCAGAACGTAACGGGCGCTAGAAATACATCCGTTTGGGGACATCGGTGCAGTGCTATGCAGACTGAGTGGCACGCCGAAGATCTCCCGGAGAGACAGTGACCACATCAGGCTACGGCCACTATCAGTACAACAGTGCCCATTACGAAAATCTTCACCGCCGTTGGTTGCAAGCGATCAAATATTCAAGACGGATGACAAGAACTGAGACTGACTTCGCTCTTTTCCTCTCTTTTTCTGCTTGGATCCTAGGGAACTCTATAGGTCGCCCAGCACTGAGCTGATTCGTCGGTCCGGCGTGCAGAAAGAACGCTGGCTCGATAAGCCTCAGCGCAAATGGAACGCCTGTACGACTGTCGCAAGCTTTCTCTCCGCCGTGTTCAAGGCGGCCGGGTATGATGAGCCCGGACATTCCGGGGGCGCCCTTGGGCGCCAAAGCCAGAAAGATGCCCGTAAATCTAGGACGCATCTGAGAGAGCAAACTGTGTTGATCCCGAACTGGAAACGTTGCAAGACACAGGAAGTTTCGTTGCGTTTTGTTGTTCTCCCTACTCGGCCACGATATCGGCTATGTTCTTCGCGCTGTCGGCGCGTTTATGACAGGGACCTATAGATTGTGGGATATCGTTCGGAAGCATCTGGGTCATCAGACAGAGCTCGAACTTACTTGCCCATGTTTTTTTTTTTGAAAGAACCAGTACTGCGGTAGCCGACAGTGATGATCTTGATTGTACACAGTATAAAAATAAATAAGTGCACGAAAACAGGCAACGCTGATGCATCGCTCTGTTTATAGTAACGACTCTGATCAGCGACTCGCAGGAGTCTCCGGGGGCCAGTTACTTGGGATATAGTCGCCTCTGGGTTACTATAGTTCACCATGAGTGCCGTGTGGCGCAGCTCCGCTATCTTTTTTCTTGGACCTTATTCTTGGACTTGGGGGCTCTGCTTTTCCAAGAAAACTAATCAAGGTAATCTATGCTTTCTGCGGTCGGCCTGCTCGTCTGACGGATATGTTTAATAGACTGTCCATTATAGGAATATACTACATCACCTCAGTAATGCCGACAGTTGAAAAGTACGTTGCACAACATTTGCTGCAAACGATACTTTAAGAGTGCTTTTTCATAATTTCCGAAAACTTCCGAAACATATCTTACAGCTTATATCTCGCGGCGTATTTTGTGTGAATTCTTCGCGTGTTTCATTTGGCGTTTCACTAAGCTGAAAGGACAAAAGAAAAAAAAAACTGTTTGGCAGCACACATTCAAGGTGCTGTGCTTGTGGCTAGACCAAAATAACCAATACCATGGTAGCAGAAAAACTCGCTCGCACAACCTGATACCTTCGGGCAGTACGCCTTTACATGGACAAGGAAGACATTTAAACGAATTATTCTACTAAGTGAAAGGAGATTATGTGGCTATTTCCTTTTATGCTTATGTACGTCAGACAGTAAACGAAGCACCAATCAGAGGCAAAGTTAAATTTAGAGGTCTTGCCACCAATCGATATAAGCTCGACATGTTATTAGTGAAAATGACGGCGCGCATCCCTTTGAAGCTAATAGTGGTATGCTGTACGCTCTGGGACCTGCGCATAAATCTGTTTAAACGCACGCGTTTCACTTGCAACATGATTGCAAATGAGTGAAGGGGACAGCTGTGTTTTGTTGTTGTTTTTCAGCCTTATGAGAGCTCAGTTTTGTATTTGTAATACGGTAGTCTTTTTTCGATCAAAGCTTGGTAGAATACCAGTACAGGTCCCGTGTCGTTTTAAGCAGCATGCTAACAGAGAAGATTCTTTTCATAACGCTCTCTGCGAGCTCTGTCGAACGCATTGTAATAGAACCAGATTTCAGACACAGCATCGACGAAGTAAAGCACCTTTCCTACTCGCAATCCCGTCGTTCATAAAGTTCATCATCATCATCATCATCATCATCATCATCATCATCATCATCAGCCTGACTATATCCACTGCAGGGCGAAGGCCTCTCCCATATTTCTTCAATTAACCAGGCTCTGTGCTAGCTGCATCCACTTGACCCCTGCGAACTTCTTAACCTCATCCGCCCACCTAATTTTCTGCCGCCCCCTGCTACGCTTTCCTTCCCTTGGAATCCAGTTTGTTACCCTAAGCGACCATCGGTTATCCTCTCTTAGCACTACATGTCCTGCCCATGCCCATTTCTTCTTCTTGATTTCCACTAGAATGTCAGTAGCTTCAGTTATTTCTCTGACTCACTCTGCACGCTTCCTATCTCAATGTTACTCCTACCATTTTTCGTTCTATAGCCCTCTGGGTTGTCCTCAACTTAAGTAGAACCCTCTTAGTTAGCCTCCACGTTTTAGACTCATAGGTGAGTACAGGTAAGATGCAACTGTTGTATACTTTCCTCTTGAGCGATACCGGTAAGCTGCTAGTCAAAATCTGCGAGTGCTTGCCAAATACGCTCCATCCCAATCTTATATTCTTCTTGTTATTTCCTTTTCATGAACCGGATCTGCGGTTACCACTTGTCCTAAGTAGACATATTCGCATACTACTTCCAGTGCTTCGCTACCTAACGTAAACAGCTGTTCCCTCCTGAGACTGTTGAACATTACCTTACTCTTCTGCATATTGATTTTCAAGCCTTCCTTTCTACTTTTCTTATCTAGGTTACCAATTATTCTTTGCTGTTCATCTCCTGAGTTACTTAGCAGGGCAATGTCATAAATTTCTTAAAGATGTTTAACTCTGGAAATTTCCGCCGACAGAGAAAAACGACTCTCGGGGATCTGTGAGCAGAGGGCGCATGCGCCACGCGTTTGTTATGGCTCCCGGTATCACCATGGAAACGTTGAAGTTGGCGACAACTTGATCGGACACGAATGGGAACGCAATTAATTAACCATGGTGACCTCTAGCTGTCCCGCACTGTGGGTCGTCTTAATGCCCGACATGTACTGCAGTCCGCGGCACGCCCATCGATCATAGTCTCCGCTGTGGACGAGGTCCTGTGGTTGCTCACTACAGGCCGCTGATGAACCGATAGGCAATTCTGGGAGCGGGCGCGTTCGGAGCCCTTGGTCGATTTTTCCGGCGGTCGAAACTGCAGTGAGCATACACTCCTAAGCACGCTGACATGTTTTCCTTATCAGTGAGGTTTGTTTTTAGGCAGAGATTCCGTCGGTTGTCCTTTCTTCCACTGTTTCGCAAACGCTTGCTGTATCCGAAGGGCTGTTTTTGCCCGCTTTCACGACCTTTTACTGAAGCAATGGCTCCCGTTGGGAGAAAAACAGTCGACCAGTCGCTCTCGTCATAACACAGGAGAGATAGTGAACGGACGCCTGCATGTGGGCAGCTTGAGTGTTTCCAAAAATGGCCACTAGATTATTCATGTGCCTCACTCCAGGTTCCTCTACTGGTTCATTCGATCGAAAGCAAGGTGACCGGGTCGAAAATTGCGAAGACGAAATGCTTTAAAGACTCATGAAATGATCACAGCTGACTTGGCAGAATAATCTTCCTCGTTTAAATTTAGACTTCCGAAGCTTTTTGGTTTCCATATTTCATCGAGCGTAATGTTCGTCGAGCAGCGCCATATTAATCTTTATTTGCGTGCCGACTTTCACATGCCCTTGCCTAGAAAATGTAATGTTAGGTTTCATATTATACATCATGTGCTGTTTAAAGGCAACTTCAGAAATTACTTTGAGGAATTGCTGTTTTTTTTTTAAATGCAGTCCAGTTTATCAATCAAATTTTAGACAAATAAACGGCAATGACACTGTACGCTCGACTTGATTTCCAGACTGCTCGCTCAAGATCTAGGTTACCTCCAGTCACTAGAACTATGACCTCAATTTTGAATCAAGCCTGAAGTTGCCTCAGAACTCTCAATAACACCACAAGCTCTTATCAGTTGCCTCTTAGGCAATGATTTTCGAAACGGAGAAGGCCTCCTCACTTGACTGTCTGAAAAAGCCAGAGTATGCAGAGCCACTTCTCGTGTAAGACGGAAATGGAGGATAGGAAGACGTGGACATGTAAAGATGTTTCGAAATGGCAAATAAAAAGGCGGACAGAGCTCATGAGGCCTATACGTTTCTTTATAGTCTTTTTTTTATTATGATCAATAGTGACTTTCTTTTGTCGTATTGCATATCTATATGAACCATGTGTAATATATTATTCTCCCATATCTAACAACATAATACCCTTTTCTGCTAGATTCATGTGTGACAAATTCCCTCGTGGGTATGTTCCATTACCTTAGCGTACAGCAACAACAAAGTTCCTAGACGCCGTGTCTGTGCGCCTTCAGTTGTTTGCCAATTTCTTCGTTCATATTAGCGACCGCGTCCTATCGCGCGTGTTTGCATGCATGTGTTTGCTTTTGGGCCCGTTGGCTAGCCTGAACACACTGGTCGTAACAGCCCTTTTTATTGCGGCTGTCCTGGGTTCACGTCGTCGTTAACCACGGCCTCTGGACACGTGCTGAACTGTATAATGATAAAAAAAAGCGAGAAAAAAACCCTGGTGACACAGTTGTTGGCGAACTGGAGCGAATTTGATTGCGTCGTAAACTGGAATACAAATATTGGCCGGTGTTCCTCTTTGTCCTGTTCGCCATGTACAAGCTTGGACACATGTATATTACGTGACTGGCCCGTGTACTGACGACGCAAGACTGCATTTTTATTTTCGCATGATATATATTTTAACCTGGCAGAGTGGCATATTAAACCCACTGTGTGACTATTTGCGAGTTATTGGACAGTTTGCAGGCTGCAGTTTCTTACACGAAGACTCTGCATATTTGCTGAACGGCAAAAGCGTGAACGAAACGTTGAAAATGGCTTGTCGAAGTTTTCATAGCGAAGTACGCGTGACTGTGGTATATTGTGAACTACTCTCTCTCGAGAAAGATCAATTGCATGTTCATCATACTGTCCATCGAGCATGCGTGAAATAAAGAAGCGGAATTTACTTTTCTTCTATTCTTGCCTTTTTTCGTGCGCCCTAAAAGACGACTCCACTGAAACTTGCCAAGCGTCTGGGTTATCACATTTTAAAGAAAAGCGTTTGATTGCGTTCTTGTCGGTGTTGAAGTAAACTGAAAATTGATACATCTGACAAGCACTCAACCTGAAGTATTCAAACGCTCAGCTTCATCATTCTCGTAAGTTCAAATCGCACGGCATGGTTGTTCTTAATAGTTTGCTGTTGCCGGCCACCGTCTTGAATAAGAATGAAACTATAGTTCTTATATTTCAATATAAATCTGGCAAACAATAACTTTTAGTGATTTGTTTCTAGGTAAACATAAAATATATAGCTAATGGCTGTCTTACTCTCCTTTTCATTTCTCTGTTCCTCTAACGCAGCATTATTTAAATATAACAGCACTATATATTACTGTATATATAGTGCTGATTATGACTAGCAGCTTACCGGTATCGCTCAAGAGGAAAGTATACAACAGTTGCATCCTACCTGTACTCACCTATGGGGCTGAAACTTGGAGGCTAACCAAGAGGGTTCTACTTAAGTTGAGGACAACGCAGAGGGCTATGGAACGAAAAATGGTATGGGTAACATTAAGAGATAGGAAGCGTGCAGAGTGGGTCAGAGAAATAACTAAAGCTACTGACATTCTAGTGGAAATCAAGAAGAAGAAATGGGCATGGGCAGGGCATCTAGTGCGAAGAGAGGATAACCGATGGTCGCTTAGGGTAACAAACTGTATTCCAAGGAAAGGAAAGCAGGGGGCGGCAGAAAATTAGGTGGGCGGATGAGGTTAAGAAGTTCGCAGGGGTCGAGTGGAAGCAGCTAGCACAGAACCGGGTTAATTGGAGAAATATGGGAGAGGCCTTCGCCCTGCAGTGGGTATAGTCAGGCTGATGATGATGATGATGATGATGATGATGTTTTACTCTGCCCTAGCTCATTGATTCACTGCAACTTTAGTGTAGGTGCCAACATTGCGGTTTGACTACTACTTTGATACTGGCAGTAACGCTCGAATGCAACCATTAAATCCCCCTCACTCCGTGTGGTACTATCAACAATTCCCTCCAGTGTGCCACATAGTGTGAATAACTACTGCAACATGCCGCAACGCGTTTTATTAGTGAATCGTGGAAGTTTGTTGACTGCGGGACTTAACTGCGAAGAATCGAATTCACTTGAATGTATGTTCGGAGCTGCAACATAGGACCGATTCTTTGGCTTCACAATCTATAGCAAGTGCGCCGCTCACGGACTCTGCGAGAGAATGGCGTTGTCAACAGCTGAATCAGCCAACAACGTAAAGCTTCACTTGCCATCCATGTTTGCCACCATCGCTGCCAATAAATGGCCTGCTGTACTAGTTTGCCAAGTAGTTCCTGTTTTAATCTATCGTGCACATTCTAACCCTCGCACTCCGTAGAACGAAACGCAGCCAGCGTTTCCTCGCCAGCACAAACGAGTGCCCCCACTGGGTCGATCACGGAAGCTCCTCGTTGGATGTAGGCCGAGCCGCTCCGTATGGACATGGCTCCTCTAATAGAAGGGGTGTGGGTTCCGTAATTCACCATAGAGTAGGAAGGAGTGCAAATAGAGCAGGGAAGCCCGAGACGTCTTGTTCCTGTGTAGGCATCCGTCAATAGACGCGGGCCTTGATCATCCACTGCGCGTTCTAGCCTTGTACAGTAGTCTTTTAATTATGTGGACTACCCTCGTTAGTGACATGACATATGTGCACACACTGAGAGCCGGTGACTTCATTCCTCCGCCGTTCTCTTTGGTCGCAGGATCTTGGCGACAGACAGCCGTCACCGCACTTTGATTTGTCACTGCCATTGTCGCAAAACATCTACAATTTACCGGACATGAGGCAATCTCCCAGTGATTTAGAACTGCCCCTGTATAAATTTCGTTTTTATATAATTCAACGTCTTGCTTTTCATTTTAGTGCGGTTAAAGCAATCGTGCAAGTGCCGAAACGGCTATCGTGTTTCTTTTTCCAAGTTTCTGGGAATGCGTGTTTTTTCTCAAATCGTTATACATTTCTCTATAGCCAGGCAGCATTCAATCGAAACTTAGATTTAAAAGCAAGTTGATAATTCAAAAATGTTAATAATTAAATATCTTTTCCCGTGACCTACTGATAAGATGCAATTTGTGTTGAGCAAGAAGATGGGGCAATATTGCTCAAGTTTCTGCGAGCTTAATTCTTGTCTCAGTGGTTCATCGTGCATACGGAAATGGGTGTTTAATAACCAATTGCATATGTTTACTTGCAAATTAGCTATTTGAATACACTCCTGCGTGTATAATCCCGGTATTTAAACTCTCCGTTGCACTTGTAGTTACTTCAGTTATGTCAGTTAGATGAAAATTTGGTCACCTTGGTGTGCACGAAATATATACCTCGTTTTCGACCACGAAGCCTTCGAAGACAAGAAAGAAGGGGAAAGAATCGACTTATTTCGACAGCATCGTGTTCAACGTTTCCGTACATGGAGGCGGCACCATGCTGGCGATGACAAAAGAACCACCTTTCACTGCAGCCAGCGCGTTCGCCTGCTGAGCCCGATTTTGTACGTAGTTTCAATCTGTGTCTTCGCCGCCGAATTTTATGAACACCCGCTTTCGGGAAATTTTGTATAGGTCATCAAACTTGAGATGGTCTCAATTAGCCCTTTGTGGGAGAAATAGAACTTTCATATCGCATGTTGTTATTTTGTCATTTCTTAATCTATCATTCAGAGAAAGAACGCAGATAAGCAAATCATAATAATGCGAATGTCTAACGCTGGATCAAGACTTGCTCCTTCGCGTCGCAATAGACTTACGATCTGAAAGTTCAGTCGTAAAAGCAAGCTTCTAGCAATGTCTGCTTGTAGAGGATATGTTTATACTAAACGAGCCATTTCCTTATTCCTGAGAACATCGGCGAACCAAAGCAAAGCAAATAATTCCATTGCCATTTAGTAAACATCTGATGCACATCAGGGTGAAGGAGTCAATATGTCTTGCGTACTAAATTACATAATTTAAAAGTATTGGCTGCTAGAAAAGACGTGCACAGTTCAGGTGTAACACGTATTACTAAATCTGCATCATGCATGGTTAGCAAGTCGTAAAAAGGCGACTCTCTTTACAACACTTAACCATATCGCGGTCACGGCACGGAAGATATCATAACGCAGCGCAGGCTATACGGTGCTCCATTATATTACGATGAGTTGTACCATATTGTGTGCCACTGAATGCTATTACATTTTTTTTTTTTTTCAGGGGACGTAGCTTGTTAGAACGAAGCATAAGAACAAGAACAACAACCCTGGACCAGGACGAGTTTTTCTTGAACAATGTTTCTCGGGAAGCTGTGCAGATTTCCTTCATAGCCGTATGGTTGTGCATGGGCTAATGCTAATCAGTAATCACTCCCTTATTGCATATATTTGTATATCGATGACAGAAACATTTTTCTCAGAAAGTTTTACTTTAGACGCCACTGCGCGCCGTCGACGTTGAGAGCGAAGAAGGTAGCGAACGGTTCAGCATAAAGATTAACAACAAAGAGAAAATCAAACATTTTAAGATAAACAAAACTTGAAGACGCATCGAATTCAGTGGTAAGGACAATGCAAATAATACCCCTTCAATGGGGCCTTTGAGGTTGAAATAAATAAATAAATAAAAGAGTGCGAGCTTTAAAAATAGATATGAAAGGTTTAAATAAGGAGTAAAACGCAAGCGCCGCGAATAGTGTACGTTTAAAAGAACGGCAAAAAAAAAAAGAAAGAAAATGAACAGGAACAAAGCCGTCAGCTGCGATATTCGTGGGAGACGCCGAGGCCAGAATTTCGTCTCTCCGGGTGACCTCAGAAAAAAAAAAAAAAAAGAAAAAGAAAGCGATCGGAGAGGAAAAAGGATAGGGTACGAGCGATGCAGCAAAGCGAATTACAAAGAAACTGAGATAGATGCGGGTGCAAGTTGCTCGTACCAGAGGAAGCGGAACAGAAAGAAGCCCGAGGACCGCTACTATAGATATGGTATCGCAGCCGGCTGTTGTGCGGTCAGGCGTGATGAGGCGTAGAAGCGAGCAGCGGCGGTTCAACCAGCTGCTGCCGTCACTTCCACAAAACATCATAGCGGCTCATGCATGGTTGGAAGGAGAGGAAATGAAGAGAAAACTAACGATGAATTCAGACAGTTATTCGGCGGGGAAAGACGGCCACATCGAGGGATAACGCAGCCTTTCCCGCAGTGCTGCACCTTTAATTATGTCATACCAAAGAAATAAAATACCTACTGCATGCTCACTAAAATGGAGCAGCGCTAGGAAAGGTGTAATTGGTGGGATCCAACTACATGCCCGAATTTAAATATAACGGCCCTCGGATGTATTAAGCTACGCTTACTATAACTTTTACGTGCAAACCACTCACGACCCCTGAGAAAGCAAAAGATAACGCTTGGACTGAATGAAAAATGCCGATGCGATCATTTGCGGAACCAACTACTCATTGGCTGAGGCTGGCTCTATAATAGCCTTCCTAGCATCGCTTTGTGTAAGGAGAAAACAAAAAAAAAATGGCAATGTTATCCTATCGCGAACGCCAGTTTGTTCCGTGCAGAAGGAATTGTCACTACGAGCAGTTTATGTGTTCACTTATTCGGATGCTTCGCGTGCGCTGTGTGTCACGGATGAGACAGGCGAAGGAGACACGACACAACACTAGCTGCAGTCGAGACAAAAGGCGCTGGGAAAAGTAAGAGGCTTTAACAATACTTCCCTGGTTAACCGTATAGTGAAACAAAGTGCTAAAACAGGTAAAAAGAAACGCCTCCGCGATACCCCACAAACTAACCAGAGTGCAGGGTGCGCCTACAGCAACAAGGAAGTCGGCCGGCACAAGCCACGCTCTTATCCACAGCCTCTTCAACACCCTGTTGTAACATGTGGAGGTTAACAGAGCAACGTAGCTTTCACTCTCGCGCTTTTTCAGAGGAAGGGTGTGGCCGGAGAGTTCACCTGGCGGAAAGCGCGCTGCTCAACCACAGGAGCAGACATTCGCGTATTAGACTTTCAGATGTCCTCGTTTTGAGGGAGCATGCTTCCGCGTTGCGCTCGCGCACTCCCAGGCCCCGGCTTAACTGCGCGCTTATTTCGCTCAAACTTTCTTCTCCCGATTCTTAGTTTCACCACCGACTCCTTGCTCCCTTCTCTTTCTACCTCCTCATCTGAACTCTTGCGTGTGAGCTGCATACGAAAATGTCCGTTGCCCCGGTTCTGTTCTAACTGCTTAACTGTTTTCTCTCAAGGCATTAAGAAGGATCCAAGAACAACGAGACAGAAACGCCATCCGGCCAAGCGTATAGCTCCCTGCGTGCTTACATTAAGTCTTCTTTCATCCGCACCCGGCCAAGCGCCAGCAACGGCCACCTTTCCTTTTCTTCTTGACTAATACTTTTATTTCTTTTATTACTTTTATCTGACTTCCCGGACTCGAACGCCAGCATTCTATATCCGGTAAGAAAATTCTCGGCGATTACTATGCGCTGTTTCTTCGTTCAATTCTTTCCTTCGCTGCCTTCCCCAGGAACCGTTGCTCTCTTTGCTGCATTCCCTCACGTGATATTGTTCTGCGAGCGTGTGTAGCGAGCGCCGCTCGCTCCATGGTGGGCTTTGCTGAGGAGCTTTTGTGAGTAGTTTCTATCCATGTGGCTTTGAACCTCGAAGCGAAGCAGAAGACTGCCCAGTGCGAGAAATAAGATAAAATAAACGACGACGTCTCCATCCCTTAGCTTCGTCGTGAAAGGAAGCAGGCGCGGTTTCGTGCTATCGCGTATGCGAGGTGGCTGCATGCGAGGTGTCAATGCCGATTCGGAGTCTCGTTCATCTTCGTTATAAGGAAGAGCATTATAACTGACTCCAGATAAGAAATCACAGAAATATTTCTCTTTCTCCTCAGTGTGCAGGCTTTGCTTTTATCGGAACTCGCAAAATCAAATTGCTTGGGTACTGAGCGTTGGCGGAAGCAAATAAATCTCCACCTGGATATTTATTTGCTTGCGTAGTGGACAAGAGATTAGTTTGCCTTGGTCAAGATGGTCGAACGAGGTTACTGTTGCAAGTAGCCCGTTTCTTTGAAGTCAACCCCGCCGTCACATCAAAACGGTGCAGTTTCCTTGACGAATTATGTAGAAGCACCTCCATCGCGCGCTTGCGTGCCAGACGAATATGTACCGACCTGCTATGTTGCCCAATCGCATTTTCGAAGCACGAAGCAAAAAGATTGCTGACCATTGTGTGACCACCAACATATTTGCCGTGAGCCGTTTGTAATTGACGGTTCGATAAATATAGGAGCGCAGAAAAATGCGCATTTTAAAGTCTTGCCTTGAACAAACTCACAAAACTTATGTCTCCTGTGTCTAGAGGGGCCATGTATTTCATATGAAGCGCTTCTGGAGTGAGCCTGAAACTTACACTCACATTAATCTTGCAAACGTGGACCCTATAGAAACCGAAGGCGTTACAGAGTTAGTAACTGTATACGATGGCATATTGGCTTCACCTTTACATCTTTTCCGGCAAACATTTGGACCTGAACTGGTATATAAGTAAGGAACTTCCAACACAAGAAAAGAAAACCCGCACTTGCTTGCTGCCCAATGAGGCATGCTGATAAACGCATACGCTTTAACATTTACCAGACTAACAGCCACAGAAGTTAGGGGAATTACAGTACTTAGAGAACACTGCCTTGCCAGCATTGAGCATTATTCTTCTTTTTTTGCGCTTACAGTGCGTTAGAGAGCGTTACTTTGCGTTTACAGTGACGGGCGTAATTTATGTATTCAAGACTTTAGGTCCAAGGCCTCACTTTCTCGCACGAGAAGTTGATGAGCCACTGCAATTTCATAATATTCAGTTGTGCAGTCTTCATCGAAACAGGGCAGTTCTGCTGCTCCAAATCTCTCTAACGCTTGCTCAACGCCAGCCGAAGAACACGCAACGAACATACGTGATCGGAGCTATCAAGAATATAGCGCGAGCACGGAGGGCTCATCTATAGGCGGCAGTATCAGCGCTCGACTTTCCGCAATACACCCCCTCTACCACTGGCACCGCCGACCTTTGACCGGTGGCAGTACGGAAATGCGGATGGAAATCCGGGCTACTGCGTCGTTCCCCCGCCTACCACCTCCTGCCGCTCGCTGATCCGTGCCGTTCTGTGTGGGTCGCGGCCTCGAAGCGTCCTCCGCAGCCTCCGGCAAACCACCACTCAGCCGATGGCGGAAGAGTGGATCGAGACGACTGACCCCCATGACACCTCGCAGTCGCGCACCCGCATATCTTCCCCTCGCCGTCGCCATCGACCAGCACGAATTGAATGCACCCGTGCCCTTTCAACAGTCTGATCCCAATCGCCGCAGCTACTTTCAGTAGATTAGTCCTAGTGCTCACGAGAATTTTGAGCGGATGGAATATATTTCAAACGAGAAATTTAATCGCATTTAACACGTCTGCACCCTCTTATGAGGTGCATGTTCCTTGTGGTTACGACGTTTCAGTTTCAACTCGAGCAACATCCGAATAATTTAGAGCTACGTATTGCTTCCTGCAGAACACAGGATAACGCGGCCGGCTATGCTTGTCCGTTTCTAGCTTTTCTTTGCTAAAGGCGTATTGTATTTTTATCATTTAGTAATGTTTAATCCACGTTTCTTGAAATTCTTGTTGCTAGGGTGGCCGAGATTGGTGCTTTGCGAATAGCAACCTTCTTTTATGGTAGGTTTTGTATAAACTGAAGAAACCTTAAAGGCGGCAGTTTTTGATGAAACAGTAGATGTCGCTGTGCACGTTCCACCATTAAGGAGCCTACATGTTAGCCGGGCGCCGCGGCGCAACACGTAGGTTCCCTGTCCAGCATTTGTTGCTTGCTGGTGTCTCGGTCGCTGAGGTTTTTCGAGCTGGAGTGTGGGACACCAAAGAGATGGGAGCCGGGGCCGCGTTAAAGGCGGGCTCGCCCCGATCTCCTCAGTACTGGAGCGCTCCAAGCACTGCACGGAAATGCGCGGGAAAACCGCGTAGTGACTCCTCTGTTGTGAGGCGCGCGCGGTAGCCAGAGGCGCGAGGTGGCTTGGCTGCGATGGCTCTCATCTCTCACCCGCTCCCCGTGGCGAACCGGGCCACCGGGCCGCATCCGCGACTTCATGCCGCCTGTGCTGCTCTCTTCCTCATCCTCCGCTGCTCGCTGCTCGCCCTTTCCCAAAACCCGCCGCCGGCTGACCGCGACGTTCGCGCGCGTGTCAGCGCGTGCCGCGCGTGCTTCGTGCGCGCGCACGGAAACGCTGCACATCCTCCTGCCGCAGGCTGCAGGAACAGAAGCGGAGAAAGTGGGCGTCCTGGCGTCCGTAGCGCTGACGTCCTCCTTTCTGTAAACGTGCGGCAGGCTCCCTTGGGAAAGATTGGGTACCTTCCTCCGGTTACGGTGAAGACGTGACGTCGTCTGCCACTCGCCGCTCCAGCAAAATATTGCACGTCCCGTGACTGGTTTGGAACAGAAACCTCCAGATAATTCGTCTTCCATGTATATAGAAGAAAAATGACAGTGGAAATTGGGCTTTACTTCTCACTCATGTGTGGACCATATGACCATGACGTGGTAGCTCTAAATAATAGATATAGTTAAAGTAACAGCTAGCGGTCATGTAGCCCTAGAGTATTCCCTCATTCTTGTCCATTATGGCTTCATCTATCTTGGTAAAAGCATATTTGGGCAGCAGTGGTTTATTCAGAAGTATTTTTAGAGGGAGGGGGAGGAATGTTATCGTACGCCACCGCTGGAAAAAAAAATGGGCAAATGAAGAAACAAAAATGCTGAAAGGAGGAGGGGATTCAGCGCTCAGAAATTTCTGGAGTGTTCTGACACCGAAACACTCTTATCTGGCTACGTCTCTAATCGGCTGAAAGGGAATTGCCGGTCACGTTATGAAGAATGGAAAGTGCAAAGAGAGTCGAGAATCAGGCAGACAACACAGGATGGTTGCAATTTTTCTTTCGAAGATTTGTCATATCGCATAAAACGGGACTGTCAATGTGCTATTAAAAAAATGAAAGTGCTATCTTCTATAAAACCGTTTTCACGGAAAAAGTACACCGTGTATATGCTGTACAAATGGTCCGCGTCCAGCAGCGAGAACCGGTAAATAAAGCTTTCATTTTAATAATTTAATAGGATACGTCTAAATGTTACTTTGAGACCGCTCGGTTACCCCAGAGTGAAAAAGCGGCAAAGCTCATGTTTCATCAGTGAGCTTCACAAATGTTGAGAAACTTTGCATTAGATAGGGCGAATTTGCACACATTTCCAACTTGAGCTGAAGTGCGTTTTGAAACATGTTGCACATCGTATGTGGCAGCGCAGCTTTGACGACCCTTGCGCCATCAAGTCTGATTGCTCCCGCATTATGTTCATTTTAGCGGACATAGTTTTAGCACAAACATAATCTTAGGTAAAGTGCAAGCTATCTTCCGCAGCTACTCGCAGTGTATTTGCAGAACGCTCTGCTCCGCTTTGCTCCGCTCTTTACGCACTCATTTACTTCTCAAAACAGCGTAGAACATAATTAGCACCAATGTTGCTTCGACTGGAACAAAATGTAGCGCACCAAGACAAGGACAGAGAAAGAAGACACACACAGCGCTACATTTTGTTCCCTTCGATCATGTACCAACAAGCCCAAGTATCTACCCTTCTGAATTGCTTCGACTACTCAATGAAATTATTGCTGCGCTGTCGATTGGCAATAATGTTATTAGCTTCTGACTATGCTGGACAAGCTCTAGCCCTGACTTTAAAACCTGAAGGTTCGAAAACGCTGCTTTGTACAGCGGGGTAGATTACGCTCGAAGAACCGACTTCGGTTCCGCTGCGAACAAGGGTTCACATTTTGCAGGCATATCAGAGTGCGACTCGCATGTGCCCCTTGGTGTTACTGCTGCTCTTTGCGGTTTCTTAACATACTCAGCAAAGAAGCCTTGCCAGCATAACAGGCTCCGCTGACCTCTTCGCATCGCCGCTTTCTGCTCGCGCGGTTGCTTCCTCGCCGCCAGCCTCTTTCGAAATGCTGAGTCCTTGCGTAAGCAAGAAAAGTAGGTCGCGAGGCCGGAATATCGAAGAGATGAATCGACGCGTCTTCGGCCGATAGGGACAGCCTCGCTCTCCGAGGACACACTGGATCCTTCGCTAGCTCTTTTAGCCATTCCGGTTACTGGGTGCCATCTGGATTACTGCGCTCACAGGCTGTCGTAGAAAATAAGGGGAAAAGAAGACCTAAAGGCCCAGAACTACGCGTATTCGCGGTACTAGCTGCAGAGGCCTAAACTTATTTGGTTCTTCTTTAGGCTAGTGATTTTGTCGCGAATGGGATGCTGCAAAGGGAACAGAGACAGGTTGCACGGTACTTTGCTCGTTGTAGCATTAAACTGCAAGGAGGTGAAATTCTGCAGCACTTCGGAGGCTTTATCATGTCGATATCAAGGTCTGGAGTCTTTGGAGGCTTGATCTGCTGTCATGGATATCAATGTAATCTTCCGGCGGCCAATAATTGGTGGCCGTACTTCTGAAGGCAAATTTTCATGAATTTCATTCCGGAAGTTGATTTTTTTTATTTATAATTATCGCTTTAAATTTCCTACAAGTCCTTATATGCAGGTTGTTAAAGATCACTGAGGATCTGGTGACGCCGCAAATACATCTTTACACCACCTTAATTACGCCTTTTCTTATTAGCACATTTAATTTCCCATTCCCAGCCGTCCTGAGTTCCTAAAATATGCTTTCGTTTTTAAACCCACCGAGGTGCATCAGTGTCGTATTCAAAACGCCATATACACGTAGTGTTATTAATTGCACCTACATGCTGCTTGCTTAACGAACACAGACGAAGCTTCGAAGTATAGCAGGCTATTAGCAGGCTTTTTTCACGTACTAAGGTCATAGTTAAATTGCAAAAGTGCTCTCTAACTAGTAGGCGCTAACGCTGTGTATACTTATAGCTTCCATACTCATCCTCTCGCGGCTTTCGGAATACAAGATTGCGGGGCCAGCGACTCAAATTTTCACTTTCCTTCGCACATGTTCAGTAAACGCAGTATCTTTCAGTTTTTGTTCGTTCAGTCTAGCCGCCTCGGAAAGACTCTTGCCTAATTGCCTACGGCCGGATGACGTAGGTGAGAGCTTTCTAAAAGCCCCCGAGCAACTTATTGCAATACTGGAAGCAGCGGTCAGCGCCAGATCCACATATAACTAAACAAGTAATGAAGCCGAGTAAGCGAGAAAAAAAAAAAAAAGAAAAAAAGCCAGCGCTGTGCCACAACGTGCCTGGAGAGCCGCTGACAAAAGTCCCTCAAGTTTCCCCGTTCCTTCGGGAAGGGCAGTTGGTCTCTTCAGCGAAGACGTGACGAAAGAGTTTAATGGCAACGCCCAGTCTCGATGGACGTATGGCTTCGGAATTCCCCTCTCCCTCCTCTTTAGCCTCTCCGAGCTCAGCGGCAGTGTCCGAGAGACAAGGCTAGCTTGGAATTGCATAGGCTCAGAGCGACGGCCAGAGTGCGGGACGTGCCTTCAGCGTCTCTGCTCTTCTTGCCGGTCTTTCTTCGCGGAAATATTTTTCCTTGTCCAGCTTGGGTCTTCTGAGACAGACGTGGATAGACTGATAATAGCTTCGCCAGCTGCTGGCAGGGCGGCTTTCAGTTTTCGCCGCAGCGAAAGATATTCGGAGCCAGTATATTTTCTTATATTGCATTTGGTTACTCAGACTTGATTTTTAGCTTCGAATGACGGAAACGATCGCAGCGCTTCGCCAGGCTTGTAACAGTGCGCGCTTGCCGTGTGTCCCGTATACTATGCACAATACTGTGGGTTACGACATCGTATATCACAACAAATGATTCCGTAACATGTATAATGGCAAATGGTGATTTTCACAAAATATATGCCACGCTATAACTTCCTCTATTGCCACGCTCCTGCGGCTCTGCGACGGCGGCAGCGAAAAAGGATCGGCAGCGTTGAAAATTATTTGTTTTCTATTTTGTGAGGGCTCCGTCGGCGCGTTCATACTTTGCAGTGGTGGCTTTTCTTTTGAAACAAGGGTGATTTGGACACCAGCGACGTCACACCCGTGCCGCTGGGCATAATCGCTCAACGCTCTGATATGGGAACGCCAGGAGGCATCATTCTATTGATTTCCCTTTGCTAGCAGCCACAAGAAAAGAGAATGGTGGGAGCGGAAACTGCAAATTGACACGTCAATCAGAGCATCGACGGTCGCGTATTCGTGGCATTTAAATGAAAGCGTCGTTTATGTTCCTGGTGAAGACTCGGCGCCATTATATCGTTGTTCTCTTTTTATCTGACCAACTAAGAGGTTAATATTCGGTGATCGTTATAACTGCGGCCGTGGTGCAATCGTTATGCTCACAAAATTGTTTTTCGTCGTGACCTAAGCTGCAAATAATATGGCGGGCTTTATATTTTCTCGTTGGAGGCCATTGGTTATAAACACGATTATTTCACAGTCCGCGAAATAAACGATCAAATTGAAGAGACCACTTCACACCTTTCATTTTCAAAGCAGAAAAGAAAGCATGCGCGACGCATCCATTCTATACCCTCGCCACCGTGTCTCCAAGGGCGTGTCCGGACATTTTGATATCGAATTCAGGCCACAACGCACAGCTAGACGGGACCAGGCTTGCATCGTAGCGTTCGAGCGGCCTTGTGCGGGGCTAATTAGTGGAACCCGGCAACAAGTAACAGTCAGTGCTTGCTCTAACACGAAGCTGCATAGAAATAACAGAAAGAGCACACTGGCATATGACATCAGTTGTGCGATATCATTTACACCGCAGCACACCGTTCCAGAGCTCTAAACGAATGTATGTTGCTTGCTCAACTGAAGTGAAGGCCAGGCGGAAAGATACCGTTTTCAGCATAGAGTTTCTTACTCTTACCTGGAGGGAAAGCTGTGCTGCCGTCTATGGGAGTTTCCAGACGGCCAGTTCAGCCACCATGGGCGCTCAAAGCATCATGGGCCGGAGAGCTACGGAGTGCAGAACTACAACTTTTGGCCAAAACTAATGCAAAGATAAACGTTGCTCTACCGTAAATAATGTCTTAAAATTGAATATTGTGACTATAAATTACAAAAAGAGAGAGAAACAGCATGTCAGTGTGAGATTTATCCAATATAAGCGAGGGCTCTTTCTCCTATTTGCTTAGTTTTGAGCAGCACAAATACCAATATTTCGCACTTAATAGGCAAAATTTGAAACAGAGAAACGTTATAAAAATATTCATGGTTGTGCAATCACTTAAGGAAGTTTTTAGTGGCATTTCGGGAAACAAAAGCCATTTATTGGCGACGTCTGCTTTTGCGCCTTCGCTACTATGGCTTTCGTGGTCTATGTACGCACCTCCAAATGATGATGATGACGAAAAAGAAACATCGCAGCAACGCCACTCCACGTACCCGAGAAAAACCGACTGTCCCGCAACAAGTAGCACACCGGCCCATGACTCTTAGCGCGCCCATGGTGGCTGAAGTGCAGCGCCCTCAGCTTTCCCTCTAGTTAGTGTAAGGAACTCTATGGTTTTCAGTTTGCTGATTGTAATCCAGGCAGATGACGGGCGAGAGCGGAACCAAGGAGAATCATTTTAGATTTCATCGTTGTACAATGGTTTGACAATGCTTTGCTTATTTGTAACAACCCGTTAAACCCGACATGAGCATGTGTTTTTCTCATTTTCCTGCCGCGCAGCAACGCTCAGCGCTAGTGATCTAGATATCGCTAAAGCGCTCTAAAATGGGCGACCATTGCATGTGGTTCCGCTTCTACTATACGGTAAACGTTTGCAGACATAGGCCGTCACTGTCCATTTTGTCACTGTATACCCCGGCTTATAAAACGTGCTTAGCTAGACCTAAGTGCTGAGCTTCAATAAAGGAGTGCGCTACAATTGTGCATTATCAATGAAACGTTATTGTCTTCAGACTGATCATTGACGAATTTTGGCTTAACTGTGACGCCACCTGTAGATCGCGAAAGTCTGTAATGTGCCAAGTCATGTAGTGTTTTCATGGTATATGTGCAATCCTTTGTCCTACAAGGATTGTTAGTAAAATGCTAAAGATAAAGTTACAAACATTGTAAGTAAGGTGCCAATAAATGATATGCTAATGCACATACGGTTCTGGTCTCCTCTTCGGCTGGGCCATATGAGCACTGAACCAACAACCCAGACACTGTCTCATATACCTGACTCACTGTAAACGTTGCAAGTCCCATTCACAATAACGAACAAAATTTTTGCCCAAACATTTGATTGAATCGAACACGTCACTGAGCGTGATTTTGGCCTCTCTTTCACCGATGGAGCTCCAGTCTGCAAATGACAACTGAGCTGCTCTTCTCAAACCCTTTAGCGTATCCGCTCTCTACCTTCGTGTTCCTGGCATATAGCCGTAAGACACCTTCCTTGTTTTCTCTATAGTTAAGCCCATCTCAAGCTGTAAATCCGTTACTGCTTGATCGACGGATTTTCTACGTGAGAGTTGGCGCATATTTTTTGCATTTCTCCTTCGTCAGTATGTATCCGGCGCTGCCTAGATCGAACTCGCGATCATTGGTATACTCAATCAAGCCACTGAGTCACCTAAAGGACACATGACGACCCTATCCATCGGGTCTAATGACATTTTCCTGCTGACTGATATCGCTGGTGAGGCCGTTTGTCCGTGCTGAGACCGCCTTTTCTCGAGTGCGTTGTAAAAGCATCGCCACTGTTGCTTCTGAACACTTATTCAGCTGTGCTTGTCCTGCCTGGACACTGCAGCAGTCTGCAGTATGCACCAAATAAACATAAGAAATAATCAGTAACCTGCCTAACGTCGACTGAAGGACGAAAGCTTGTACCAAGAGCTGCAATTAGGCGCTCACTTGGCCATCTCCGCCTACGTTGCCATTGCACACTGTGTCAGTAGAGCTCAGCTGTGGTGTAGTGCAATGCTCCTTGCTTTGAATAAAGGAAAAAGAAAGTGCGAAGGGAAGAGGGCTGTGCAGAATTTCTTGAGAGCACAAGAGTGCTTAAGCAGAAAAGGGAGTGGTGGCCTGAATCTCTTAAGGCGCTGTCAGACGGAAATTAGGAGGCAGGCTGCTCGCGCATGCGCATCGCGTTTCATCGATAAGGTGCCACTCGAGGAGCACGCGCCACACCTCACGGTTCGAACTAATAAACGTCGCGCGTCGCTGCACTTCCAGCTAACAGCCGCGCACTCTGCTTGGTTTTGTTGCTTCCGGCTCGTCAGTCGGCAGTGACGTAAGTACATCAGTATGCGTGCGGATCGTAACTCAGTTAGATAGGGACTTATCTGCAATGAAGAAAAAAATTGCGCGAATGCTAAAAGTGCTGATTGTGAGGGTGTGGGCAAGGGAGGACTAGCGAATTTCACGAAGTCAGGATGAGGGAGGCCGCGTGAATTTTAGAAACTGAAGGTGAGCGAGAAGGCGAGGAAGGAAGTGCAAAAAATGAAGGCATTTGACCACGAAAGCTTGAAAGGCCGGACCCACTTGTAGAGCCCACGTGCAGTCTAAATTCTTCATTCGTGTTGCTGCCGTGACTGTATCTAGTTGCACCAGTTATGAGAGGAGCAAATTAATATAGGAAGAAAACGACAGACACGTAAGGTCACAACTCTGGTCTTCAATTAGGGAAACTTTGTCTCCTATTACAGGACAAAGTAAGCCCCTTGCGCTATCATGATTTGGTTGGTTTGGCTGGTGGAGTTTAACGTCCCAAAGCAACTCAGGCTATGAGAGACGCTGTAGTCGTAGACTCCGGAAATTTCGACCACCTGGGGTTCTTTAACGTGCACTGACATCGCACAGCAGCCGGACGCCACTTCGTTTCGCCTCCATCGAAAAGCGGCCACCCAGGCCGAGATTCGATCCCGCATCATTGGGAACAGTAGCCGGGAGCCGGAACCACTGCGCCACCTCGGCAGGGGCCCTCGCGCTATCATGCTGACGGCAGACAGCCGTGATAGGGATTGGCCATTAACAGAAATGACGTGCACTTGAATGACGGAGCTAGAAAATGTCTTCAAACCAACTATTCCTTCACTTTATCCATCTCAGCCAACGAGCTGTAAACTTTTTTTGCATCTTCCCGGCTCTCTACGCGTATTTCTCATCTCTATTCCAATTTTCACGAAGTGTCCCATTTTTAGTTTTGGTAATACCCCCAAATTAGAATTTAAATTCCCGTTAAGAAACTCATAACTGTACGCTGAGGGATTTTTGAAGTTGGTGGCTGCTTACCAAGACCTGGCGCTTAGTCCGGCTTCAGTGAAAAAGTGCCTGTTTGTAAAACGATTACAGCTCGACGTGCTCGACTTCCGCAACTGAAGCGAACCAAACCGATAATCCTGCGCAATTTTATTCAAGCACGTTTGTAAACGTTTTGCACGAAGCGTCTGTATATATGCATTGCGATGTCGTTCTTTCGGAGCGTTGTGGATCTTTGGGAGTCTACACGACAGGTCCTTATTTACATTTTACTAAACAGAACGGAAATTATAGTATGGCTGCATTTTTATTACTCTTCTACTGTTATGCTGTAGTCTGCAAATATTTTTCTTTCGGATAGTCAAAGTTTACCCTACAAGCGCTTGGTGAAGAAACATAATAGGAATTAGTGTTTTACTATACGTATTATTCGTAATATATACACAACACAAATAACGTAGAAGCGTAATGTTGTAAGTTCATGTGTATTTGATTTGCAGCAAACTTATGTGAGCAGGCGCCCATTGATGCCAGCAGCGCGTTCGCAGTTACCCATTACATGGTTATACTAAACTCGACAAGACGTCTGGCACCAAATTGAATCTTTTTAGGTTTCCCCATTGCTGCATTAAACCAGCAGGAATAAATTTATATCACGTTTTTCAATTCGAAATGATCGCATGCTATTGAGAAGAAGGTCTTGATAGGAAGTTTACATCCAGCCTAAAGCGAGAACACCCGATAACTGCCGAGATATGAAACCACTGTCATGCCTATACGCATCAGCCCATGCATCGAGAAATAAAAAGTGTTCAAAGCAGAAGCATGTTGTCTTCCAGGTCAGTGTTCTACTTAGCCCATGCAGTGAATCAATTGAAATGTATGTCGTATTATTTCTCCACACACATGCCAAAACGTGTAGTCTGCATGCACTAACAGTATGATGACATCTTTTTGAACGAAGCTATAGCCTGTAACCTAACAAGAGTCTTTTTTTTTTTTTTTTTTTGCCATGCTGCATGGATTCTATGTAGCGGTTTGAAGCGTGCGTGTTTGGTCTGGAACGGTAGATTTTTTTGTTGATCTATGCGCGCTGCTATAATCATACTCTTGGTAAAAGGATGCTCAAAAACATGTATTTGCCGCGCATTGTATTTTTTTTTTCTCTAGAGATTTTCACGCGCGATTGAGTGCATGCACTTATTTCTTTAAAGCAGCAGTGAATGAGTGTCTCGTGTTTTGTTTTTGTGCAGGTAAGTGAACTCGAGTCGGCGGTAGGAGCCTTTGGAAGAGAATGTGAGTCTTAAAACCCCGTTTATTCTTGATAGTCTTAAGTTGCGCTACTTCGTGCTAACAAACAAGGCTTTGTGAGCTGAAACACAGCTCGTTCAGAAGCGCAAAGTGTGCTGAATAGCAGCATAGCAAGCCAGAACAAACTTGTAACGCATATTTATCCCGGTCGCATTCCTGTTTCTTCCGCAAGCGTGGCAGTATGTGACAAAATGCAGTCTGTGACCCTAAGCGACGTTACATACGGCAGGAACTTCACTCCATCAACAGCGCGTCATCGCTGCGCGCTGGCGAGAAATGCTTCTTCGGTCGTTGATTATGATCGACGATCCGACCGTGGCAGAAGCGCATTCCATCAGCTCTCCTTTCCATCAGCTCTCCTTTCCATCGGAAGCGTTCGCGCATTTGCTCGCAATTCTTCCGATTCACATTCGTCTTGGTTAAACACAGCTCTTCTGAGACGCGAACCGGACTACGACAAAGGTGCCACGTTCAGCGCTTCAAGGTCTGGATTTGCGTTCAACTCGTTCCTCTATCAGCAGCCAAGTGATCGAAACGTCCGATGATAGTCACTAAAGAAAATGATTTTAAAGTGAACTGTTCGTCTTCTACGAAAGGGTGACTTCTGATACTGACATTATGTTTCCGGCTGGTGTAATGCGACGCTGTCATAGACTCCCGTTTATTGCGCTTCGGCATTTTTAAGCTCGCTAGTGTTGCTTGAGTGCACGAAGAAACAGCGATTCCAGTGAGGACAACCCAGAGGGCTATGGAACGAAAAATGGTAGGGGTAACATTAAGAGATAGAAAGCGTGCAGAGTGGGTCAGAGAAATAACTCAAGTTAACGACATTCTAGTGGAAATTAAGAAGAAGAAATGGACATGGGCAGGACATGTAGTGCGAAGAGAGGATAACCGATGGTCGCTGAGGGTAACAAACTGGATTCCAAGGGAAGGAAAGCGTAGCAGGGGGCGGCAGAAAGTTAGGTGGGCGGATGAGATTAAGAAGTTCGCAGGGGTCAAGTGGATGCAGCTAGCACAGAACCGGGTTAAGTGGAGAGATATGGGAGAGGCCTTCGCCCTGCAGTGGGTATAATCAGGCTGATGATGATGATGATGATGCTCTAGCTTTCGTGTCCAAGCAACTTCCTCGATGAAATAATGGTACCGGATTAAGACAAGTCGCGCTTTTTCGAGTGAGAGAGAGATTGTCTAGCTCCTGGCTACTCCCCATGCGTGGCTTCAAAATGGACCAAGCTGCTCTTTTTTAGCGTGCTTCCACCTTTCTGAAGGAAATACGATATTTCGTAGGCCGGTGGGGGACAGTGAAAGGGCGGAACGCATTCTTTTTTTCTATCTTGGGAAGCAGGAGCCATTTCTGCGACAAACATCCACTGATGCTAAACAAACGCTCATGATATTACCTTAGGGCGGGGGGTCGAGATTCCCAGATAATTCACACTGCAT
Source organism: Amblyomma maculatum (assembly GCF_055883805.1). Taxonomy (NCBI): domain Eukaryota; kingdom Metazoa; phylum Arthropoda; class Arachnida; order Ixodida; family Ixodidae; genus Amblyomma; species Amblyomma maculatum. The sequence continues at coordinate 19,189,960 of NC_139349.1, read as the reverse complement.
AGCTGCTTAAGCTTCATTCTCACCGGTCCAGATCTCGGCGCAGAGGGATACCCAAAAGAAACCGAACTAATTTTTTAGTGGCAGCGCGTTCGTAGTGCCGTGTTTTGCCGCTAGGAGCGCATAGAGTGAACATTCCAGAGTCTGTCAGCCGAGTATATGTCGCTGAAGGTCAGACGTACTAACTTCAGCAGAGTTTATAGTGACAACTGTCTTCTGTGAGCGTCATTTTTGCAAAGGCTGATTTTCGGGGACAACGTGCGGCAGTCAAATGTGTTTCTGGCCAGAAAAAATAGAACAGAAACTCTTGAGATTTAACAACTGCGTACAAGGATGATGCTATGGAGAAAACTCAAGTGTCTGAGTGGTTCTCCCGTTTCAAAATGGGTCAAATGTCAATTGATGACCAGCTTCGTTCTGGTCGTCCTCCCACGGCCCGAAGACATGAAAATGTTGAAAACATTTGTGCAATCATCAATATTTCACCAAAAGTAGTATGACCCCTGTTCCTCATTCTCCATACTCACCGGACCTTGCCCGGTGTGACTTTTTTTGTTTCCCAGAATGAAAAAAAAATATATATATATATATGAAAGCAAAGCGTTTTGCTGATGTTGCAGAGAGAAAGAAAAAAAAATGACGCAGGCGCTGTCAAGCATCACAAAAGATGAATTTAAACAATTTTTTGAAACGTGGAATGAAAGTTTAAACATTTGTATTAGTGAAAGTGGAGAGTACCTTAAAGGAGATTGAAGGTTTGCGCTTCAAATGTGAATAAATAGGTTCAAAAGGAAATAAGTTCGGTTTCTTTTGGGTACCCCCTCGTACAAGCTAATGCTGAAAGCCGCTTGACCTTACTTAACATATATGTGTTTTTTGTTTACATAATATATTTGCTTTCTTCAAATTTAGCTTAATAGTGCGTTCCTCCGGTAGAATTGTTCGTTAGATCAAAATAAAAAATATCTGCCTTTTATAATGCAGGCCAACGTTTACGATGACATGCATAGGTTACTTTGATGACAATCCTCAAGACATTTTACTTGCTCTGAGTTTACACTTAGGTCATATATATTAAAAAATCTTCCAATGATGTCTAAGCATTCTTAGGCAAAAGAAAAAATTCACCTTGACATTGCCTGCTTCGTATTACGGATTAACTAGGACCTTGGGTATTTAGGCGTTAGAGTTTCGCAAATGAGCCGCGTTCACCGCAAGCGTTCGAACTACACATTTTCCTGATAAAATCGATAGCGCTGTTGCAAAACCTCTTTCTTCGTCAACCTTTAGCTTAATTCATTCATGCGAGAGCATTATACGTCCTATTAGCACAATACCGGGTGGCAGCTGCGGCATTCATGTCACGGAAATCACGGGCACGCTTCCGACTGGTCCACGTGTACCGGGCACCTTTAAGTCAGCGGATTATGTGAGATCACAAGTCCACATATCATAGCCGAATCCGCAGGTGCTGCCATCTTGAGCAGCACATTTCAGATGGAAATTGAAATCGCCGAGACCCTTGCATTCTGACTACGGCACGCTGCTGCTATGCCGTGCAGGCGTTTTCGTGCGGCTTGGCAGGGTGGGCCCGGTCCTTACAGAATGTATATCTATGAATATAGATGTATCAGTGTATGCAGAATGTTTACCTATGTCACTTTTGCGGACTTGGACTGTGCACATCATGGTCCTCCTCACGAGCATGCCACTGACAGGTGGCAGCTGGCAAGCGACGTGACCGGGCACTGATGTGTCGGCCTCGGCATGATTCAGCACTTTATAAAGTAAAGTAACATAAGATGTAGCGCTTTTACAAACATAAGGCATGGTCATGGCTCATAGACTTTATGCAACGTAGCATTGCGCAGCACATTACAAAGTAAAGTCCCGCAAAGTAGCATAATGCTTTAGCATTCTTGCACGTAAGTAGTTTGTTTTTCAGCCAGATTTTTTGTCAGTAACATAATGAGCGAGCGCTTCAGAAAGGCAACCCAGCATCGTCTTAGGCTTTAAAGCAGCGGCAGCTCCAACGCTCCGCATGAAAAAAAAAAAAAAATGTGAATAGCTTCAGTTTTAGGAACATGATGGCTTGGCTGCTTGTAATACTGACTACAAAATATAATAAACGGGTCATTCCTAGTCTTCAGTGGACGGCCATTTTCATTAGGTGAGCCTATTTCGAAATTGTAGAATGATCCTTATGAGCTTTAACAACAATATACCTATACAAGAATTGATGAACCACCCGTTACCTGCAGCCTGGAGTACGACAAGAGTTTGGGAAATATTAGACACCTTAGCGTACCGTGTACCCCTTTAAAGTTAACCTTACCGTAGTACCGGAAATCCGCCAACCGCCAGTATGCACGCGCTCATTGGTCCTGTCTACTAGGCGCCCTTAAGGTAAGCTTCCGCAAGTCGGGACCAATAAGCGTGTGCGTAATGACGGCCGGCCGGCTCACGGAACTCCGGTAACTCTAACTGTAATACGTACAACGCATGCTAAAGGTCTGTAATGAGAGCAGCTCTATAGGACGAGACACAGAGGGAAAAAAGACAACAGCCTTAAATTCCGCACTGTACCCCTTTCCAGGCCATAGCAATGTCTATCTGCACGACATCCGTTTCACGCGAGTCGGAAATCGCATGTTGTGCACAGCAGAACTAATCTCATCAACACAACACCAGGTCCCCTTTGAAGCAATGTACTTTACTGCACCTCGGAGATGCTATAGGGCCATTTTTTTAACATACACCAGCTGCACCGCCAGTGTAGAAAATCTCCCATACCTCCAATGGTTTCTAGCTACGCTAGTGTATGTAGCTGGTGTAGGTTAAAAAAAAATGGCCCTGCTGTATGCGGTACGCAAACATATACCAACGGATAAGCGAAACCTTGACGCTGTTTACTTAAAACGCGCGGTTTCTTTGCTTTCTGATACTTTAATAACGAGACAGCGTTAAACGCCTCATTCTCCAAAAACTCCTGCGTTGGCGCTGTGACGAAAAAAACAACAAAAAAACAACAACACTGGAATGCCTCTGGCAGGTAGGTAGTTGGCAAGTGACATGAGCTGGCACTGATTGGTTGGTGAGTTGTGTGAGACCACGCGACATTCCCGAGTTTGCAGGAGCTGCCAAATCTTGGGTTCCAACTTAGGCATGCTACGCCAAGGGCGTGCAGGCACGTTCGTACAACTTGTTTATTTTTTGCTTTAATTTATTTACCCTAATGGCCGAGTGGGGGTCTTACATAAGGGGGAAGCATCGAGCAAAGAAATCGCTGAATATGGGGCGGCATGTGGCGGGGGGGGGGGGGGGGGGGGGGGGCATCCAGCAAAACATGCGATGACCAAAAAGCAGCAATAACGTGGCGATGTATGACAAACAAAATGGACAATACATCGAAAACAAGCAAGTAACATAACATGGCAGGGCTTTAAATATATACCTGATAGTAGTACACATAATGTGTAGCGTACGACTTGGTGTTAAAGAGTAAATATACACAGTAGTAAAGACACAAAATAAAGGATTATTTATTGAACGAGTTTGTAAATTAATTAACACGAACGAAGGTCCGCAAGGAGAGCCTATGACGAGAACCATTAACACTGTTTGGTGATATTCTTCGAGGCGGAACTTTAAAAGTCCAAGTTTTTGTTGTTTTTTTTCTGCACCAGGCGTACAGCTAGTGTGTCCACTTTCTAGTGCTTTGCATGAGCTGCGCACGGGGATGCCACTTCGGATATAAGAGAAAAAGGCTACCAAATTCGTACTGAGTCGAGACTAATGCACGGGTGCTTTTAGCGTGTAACTGTATTGCATGTCTCCCGCCATGCTACCGCGGCCTTTTGCGCTCATGAAAAACAATTTCTTACAAAGAACCTACATCTTTCGCTGAACAAGTGCCAGAAAACTACGGCTGCCAACTGTTACATCGTTTTTTGTTTGTTTGTTTTTTTGTAGCCTCGTCATATTTTACATAGCCGCAATGACACCCTTCCTTGTAGCCGGAATATAGTTCTTTGGTAAGCATCCATACCTATCCTTCAGTTGCTAACAGGCGTGATGCAGGGGGTGTTTCATTTTTTAAATATGTTGTTTTCTGGCGTTCTGTCCCCGTTGCTGGAGGCAAGGCGGTGCAACAGCCTTCGGCCGAAGCCTGGCACAAGCTTACTTTGCATATGAGTAATGATGCCAGTGCCAGCAGCTGGCGGACGCCTCGGGCATCCCTTTTTCCGCAAGGGATCCGCCACTTCGCCAAGTGCGCCAAGGAAAGGTCGAAGCTCTGTCATTCCGCTCCACGCGGCGACGATAAGGCACGCAACAATACACAGCCGGGGCGCCTAGTGGGAGGAAAGGGGGGGAGTGGGGATATGGAGGTTCTTGGTTTTTGCCCATGTGCCGTCGCCGCCTTCCTATTAAACCCCAATTAGTTGGGCGCGAAGGTAGTCTGCGCTTTCCTGCTATAATTTCCCGCAGACACCGCGGTGTCTTGATTAGTTCCTTTGTTGTGCACCGCTTTCCCGCGGCCCGTACGCTTTACAAGGCGCCGGCCACGTTTGCCGTCTACTGCATAACAAATTAGTAGCCCTGCATACTATAACTCCTCATCTAGGACGGCAGCAGCTGTTCTCGGTGCGGAAGTGATTTCGTCCCCCATGTCCACACCCAGTTTTTTTTTTTTTTTTTTTGTAATTATTAGCAGTGTCACGAAGAAGAAATTTGTGCTGGGCAACGTCTTTGTAAAGCCTCCACACACTAACAATTAATTACCTTCGATTGCTTAAGATCAAAAAGCTAAGGAGATGCGCATTCAATATTTTGCTTCTTCATGAGTCTATCAACATATTGTCGGGAGCAAGTACTTTTGCGTTTGAATTCGAATCGGGTTTTTGAGGGCAACATCCACAGATGAATGGAGTACTGTAGTTACGTAGTTATGATCAATTTTCGCTGCACAGAGACTCAGCTACAAAATTAAATCGCCTAATGTTCATTACAGTTTAGAAGTGTGGAAGCGTGGCCTACCTGGTGACATGGGAAATACTTACAGCTCAAGAAAGATGGCACCGAAACGACACAGAACGTTTCCTCTGCGTCTTCTCGTCCCCGTCTTTCCTGAGCTATAAGCATTTCGTTCAGCTTATCGGCGACAATACTGCAAATGGAGGGGAGCAGAGAAATAAGTTCCTGTGCCACACTGCGGCACAAGAATGTATTTCTATTGTATGCCAGTTTTGCACCGTTGCGGTTTGGGAAATGGTTGTTCAGAGGAGGTGAAAATTTTGTGCACACAACAGACGTGGACATCTAGGCACACTGTGCAGTATGAGCTGTGTGATTTGATCTGACCGGGCCAAATGCACGTTAAAGCATCAAATTAGGTTTTCTGTTTGTAAAGAAGGCATGGTATATTCAGCACCCTTGTCGTGTGGCAAACACTACATCGACCAAACTGTGGCCTATGCGTAAATGTATGTCAAGCACAACACTGCCGCAAGATGTGGCAAGGCTTAGAAGGGCATTAGGCAGAGCATTGCCGGCCCTGCAAAAGATGCCGTCCTGCACTTAATAAATGCCGGATTCTTTATCCCCGCAATAATGACTTGACCCAGAAGATTGTAGATGCCAGCGAAATTGTTAGATGTGACCAGACACGTGTGAGTGCTCCGTCAATAGTCCTAATTGATAAAGGATTGAAATTTAAAAGGTGGAAGGGCTTAGCATAGTAGCAGTTGGTGTTCAACACGGGTGGCATCGCAGATATCGAAGTGTTCTTCCATTTGCTTGCAATTTCTCTGATAGTGCAAGCATGTATGTATGTTGCACTTACAATAAAAATGTACTTGAAGTTTGCGCTTGCGTGTTCTTTTTACTGTCCGTTTCTTTCGTGCACGCAAGATTTCCATCCACCGTGGCTGTTTGTCCAATCGTCGCAAAATGTGTCCACAACGTAGGTAATAGTAGTGCATGATCAAGGACATGTTCTTGCAGCAATAAAATGTTTTCGGGCTGTACTCGTCCTACCTGTTTGCGGAGTTCACCGGACTGGTTTATTAGCCGATGACTTCTTGTGGAAAATAATAAAACATTGAAGCTGGTCACCGTAGTTCAAAGAAAGAGAAAACAAGACAACCTCTCTAATTGACAGCGATGCTGAAAAAAGTGAGAGCATTTCCTTCGTCACGATGACGATTGCTGGATGTCTTCCAGGTCATTGTCTCCTTAAATTGGTCCCCTTTGGCACACACGTTCAGTTAATTTTTCGGTGGACGCAATGCTGGCGGCTCTGTGCCGTAAAGCACGCGAGTGTAGATATTTCTTTGAAGCGTCTCATTTTTCTGCAGAAGGTTCTGTGTGGACTTTATCGTTCAAGACAGCTGAACATGAAATTGCTTGCATGCGTGGGTTCTGTTACCCTGTAATGCAAAGTCATCATTCATTTCGTATAAACAGTTGTGTTTTAGAGCAACCATATTTACTCGAGATCGCGTAGTGAGACCGCTTCAAAAACCCTATATGGTTGAATATGCTCTCTTCTGTTACAATTGACTGGTTCTGGCTGCTACCTTTCGAGCGACTGCTTTGCGAATAGGTCTGTTGTTGCTTTTTAGCGTGTGCATAGGCTAGCAATTGCAATTGGTTTTGTGTGGTAAGTCCAATCCACCTTACGAGTCAACCTTCAGCACAGAGCGCTTGGGTGCAGACGTCGGGGCTTGTTTTACGAGAAAATCCGCCTACACGAGAGAACGATACTGTTCCTGTGGTTGCTAGTTGTGTCTGCGCTTTGGCAGTATTTATTAACGAAATGCAAGAACATGTAGTGGATACCTTTTACACAAACGTGCGCAGTCGCCCAAATTTTTTTAAATCTATCGCTCGATCACCAACTCCTCGGTACTGCAGCGCTGGAAGACAGCGGATAGGAGAATACATGCGAGGGCAAAGGCACACCCACAATTCATTTTGGAGTTTGCGTCGTGGGCTAGGCCTTTCTGAGTATTGTGAATCGAGCCACAAGAAGCTGCGCCCACGTTTTTTTTTTTTTTTTTTTTTTTTTTTTTTTTTTTTTATTCCCTGCATATATACGGTGCACTTGATATCTGAAAGATCACACTTTTCCGATAACCGACGAAGCTCGCCATATAAACCGGGTGCGATCGTTGCTTGCGAATAATTAATTCTAGAAGGCCCTCCATACTGACATATTAATTGAGTTAAAAAACCTCGAAACGGTGCCCACAAACACATCCGAGGCTTAGCGTTGCGCTTAGAACGTTATACGCGGTTGCCCCAATCAAAGCAAAAAAAGTATTCTGCAAATCAAACGTGAAACAAGCGCGCTCAGAACTCGGCCACAAAATTTGCATCGCGGTGGTCGCTTTGAGCGACGCAGAACAGCCAAGTAGGCGACGCTGGCCCCAGCAGCACGATCGGCGCGCATGCGCTTTTCTCTCTCTACTTCCGCTCAACATAGCGTCGCCGCAACTGCGTCGGGCATTCGGCGCTCGCTCGATACTGTTAAAAGTGCGGCCGGCAGTGCGACAGATGTTCTAACTCTTGGAAAAAATGCCCGAAAGGAACTGAATAATACAAAAATTATGCGGGTATAATTAATTTTATAATTAAGTTTTTTTTTTCTAAATTCGCAATTTCAATTCAATATCTAGGGCGGCCACGAAACTCGTAGTAAAGAGGCGGTATCTGGGGACTAACTATAGGGCAAATTTCAGAGAAGAATACTGACAGAAAGGAGGAGACATGACTTCCGCTAAATGAACCGTTAGCGGCGCGTCATGTATGTTTCGTTCTGTCAGTTTTCTTTCCTGAAATTTCCGCTGTACGAATCCTACGAAACCACACCATCCAGAACACCCGCCTTCAAGCTCTTTTCAGGGAGAGGTGGCAGTTTCCAAGGTTTACTTAGGCTGTAAGGACCAATATGCGCCCCCGAGAGTGACCGTCCCGAGTGCTGGTTCGAAACAAAGAACCGAATGACCAGTTACGAGGAAGTTACTAAGTGTTACCGCCTAGCTCGACGGACAGTGCCGCCACCTCACCCGGCACGTAATCAGAAGGAGACGGTCATCATAAGGCAAATAAAAACCGGTTCACTCCTCGCCCCGGCAGTGCCACACATCCTTTACCGAGACATCTACAAGACTGATGTGTGCAGTGTATGTGAAGTGGGCCCGGAGGACCAATAGCACATCATGTGGGACTGGGCCATGTTCCCAACCGAAGCTACATCCAAGACATACCCGCCCGAACTTCAAAGGGCTCTGCAAAGCACAGAGAAGGACCGTCAACTATGGGACCGTCAACTATGGGGCCGTCCAGCAGGCCCGGGGGGCGCTAGAAAAGCACCAGCCTCACGGCCCGCCACAAATCAGCTAAAAGGAGGTAATGCAGGGCGGGGCATAACCTCGGGTCGACGCTTGGCCAGCGTCACGTCTCATTAAACCGTCGTTTGCAGGCATTTCATTAAAGCTATACATACCATACCATACAGCTTATTGAGACAGCCTGAAAGAAAAAATTAGTAGGGTGCTTAATTCTAGCCTTAAGAGTAGGCGCAATAGCGCTTTTTATAGCTTCTTTGTATACTGTAAGTTGCTTAAAGCTTTTGTTTACATTATTAAATTATTAAGTTTATTTATTACTGTAAAACCAGTACACATACCAAGCACATGTTAGTAAGTCGTACTCACCACAACGCATTGTCTAGTTGCCCCTCATCACCCTTCGTGGTCTATGCGAGGTGTTCCCGCCTGGAAAGCAGGAAGCTAGGGTGCAGACGCGAATGATGACAATTTTATTATTGAATTATTATTTTCTGAAATTTCTAAACAGAGCAATTTCCTTGTCAATTTCAGCTTCACTTGGACCCCTTCCTCCCCCTGCAATCAGTTCGATTTACCTGAAACTTGCGGGATATGTTTCCCGACCGCCGCGGGAACAGATTCATTACGTTATCACCGCAACAATCTTCAGAAAATAAATTCGACGTTTTAAAATTCGAGCACATAGCAATCGCAGGCATGGTGTTGTGCCTTGGCTATAACACAACAGCGCGCGGTCTGTCTTGTTGACGTCACACACGACAAAAAGGAGCACTATCAATCTACTGCATTAGAGAGAAGGTTGCTTTAAAATTGCCACACCTTCCCGGTGTCACGTCCTCAAAATGGTTGACAAGGTACGCGCGTGCGTTGCGTCGCGCGAGCGGCGCCGTGTAGCCGGCCGCGTTCGCGCAGGAGCGGCACATCTCGCCGTCAAATCTGCCACGACCTTCCCTTCCCATCCTCGCGCGGTTCAAGGCGAACGAGAACCCCCGCCATCGTTCCGTTAGCGGCAGCAGATCGGCCAGCCTGCGATCCGGCGAAGGTTGTTGCCGCCGTCGATAAAAGCGGTATATCAAGTTATTCCGGCCTCCAGTGCTGTGGAGAAGAAAGCGCAGTGTCTGCGCGGGGCATTATACCTCACTGTCGCTTTAATTTTTTCTTCCTTCTCCAATTACCCTCGCTGGCACTCGTTTCCTGCAGCGAGGCGCAAATGTAGGGATGTTTGATTGTTCGTCTTATGAGTTAATTTGTTGGGCTTGTTTGAAAAATGAAAAAATAAAAAAGTTAAAAAAAATCCTGGAAAGTTAACGTCAGGCCGAGATCAGCCATTAAAAACGAGAGGGGCACGCTGCGTAATATAAAGAGAAAGGTGAGAGGCAAAACAAAGTAAAAAGGTTCGAGATGTCGTCTCAGTCTATTATCCGCCGTTTCGACAGATCGGTTTCGTCTTGAATGCATGTATTTTGTATGAAACATGAAACGTTGACCATTGGTCTGGGGCTCCCCCTCAACATGTATCCACTTTGTTTTGCCTTGCAACTCCTACTTAATAACACTTTAAACTCGGAAGTAGCGGTATCCAAGTCGAATCGCCGAAAACGCACTCCACCTAGGAGAATCCTGTGATTTAAAATGCTCTTTATCACTTGTCAAAAATAATGGTCTTCCTGCTCCGCGTTGAAGAAAACCCCTCATAGCCTAGAAACAGAAAGAATCCAGTGATTCAAAAAATTCTGTCTCATTTGAATAAAAAGCGTTTTTTTTTTTCTCTGGTTCCTTGAAGAAAATGTCTCACAGCTGGTTCGTTGTTGTGGGTGAACTCAATACTTGAAGCTAAGAAATCAGATCGAAACGTTGGTTAGCTAACTGAGGCGTCTCTGCGGCCCTTGTCAATCTTGTTATGTGTTCTTGAATCAGCTTGGTTACCTTATTTTCAACATAAGTCCCAAACGGCAGCAATATTACACATTAACAGATATAGGAGGTGTAACTTCGTAAAAAATCTCGTCGCCGGTTATGAGAACAATAGTCGAGAGGATTGTTGCAAATATTCGTGTCGTAAGTCGTAAGGCAGCGGAGTTTTTGCGGCAATAATATGTCTCGTACTACGAATTTATTTGCCCCAATCCGTAACAGATGTGACGCTGAATATAGTAATCCGTGATCTGTAACTCTGCCTATCGGGATTAATGGTGTGTTTACTGATGTTAATTGTACGTTATATTTTGTATTCGTTTCTTGTGCGCTTTGTTGATCGCCATGCCGTCGTGTGGCACTTTTTTACCACATTACGCTTCCCAGCTTTATGACAGAAAGCCCTATCTGCTGTCACTATACAGTGTTCTGCTAATAGCTCTACACCCTAAAGTCCTGTAGCCCGTGAGCTGACATAAACTGCCCTTCAGTTTGCTTCTCTGGTGTCTACTTATGTGGTGAACGGCTTTTGTTACTGTACATCTCTAATAGATCTTAGGACTGCAATCAAAGTGCCTTAAGTAACAGAGCTTTTTCATCTTGTACCTTCATCCTAGCTGTTTGACTATGATGCACGGACAGCCGCCAGGTAGCGTTTTATACTCAGCGCCAGTAAGGCTCCTAGGAGCCTTAAGCGCCAGATGACCACGCTCTCGCACTTTCTCTGAAAGTCTTTCATTAGAAGTGCTTTGTTTGTTTGTTTTTTCGTGTTAGTGCGTAAGATTTTTTCCACGGGAACTAACTGGAGCAGCTTTTTTTTTTTTTTAATCTAGAATCTATACTGCAGCCGTACTGCATATTGAAGCAGTTGTCAAGGTTAATGTGACGGTATTGATGGTTCTTGTATCATTAAAAAAACATTTTTTTTTGCCTTATTAGTGTGTCGAGAACACAGGCACTTGCAAACGTCATACACATACGACCTGCGACAATCTGCAGGGCGGTGTCTTCGGACGTTCGTGCAGGACGCCGTGACATCAATTGCAAGCTGTCGCAATTGTGTCGTTGCAGCATCTCCATACGGTCTGAGCTCGTCAGAATACGGCGTTGTGCACGTCGAAAGGACGCCGCCTTACTTGGTTGGTCGTGAGCGCACGGTAGTGCGTTTCTCCATTTCGATGCAGGTGTATTGGGGGCACGGTATGCGAACCGCTTAGTGACGACTGTCGTCCTTTCCCCTAAGCCTCGATCACGATATGGAAGCAATAAGCTTTCCGCAATTCAGTTACAAATGCACGTTGTTAATCAGAACAAAACGAAAGCTTGCGACCTTCTTAGAAGTTTGTATGTCATGTCGCGTGTCTTGAAAGTCAAATATGATGCTTTGGTGGTTTGAATTTAGTGTTTCCGTTCTTTTCTGCCAGCATAAATTATTCTATTTCTTTATGTATCGATGCCTCAGTTTACGCATGTACTGAAGGGTGAACGCCTACGAATAGAGTTTCACATAGATAGCACGCTTATTCAGAAACAATGTTTCCCGTTGTAGCAACGGCAAACTTTGCGCGTGTTAAATATAAATTTATTTAAAATATTAGACTTACCGCGAAGTCTAGTGGTGCTCTGCAATTTTCATGCTATTTCGCGCACCTAGACGGAGTTTCTCTCATGGAAAGTGCCTGCAAATTAGTAAAGTTTGCATTTCTCGCACTGTGAAGATAGTGCATACAATTAGAAATCTATAGAGTGCGAGCCATTCAAAGAAATTGGCTGCTGAAAAGTGATGGCGTCACGTTTTCTTAACGTTACAAAGCTAAGTGAAATAAAATACTCCTTTGAAAAAATTCACACGCCACATTTCAGAAATTCTATAACACAAAAAGCAGCCATACTGATGCCAAGGGCAATCCATAAAAGCTATCAAGGTGTCAATCAAGGCTAGGCGGAGTATTACTCTTGAGGACTACATGAGTCACTTAGCAGTAGGCGACACGATGGCGCCACTCTCGCCGGAGGCATTGTCTATTTTAGACTTTCATGAATATTTCAGTTCTCAACACTCTCGTACAAAAGCTCTAGCAGTCAGACATAGACTAAACTATTGCAGCTGTGAGTCAAATTCACTTTCATGCTCTTTTAAAACATCGAAATAAATCGTAGTTTTATGGCAAAGCGCTTTTACCGAGCCTTACTTAATCGATGGAACAACTTTCAAGTTAAGTACTGTAATTATCACTGCCCTCAAGAATACGAGCAGATTGGAAGAATTTGCTTTGAAATAGGCGTTCCTCGTTTAGAAGTCATGAAACAATACTATTCATATTTTTGCAAGGAATGTTTTCTTTCACGTAAAGGATGTAAAAAATTGAGCAAGTCCAGAACTGCACCGCTTAAGGAACTCGGATATTATTTATAAAAGCACTGGTCCGTAATGCACAGATGACAGAAGAAAAAAGTGTTTCTTGTGTAAAGGTATTCCTGGTGACATTATTATATTGCTGTAGGTTCTACGGACCTATATAAACTCTGCTAAATTGAAGTTTCAGCATCTAAGTTCCTGCACTAAATTTAAAAAAAAATGGTTTTACTCTGTCACTCGCGCTCTGCCCTGCTAGACAGAAAGAAAGTTTGATCATTAAATATTTTTGTTTACACTTGCCGCGGTCAGCTCATTGACATGAGTGGTCTGTCCCTTGTACCTGACTCCGGCGTTTTTGACGCTTTCCACCTCATGTGCAGCTTACTCCTCTTGCCTTCGTCCAGAGATTCTCTCTCTCTTCCCTTCAGAAAATAGGCTGAGTGGGATATGTCATGGAATGGCTGTCACATGCTTCATCTATTGAGTTTAGCTTTCCTATATCTGTTCTTTGAATACGCATCAAAGCTTGCCTGTTTCGACTGGCCACTACACAAGTTTTTTTTGTTTTTTTAATCAAATGCGTTTAGCTCGCAGCCCCCCTGCATTGCGAAGGCTCTGCCACTCAGCCGAGCGTAATTTTGATACACGTGGATTTCAATAAGATGTCATGCTGGAGCCATCCAAAACGAATAGTGTGCGAACTCTGCTGAGAGAACGATCACGACGACGTTGTCATGAAGTAGTGGGGCTGCTAACCAAGGTTCACAAATGTCCTGTCGTGGTGGCTTAGTGCATTGTTAGGGCGCTCGAATGCTGAGTCCAAGGATGCGGGATCGAAACTTTGCCGTGGCAGCCGCTTTTCACTGGAGCCGATAGGCAAAGCGTTCGTGGGCTGTGCGATGTTAGTGCACGTTAAAGAACACCAAGTGGTCGAACCTTCCGCAGCTATACACGACAGCGTCTCTTATAGCCTGAGTCGCTTTGGGACGTTGAACTCCATAAATCATCAACCAAGTTTACAAGTGCTAATTTCACGCTCGTGTTTACTTGTATAGCAGCAGCTGCTTTTCTTTACTAGCCACTCTGCGGGAATACCCCTCAACCGCTACTATACTTCTACCTACAAAAGCAGTCGAAATTGTCATGCCTCGCTGTGAAAGATGACATTCCAACTTAACAGTGTGAGTAAATAAATGTAAGGTCGCTATGTTACCCTACTCCCACCACAATTTCAGCCATGGCGGCAATCAAGCCACATGAAGTGGCGGGCTTAATGAGTGGAAAAGGTAGGTGTACGATCTTATATTGCAGGGGCAGCGTGGAATCCTCGCTACCCTACGCGCATAAACGGGTAGCTAATATGCCTCGGCTGTCGGGATGTGTTAGCATAATCGCGAGTCACTGCGCTCGTATCTCGATCCAGCCCCGTCTACGCTGAGAAGGTGGGCATTGAAATGCAGATGGGCTCGGTCACCGTAGCCACAATTACTTTGATGTCGAAATCATTGTTTATGCTAATGTTATGGATGACAATGCCCGATGCGCAGACGGCTGTCGAGAACTCTCAATCGTTGTTCGCTTCATCTACAGATGCTTCGCGATGCCTGCTTCCAGTCTAGAGGAAATTTTTCATTTGTTGGGGGGTGTAGTTGTTGCAAGCTTGGAGGGTGCGCGAGGAGCATTGGTCTTGCCGAGGGACGTCGTCTGGCATAACTTGCTCTGCAGGTTTCGAGACGTTGCGGGATGGCTTACTATAACGAATGCATTCTGCACTCATTCCATACGGTTGCTGTGATGCCAGCAGCAAGAAAGATTATGGAGGAAGCAACTTCGCCGGCGAAAGTTAAGTCGCAAAAAGCAAGTGAGCTTGGAAAAGTAATCACCTTTCGAGCGGTTCATGCTCTTGCCTGAATATGACGACAATAGGTCAGGTTAAAGTTAGGCAAAACAAAAACTTGTGTGCCAAGAAAAGTACGTGCCGCATGACAAAAGCATGATCATGTAATCTCCTCAGCGGTGGAGTATGAGTGCATTGAGCACGTTATATTAAACTTTAGTGCTCGGAGAGTCTAACGTTACGTGACTCAACACCTGAAGGCATATCATGTAGCGAAAACTGCACTAACAGGACACACAATTCAGGCAGTAGTAATGTGGTTTCGCAACACTGTTCATGCCGTACGTAGTTGATTGTTTCCACCCATTTCAACTGCTCAAGCTTGCATGCAATGCGTGTTCTGTAATATTCAAGAGCAAAACGACGCGCACCGTAATCTGTTACCTTGCAGTAATGCATCCGAGCATTAAAGATCTTCTGTAACCTGTTATACATTTTTAAATGTAAACATGGCCATATCTAATACAGAAAAAAACTGCAAGTTCATTCAGAAAACGGTCCCTCATGTCCGGCCCTACTACCAAGCCTTTGAGAGAGAGAGAGAGAGAGAGGGATAAAAAAAAACCGGGTATCCAAATCAACCTCAAGATGCCAATGTTTGTTTGTTTTAGTCTGTTGCTCTTAAATAAAGCGTCAAAAAAAATCGAAGTAACAAGAAAAGTAATAATGGAGAGGAGTGCATTTTACAGGCACTTTCAGATGATGAATACCATTTCAACATGTCTCCACAGGGAACAATTATATAGCAGTTGTATTGTACCGCCACACACAAATACGTAGACTAACGAAATGGGTTGAACCTAAAATTAAGGCCAGCACAGCAAGCTGTCGAATAAAAAAGAAGTAAAACTAGAATACGGGAAGAAAGCGGGTTAGAGAAGAAACGCGAGTTAACGACATCATGGTTGCAATCAAGAAGACCTTTACATGGATGGGAGATATAATGAAAAGTCTAGACAGCGGAACATGTGTAGCCAGTGCATTCCAGAAAAGAATAGAAGTATAGGAGTGGTGGTGGAGAGTGAGGTGAGAGGATAGGATCAAGAAATTCGCAATTGGCACAGGGCAGGATTGATTGGAGAGATATCGGAGATTCCTTTGCCCTGAAGTCGGCGTAGTTAAGGAAATGATGGTGGTGATAATGATTATACTTCGTATATCGCGCTATGGGCTGCTTCAAGAGCGTTGGCGTATTTAACCCTCCCGCGTGTGCTTTTCTGTTCCCTTTAGCACAAAGTAGAGTGGCCCAGATCATTCGGAAGACTTAGGATTTCTTAGGTGCCGTATAAATAAAAATAGGAAAGACTACAGAGAGGATGCCCAGTGGGCCTGAAAGTTAGCACGAGTTGTTCTGGGCAGACACCTAACGCGGAAGTTGCGCAAGCATTTGGAATAGGCAAGGCAAGGAGTCACGAAAAGGAAAACACGGTTCTTGCGAATGCAAGACTTTGGAACAACGTTACGCGCCTCTTTTTCTTTGCGCTAAAAGCTGGCTAAAGTACACGCAAAAGCGTGATGTTAGCGGCCGGCCTGCTCTACAGCTTCCTCACTTTGTCGTGAGCACCGAGCGGAAAGCGCGGGCGACCGGGAAATCACACTGCACACGGGTCGACAGCCGCTATGTTGTAGCTGCATCGGCAGGGGTAAGTTTGCGTGCACGACGGCCACGCACGACTCCAATTGCTACCGCGTGTGCGTCTGCTACAACGAGTGAGGCACGTGCCTAGATTGGGGATTACGAAAATGCGGCCGATTACGTCGAATTGCGGGGTTCCGTGTGTTTCCGTTACGAACCGCGCCCTCTGCCCTCAGCAGCAAGGGACTGCCGTCTCGCGATAAGGCAGTACTGTTGGCAATTACTGTTCTAGTATGGAGAGCTAGAGGTTTGCTATACATGCAAAGACACTGGTAGGCCGCAATAATAAATATCTCGCAGTAGTTTTAGCGGAATTGATATGTGTTACTGAGCAGACGTTATTGTCGAGAATCGGTACTACGTTAGTCAAGTAAATTAACTTTCACACCCTCATCTTTGCTAAGCTGTATTTTTGCGTCAATTTCAAAGCCATTGGCGCACTTGAGTCTGTTTCATCTTTGTATAGCAGTGCACCTCCATGTGTTGGTTAAGTAACCTATCACTGAAACAAGATTCACAGCTGTTGCGGCCCCAGTGAAAGGTTAAAGTCGACTCTTGTCGCCGTAAGCACTTACAACACTCGTAGGCTCACTTTCAAGTGATTGTAAATATAGTGAATGCAATCTAGAACATATGACTGCCCTCGGTACTTCTGCCGCAATTGGCTGGTAATGAGACAAACATTTGGCGGGTGCATAACTGCTGAAATTTAGTATCACGTATCTTGAACAGAACAGGTGAACCGGCACTGAAGACACGTGTAAAATGGCAACAACAACAACGGCAAGAACAGCGAGGTCGGAACTGTTTCCAACGAAATTTGTGATTTGCATATATCTCTCTTTAAATGAAGCATCCACGGCCGCAACACAAACATAACACTCTCACAGACGCGCATAAAAAAGTCATCCGAGAGTTATCAAACAACTAAATCATCTTAGAGACACTAGTGGCCGGTCATAACACAAAAGCTCAAGAAAAACCTGAAGACAAAAAATGCTATGCAATGGAAACAACTGGCGAAAACGGAACGTCAAGAACAGATAGACAGTCCATTTAGTCCATTTGTGCTGCCAGGAAACTACACGTCTTACCACTTTACCACCTACCTACCTTCTATTCGCAACACAAAACAATGAAGCTCATTGTTTTCTCTGCTCATTTTGAGAATGTCATTAGTATCCGCCCTCCATCCCCTGAACAACCGCATCAAAAGTAGCATTTACTTGAGCACCTCTTGAGTCAATGTGATGAATATGGGTGTATTCATTGTTGCCATGATACGTCAAAGCTGGAGACATGAAGAAAGGAGAAGAACAAATGAGAAAGACGCTCCTAATAGATCCGTCTCATGCTAATGATTGTTATTTTAAATTTTTGAAGCGCGAGAGGGACTGGGTTTTTAAAACAAGTGCCCAGAAAAATGTCAATGTCGCATAACAATGTCACAAGCCGCGCAACAATTTCCTCCCGCTTGGCCCTTTCTTGCCGAGCGGAGAAATCACCTTGATTCATCGAGTTTGCTAAGCATCCAAGGAAAAATACGCAGATTTACCGCGACAGGTGCGACAGAATGTGAAGAGACGGCGTTGCTCTCGTGAGCTGGGTGCTAATGAGGAGTGCACATGCGGCTTCTCCGTGTGGCGGAACGGCAGCCGGAGATGGCCGGTCATTGTGTTCTACCGTCTGTGCGCGCCTTGCATGGTGAGAGCGAGAACTCGCCCAAGGGCGGCCCGCTCCGAGAGAGCAGGGCAGCAGCGCTGGCGCCAGCCGGCTGTCCTTGGAAGGTCGCGCCTCGATAATCGCGCCGCTTTTCTGAGCGCTTTGCACTAGAACGAAGCAACGATATGAGAGTGTGTCCTGTCTGAGCGACAACAATTTGTTCATGAGAAAGGGAAAAACCGAGTGCCTCTCGTACTCAGGGTTACCACTGGAACCGAGTCAAGTGGAGAGGGATAAAGGAGGGGGCTAAAAATGCTGAAAAGAGTGGAGAGTGACAGACGGCAAATTGGAAAGCGGCAGATTTGTTGCGACCACCTGGTGTCGTTTGTGAAGTTTAGGGTTAATGTGTATCTTAACGTCGATTTTTTTTTTGGTTCACGGACACACAGTCACAATTTGTAAGAAATGTGACGCGAGACGCGAACAACAGAAACGGTACGAGTCGGACTGTCACCGAGTAGCAGGAACATTCGCTTTAGGCCTCATTTCTGAGCGGTTATTTTACAACTTATTATTTTGTCTCGATGCTGTTTGTCAGCTTCATCCCCGAGGCCGAATCCGGTGAGTGACATTGATCGTCGGGTCACTATAGAAACCTAAATTACCATTCTAAGCAGAAGAGGATGAGAGAATGTGTACTGAATAGAATACTTACAAAACGCGGCATCTTGAGTTGGCTTTCTTCTCTATTCAGATCGGAAGGAAGCGCAGTTGCGTATTTTCAGTTGAAAGCGACCGAAATAAGGTACACACTTCTGTTGGAAATCTCCTATGGACACTATTCGCACTGGTCTTTTTCGGAATAAAGGTATACAAAACATTAACCTCAATGGGTCCCATATTGAACGATGTATTTCTTGTCACCGCTCTTGATGGGGCTACAACACGCCTATATATATATATATATATATATATATATATATATATATATATATATATATATATATATATATATATATATATATATATATATATATATATATATGTACGCACACACACGCACACACATATTCACAAGAGCGCATGAAAGTGAAGCCCAAAGTTTCACATCTTAATTTCACCGGCGCAAGACTACTGTCAGGTGGGATTGTTTCTATGTTGACTAATGCGTGCGTCGCCACAGTAAAATTTCCTTCGACACGCTGCAATACGACATGCTGCATTTAACCAAAAAGTCGCCAAGAAACAGAAGAACCATCGTGAGCTTCATTATTTGCGCAAACTGTTGCCTCGGGTTCTGAAAGCAAGAGGAATGCGCGTTCAACCCTCCCATGGAGACTCAGCGCCTGGAAGGCTGAAGCGGACAGGAGATTGTTTGACGCAGTGTGTTCAGAACAGGAATGGAAAACGTTATGGTGACGACACGACCTCCCCAGATGGCGGCCAAGTCCGGCCGACCGCGACAGCCGGAAGCTCATGTAAATGCACGAGGGCACCCTGCGACTCCAACAGCTTGCGTGGACCACGTGAGGCGCACTGGCGCTACTGCGAAAACACCCCTGCTCGAGAAAATATGCGCATATGTTAACTCGCCCGCAACGCGGAGATAAATAATATAAACGGGCTACTACACCACGGCATCTGTAGGGACACTACGGCTTTCTTCTTGGTCCGACCTCGTGCAACAGAAGTCGTGCCACCAACGATTCAATCATTATCGAAATGAACAACGAATTAAGGTCTCTGATTTTCTTACAGAATACAATGGTTCAAAAAACATGTTTTCCACGCGTCGAACGAAAACGCTGCTTTCCTCTGGCTGACTTTTAAGACAGGTGCACACTGAAACAAGTGCGCAAGAAGAACGTTTCAAATAGGAAGACTATACCAGAAGCTAAAATAAAAAGCTAGTGTTTTCTTTTCAGTACAAGCGGCGTTTCTGTCAGGGAATCGGCTGTGATTTATTTTCGCTCGTTTGGGACTTATTCATTGACATATTATTCCTTTAATTGTCGTTCTGTCGATAATACTTTCCTGTCGTTAGTAAAGAGCAGCAAACGTCACATGAGTTCGGGCTCATGGCTAGAAATGAATGACATGTGTTCGAGACAAGAGAGATGCATTCAAGCATAAATGCAAATAGTCTTTGTGACCGGAAGCTATCATGGGGACCGGTATCACAGTGCAAACGTGCGAGGTTTAAAATGTTAACGGTAAGTTCTGGCTAAACGTTGGAGCGTTGGTTCACTCGAATAGAATATTAATAGCTAGCAGCCGTGCAATACTGGTGGAGGATAAATGGAATTTGTCTCGTATGCAGAACGTATGATGAGGTAATGAGAGAAGTTACTTTACACTGCAATTCGGCCTATAGTCAACACCATGCTGACAAAGGACGTCGAACGGAGCAATTAAAACAAAAAACATCCATTTAGATACGATGGGAAGCAAAAAAAAAAAAAAAGCAATTACGCTGTGAGTCTCAGCGGTAGTATTGTGTCTGGAGCGACATCCAGGACGCCCTAAGCCGGATCCGACCCGCCAGTTGAGCAAACTTCCTGTAAACCTTTCGTCTGACCTTGTTAGGGCAGGTTAGGTCAGCGGCATCAAAGGTGGGGGACTATAACGCGCCGTGTGTTGGCTCTATTATTCACCAGCGCCCTTCTTTGGGACCTGCTTGCGCTTCCTTTTATTGTAGTGCGAGCAAGAAAACTGGCTGGCAGAATCGCACGTCTCCGCATTTATATCTCAACAATCCAGCATGGCAGCCTACTGAATATTTCCAGTCGTGTATACCCGATGCTCCACGAGAGGTTGAGGTGGGGTTAGCGTTGTGGGTTTCGCTGGCAATTAGAAGTCAGGCACATACACACAATTGCATGTAACAGTCACCATCCAGAGTCCAGATCTGAGTCGTGTTGGAATAAAGGAAAGCGTGTGACCTCCTTTGTACAAGACCGGTTTCCGTACGAATAGACAATGTCCTGAAGTGAACTATGGAGGACTCCTGTTTTGTTGAGGGAAGCGAACAACAAACTCCTCTCCGCTCTGAACCCTGCTCAGCGTATAATTTAACAGCTAGAGTGGCGACTTGGTGCTGCATAATACCCAGAAATGTCGCGCAATGAACACAATCACGTGAATAGAAAACACAACACTGCCTGTGCTGTGTTTTCTATTCACGTGATTCTGTTTGTTGTGCTGCATTTCTAGGAATATAATTTAACTTTCTATATCCCCGCGCACAGCACATGTGGAATAGAGCGGGTACGTTACCAGGCCCGTCTTCAACATCACCGCAGGGATTTCATTTCATTTCATTTATTAATACTGTCAGCCACCATAAGGGGCTGTAACAGGAGTGGAAAATACAAAACGAAAAATGAGCAATATAGAACACGATGAAAATCAATAGTCAATCAAAAATTGTCTCTGAATGCACACACAAACAAAACAAAAATGAATTACACAGAAATCGGAACAACAGCCATCCTACACAACAGCAATAGAACCTCATCACCCTGTGGTAGTGCCATAGATGAAATTTTCTAAATGGCGTACAAATTCAGATAATGATGATGATCGAACAGCATAATCTGGAAGAGAGTTCCAGTCCTTACAAGTTCGCGGGAAATAACTAAACTTGAAGCAATTATTTTTTATAGCCGGCAATGGAATGAACCTACTATGACGATGCCTTGATGTCTCATTAGTTTTGATCTCAAAGTAGTCTGATTTATTAATTTTTAGATAATTATTGATAATGAGGTAAAGAGTTTTTAGTCTTTCATACCTGGTTCTGCTTTATAACATTGGTAGTTGGACTTGTTGGCAGAGGTCTGTTGAAGAATGGTTACGGCGGTATTTATTATATATAAACCTTGCAGCGAGTCGCTGAATCCTATCTAGCTTGTGATTGTTAGTTGCTGTGTGAAGATCCCATACTACTTTGGCATATTCAATAATTGGTCTGACTAGGGTTTTGTAAGCCAGGCACTTTACATCCGAGGTAGCACTGTGCATCGTGCGCCGCAGGTACCATAGTGTTTTAAAAGCTTTGGAGATGACATTCTAGCAGATTCTGCAGATTCTAGCAGAACCTGTAAGACTGCCATTTAATAGTGTCGCCTGGGATCCTTTTAATTCTTTTTTTGCGCATGGCTTGTAGGGTGAACTCCAAAAGGAATTAAATGCCTAAGTGTCGCTTCTCCGAAAAGCATTTTAGTGCTTTGAGGAACCCTTCTTGATGGAGTATCCTGTATATCCTGGCATGCCTTTCGCGGGTTTACCAATGCGGCGCGGGGATGTAAATATCGTTGCACTAAAGGCTGTATTCGAATTAGACAGTATTGTTGATGGTAAGTTTCTCTATTCATGGAACCATGTATGAAAATCCGTAAAGTCCAGCTTAGTATCTTTCACTTCGCTCTTCTTTCCCTTGTCAGTAACACATTGATTGCGTGATCACTGCATTGCTATTCGCATTAGCGGAAAGGTCAGAATGTCTAGCTTAGGATTGCTGTCAACTGTAGGTGTGCCGTATGCTGTACCGTTGGCATGCCCGCCCAGACTGCAGGGTTTTTCTCGCTACAATGACTAATTTAGTAAAGCTACACAATGACAAAATGCCGACATCATATTTATACTTTACGCTGCGTCACCCACAGATTTGAGGGGAAATACGGAAAGAGAGAGATGGAAAAAATCGAAAGACGGGGAAGATCATATACATTGTTTTTGCTGTTGCGAAATATTTTACAGGGGCATATGAGGATGAGTCTAAGTTATACAACACAATGATGATAAGGATGTATGCACTACTCCTTGTCTTGAGGACGGAAAAGGCAAGGCGAGTGCAGACTTCTGAAACTCAGCACGAGGATGTTGGCGTCGGCGTCGCCTGCTGATGCTGGAAAGAACAGAAAGGTGTCAAGGTGCCAACTGCCAACTTGTCATGAAAGCGTTCTTAAGTGAAATAAGGAAATAAACGCCGAGGGCTCGTATTTGCTCCTTTGTGACCTCGTTAGTGTGATGAATTATATACAAACGCAAAATCTGGATCCACTATCGCTCTTTGTGGTCTCCATTTCGGGACTTCCTTCCTTATTTTGTGGGGCCATCTTACTCGTGAATGACAAATGCGACCAGGGATGAATTGGATAGCGCCCTTAAGAATTCGCGCATGGAGTAGTCTTTCAACGCTGAGCATTCTATTTTTCTTTGTTTGTTAAGGAAAGGGATGGGGGAAAACGGTTGTTGACAGCTTTGTCATGTGGAATGCATTTGTTTTGTTCCATCTTGTTCACTGCACAGCTACGTTTCCTATAGCTCTGAACTTTCATGACTTAAAGACACTAACAATAAGTCTTTTTTTATTTTTCCTTGGTTCACGTAGTTCGCGTAATTATCTCGTCTTCTGTTCTTTCACCTTCATCGTGCACGTTCATTTTTTCTTTGTCACACTTCATCGCCCCCTCCCCCCTTTCAGCGTGGGTTGAAATTTAGACCCCTTTCCCTTCTTATTCTAACTTTCTCGTGCACTACTTTTATCTGTCGTTATTAGTGAGCGGCAAATTACAGGAGGTAGTATATGACATCTCAACTTTTGTGTAAGCATTCAGAATTTCGTCATTGATTGCAATTAGACTTGAATTAAAATTAAATTGCCATTAGAAGAATTAGACTGCTCTGGTATCGCTCAGTCTTAGGTTTCTCCGCTTAATTTTGTCCTGTTCTCCTCAACAATTATGACACTGCTGCATTTAATACACTGCTCAGACATTTTATCTAATTGTAATCTAAATTTCGAGTGAAAAAAATGCAATGTGATCGATATCTGCGGCTGGCATTGCCAAGCACTTCGCAGCTTGAAAATACGTGAACCTTCGTCCGATCTAAGTGAAACTGCAGTGCTTTCGTGCCCTTTCCTGCTAAGTTATATCCGTATGCACAGGCTACCAGTTCCTCTGGATATAGTGGGTGCCGGCACTGGCGCCGTGAGAGAGGCTGAGGATTTTCTCCGGGGGGTTCTATTTGTCGTGCATATGCTCGCAATTGGATGTATTTAGATAACAGGTAGAATAATAAAACAAAACGCACACAAAAAAAGATAAGCAGCAATTCTACACGTGTTTTGCATGCATAGGAGGTTAAGTTTTCAACGAGCACTCATCGGAAAGCGACATCGATGATAGGCTCGAGAAGGCGTCTGCTTCATTTCTTGCGACCTTTTCCGGTCTGTGAATGTACGTAAGTGTGCGCGTATTATCGTGACTGGTGACCCCTATTCCGGACAAAAAGAGCGCTGAGTAGACGATTCTCTTCACTCCGAAGAAAGCACACCCGAATGCAGCAAGACTTTTCGATCTGTACCGATAACAATGCGCATCGGGGTCTCCGATCTCTTCGCCAATACATATACTCCGCTGCGTTCCCGCCTCCGGGCAAACCATTGTTTGCTGTTCTCCCCTGACCTGGAGGAAAATGCTGAGTATGCTCTGTATCATGCCGACGTGAACAACAAAGATCTTTCTCGAGCGCAAATCCTTACCGTGTCTCCCACCTCCCTGAGTTGCTGGTGAACTTCCTGTTACTCGTACGGCTTTTATTTCTGTTCGATTTCCGGAAGCGGACAATGCGCTACTTGGCGGTGCAGTGCTAGGAAGCTCGGAGAACGAAAAGATGCAAGGCGAAACAATGGCAGTTGGACTCCACTGCTTTGTATAGTTATAAGCCGCGGCCTTGCTGGATCATTTGTGATGTTTAATTACTGGACGATAGAACTTCTGGAGCCAGCCGTCGGAACCAGCGCTTCGGCAGTACAAGCACTAGCTGTCGCTGCTTCGCTTATCTTATTCCAGAGAAAGAAAGTAAACACAAAACAAAAAACAAATGAAGGGGAATTAAGCAACTCGTGTTGCAGAGAATCAATGCTAGTTGACGTGCGTTAATGACAGCGCACGAGACGGCGCAGCCCTTGCGGGATATTCATGGGAGCTCCCCATTGTAGCTATAGCTCTTAAATATACTGAACACATGGAAACTGCCGTGAAACTCGCAATATTACTGCAGTTATTACTTGTGCAGGACCCTGCGCCGGCGCCGCTAATATTGTTCTGTGAAAACCGTTTGAAGACTTCGCTTAGGATAACATAAACAAAAATAAATTATAAGAATCTTCAAGCTGATCCAGCTATGATGGCCAGGAAACCGGATCATCGATGTCGAATGCTGGAGGTGGTGTTAGGGCTATCTAGAGTAGATGGAAGCAAGGAATGGTTACGGGCATAGCACACTGTTGGCAGTATGGCGAGCAGTCTTCTGATCATGCGTATAATTCGCAAAGGAGTCGCTATCCACAAGACCCTCTACATCTCCTTTCGCCGAGCTCCATTTTCGGAGTCAGCAGCTGTTACGATGGCGGCATTGAAATGCAGAACAATGCGGAAGCGTACGTGGCTACGAACACTCACTGGCCTCACAAGAATGTAGGAATAGAAGCGCGTTCGAGTGCTCCACGAGCGCGCATACAACGATCTGCTAAAGAAGGAAACGCCACAAGTCGACGACACAACACTGTAACGGACATATTTAGAAATGCCCGAACGAATGTCGAATGGCTGCCGCATCGGCTACAGGCGTCGGGCAGTGTTATTGGGTAGCGGCACCATGGCGTCAACCTTGGGCAGAGCGCGGACGCTTCAGAGAGCGGACAACTCGTCTCGTTCAATCTCGTTCGGGGCTCGGATGTGCAGTAATCGCCCTGTAATCTGTGCTGTAATGAGGCATTACCGGGTACCGTAATCGTGCAGTGAGCTTTTACTTCTAATTGAAGTTTAAACAGGCACTGTAGAGGGGCTTCCGGCACCGAAACGCTAGCAAATCTTGTTCCTGATCTTTGCCTAAAGGGCATAGGTTGGTCCGGCGTTTAAGGAGCGTAAATAAAAACGACTAGAGAGGCTGCTGAAACCCGAAAATGGTGCTAATAGAGCAACAAGCAGAAAGGGCTATTTGTCAGCGCATGCAAAATAAAGAAAGAAATCTTTTAAGAGACATCCAAGAGACCCTCTAATTTTTGTCAAAGGGTCACCACTAGTTATCAAATCCCGGATGGGGCGGTCGCGTTTCGAAGGCGCAAAATGCAAACACCGGCTGTGTATCGCTCCATATCAGTGCACGTTAAACTCAGGCGTTCAAATTAACCCTCAAATAACCCCGAAGGCCTCCACTATACCGCAGTTCTTTCCCTCAGTTCCTTGTTCATCCGTTTGATTACGGCGTAGATGAGGTGGGTGTTTGCCGATAGTGAAAGAGTGACTGCGTTTATTGTTTTCTCAGGAACAAATTATTTCTCCGCGCAACGCATCTTCGCAACGCTGCACAATCTCCTTGGTTCATATGTCGCTGCTTTAGATACAAACCTACATAACGTTGAGTGAGAAAGATAGCCGGAACGACCCTACAAGCACGTGTTGGCGCGAGCCTTCCTGCAAGTTCATTGGCTTAAAATATTCACGCACGCAATGCATTTCATGTGAGTGACTTCTCTCGCATACAGCTGAGTGGGATTAGGACATTTCCTCCTAGCAACGGTCGTTTCAACATAAACATCTGCTGCCTCCTTCGGGGCATTGTCTACCCAGACCGGAAACCGCAAATTTCTGAGCCCCAGGTACTCCTGCAACCTCACGCATGAGAGGCAGGCTTCAGAGCTCAAGTGGAAGATAGGACCATACATGGTACACACTGCAAAGAGCGCTTTCATGAGTTCTCATGTTCTCCATGGCGCAGGCTGATTATTTAGTGTCTTTGTTGCAAAAACGTACATCGTGCACCTGTATGGCCTGATACGACACGAATTCTGCAATGAGCCAGACAAAATATAAAGATATACATATATACATATATAGCGCCTTACGAACGTGATTCATTCCTCCTGTTTCCCTCTCAAAGCACAGCGCAGTGCTACTACATACTCCCGCGGTGCCCCACTAGAACCTTACGGCAGCGCTTACCCTCGGACGGGCGTAGGGGATTGAGGGCGCATCGTAGACGCCTCGAGCGAAGAACGCGGACAGCCCGTGATGTAGCACGTCAGCCGTCGCGGCCACCTCTGCATCTTCTGAGAGGGGTATGCTGGCTTGATAGATGGGGCGTCTGCGGCGAAAGCGAAGAGAGCGACAGACAATGAAAGTGCTAGTGCGATAGATGCACATTCAGTGCCGAGGACGATAATGAGGAGAGTGAGTTTGTAAGATACAATGCCGGTTTTCTTATTGAGAAAACTTCTATGCGTACAACGCACGTTCAGCTGCACATTCCGGTAGAACACAAATTTCATACGTTTAGTTTGTGTCTTCGCGCGGTTTCAGGAAAGAGACCTGTTCGTCTTTCTAATTTAGTTTTACTTTTCGGCGTACGGTGCGGCCTAGAATATTGCTGACCAGAATATTCTTTGGTTCCCAATGTTTTCACGTAGTACCCACAAAGAATGACGGTTATTTGGGTCCATACGTGACCACACCGGCGCCATATGCTAATATATGCGTAATGCGCGTCCTCATAGTATTCGCTACGCAACGCGTGACATTTTTCTTGCCGTGGTGTGCTCCGTATTATCATGGCTGTGACAGTACATATAGCCAACGCATCGCCTTGACTGACGTCATGATCCCCACATAATGAGTGTCTTTAAAATATAGGCGAAAGCTTTTAATGGCTCATGCTGTCGTCCGTTCGGTCGCACTATATCCGTCAGTTGTTGTTGTGTCTGTGGGAAGGAGGAAAAGAAAATGCACGGGCCTACTGGCTCTGTACCTGAGCCACCTCCGCTGCCTCGTGCGGATGAAAAGTGCGGATAAAAAAGTGGCATCATAATATTGGTTGATAAGGCAACTTGGCGCTACCAGACGAGCGGCAACGCCTTCTGATATATGCCTGTGTGCCCTGCCTCGTTTTCCACTGGATGTTTAGCACTGCGATTTCCATAAGACAGCGTCATCACGCCCTTAAACTCCGCACCATAAGCTCTGAACACCCATGTGACTCCGCGTACTTTCCTACCTGATTCGATAACCTGTGCGAGTCTGAGAAGGTCAAAGCACTTACTGGCAGCATTTATGTTTATTTCCCATTCTTGACATTTTAGCATTCTTGATTGCAGCCCTTAGCTTCTAAGTGCAGCAGCTATTGATGGAGCGCTGGGCCGCGGAATTCACAGAGGGGAGGCTCCGTCAGCAAAGTTTCGCTGCTCTCCAATTTCAGTTTAGACTGTCTTTGGCGAGCGGGCGCACTGCCAGTTGAATACCCTGCAGCATCCGTCGGAATCGGGCTTACTCCCACTCCGTCCAAACGTAGTAGATCCCGCCGACGGTAGGAAATGGCGCCTTACCTATATAGTGACGTGCTTTGAGAAGCGTAACAAAGGCCTTTTCAGGCTCTCCCCGGGTACGTTGCGAAGCGCAGCAGCGGATTGCTAGAGGGCCATGAAGCCGAATGTCGGCGCTATTTAGAGAGATAAGGTAGTGAATCCTCACCGCAATACTATAAGCTTGAACCAAATGAAAATGTTACAGAAAGTCTGGGCCTCGCTCTTGCAGCGTGACTTGGTCCTGAAAAAGTGGCCTAGTTATCTTTACCAGGTTAGTTCCGTATATGTTTGCATCGTTTCAGGTTGTTTTACTTGGGTTTTTACAATAGGCCGGGTGACCATGGATGATGCGTAATCGTTAAATTGTTGGGTTCCTCCGAGAATGCATATAGGTCAGCTGAACTTTGGCACTTTCATGGATTTCGCTTTAGTTGAGTCCATTATTCTGCTTATCGACCTGCGTGACAGCAAGACATGCAGCACTACTAGAGAACACGCATCATGTCGCATTCTAGAGTTGCTCTTTTATGGGTGACTTCTTTTTGCCTTTTACGCCGGCTCCTTCCGTGGTGCAGAGAGAGTCAGCATTTTCACCATCAAGGGCCTTGCTGTGACGCCCCGTGATGCCAATCTTGATGCCGAAGGCCGTATCGAAGGTTTGGACTTCGGGTATGGTTTTCCCCAACTATTCCTGCCATTCCTGTTTATACCGTTAACTACAACGCGTTTTTTTGCGATTTTAGTGTTATTCCGACCTATAGTATCTCATGCGTTCCACGGATGGTGCGTACACGTGCGCCGCATGTTGTTCATCTCTCAGAGTACCGCAAACATCGTCGTCTTCGCCATCTTCGTCGCCATTCCCAGGCACGAGCGCATTATCCTATTGCCACAGCCAATCACGCCAGGAGTAAAATTGCCACATACTGTGCATTCGGCTTCGTCAAGTTGCATCTGCGACGTTGCTTCATATAATCTAGGTAAATGCGCCATAAGCATGCGCCATCTCGTTAAAGATAAAGAGCGCGACCATGCCAGACAGGCTATTGAGACCATCGAACAAAGAGAAGTCAGACTAGCCCGTTGCCGAGAAGCTTACCAAGCGCGGAAGTGACTTAAAACCGAGGCGGCAGCAATGACTGCGGCTGCGGACGATGGCTAACGTTCGTGAAGCTTAGTGAACCTGTACAGTTCTTTTAATGACACAATACGTTCTGCTCCCTACTTGCTTTCAGACATTTTATAAATGCTACCCACAGGTGAACGTCAGGTTCTCCGCAAGCTCAACACTGATACTCTCCCCACCCAATTCCATCTGCGCACTCCCGCCAGCGATCCGGCTCTTCCGACCCCGGCTGCCACTCACCTTGCGCTAATCTTCTCTCTCAGCTTAGAGTCTTAGGGTGATCCCATCAGGGAGAGCAAACTGGGAAAAGAAGGATTCGATATTGCTTAACATCCACTCAAGACCAGCCTTACGTCTTCAAAACAATTGCTGTTTTCTCGGAAATATCGCAGCTGCAAAAGCAAACAAAAACAATTTTAAGGCGAAGCCCTTCTTGGCTCACGTGATGCCACCCATGATGGCGTGGTGCCACCCAAGATGACGGCCATAGGTTGACGAGATAGGTCAAGGTGGGCCACCCTGGGCCCATGCCCCCCCAAAGGTGGACGTATTAAGGCGCCTTAATACGATTTCGTTACGTGGGAGGTGGTAGCTGGCGGCTGGCATGGCCGAGCACAAACTGAACGTAGGGCTTCCTTACATTACGTTTGGCAGGAGCTGCCAACTCGGGCCTCTTATTTCATATGGGAGGGTGATATCAGAATCAGCCTGCCAAGACCCCTGCATTCACGTTATCCCTAGGGCACGCAGGTACGTTCATACGGCTCGGTTAAAGCGGGGCTTTATATGTTGGCTGGTAGCTTACGCTATTGCATCATACCGACCCAGGCATCCGTGCGGCTCCTTTTATTTGGCGCTTCCTCAAACGCCGCACCACACAGCCAACACAATCAGACTCAGTAAGGCCAGAAATCAGCCAAGTTTCAAACGAAGGCTTTCACCTTATCGTACTCTAGTGGCTTAAAGTGCCGCACAAATTTTTCTGAGAAAGCTGTTCATCTTTTCGTTGAAATAGTATGACTGCTATGGCTGCTCTTGAGCGGATGTTA
The DNA here is from genome assembly GCF_055883805.1 of Amblyomma maculatum. Lineage (NCBI taxonomy): Eukaryota > Metazoa > Arthropoda > Arachnida > Ixodida > Ixodidae > Amblyomma > Amblyomma maculatum. The sequence goes on along the minus strand of NC_139349.1, from coordinate 19,159,597 downwards.
ATATGCAATTGTGACATTCATCAGGAAAAATTTATCTCCCGCCTAACGTCTCGTGATACGGGCTGATGCTGTAACTATTCGGCTGGCGCTGCAGCGGCCTAATGGTTAGACCATTTATTAATGCGCTTACCTTTTTAGGCTCATCGAACGAAACCCCGTGCGTGAGATCTGTGCGCTGATGTATCATGTGTCAATCATCCCGATGACTTCATCAGAAAAATAAAAATCCTGCCTCCACAAGGAATCGAGCCTCCACCCCTCGGATCCCCAGCAGAGTGCTTTAACCAGCATGTGGCACGCCCGGGATCTTGAAACCACATCATAATTCTTATTGCCTACCGTGAGGATGATAGTAGCGATGACAATGACGCTGCAATAAGTGATAATGACAATGATGATAGTAGCAATGATAATGATGCTGCATTAGTTAATGAGGAGAGGAAACGTGATACAACGTGTGCAGCAGCAGGCTTTCGCATTCTGCAGTGCAGATTCCACACTGCTCCCGGAATTTTTTTCACTTTGACGCATAAGCTCTATGCCTCCATCTCACCACGATTACAAGCCCAACACTGAATATTTCTCATCAGAAACTCGCAACAATCCTGTGCTTTTTCTTGTTCCCCTCGTTTACTACACGGCTTTCACCGGACCATCTGCACAAGCAACACTCCCCGGTATTGTATGCTCAGTATCTCATGAGCGGTTCTATTATCGTTTGTAAAACGACTAGCGAGTAATTATTATTCTTTATCTGAGCCTCTCATGACCGTCTTACAGCGATCGCTCTACCATCAGCTGCCTCAGTCTTGTTAGCTGAAAGAAAGAATAGATAATAAAATTTAGCAACCCCGTGTCCTGGACAAAACCTTGTGTGCCATGGAGTCGAGTCGCCGAGCCGTGTCCGATGGAGGAGGAACAGGCGCGCACGTCTGCCGTCCGGACCCTACTCTCCATCCATCACGTGGGCCGCCAATGGCCGACTTCGCGAGCGCTGTTGTGGCCTCGGCCAAGGTCGCTGCTGCGATTGATGGTCCTCCGGGGCTCGGGCGGAATGCGGGCCGCCTTGCTGCCCCCTCGCCACCAGCGACAACGAAGACGCCGCGCACGTACACGAGCTCCTTCGAGGCGGAACACAAAGCAGCGCGAACATGCGTACGCGCCGAAAACCAGTTCGCCACCGCCGAGGAGACACCGCCCCGACGGACGAAAACAATTTGTGAGGAGTGCTTCATCTGCGATCCATTTGTTTATTTTAGCCCTGGTTGTGTTGTGTTTGTAGATTTTTGCTTCTTATCATTTATCACTTTCTTGCTCTTGCTCGCAATATCGGTTGAACGAATACCGCCTCCGCATCATGTAAGGCCAATGAAACTAGTAATAAATACGGGTATGAGACAGAGCCAACTCAACATGATCATTTTACTTTCCTTCTTTTCTCCTTTTTTCTTTCTCTCATCTCTCTTTTATCTCCACTTTCTTCTTTCCGGAGGTTGAAGCAATTTCGATACTGTTCCAGCCCAAACTTAGCTTTCAAAGAAGCGGCATAGTGATCTCATATCTTCATACCTGGAATCAGTGAGCTCCAAACCTTAGTTCTGGTATTGGAACAATATTTTGTCGTACAGTGGATGAGCGGGCCGGTTTATTTCAAAGCGATGTAGTTCTTTCCTTCATTATCTAATCAACACAAGTATGCATTTGCTGTTTCCTTTCGCGAACACTGTGTGCGTAGGTGTGTCCTGCAAGGCTCACAGTGAATTGAGTGAGACCAGAAGCCCGTGTGAAAACATACTCTTCGTTGCAACCACTTTCCACTTTTGTTCAGTTTATCAGTGTGATGTGATATTGAATTACGCAATGCCCACGCGTATGCTGATCTTAGTACTCCTGATGCGGAATACAGGTGTCGACTGTCATGCACGTATGTCAGAGGAACAGGCTCAAAAGTATCAATTTCGCCATCAAAATCAAAAAGCATTGCAATCATCTCACTATAACGAGGGCTGTCAAAGAGCCTCAAGGCAACACTGAGCCCACTTGCCTTTTTGGTTGATCTTCGTACCTCGAATTGCGGACAGGGCTCCCTGAGTATTTCATTATCTGCACAATTACAGGAGCTCTTCGGAGATGAAACCCCGCCGCTGTTGTCTCGCCGCCCCACTAGGCTATTTGAGGTATTTCCATCGTTTTTTCTAAGGCTCTCTCTATCCCAAGCGGCGGAAAATCTAAAGCGCGACTGAGGGACGAAGGGCAGAAGAACAAATCTCAGACCGTGTCGCTGCTGTCTTGCATCTGTGCAGTGTCCCACAATTTGCTTCGCTGTCTTTATTTTCTTCATTTCTTCATTTGTGTCTCTTGTTCCCCAGGTTAGTCATTTACTGTTTCCAACAGCAATCCACTACAGCCCGCGAGGCAAACGCCTCGCGTTCCTTCCAAATAGCTCGCTTGAATTTCGTGCCTGGCATTGCTCGAATGCTTGGCCACAACGGGAGAGGGGAGGGATGGAGGGGGGAGGGGGAGGACATTTGGATGCCTTGGGGCAGCAGTTCCGCTGCTTGTTCGGTGTTTCCTGACATCCCGGCCTCGGTCCGGTTGCGGGAAATATCATTGCTAAAGGGAAGCGGCATTCTTGGAACGTCATGCGTCAAAGCCTTTGCCGTGCTTCGGCCTGAGCAACAAACTTCGCATCCTGTTACTTTATTCTCGCCTCCACAAAAGGCCCGGGTGTGTGGTATTTGCAACCCTAGCCCATCGTTAAATAGTGTTACCCCCCCCCCCCCTCTTTTTTTTTTTTTTACAAATTTCATTGCGGTAGCTTTCCGGCCCGGTACAGTGTGGCGACAGTAGCTTGATATTATTGCAAGATGATTATTTTGACAGTATCTGCACAAATTGAACCGTTAACAGATGCCAGCTGATAAAATATCTCGGTAACATATACCGTGCCCTTTTCTAATGCCACCTCACGATGTTCTTTGCAAACTCGTGCTTATTCCAACCGTGATTGTGGAACCGCTGTTGCTGGCTGTTGGGATTTATCATCATATTCAACCATCCACATCATTTAATAAGCTTATAGTGATTTGTTGTTGAATTCAACACCCGTACAAATCTAGGGCAGGAGGGCAGAGGGCAACGGTGATAGTGAATGTTTAATTTAGCCAGTGCCTTAGGTTTGAGACCCTGATATACGTGTGAAATTATGTAGCCCGTGAAAAAAAAAAATTAGGGGCACTTTGGATCACTAAACTGCGATGAGGCGAAAGCCTCTATCGCGCGATTGTCCGAAGCCCTCCACTACGGCACCTTTTTCTCTCTGTTTTCCCTCCCACCTTCACGATGACGCGATAGCGTAATCTACCAGCCAACATATAAAGCCCCACTCTAACCAAGCCGTATGGATGTGCCTGCTTGGCCTATAGGGATAACGTGAACGCAAATGTTTTGGCAGGCTGATTGTGATGTCACCCTCCCATATGAAAGGAGAGGCCGAGTTGGCAGCGTCTGCAAACTTAATGTGAGGAAGCCCTACGTACATTTAGTGCTGGTCCTGACAGTTGCCAGCTACCGCATCCCACGTAACGAAAGCATTACGGACGGACGGAAGGACGGAAGGACAGGATCCTCCAGCGTGGACCAATAAAGGTTATCGCCTTACAAAAAAAAAAAAGAAAAAAGAAAAGAAAACAAGATGGGGCCGCTTTCGCTTCGTCGGGAGGCCATGAAGCAATAATGCTAATGGGTACTCCATGATCTGGGCCCCTCTTTGCATATCGCTTCGCAGACACTGGAACTATTTTTATTTTCATTCTTACTTCTCCTATTTCAAACAGGATGTCTTCTTTAACCCAGTTTAACAAACGTTCTTGAATGAACAAGGAGTATTACGCCCGACTAGCGACGCACATGGTATATCAGTTCTTTTCCATCTGATCACCGCAATGTCCTTTTCAGCGCAATTAATACACTTGATATTCTTACATGCCACAATGACCTTTATATCATGCTGCGGCATTATAATTGAAATTTCTGTGATATCTGAATAAATTTCAACTTCGTGTGACGCCAAGACGCGCACGATCAATTATGAATTTTTCGGCGCGCCTCTATTACGCTGGCTTTTAGCTAAATGAGAGCTGAGCACAGTCTCGTCATGTTAAAATTCTGCAACACATAAGTTTCCGAAGCTTTGTGTATGGTCTCAATGTATTTTACAGGTAGAAAGTAGAGAATGGCAGTGGCCCACATTTTATCTATAAGCATACTTCAGGATGTGGGCCCCAGAATTCAGACGGTAGTAGCGGTTTCGAAATATTTGAACACCAAATATTTCGCCCAGCTTTGGCTTTTTGATCATAATAGTTGATACCCACTGCTTAAAGTATCGTCAATAATCAGAACGTGTGGAAAAGCGCCCTTGTGCAAATGGTTCTCAGCTTGAACTGTGACCTGAAACCGAAACCAGGTCCGAAGCTATTAGCAATTGCCGAGAGCGGTCGCGCAATTACTGATGCACCATATCTCTGATACCCTCTGCCGCGTTCATAAGCACAAACAGGCATAAGTTAGAAAAAAAATTCCTCACGAAGCGCTGAGATCCACTACGCATACATCGCATGTGCGAAATCATTTTGAACGAAAGATGTATACAGAAGCGCGCTAGGTAAGGCTTCCGCCGTGCGTGCTTTGATGAATGTTTGTTTTGCTTATGAGAGATCTTAGGGTATAAAAGTAATAACTTTTGGCAAGTTTGCTACCCTGCAACTACTAGCCGTACATGGCGCAAGGTTTTTTTATACTATTATTACCGATGATACTCCAAGCGTTTGTATGACCAGCTGCCAATATTACTTACTAAGTGAAAGCGCGATTTTTATCTAGGTTCATTTGGCTGTTTTTGCAATGCGCAAGCTTGAAACAGCGCTTGCGATGGAACAGGCAAAAAAAAAAAAAAAAAAAAAAGAACGTTCAAGCTTCAAGAGCACCACGGCAAATACTGGTCATCAGGAAGCCACATTCGTATTGTCAGCGGTGGCAAGAGATCGCTCATCAGATCGTACAAACAACAGCCGTTGCTACAGCGAAATCTTCTACGAGTTCCGCGCGTGGTTTGTTGACTCCAGCCTCGTTTTTTCCTTAATGTTTGGTTGTTTTCGAAGCGGAACATGAATTAGACTTTGCGAGCGCCAAGATATGTGGCATGCGTATTTCCCGTCACCACAAACACGCAGAGAAGGGGAAAATGGCCTCCCCTTTCCCACTCGAAACGAGCGCCCTGATTCCAAGCCCACGGGGAAATGTACCCCCGCACACGCTGCCCGCTGTGATGCATATTCCGCATGAGAGCGGACGATTACGCAACAGGTCCGTTCAGTGTGTGGTTTTATATTCGGGGAAGAAGCACGAGGACGAGGCCGGCTCATTGCGGCCGCTTTTGTGCCCCGGAACAACGCAACAATGGGTCCTGTTTGCTCGGCCACCTCTTTACCATTCGCTAAATGCATTCGCATGCGCCCTCTCTCCTGTCCATATGAACGCCGAACCCACTTTCCACTGTGCGGTACATGAGCTACATATTTGTGAGCGCACGTGATCAGCGCCGGCTATGAGGGCACATTCCTTTTGTCCAGTCACCTAATGGTTTTTGCCATGACAAAGGGAAAATAAGCTGTATCCTGCTGTGAAACCCGTGTCAGCAATGTCCAGCTATTGAACAGAGCAGGCATTTGGGCCGTCTCTTTCCTGTCAAGCAGATTACGATTAGCCAAAAAGCAGCCGCACTAGTCCGAGAATACATGCATTTTTCTGTTTATGAACACTAGACAATATACTTTTGCAAGGTACAAATGGAGAGGGTCATCACAACGACGGTAATCTTTTTCAGGCTGTATCTGCTTGTACTCCCTACTACGTGAAAGGCATTCGGGTATAAGCAAAACGTATATGCGGGCCCTATGCAATATACATGGTAACATTGCTTTATAAGACTATACAACTAAGACCTAGTAGATACGTGGCCTCTGCGGAGAACCGTTAGCGTGAATTCTGGACATTATAGTCATGTGCTCTAAGCTGCGTGATGGCAGCTACATAGCAGAGCTAGGCAGCAATATGGCTTCCGTCTAGTCCGACGCAAGGCTTAAGAAACGAGCCCCAATGAGTCTGGGCATGGTCACTGAATGTATCTTACTCAACAAGGCCATCTGAATAAGGTCTCTGACAGCAAGAAAAAAACAATGGCATACGCTTAATTTCAGAGTCCCGAACTATGCTTTACACTGCGAGAACTGGCGGTGGTCCTGCCCAGAAGAAGAAAGGCAGTTACGAGAGAAAGCGTGGAACGAGGTCGGAGCCATTTTATTCTGCGAAGGCCTTTCCGGGCCTCCGCACGAGCTTGCGAGAAGGGTTTAAGAATAACTTTCTTTTTTATTTTTTTGTGTTCTTTTTCACCTTGGTGCTCGGCTAATGTAAACAAATTGTTTTCCCGCGCCACACACGCCAGTCGTGTCCAAAGGTTACGACACTTTATCTCGGGAAGTGAACACCAGGCGTCCCCCTTTGGTCCTCTGCGCTGCTTTTATATTCGCTTTCGAATGACTTACTTGTGCAATTCCTGCTTGCGTAACAGCCGCAGTATTCAGAAAGTGGTTGCTTTAACAGAATGCGAGGCAAAGTTGTTGCTGGGACGGGATGGTAAATGAAGTTAGAAGCAAAGTGATCGGCGATTCTTTTTTTTTTTTCTTTTTCATGTAGAGCCACTTCTTCAAGGCAATGCCCTCCTCATCTGTGGATGAGTAAAAGCACATCTTGCAGTAGTAACGCGCGCTAGTACTATGCACTTAGAATACTCTATATGATGTAGATTCAGATGAACAAACCTTAATGTTGAAATTTAAAAAATACAAAAAAAATTGCTTCCATTCCCCGATTTAGCTAGAAAATTTCAATCAGTAATGCTTTCGTTATGAGGCGGAGGTAATATTCACTACAGCACGGTTACATCCCTTCTAGTTGGTGATGAAGCACAGGCTACGAATTCGTGATTTCCATTGCCAAGCATTCTCTCTCGTCGCCATTAGTTCTCTGAAGCGAATCTCTCCGTCGAACCGGCACTGGAGAAATGAAGTTCCATAGACTGGAAGCAGTGAGAACTCTGAAAAGTTTTTGATGCTTAATAACCGGCAAGTCGTGTCGACGATTTCAACTAACGTGCCAAACAACTGGCCACCTTCAGTTTCGATCTTGGTCTTGACTGTAATAAGCGAGAGGGAAGCTCATTTTGTGAGAGAGACACACGACCAAGTGCTGCGTCACGTGTATTTCTCGCGTCCCTTCCGCTTTAGCGCTGCAGGTCTCGCCAAAATAAGCAAATTCAACCAACTAGCCCAAGAGACAGCCTTGCTAAGTAGGAAGCGCTCGCAGAGCCGTAACTATACACAATCATGCCACATGTTAGATGCGCTTCTACACACATGACTATTTAGCCACGGGGTCTGCGCCGAGCTCCATTTCGATCGGTACAGAAATATGAGGCATAAATGCAATGATAGCTCCGGAGCACACCTTTCAGTACTTGGTTATCTGGCTTGGTGGATACCTTGCATACATATGCAAGCAACCATTATTACTTCAGTAACTAAGACCTGGTAATGAGCTTTTCATATATCTTCTCCTTTGGCAAAATATGCAATCAAATAAAAAGAAGCACCATGTGTACAGTCCTGGGGCATATTGTGGCTTAATAAATCCCGTCTGTGACGGCGTGTGCGGCACAAAGTTTTGTCGAGCGGGAAGTATTGCCCACGCTGAGGCATAATTTCACGCATGACCCCAAATTGGCTCGCGATTTTCCCTCGGGAGAGTGCAACGGAGGCGCTTCGGGGTAGTCTGCAAAAGCTTCCTGGCGAAGCCGCCCTGAAAAGGAAGCAATCATAGTTGAAAACCGGTCGCGGCGCGGCATAGAGTGCCATCATTTGGCTGTCGGAAGTCGGCATGCATAAGAGGGGCTTTCTCCTGTAAAGACTTCGGCTAAGGCTTATTTCGAGCTCTTCGGCCGCGTAGTGATGGACAAAAGCAGAAACAGCAAATGCAATGCCGCTTTGAAAATAAAAAAAAAAAAAAAGCAAAGTGCAGCCTACTTTTCCAAGAACACCTTTCTTCCTCATCGCTTGTAACTGTGAGGCCACTGTAGCATATTGTAAATTAGTGTTACTTAAATATCGAAAGGATTAGTGTTACCGTCCAATGCGCAAAAAGACTATTCTTTTGAGTAGACTGTCATGAAGAAGGCAACGGCTGACCGCTTTTAACAATAGCAAAAACGTTCATAGCAAAAAGTACTAGCATTCGAAGTGGGATATCTGCGAAAATGTTCTTTGTTATACAGAAATTTTATAATGTTCGAAAACATTTCATTCATAAATCACTTCCCGTCAAAAATGCGCTTTTCCAGAACTTCCAGATATGAACCTTACGTAATTCTGCTTGAATTCTATAAAAAAAGAAAGCTGCAAATCAATTTCCACCTGCACAAAAAATTTCATTGCCTGATGGTAAGGAAGGCCATAGTTTTAGGCATGTAATGACTGTTCACTGAAATACTCTGTCTGAGATCCGTACTATATATCAAGGCTAAATATAACACTGCAGCGTGACATAGTTATTTATTACTTAGTGATTTATTTTTGTTCTTGAATCCTTTTCCACACAACCATTCACAGACATTTTCAACGACAGGTTCTACTAGCGGTTGGTAAACGCAATGGTATTCATTCAGGCATCTGTCGCGCGAATCATTTGTCTAGTTCTCCGTAAAATTCAATCAAATGCCCTCATTACCCCAGCGCGCCTCTCCCTTTATCACATGCGAGCTGACCCCTCGTGCCCTAACTGCCCCTCCATCTACGCGAATCTTGAACACTGTCTTTTCCTCTGTCCTGCCGCCATACAATCCTCACACTATCCATACCCCCCACCTGTATCTTGGCGTGCCTGGCTGGAATCTTCTTCACCGAAGGAACAACTAGCCTTGGTACGACAGGCAGCCGACCTGTTGGACGCTTAATTTGAGTCCTGAATAAAGTGCATTACTACTACTACTACTACAGCCTAGAAACGCAAGACAGTATATATAGTAGTCGGGTGGAGTAGTGTTTCTATTTTCATAACCCACGTAACACATTTGCAAGATACTTGCAGAGTGAATCTCAGGGGGTTTGCAATGGTCATGCTTGGCGCATCATACCCTTAGCGGTTTATGCGTCAACAAGCCCAACTCAACAGAGTATGTGTTGTAACGCACGTAACGTCTACATAAATTTCGGCTGAAGGTAAATACACTGTATCTCGCTGGTATACTGCGAGATCGATAGCGTACCCAAATTTCTTCCTGCGTCTATTGTAACAGTTTGGCTCGAATAATATGTTACACCGAAGGAACTCAGTATACGTTAGTCGTGCCTGCCCTAAGAACAGCGAGTAGTGTTCCTTTGCAGCCGTGAGAGGATCTTGCAGAGGAAATTGAGCAAGATATTGCCGTTATGGCCAGTCGCGCTGAAGTACGCACCGAGAAAAGCGGTCTTTTGTGCTAGAGCTTCGCCAGAGCGAATTCCACGAATTAGCCTCGAAAAGCTTCGGTGCTCTGGTGGACGTCATTTGGACAAGCGCGGGTCGTGTTTCTCTGTGAGGATACCCACGCTTCAGGAAGCCTTTGGCTCAGTTTATACGGCGCTCCCTTGCCGCAGTACAGCACCATGGATATTCTGTTTGCGGCATGAGGTTCTTCCCCAGAATCGCTAGGACATTCTGGGAGCTTGGCTGGAGCCTCTATCAGATAATGCAATTTCTTCCAGTAGTTCGTGCAGTCCTACAGGCGCCTGCTTGGCGAGCCAAACTGCGGCGTTTTTGTTCCTCTCTTGTCGTGTGTGGCATAAGCCCGCTACGCTGTCTACGATCGAAAAAGCTGGCGAGGCATATATAGTGTAAAAGCTTTAACGTTCCGGAACTGCACGGGGCCTCCAACAGATGCCATAGTCGAGGACTCTGAAATTATTTATGCTGACTGTTCTTTGACGTGTAAAACAGAAAGGCTGCTTTGAATTCCACCACATTGTGGCTTCGAACCCGTGACCTAGTGCGAGCTCAGTAGAGAGTGCTAGCTGCTGCACCACCACGACGGGTGCTGCGGAGAAGCGGGGTAGGAAAGCCAAACGGGAAGGGCGATGCGCGCTTCTGGCACCGCTGCTTAGTTGTTTGCTGTCCATTTCCATCTCGGTCGAATAATGCAAGGACACGTCCTGCCACGGCGACGTACGAGAGCATCGCGTGTCTTGGTGCACGCCTACGTCGTAGTCGAGCGACAGAACAGCGCAGAAGATGCGAGCGCGCACCCATGCCCACGACAGCGACGAGCGACACCTGTTCGTGACCCACTGGGCGGCACAGCAGGGGATTACTCTGGCGGAGAGCATACATGCTTGCCTGCATGGGCGGCAGGACGCCACCGCCGCATTTCTTCGCAGGCGTGGCTCGCTACACACCTGCGTCTTCGTCGTTTCATTCGGCTTTCGTCCGTCGCGTACAATGGGGTGTAGCGCTACCGACGTGCGGGCATTCGCACAATGCACGCTCACTTGCAGCCGTGACCCATCATTTGCGCCGGAGTCGGCGCTTCCTTCATACGCTCCGACAACACCAGTGGTTGCAAACAAGGTTGGCTGCCTTGATGGCCTGCACCAAGCATCTGAATTATCATAATTGTTACCATGTATTATCATTCTAGAATGTTTGTCGTGACATATTGTCGAATCGAACCACATGCGGAAACCACCTGAATGCTCACGGGAAGAGCCCAGTCAAAACGTTTTCGGTAGGCGTTTTCGCTGCGCGCTGTCTTTTTTTTTTTTTTTTCTCATTATGTCTCGCTACAGGAGTGACACCGATTCTCACAGCATTGAAGGGTCCGCATAACGGTGAAATGAGAAAACCTCGGGGAACTTACATTGCGTGTGATGGGATATGCAATGGCAAACCTGAAAAAAGAAATTGTTATATGTAAGTTTTGTTTTAGTATGTCTCGTCCAAATAAAAAGGATGTAATCTAGCAACAGTTCTTAAATTTTTTTTTCTATAGCGGACATTTTCAAGCACGCTCTTTCCGCCATTTTTAAAGTAGCACCGCGGCTTTGTCTTCACCTTTCTTCTCAGATGTATGTATGGAATGCGCTCTTTCGAAGATCGTTAGGTAAACATTTGGTTTTACAAAACAGTAAAAGCGAGAGCGGGTCCAAGAAATCACGTGAACATAGTCGTCAAGTTTTTTGTTTGTTTGTTTGTTTGTTTGTTTGTTTAATTAGTCTTGCCGCGTCACAGGGGGATTTTTTTGTTTCTTATTACTATATCAATGCAATTTACTAACCTATCCTAATAATCTTTGCAATTGTTCTTAATGAAATGGTTTACTGAGTTCTTGCAACAACTACTTCTTCTCATATGCTTGGCCACGACGTTTAACATATGCATTACTCAAAAAGCAACACTTGTTCCCTCATCATCAGAACGGAGCAGTATTAAAAAAAGAAAAAAGAAAATGTGCCTCAAGCAAGGTTTAAAAGAAATCGTTGACTTTTTATGTTATCTCTGTATTCAGATTTAGTGTCTGCTCGGTAACATTGTTTTCCTTTTCTTTCTTTCATTACAGGTGAGTGAAATTACCACCGCTGATACACTGCGCACGTCGCCCGCTCCGGTATCGTGTGTACATATTCCATTAGAAGGCTTGCTTACTATAGCGGACTGAGTTGGCAGATTATGCGCCCTTTATCGCTTTACACAATTTGACCACACTTAATATTCCTGTAGTGGCAACGTAAAGCACGTGCCAGTTCATCCCTTCCTCTCCTTAGCTCTCTCTCAGTTATTTGTGCCGTAAATTAAGTCAATCCATTTGTTTGCAATCAATATCTGAGAGAAGGTATCTTAATAACAGGCCATACACAAATATGCTGTTGTTATAGATTTCGACAAATAGTCATCACATAAGATTAAAACATCGCTTTAGTCTAAAATGAACGCCCAATTAAGCTTCCATTCGGGTGCTCTTTTAAACTTCGCCGAGTGTTCTACATTGTCTTTATTAGCGCAATGTACAAGAGGAAAGAAGGTCTTTCACAGTGTCAAGGCAGCTATCTCCAAATAGTGCTTGTTAAAACAAAAGTACTTTGAAGGGATTAGCGTCAGCACTACGCTGGCTTCGTACAGTCTCTGTTATTAAAAGGATTTGCAGCGCTAAAGGCCGACACAAAGAACAAGAAGCACAGGACGGCGTCCTGTGCTTCTTGTTCTCTGTGTCGTCCTTTAGCGCTGCAAATCCTTTTAATAACTATGAACCAACAAGACCAGGTTACAGCTTTACAGTCACTGGTCAGCTTGATATCGCATCCTACCAATGGATATATCTTTATCCAGAGAGATAATATATTACGCACTAACACTGTCATCTTATAAAACGGCGAAAGCCACCTTCAAAACACCGCAGATACGGACGACTGGCCGCGACGCCCCCTCTGGAATAACCTACGCCTTGATATGACCGAATTGCGACATCCAAGGCGAGCCACGATTACCTCAGTCTTGTGCGAAACGTTCAGGGAGATTGCTCTTTTTCGGTTTGTTTGATTTAATTTTCTAGTCGCGATTTGCTCGGGGTTTCACGCGGGTTTGCGTTAAGGGAACGTGCGACGCGTCTGCCTTATATCCCACCGGTTGTAAACTGCATCGATCACGACATTGCGGCGTGCGTTCGCCGGCCCGGTCGTAACCCGGTGACCGCTTTCGGAACAATAAAACCATGCTCGTGCGAGTACGGACAAGAAGAAAGCGAAACAGAGAGCGCGGTGCTGTGCTTCTCGGATGTCGCGCGTGCACCGTAGTCTGCGGTTTTGTATCTGTTTTGTGGGCGGTGGCTACGTGCTTGCTCCGCGTAAAGGAATCGCGTCGGAGAAGTAACGTGAAACTAGAGCGCACAGCTTCGGTAGACCGAGTCTCGAGGAACGATTTGTAAACGCCGCGTAGTTTCGTGACTGACCAGTTTGTTTACCTTTCTAGAATAACGCTTGGAATTAAGTCGTAGCGCACTGGCTTTTACCACCGTTGTTGCAGCATAGTGTCTTGTACATTGTATGCCTGCGAGCGACATGTCATGACAAAACCCTTGCATCGGCGTTTTGATGCAAATTCCATGCGCGAGTCTCACTGTGTATAGTATTTCAAACTTTGTTTCGAAAACAAATCGAGCACGTCTATTTCGCAACTTCGCCGACATTTTGTTCATTGCTCCCATGATTTCGCACAGTTGCAATATTGGTCGTTTTACGCATCGATTTTTTTTTTCATTTTTGTTTCGTCGCTCTTATTTGTTGCTCACACGATTCTTGTGTGACTGGACATAGCGAGATTTATAATGTCAGGCGCAATTATTTTAAATTGTTTCTGGCATTTCTGGCCGCTGCATGAAGATACATAACGGACGGCCCAATGTACAGCCTCGTCCACTTCTAGCTAGAACACGGTCACTGCTTTCAAGGTGTCATTGCATCCGACCCGGCCACGCAGTAATCTAAAGTGGCTGGCTATGTGAAGCAGCACATCCGTGTCTCTGTGTGCTTGCATCGCTTTGCATCGATATCTGCCTGCGTCAGATACAATGTTGCTTTAAAAGCAGTGACCGTGTTCTAGCTAGAAGTGGACGACCCTGTACACGGTACAGCCGCGTTAATACTGTTGCGGACGCCGTGATTCATTGCTTATTACGGCATATTACTTGTTCCGCTCAAACGTACCTGCGCACTAATTTCTTGACGGAATTGAAGCTGAGCTTTCCGTGCGTAATGGTATGCAATCTTGAGCAACCTTAGCCTGCTGTGTCCTGTAACAGAGGCCTCGTCGGAACCTTCTGACATGTGAAGATGTGTGTGACATGTGAGAATGTGAAGATCTTCATCTGCTTCACAGATGGCCAATCTCCATCGCCGCTGATTATGATTTCTTTTGCATGGCACCGCTGGAATCAAGTCATAACAGACCCTGTTCAAAACTTCAATATGAGCTCAAGAATGGCAACAAAATTGCAAGGTTTTTCTGTATCCACACAAAACTAACGTGGACAAGAAGACGAGAGGTCTTCGGACGCAAAGGCAGACAAAACGAACTGCTAGCCACTTTTCTGTCCAGACTGCGACCTCGCTGATGCTTCCGTGCCGAGTAAGACGAGCAGTTTTACAGGGCTGCCGTAAAATGCGCCCGCCATAACTGCGAACTATAGGCCGAGCCTGCCTCACAGCTCCGGACGCTTTCGCAAGGGTCGTAAATTAGGAATTCACGGCTACTTTTAAGAGGCCTTCTTTCTGGCCTGCCTGTTCGCTATGCGTATCACTAAACAAACACGTATACAACCATGAAATAAGTTCTTGCGAAAGCTACGGACTGGCACACATCCGACACACGAAGCCGGCGGACATAGATTATAGCCATGCTGCGAAATGTTTAAGTGCCCGTGTTTGCAATTTACCAAGTTTAGAGCTCGAAATACGTTCTCGGACTGCCCTTAAAACTACGCATTTGGATGTTGCAATTTGCTGCTTCGTTTTGCTCTGAAGGGATGGAATGTGGAACGTATGAGGCTGTTTTAACGCAAAGGTCGTACACGCGTGGGTTGTACAGGCGCCGGGTGCGATGTCAGACTGAAAAACATTCCAGAAAAGGGGTACACGAATACGCACGGTTGTCAAGCTAGCAGCATGTAAGGAACGATTTGCGGGCGACTTTTATTGGTTTTGGGTAGTACTAAGAAGGCCAGAATGAGGCTTGTGACGTGAGTTTGTGTTTTTAAACAGGGTGAGGAGCGATTTGTTGGCAGCGTACCTTAACTTGGGCAAAAACCGTAGAATTCACGCCATAAGCTTCGTTCCTGCCTTCTTGGCGTGACCAAAAATTAACGAAAAGTCAGTTGGATTTCACAAGGATAATGATTATAAATAATAGATATGTAATTTTTTTTTCCATTTTAATGAGCAAGCCATTTTCATACAATACGCGTGGAATCTCATGCTTGCATAGCCTTTGTTGGCATCAGGTTGCCAAATTGTGTGATTGCTAAACCTTTGGTTTAAAACGGCCGCGAAAATTGGAATGCCATAGATGGGGAGGACCACCAAGCATTTCTTATCACGCTCATATGGTTGTGTAGGTATCTTACCATTTTTCCTGCTCTGTGTGTTCCTCTCAAATGGTTCCGAAAAATAAGTATTCGGCGGTATAAGTGATTGTTTGCTATTCTTATACGACGGAACATGAATACATAATCAAAACCTTATACTATTATTTTTTCGAAACTTCTACATGCTACCGAACTCTCTGGCTAAATACTGTGATGTAAATGAATTGTCGCGAAAACAGCAATGGACTATAGTACGGGATATAGCACGGGAGTGGTCATGAAGAAATGCTCGATGGCTTATGTGCATTGTTTGTTTATGCTACATGTAAACTAACTATGGGTGTTGCTGCGCAATGTGCCATTATGCAAATCACACTATAAAAATTTGTCTCGCAAGAGAACCCAAGCCCAAGACATGGAGAGGCTTGCGCAATGTGGCCCCTTGAACGCGATAGCGGCGCATATGTTTATGCCGAAGTCTGACGAAAATACCACAAGGAAACTTCGCGGTAACGAAGCCAGCATTCAGCGTCACAACATCGTAAGCCGTAAAATGAACTCGAACGAAGAAGCTGCTTGCATGAAAGCCACTTTATCTACTCCCCCCCCCCCCCTCCCCCCCTGGTCTTCTCCCGTCTTCCTCTTTGTGCGTATTTTTCGCCTACTAAGAAGGTCCGCGAAAAAAGATGATAAAATATACTTAAAAAATGAAGCGAGATTAGATTGGGATCATGTTTCGCTGTGATCATGCATATATTCGGTTCATAAATGTAAATAGCTTGGCTATACGATTTTGTCATTCTAAGCAGCTGGCTAAACAAGCCTACTATTTGTTTTGACATTAAAGAAGAGCACATTCCTGAGGAGATTCCAATCCTAGCTGTTCTATATGCATGCGCTCTTGAGCTCTGACGCTTTCGTGTTAAGTGATGTGAAAGCCTCGGGCATAAATATTTAGGAGGATGAGTAAGATAGTTACTGAAGCACTAGTCGCCGTCAGCCACAGTATTAACAAGTTGATTAAATATTACTCTCGCATGAATAAACAGTACACTGTAATAATTTACTCGTGCCCTTATTAATGGCTTGTCGATATATGTAACGTGAAACTGGTCCTTTTTGCTCCTAATGTCTAAAGTTTTCATCCCGAGGGTTTTTTTTTTTTCTTTTTGCATATAACGCCACCACTTCGACTGTGATCTGTGTTTCGTTTTTGTTCTTCGTCACGCTAATTTCACTGACATGCAAAACGTCCTGTGTTAGGACCTTGTTACCATACTGAGAAAGTGTAAAAAAAAACACAAGCCTACAGAAAACACACATGCATTTTCATGGGTTGTCAGGTGCATATATTTTTCAGCAAGGCTTTGATCGCAACAGCCGTTCGAAAAAAGATCTCGCTATTCTGGGTTCATCAAGCATTGTTTAATTCTCAAGTCCGTAAAATATGGAAGCCGAGTCATGCGCAAACGGCAATTTAGCCACAGTAGTCGAGCGCTGGTTGGACTGATCGTTTATATCTTGGAATTGGTGTTACCAGAACTGAGAGCACAGCAATTATTTTGCCTGTACCACTGCGGAAAACATTGTTGCGAAAGTACCTTTTGACAGCATGGATGGCTCCAAGTGAGATATGACCACATCTTCGCTAAAACACATGTTCGATCTATTCGCCCCTTCAGAGAATCACAAGCTGAAGTGCATACGCTTGTAGCTGCTTGCTGAATCAATTTCTGCTGCGTGTGCGCATACGGATTACTTGACTCGCGCTGCCCATCTACTTCAGTCCCCAGACATCGCTGCGCAATCCTTTTCTGTGTTTTCTTCGTGAACGGAAGTACCTGAATGAAATAACGCAGTTGGGCGACTGGTTTTCTGCCTTCTATTGCTATAGCTCATGCATGTAGCACGAACAGTTCTATGAAGCTTCTTTTTTTTTAAAAAAAAGTGTTCGTTGCTAAAAGATGCCCAGACTAAAAGTAAAGTGCTATTTCTTGCTGGCTTGTCGCCCTTGTACTCGACGTTGTACGCGACTAATAAATATCATTGTGATAGTGACACCAAGAGACAAGAAAACAACCAAACTTATTCTGAGCATTACGGCTCGAGGTTTTTATGAAAGATGCCAAATGGTTTGGTTAGTTTGTCGGGTTTCACGTCCCAAAGTGACTCTGTGGCTATAAGAAATGTCGCATGTGGAAGGCTCTGGAAATTTTGACCGCCTATGCTCCTTAACGTGCACTAAGAATGCACACGAATGCCTTGCTTTTCGCCTCCATCAAAAAGCGGCCGCCGCGTCCGGGATTCGAACCCAGATCCTTCGACACATTAGTCGAGCCCCATAACCACTCAGTCACCGCGTTTGTTTTTATTTATTTCCTGTTATCAATTAAATTTACGGTATGGCAAAGTCAAAGTATAACACCAAGAAGAGCTCTAGCAAAAAGCAAGGGTTCACAAAGTTTCAAAAACTTCACTAAAAACTGGCATCCATTCAGGTTTCTCACTTTGGGTATTATAGATGGTGGTCAGGTTGTTGACACTTTCAAATAAATACTTCCTCGCGGAGCGAGCGTCCACGTCCGCTTGTCTCACAGCCACTCTCGTTTTCCAAACACTGTGGAGACGAAGCGACATGAATAAGTCATATGGAGCGTCCCCTTGATTATGGACCAGCAGTAACTGGGGAGCTGGTAGTTACAAAGTGTTCTCATGGTTGTGACATGCTGCCAGTCGCTAAAATAAAACCTCTCTTCTGTCCCATCATACACGCCTGCTAAGCCTTTCTGCTAGAGGCAACGTCATGTTGGAGAAAACCGGGAACGGCAAACAACGTTTGGGTCACGGTATGTAATACAGCACGACGACGTGCCTTTGGTGTCAGTGAGGGTCTCCATAGAGCAGGCTCATTGGCGGCCTCCGCCGCCAAGGTGCCTTGCGGTCTGACGATCCGCCTCAAGACGGTGCGTGATCGACGGCCTGACGACCCCAGCAGCGTGATGACCCATGCTGCCCTGCGTTCTCGGCGAAAGGTGCCAAGCGGCTCATCGCTTGAGCGCTGACTGACCTCGCGCCCCCTGACCTTCGAAGTCCGGCGTTTCGAACCAGTCCTGAATAGGGGTCTCGCATCATTCCTGAACTGAGGTCCTCCGTCTGGGCCAACCTGTCGCCGCCACCAGACAATGCACTGCAGTGCACGATGATGGCCCTGTCCGTGGCCTCAGCGATGGCAGCGGCTGCGTTGATTGTGCATTGACCGGCGCGTCCGCGACGAACGCTTGGGACGGCGAGAAGAGAGCGTGATGTGTGCCCTAACTAACCTTCTGGCCCGCGTGGCTACCGACGGCACTGATGCACCTGCGGTGGCGCAAATAGGATGCACAGCGCCACTTCGTGACTGCTGCGTGGATTCCTGCGACCCATTTCTTGGCCCTATTCCTGGATGAGTATAGTTGCAACGAGTCGATGTACTGCCGCAGCTGCTGTGTCTAACAGTGGTAGCCGTGAAAAGAATGTACAAAGCGTTCATCGTGCGGCCACAATCATGTCGAATGGTTGCATATGTGGCATTTTCGACAGCGGCGGCAAAGTTGGCAAGGACGATGCGTGTTCGTTCACTATTTCACAATGTCCAGTCTCTTTTTGTTCTTATTTATGACCAGCCTGTAGCACGTCGTCATTCACTGCAGTGGCGCTCACATTGTTCTCACACTTTCTTACGCAATTCCTTCGTGAACGCTAGGGTCCTGCATGGTTGCGGAACGTCTCCCCTCGGTCAATAGCAAAGCGAAGTTTTATGGTCTCACAGGACTGTAAAATTTTGTCGTCGCAAGTTATGTAAGAAGGCTTCTTTTCTCCTTTATTCTGCTCTCTGCATATATCCTTGCAGTCGGCTTTGTCCCTCGAGCTCCTGAAGTTATCAAGGTTACACTGTGTCAGCGACGAAGTTTTACCGCCTGTGGTTGGCATGCACACAGTGCGTAATCACGAACGACTGAGAGCACCTGAGTCAAGTAACGAATCATTGACAGGCAAATGAAACTGACTCGAATAATGGACTTTTGTCTGAGCTGATGCATTTTGCTTGGGAATTCAGGAGCATAGAAGACATCACAAAATGTGTTCTCTTGTGTTGTCGTTCGTGCTGCCATCGTTGCGCCGGTGTTCTCTAGTAAACAGACTGATTTCTTTTGAGGACGGTTGGGCTGGCGCCTACTTGAGTTAAGCGACGCAGGTGATTATTAGTCGTATATATTAGGTGTAAAACAAATCGCTGTAGCATTTTAAGCACACTGAATTAAGGAAATCGATCTTCCGATGTAAGAATGATATTGGATGGGAAACGTTCTTAGGTTCCTGATGTACTCAAGAAAATGAGCAAAACTACAATTAAAAGAGCGATAGTGTTCGTGTATTAGAGCCTCAAAAACAGCAACAAAATTACAAAGCCATTGTTATCAAGGCGAAAAAAATTTCAGGGGTGCATTTAGGTCTTCTTACGACCGGAAATCTGGAAGCATTGCAACTTCCGTGTCTTGTTCCGCTATCAGGTATTTGTGTTCCGTTGCTTTCGCGACGTTTACTACCTTTATTGTTATTTTTCCCTGTTTTATTTTTTAAGCGATAACTTATAAAGCTCGTTCGGCCGAAAAGCTGTCGGAGTCGCAGTGGTAGTAGTTGTAGTTCTAGTGGTAACTGTCTGCACCGCATGTGTGAAAATAATTGAAATAAGGGTAGGTGCGTAAAAAAATCCTTACCATGCTAATTTTTAGGTCTGGTGAATGAGAAATGATTGATTTTTGAGAAGTGACTACTCGTAATCAAACCACTGTAATTAAATGATTAATAAAATAAAGAAATGAAAAAGATGACAAATTTGGAAAATAGTTTTAAAGGTGTAAAAATTCTCAGAATTAAAAACCAAAGCTTGATGACACTAACTGAAAATATTGAGACTGTGTAATAGATCAATATATTAGTTGAAATAGTTGACCAAATGAAAAACTAATGAAGAGCCCACTTCAAGGATGTCAAAAGATTTAGAATTAAAAGGCCGTTCTTCCTGATGCTGATTAAAAAAATTTAGTCTGCAATTGATCAATACAAAAATAATTGGAAATGGAAAACCGAAAAAGGGGTTCGAAAGTGTCAGAATGCTCAGAATGGAAAGACAATGCTTGATGATGCCAATTATGAAATTTAGTGTTAATTAATATCCAAATTATTGAAAAAGTGGCAAATATGAAAAAAGGGGAAGGGTGTGCAGGTGAAAACCCAATGCTTATTGATGCTAATTCAGAAAGTCTAGAGTGTGTAAATGATAAGATAATTGAAATATTTAAGAAATGAAAAGAAAAATGGGAAAGGCGAATAAATGGTATCCGAATGTTCAGAACGAGCAACCAATGGTTGATTGTGCTAATTATTAAAACTAGAGAGTAACTGAAAAATAATAAAATTGTTTGAAAAAATGAAACATAGGAAAAAGGAGGTCAAAAAGATGTAAAAGTGCTCTGAATGGAAAGCTAGTACTTGCTGATGCCAAGTATTGGTGTATAAAGGTAAAAAAAAAAAAAAGAAAAAAAAAAACGTTGTTCTTATGCGTGAGACGCTATTGCGTCCTACCCTTAACCGTGGAGTCTCCCGGCCTCGTAATAGAACGCAAACAGTGCACGTGTTTCGCTGTAGGCGCACTGGGACGCATCAGATTTCAAGAAAACAACTTCATGAAGACCCATGAAGTTAATTAGGTGTGCAGCATGTTTTTGTTTTTGTTTTTTACGCGTGAAGAAGTTTGAAAAAGTTTGCGAAGAGTTCCGTATTTAGGCAACGACCGCTTACCTTTGGCAAACTTCTTCGCGCATAGAAAACAGACGCACTGTACTCGTTCAGCTTTGAGCGTGGCGAGCGCGAGCATAGGCGCAAGATCAAACAGCTGATGCTAAACAAATATGTGAGCATCTAGGTACTATCTTGTATTTTTCTAACCAGCTGGCAAGAAGAATCGCCGCGCTGATAATCATCGAAAAAGCTTCTTCCCTGTCCCGGCCACATTTTTTTTTTTTTTCTGCTGCATACAAAAGGTGCTGTCATGCGAAGCTTGTTTGCGCGAGCTTCACGGACAGAGTGGTGCTGAATTACTCTATTCAGGCAACGCTTCTTTTTTTGTTGTTATTGTTGCCCCAGTTTCCTTCTTCTTTCTTTCTAAAAGCGATTTTTGGTATGTAAACAACAGGAGTCCATATATAAAGAAGGGGATACGCACCAACAATGTTGCTTCCTTCCTTTGTTAAACATGCAATTACGTTATTTATCCAGTCGGAGGCATTCAATGTTTGCGCAGTGGCAGCAAGCAGAAAATTTCGTTTCAGTTTTCTGACTGGTAACGCAAAACTATACTGTTATGAACAAGTCAACGTTGAACAAGTGAACATAACTTCGTCGTAACACGAAGAAAATTACCTTAGCACGCATCGTCAGTTCGCTTCCCTACATGTATTACCAGCGAGCAGGAGTTATATAGTTTGGTTTTAGCCAGCTGCAAACAGTTGCATCCATTTCATCTTCGTAAACTTCTCTTCCTCCCAAATAATATTATTTCGTTTCCTGCTATGCTTGCATTCCCTCAAAGCTGCCTAAACGTTGTATTGCGTCACTGCGTGTGCATATACAGGTCCTGTAGTGTCTCGCTCCTAATTAGAAAAAGCGAATAAGATACCGTACCACAATTTATCGGAGATAGAGAGAGAGAGGAAATTTTATTTCAAACAGAAAAATAAAAAAAGGGGGGGGGGGGTTGCGGTGAGTGGAGTCTTGATCGAAATCCGATTGTGCCTCCAGTGTGGTTCCAAGCCTATATGTCACATTGAAATAGCCTGATACGCTTACTTAAGACATATGAGCGCCCTAGTTTCCTAGGTGCTCAATGGCAGTCTTCACCTCAACTTTATTTATGCCTTTCTCCGACAAGTCCGCATTGACACTGCTAAGTTGTACCACAGTGTCTTTAAAGATGGCCAGCCTAGTCTGGCCGACCGGACTCGACAGGTGCACCGGGTTCACGACTTCCTGGATTAAGCATAGCAATGCAAACGGGATGCGTTTCTTAATCTCCGCTTTTTTATAAATCAGTGCTGTAATGATTGCTAGGTGAAAGATAATTAAATGCAAAGTAGCAGACAGAACAACACGCTGCTCATGGGATCTAAACCCATGACCTCCGAGTGCCGCGTCCAGTCCGCTTGCCAATTGATCTACAGCGATGGCTGTTAAATCGTTTACTTTATGGGGGGATATTAAAGACCTTGTAACGTAAACTTAACAGTGTTGTGTGTATGTGTATGTGTGTGTGTATGTGAGTGCGTGTGTGTATGTGTGTGTGTGAGTGCGTGCACGTGCGTGTATGTGTGAGTGCGTGATATATATAGACCTCAGAACCCAGGGACGCGTGTTCCACTCAAAGCCGCAGCGGCCGCTTGAAGAGCAAAGCGTCCACGGGTGCACATTCTGTCTTTAAAACGCCTCAGGAGGTAAAATTCCCGCAGCTTTGCGTTCCGTTGTCTGCTAAGCCCGAATATCTCAGGGCGTTAAACCCTAATTTATTTTTAGTTGGTTCACCTTGATTCGCATTTGGTTAGTTGCTTTAGTGTACAGGTTGAGCTTTCTTCTCATTTCAATTGCAATAATCTTATAAAGGGAGCAGTCGATTTTGTCCAAGCATGACAGCGTCTCGTAACTAGGCACCATCGTAACAAAAGAAAATGCCTCTTTCCATGAATGTATAACTGAGGAAGCTAGTCACTTTGAGGTATGATGTCTGAAGACACTCATGTTGAGCTGTGGCTCATAACCCGGTCAGCTTATTTTGTATCGTCAGGGGCCTGATGGTGGTGCAAGGCGTTGATCTCTGCCGAGTAGGCGAGATGGCCTGTCCGGGCATCGACTCTACACCGTCGGGGGCATCGAGCTCGGCGGCGGTTTCCCAAGCAGTCAAGACGCCGTCACCGCCGCCGTCGCTCTTGGCCCTCCCACGGCGTGCCTCCGTCTGGTCGACGAAGCAAAACGGCGCCGATCGATCATCGCGCGGAGGTGCAAAACCGATGGATTTCCCGCTGAGCTGTTCACCGCCGGCACGCAACCAGTGGCGAAATGCAAGCGCCGAACACGATACAAAAAGGGTGATGCGGTCTAAAAGACGAAGAGAGCGAGAGAGAGAGAGAGAAAGAACAGGTGCGCCTGGAGAGACGCGACGTAGGCGAGGAGGCGGAATTTCACTAGATGAGCAAGACAACCCGCGTAGTCTGGTGCAGGTGTCACTTCCGGTTTCCGAGGTGTGGAAAGAAAAAGAAGGGTGGTTCTGTCTTCGGTGCCTCTTCTATGATGTATAGCTTTGTTATTTTCTTCGAGGAATGAGTGGGACCAGACTCTCAGAGACAGGCGGTGTTAGCCTTGCAAAGTGCGCCGGCTGTTTCTCGACCCGAGCGCCGCCTTTTTCAGAAAACGCAGTGTACAGAGCGCAAATGACACTTCGTTTACTGTGCACCCCAGCTCAAGAGCGCCAGCCAAAGCTGACAGTCACAGACGAGATCGTTCAAGCAGAACAACGGCTGTAAGTAGCCCAGTATGTTGCAATTTGCAAAATGGTCTTAGGAATCTACACTATACAACCGTTAAAATCATAACCCGTCGAAAAGGACACAAATGTGAAGCGCGTGCCGAAAATATCCTAGTGCCAAGCTTCATCGCATTGGGATTGAAGAATTCGCCAGGCGATTACGACTCTCGAGTATGGAGCGCGCAAATGGTCGCGTTAGCTGGTACCGGAGAAGGCTGCATGAGATGTTTTTCCTCTCCTTTTCCGCGCTGCCATGGCGCGCTGTAGTCACGTCGTGTGTGGAATGGCTGCGTCGTTGGAGCATTCAGTTAATTCAGTGTGGGCGGCAATGACTGTAAGGTCTAAACTCTGCGACTATGATTTTAGATTCCATTTGGTGCTGCCGGAAATTCCCCTGTGAAGATGTATTTTTTTTTTTTGTTCATTATCCGTATGCAGCTTTTTTCTCCTGTATTATTTAAACACTAGTGGTTCTCAATGTTTTTATCTCGATTGGGAGTAAAAGTTTTCCAGAATCTCTCAGTTTTCAAATTAATAGTGCCTTATTATATTCCATCTTTAAGGAAGGAAAGTTTCAGGTTAACAAAACTAGACCTTCTAATTAAGCCAGCTCAACTTTGCTAAATTCTGCTGCACTATTGCCCATAGTAACACCAATCAACCATTCCGCATGCCAGCCACGTGCCGAAACAAAAGAGCCAGTGATCCTTCCACGGCTTCAGACAGGGGATGTCGCAACAACAGACTTCCGAAGCTGCAGGCGTCACCCCGACGACCTCCTCTCATGCACTGCGCTGAATAGAGAGGCAAAAACGTCTACGAAGACGACGCTGACGTATGTTTCGCAATGCACCCAAGTTCGTGAATGGGCGTGGCGCAGCGATCACACGTGATGGACAGCGTCTGCCGCGGGCGAGCCAGCCGTTGCGAAAAGCCTCAAGGGAACGTGCTGGAGGACTACCGAAGCTGTTGGTTCACAGCCTTGCTCTCTATGGGCTATTGAGTGCAGCGGCTGGCGTCAATACCTCGCTTCCATTCGGTAGTGCTCAAGCTGTGTCGCGTACAAGTGCTCTATGCACGCCTCGGAAATAAGCGTGTGTGTCCAATTGATTTTGACAGCTTCAGTGTAGCCATCGTACTAACCACCATACTAACCTCCATTTGAAAGTTGCACAACGTGCCCCCCCCCCCCCCCCCCCCCCCCCCATATGAAAAGAAAATAATGTTAATGATTTATTATTGTCGACGGTGGCGAAATTCATAAAGGTGACAGCTAGTGGATGATCCGGGCGTCATTTCCTTGTGGCATAACGTTACCTGATATCGTCGATTATTTCCCTTGAAGGCAACAACCTAACCTAACCTGATTTACCTATGATTTACCTATAACATCCATTGAAAACATCGAATTCGAGGCGTCTCTTTTCCATTTTGCTTGCCCATCTCGTACGCGTTCGGTCGTAATTTGCAAAGCTCTCGAAGCGCTGGCCCACAATATATTGGTTTTGGCTAGAGGTTGTTCTGTTAATGAGAAGCAGCGGTGCGTGCAACGGCAAATTAAAATATCGGGTGCTACCGCATATTTTGAAACATACATGTGATGATGGAACTATTAACTGCTTTGTTTTTATTCCTTCTGCTAAATATAGTAGTACTGGTTATCAGTAGCTCATAAACAATAATTTTGTCATCATAACGCAAACGACAGCTTGCCCGGTGGCGTATTGTCATACCATATCGCGTAGGCGCACTGGAGCAGACGACGCTTTCAGCGAATTAAACGGCGGTTGTTGCTGAAAGATCTCTCTGAACGCAGCCTAAAGGTAACATACACTCACTGTAAAGGGCGATTGTTGCTGAAAGATGTCTCTGAGCGCAATACGGTGATCCATTGTGCCACCAAAACGACGGGAACGGTGGGCTTTAAATGGGTTCTTATTCGTTTAAACAGTATATCCACTATTTGTCGCCTGGTGGCGCTGCTCAGAGGAATCACGCGTCAGAGCGTCGTCTGCTCGAGTGCTCCTACGGGATATGGTTTGCTAATAAGCTGCCCGGTGCTCTTAACCTGGCTTCAAACAGCAAGATTAAAGTTCCTAAAGACTGCGGTCGCAGCTTTTTCTGGAGAGGCTAATTAAATACACATTCAACTTCTTGGATACAGGTCGTAGCGAAGAGTCAAGAGGGTGTAGAGCGGCAAAGGTTCGGCGGCAGATGAATACGCCTCCCGATTCGGCCAAGATATCAGCTCGAGGCGGGGCTACAATGAAACAGCCTCGCTCTGAGCCGCGGTGACCCATTTGCCTATCGGTTGGTTACAGCGCCATGTCACCACAGGAGAAGTGCGCTTTCTGTATTCACTGCTCGTCTTCTTCTTGTCTGCTTTAATGCAACAGCACAGCACACAACTAAACGACCTCGCTTCAGACGGCCTTTCTCCCAACGGTATAGGCTTGCTCGACTGGCGGGGAGACAAAGTGGATTAGACGTAGCGCCGGAGGCTCGTCGGCTCGATCCAATTTGCGCGCACAATTTGCAAACAGCCCTGACGAAGGAGTCAAAGGAACAAACTCAAAAGAAAAAGAAACCTCGTCGCGTTGCTCTCCAATGAAAACGTGCCTGAATGACGACCCATACCTTCTACTTAAAGCCAAAACGGCCTTGGGGAATTCGAACGGAATCATTTTGCCTCCGAGTGTTCGACGATTGTGTACCTAACGATATGCGCTAAAGGACACGCGCTTGGCTACTTTGACACTTGGTGACATCAACTGAATCCTCGCCATATAGAATATTGCCAATGCTGAGTGGAGACCCCCCCCCCCCCCCCTTCCCGGCACGCTTTTTTGGGTATCCAGTAGCTGCGTGTGCATTAACACTGTCCTTGGAGATCCAACCACTTGCTGCTTGTTATCTTCGCTGTTCGTACATTATAGGGACACTGTGGACAGCTCCATATATTTATCGCTTCCAGTGAAAATTGATTCTCTAATTTTTTCTCGCAATCTTCAGTTTGCACGGCAGCAAAAAGCGCATTTATAGTGAGAAAATTGGATTTAACAATACTTCCGCCAACGGATTCAAGCTCGTGACGTCATTACTGAAAATTACGAATCGCCGTCGTTTTGAAGTGAATGACGGTGTAATGTTGCCTCCAGGATCCGTTCCCCAAATTTTGTTTCCATACACGTATGTTACTTGAGAATCGACTAGAATTGAGAAACAATTAATGGATCCCATCGATGATCTTTCTGGCTCACCGTCCAGAAAACCGCCAGTACATTGTCGCACATGCGACAGCAATGGGAAATATTCCCTTGTCTTTGGAAAGACGATCATTCTGAAAAGATGTCATAATAAGCTTACATGCGAAATAGTGGAAGTAGCCCTGATCGCGAAGCTCTAGGATGAATGCGCCAGCATAGCCTCTGTTTTCTTTTCGAGAAAAAAAGATTGCATTCATATCTGGCTTTGCCTGATTTTATCTTTAATTTTATTGGCACTCTTTACATGTCGTCATTGTATATATTTTCTTGTTAATGTTTTTCAATTTGTTTCTGCCTGGCTTTCTCGCTCTCTTAAATTCTAACCTTTCACATTCAGATTTCCTGTATCCCTTTTTTTATCATTATTTTTTAGTCTACATACTCATGTTAGCCGCATTGTGTAATGCATTCTTGGTTTTAATTTTATTTTGCTGAATTAATAGTTGGCTTTCGCTTTCGTTCGAATATTTGCATCACTCTCTGTTCCTTTACGTGTCGCTCATTTTATTTGAACATCTCATGCATTCATCTGCGGTTTTAAGAAAGGTCTTTTAAGAAAACTTTTTTTTTGCGCTTTCACTCGTATTTTCTATTACAAATTAAGCTCGTTAAGAACTGGATATTCCCAGTTGATTGTTGATTCCTTCACGCAATGTTTGCCACTGGCTTATTGTTATCAGGACTTACGTCATGTTAATTCCACCTCATGCTGGTGTTTCAGTTAATCGTGCGTTAGGCATAACAATTTATCAATATATAAACCTATTGTGGCTTGTTCTACTCGACGCCTCGCTTTTGTATGCGCCGGCTTTTTTCCTTACGTCTTTAGATTTTTTGTCCCACTCACGGACGTTTATTTCTGCGAGTATTTATGAGTATTTAAAATTGCAAAGCTAGCGCTTGTGTGTCCTGCTTGTTCTTCCGCGCTTTGTCCTCATCCGGCTACTCGCTGCAAACAATGATGGCAAACCGACTGGCCCGACAGCATGTCCTCCTCATATCCTGTATATTTTGCTCGTCTGTATATACTCGCCATTGAGCTGCCGTCATGTGGCGCCTGTATTCCAGGTTTCGTTCCAAATTGTCACTCAAACATTTCTCGTAAAACGTTCGGTTTGGGGTCATATGATTTGTCGTTTTCATATACCGTACGTGTGCTGGTCAAGATGCAGGCTAGTGTATGGCAGGGATTTTAACCAACTACTAAACATTAGGAGAGTTTCAAATTGGGCTAGTTGGTGGTTGTTATTCCTGTGCATTGTTGCGCTTACGTAGGAACTGGGACACAATCGGAGACGACACAGAACAGATGTGCGCAACTACATATATCTACTTCCAACTGTATTGTTTCAAATCAAGGGCCCGGCGAATACGGCTCCC
The DNA here is from genome assembly GCF_055883805.1 of Amblyomma maculatum. Classification (NCBI taxonomy): domain Eukaryota; kingdom Metazoa; phylum Arthropoda; class Arachnida; order Ixodida; family Ixodidae; genus Amblyomma; species Amblyomma maculatum. The sequence goes on along the minus strand of NC_139349.1, from coordinate 19,131,120 downwards.
AGAGGTCGCGTGAGACACGACAGTCTGCGTGAAATACGCAAACAAATCCACCGACTACAATAGTAGCAGAGAGAACTTTAATGCCAAAAACCTCACTCGAAAACATTTCACATGCGGGACTGTAATAGCAATAATAATAATCAGTTTACAGGAAAGGAAAGGCGCAGCATCTGTCACACGTTTTCTGTGGACACTTGAATTGTACCGTAAGGGAAAAGAGGAAGGTGGTATTTAAAGATTTAAAGTGGAAAGATAGAAAGGGGTGCCGTAGTGGAGGGCTCCGGAGTTATTTCGACCACCTGGAGATCTTTAACGTGCGCTGACATTGCACAGCACACAGACGCCTCTTCGTTTCGCCTCCATAGAAACGCAGCCGCCGGCGGTCGGGATCGAACCCGGGTGCTCCGGTACAGTAGTCGGGCATCTTAACCACTGCACTACCGCGGCGGGGCACAGGACTGTAATGCTTTCATTTTCATACATGTAAGCAGTCAAATGTCTCTGCCGATTTTTCTTGTTGAGAGAGAAGAAATCTGGGAGAGTTGATTCTTGTTGACAAAGCTGCGAAACAGAGGGGCCTGTTGAAAAGTTACACTATACAATGAGCTTATTAGGTCAGTTAGGCATAACACATGCTCAACAGTCTACGCGTCCACCGCAGACATAAATCATCATTATTGAAACTTTATTTCTCGCAAAGGAGTTCGTGCTCGCAGGCCCATTGTTTTTGAGGCGAAACTTGAAATGCAACACTACTAAGCATACAATCTCCCTGCGGCGCCTTGTGGTTTCCTCATAAGAAGATAAGAGGGGTTTTACTAGAGGCGGGTTGTACAGAAAACTTCGCGAAGATGCAGGCCACACTGCTTCCAGTGGTGGCCTATCGCTTGAAGGAGGAGTTCAGCATAGAGATCACAGTATTTGGTTGCTTAAGCATGTCTTGGCGCCATATATATATATTTTTTTTCTTACAGGTAATAACTGGTACGCAGGCATTTTTGGCTGCCCATACGGATTCTCTGTCTGGGTTTAGATTGAATCCATCGTTTGTTTTGTCGCTGTTAGCAGTATTCCTTCTTCCGTTGAGTTCTTCCCGTCGGGTCACGTTTGCAACCTGGCGTCTGGAACTGCAGCATTCTCAAGGCCGAATAGGGGCCATATTTGTCCGCGACAGACGACAAGCGGAAATGGACGCACATTCGCTAAGAGCCGGGACCTTGTGCAGCCCGGTTAATTTTTCCTTCCGATGGTAATAAAAATAAATAAAACAATAAAAACACACGTAGGGCGACAAAACCGACAATTGGAAATGGATATCTTGGCCCGCTGGGCGTCATCAGCTTCCACGGGCAATCGCTCCGCTACGTTCGTGCACATTCTGCATCCGAGCAATAATGCAATGCAAACGACAGATAAATTGGCGCAAATTGCACACGCGCCCGTAATTGCTTTGGCAATGTCACCCACCTCGGCCCTCATAACGTTTTTTAAAGAACAAGCGCTGAAAGGCATATGTATCGCTATCGTATCGTGAAGGTCCGCCACGCAATGATACCAGTGTGCTTGCCGACGAGATCGCCGGGATTGAAGCGTAGGTCGAATATCGGACTGAGTTTTGCACCTTGATCAAAGACTCCCTGAAGCTCATTCGGGGGCCGTTTTTCTTAACTGCTGGACCTCGCGTGTCATTTCTTCCCTGTACGGCATAATATTTCTTCTCTTTTTTCACCCGTCCCTATTTTTTTCTCTCCTTACTACGCCGTATCTGTTTTTTTTTTGTTTTTTTTCCATTTCAGAGTCGACATGATGGGAGAAGGTTTTGAACTGTTGGCGTGCCACAAATAAACACCGCACTTGGAGTGTCGATCTCTGGACTTATATTGAATTTGTCTCGACGAACACACCGACTTTTTCCTAGATAATATTTGAACCCGTCGTCATGGCTGAGTGGTAAGTGCTTCCCTGCAGGACTCTAGGATGCGGATTAAATCTCGGCCGTGGTGGTCGCTTTTATTTGGAGGAGAAAGCAAGGCATTCGTATACTGTGCGCTGTCAGCAAACACTGAAAAACCTCAAACGGTCGATATTTTCGAAACCATCCACTACAACATCTCTCGTAGCCTGAGTCATGTTTTGACGCTAAATCCTATGAACCAAACAAAATTGCTGAAAATATATCTGAGACCGCAATCCTCTAAGTGCTATCGCGAGAGTGCCCCCGTGTTTACCCCGTGTTCAGCACTTGCTTAGGCGTCGAAGGAATGCTCCCGGAATGATGTTGATACCTCTTTCTGCTTTATTCCCCCGATAGCTTTTCTGGCACCTCATGAATTTTTTCGCCGATAGCACTGAAACAGGCTAAAATAGTTCTTAGACTCAAAATGTTTTGTACCACTACACATCTATCTTAAATATGCACAGCTGCTAGCCCCGAATAAAGACTAAGCGTCCCCACATGCTCCTTCACGGTCAATTGCTTATAAGAGTAAGTGTGGTGCAAAATGAAGAACCGAGTCACCATCGCCTGCACGGCCAGTGTTTTTTAGCTTGTTTTTTCAGTTTGAGTAAAGGCTTCTTTTTTCTTTTTTTTTTTTCTTTTACCGAAGGCTGAAGTGACAGAGTAAGCTGAGATGAGACGCGCAGAGTTGCCTTCATTCTAATGCATTCAATATTTCGTTGTATGCACTACTGTTATAACCGCTAATCTATTTCACTGTGACAGACATCGCTATGCTTAACACTGGCATACATCCTGTTGAACATGATGCGAAGTGCACGAAGCCTCACTTTAAAGCACTGTTACATCATAAAGATATTATTTGTTAGTGTTGTTTCTGCCGTTAGAGCAACTTGTGGTAATGACATTGCATCTGTCACTAAAGGCTTAACAATTGTTTATGCATGGCAACCTCGCCTGAATTTTCTCAATTGTCTTCCGTTGGCGCGTGGCCCATCACTGCATTTGCTGAGTGCGCCGACGGCCCTTAAAGTAAAAGATAAGCTAGTCACCTCTCAGTTCAGCGTATCCATCAGCTTTGTTCTTGTTGGCTGCGGTAACGCTATTTCGCGCTTCTGTGATTACATTTCGCAAACTTATGTGCCAGAAAGAGAAAAAAGTAAGAGCTGTTCTGAACTATGGCGTGATGAAATGCGACTGGTGTTAAATCCTGTTGGAGGATCTCAACATTTGCCAAAGTGCAGCCTCCGAGTGATAAATCGAATTTACTCGCTCTTAACAAGTTTGAATTTGCCGTTTCGTTTTTTTTTTTTTTTTGTTTTTTTTTTTTATCAGCTGGGTTCCTTCCTTCTCTACAAATGAGATGAGCGCTCCTCTGCCTATGCAGCAGTGAGGCGCAGCTTCGCCCGCAGCGAAATGTGCTTTATCTCCCAATTTTTTCCACACTTCGGCCGCTTTAGAAGCGTCAGCATGAAAGGGCGGCCGTACCATTAGGTCCCAACTTCTCCGGTTCGCTCCATCGCATTAATGACGAGCTTTCGCTGGACACCACACGTGCCAGACTATCAAGGGAGGCGGCGAGTGCTCCCAGTGCTGTCTGGGATGTGCAGAACTGTTGAGGAGCGCGAACAGCATAACGAGTGCTTTGCGTGACGAGAATCTCCTGAGGCAGAACGATGGTCAAGTTTCGTTTGCCCGCAAAGTTTGCATAAAACCGGAAGAAGCAGCTAGCGGAATATATGTACGCGCCCTGCGCACTCCAGTGAGTTGTTAACTCCGTGCGCTAAGCACCCGGCTAGAAACGTCTCAGGTTTCTGTGCACACCAGTCGATGTGTAGTTCAATAGAACCGGCAATGCATTACAGTTGCAGTACACTTCTATAGACAGTTATTCACCCACTATTACACATTTGTTAAGAACAGCTGTCTGCCATTCGATAGCAACCTTGGGATTGAAACGTGAAAACCAGTTGGGCTTGGCGTATCAACGCGCGCAAAAACCACCTACATATGGTGCTCAGTCACGCTGTTCGCAAATACCGGTGGGGACACGGCTTATTTTACATCCGGAAACGGGGCGTTATATGCGCGGAGTCCTTGTGGGTGTCACATAATTGCGGCGCTTGTAATGTATCGGCGAAAAGGCAAAGAGTGGGAGAGAGAGCGCCAACGAAGCCGGAACTGGGCATCCAGTATATTCGCCGCCTGCGCCTTTTTGTTTTTTCTCCGCAATTCCCTGAGAAAGGGTGAACCATCCGTTATTCCTGTGTATGAGCAATGGGCGTAAAAAAGACAACCACGCGCACCCAAAGACCGTATGTTGGGAGGAAAACGAACCGCTGGCACTCAAAGACGAGGCTACGGAATAGCTTAACCGAGGCCTGTGGCTTCTCACGTCTGCGAGATCGAAGTCATTTATAAGCAGAAATAAATGAATTAATAAATATAACAAAAACGCACTCTCGGACAACCGCGCCCAGCGATCGCATGCCGCTCTCTACCCTCGCCCCTACCACCAGCTCAGCTCCCTTCTGCCTTGATTCTCGGGGGAAAGCTACAGGCACAAGAACGAGGCAGCAGTAGCGGGGAGAACGCGACGCACGTCCCACCGTTGGCCGCTGTCGATAGCCGAGGGAGCCCATAGCTGCGCGGTCGTGCGGGTAGCCCCGCAGGTACGATCAATCGTGGTACGGTGTCCGGCAACCGGACCCCTCGCGAGAGCGGCCGTCCGCGCGGCCGCGGACGTGACTCGCGAATCGACGTAGCTCGGCCGAATGCAGCTAAGACCGCGCTTGCCTTGGACTTGGCCTTCGATGGGGGGAGTATGGCGCGTGTGCGCCGCCGCCGCGCACGTTAGTTTGGAGTGCCGTTCGTTCGCGGCCACAAAAAAGGAAGGAAAGAAAAAGGGAACGGTGATACATAAAGTAAGAGCAATGAGCCAACGATGATGTAACGCAGGCAAACATCGCGAAAAACTGCAGCTTAAAATTCAGAAACAAATTCGACAAGGATCGACATTCAGAAAAAGAAATCTGCCAAGCGTGTATCATTGCATCTGTCCTAGATAGAGAATGAAAGTACGGTCGGGGTTATCTACTAACGGGAAAGCACGCGCCGCACAAAATGACATTCGGAGCATAAGCTTGCACATTTATTTCAGGTATTTTATTGCATTGAGTATGCGGTTATCCATATCACACCTGTCTGGTTCCATCATGGATGGTCACATCTTCACAGCCTACTAACCGTGTTTTGCAACAGGCGCGTCTTGCTAGCGTATAAATATAGCAGAATTGGCTGTAGCATACGTTTTCCTCATATGGTAGATATGCAGCATTGATACAGTGATGTCAACGTGTTATACGAAAACGTAACAGAGGCGAAGTGAAGTCGCTGAACTGAATAAAAGTAGGTAAAAAATTATAAATGCGTCCTCATATAGGTAGTTTTATGCCACATGGGGTAACATATATTGTTTGCTAGCTTGGTACCTTCGAGAAGAGTTAAATTTTTCTGGTATCACTACATCAACAATAAGGCTACAGCCATCATAGAAAATTACTTCACCACTCGTCCACAAAACTCAGCATGCAATTGTTTCTGGCAAAATGCGAAAATGCCTTCGTTTTGCTTCAAGACCGTCTATAAGACGTGCTAAATAAAGGAGCTGAATAATATATTTGCCGCTCCAGGTTTACAACCGGGTCGCGTAGAAAAGTCCCTCTAGTTCTACTGAATTTGCTGAGTGCCGGAGGTTTGAATATTCTGTCGAGAGACATGGAGGGCTGGCGAAGCAAAACAAGTTATCCTGCTGTGGCTCACATGGCTTGCATATCTTCCTTCATAGGTCCTTGTGGCCTGCATAACTTCGGCAAATGCTTAACAAGCGTGTAACGGCTAGTCAGCCATTGACCCGTAATACTCGTGTATCTGGCGCTCATTCCATCAGGGACGCCGTACGATGGTCACGAACGCACCCCATGCGTCGGTTACGCGCAGGCTATTTGTGAACGTGCGGATCCTTGAACGCGGAGCGCACACACGGCGTGGCCGTGTGGCGACCTCTGCGCCGCCCCCAATTCTCATCCGAACGAGCGTGCAAGCATCGTCCCATCGTCGGCCAATGCCACGCGCTGCGCTTTGCATTCGGGGGCGCCCCCAAACGAACGCGTGCGGTGAGACAAATAGTCGCCCGCTGCTCGGCGTGTGAGATACATGCCGCGATGGTGCTGGCTCGGTTTCGTTGGGCCGGCCTGACGCCACTCGCCGCCTGGCCTTGCAGCCGATGAATGCCCACGATCGCGGTCAAACTTATCGGGAACGGCGGCTCGTGGTTTTATGGGTGCCTCTATTCAGTGGACTAGCTCCTAGTGAAAGCACAGCTGTTCAAAGTATAAAGAAAGCCGCGCTTATCTAATCAGGTCCCTTCATTTAGTGCGCTATCCGTCTATATTCATGACTCCCAGAGCGCCGTAGTAATTGGATGGAGCTCCTTGTAGTTCCTAGTCTTTGGGTCTATATGCTCGGTTTCTCGTCGATGTCCGAATAGATAGCAACGATTACTAAGCGGCATAGGAGAGACGCAGGCCAGCTGTGACTTATGCACTTTCTGAACACCAAAAACAAGCGCGTTTCTTGCAGCTCTGCGAATGTCTTGTAGGAATTTTTCAACAGCAGTGTAATATGCATTCATATTAATTGATATATTTCGAGTCTGCCAATTTTGTCTGATTGCAAAACGCCAGCAAAATGCGGCAGCTTACTCGTGGACATTGTTGTCACTAAAGACATACTTTTATAGCCACAACAGCGAGCGGCAGAGCTTTTCAAGTGTAGGTGAAAGCAGTAGAACGTCAACCATTGTACATCAGCCTGTCCGCTTGTTAGATCGACGTTCAAGTCTAAAGACACCTAAATAATTATACACAGGGGTCTACCACTATATTCTGCACCTTCATTAAGTAGGTCACCCGATTTATATATCTACGCCGCGCTTTCAATTAATACCTCGGGTTTTGTTGTTACTGTGCAAGAAATATGCAGAGGAGATGCTGCAAACGTATTGGTAGTTATCTGCTGATTGTAGTAACTTCTTGTATCTGTATTCATTTTCCAACGCAGATAATGTACAAATGCTGCCGTAGCGTTGCTATTAGATCACTGTACGCGACGTTAGGAGGTCTTTCATTTTGCTCCCACCAGTCGCATGTGACCCTCCTTTGTTCTTTCTGTTAGTTACCATCTCGTATAACGAGATTAATAAACAAATTTTTTGCTAATCGATACAGTACAAAAACTACCATGCCCTTGTGATTTCCTTGTTTACCAGGGATCTTGGCTTCTTTGATATACGAGTAGGCGGAGCCTGATGACGCACTTGAACAACGACCGCGGCGACTGAGTGCGGCAGCTTCCTCGGTGACGGTGATACTTCATCGCAATTGACCGCGAAGAAGAGAAGAGACACTGACGTCTCGGCGGGGCCGCGGGGTCCCCGTCAGTTGATGTATCGCACCTCAATAGAGCGGCCCGGAGGTCGACGCCGCCACAACTGCCCCCTCCTTAGCCCACCGCTGCAGCCCAGCTGCAATATTGTCCGCTCTCTTCTTCTCCGAGACCTCACTTGGTGTCGTCCTCTGTTTGGTGGTTCGGGCCGCACAGGGCGTTATGGGACGCTCGGGAGCACTTAGTTTGGGACAACGCTATACGTTTCGGAGAACCAGAAAGAAGGAGGGACGAAATGAAGGCAGGGATAACAAACGCATTTGCTCCCCATCGAAAGAAGAACATTCTGCTAAACCGCTCTGAGCAAGTAAAAAGGACGGTACAGGTCAGAACAGCTCCATGCAATGAAGTCACGCCTGTCATTAGGATTTTACTGTCAACATCAACAAGACCTCTAATTAATGACGTGGGAACTACAGATGTTTATATTCCTCTACCCCCATCTATGGCCATGAGCCTTCCTATTGAATAAAGGACGTTCAATCAATCAATCGGTGTCTCGTGCATGTAACCGATCGGTATCATCATCATCATCATAGTCGTCATCAGCCGGACTACACTCACTGCTGGACAAAGTCCTCTCTCATTACCCCTTCGACTAACTCGCTCATGCGCCGGCTGCCTCCACCTAAGCTCCCAAACATCCTGATCTCGTTCACCCACTTGTGATAGCCCCCAGCTACGCCACCCTACTCCTGGAATCCAGACAATCACCGTTAGAATAATATAACGACAGCTTTATTTGGCATGCGCTGCTTTTGCCATCCACAATGCTGAATTCCAGGTCAAAGAAAGGGTAGGAATAAGGCCTGAACTACAGCCGTAAGATTATTGCATCTGTAAAACCTTCGAAACACGTGTGATTATACTCAATGATATGCTATAATACACACGTTTTCTTGCCAGCAGCAGCTTTACAAAGTACGCACGGAAAGCCAGAAGGCACGCAAGTAGGCTCGTTGGTACGAGTCGAAAGCATTAGGTTTTAAATGCGCAAGACTGGACAAGCTACGCAGGAAATGTCTGTTACAGGAGAAACGATAAATGCGTAGTTGGAAGAGAGAAAAAATTAAAATAATTCAGTGATTGTACTTCAAGTCTCCTTAGGTGCGCGGCAGTGCGAAATCATTTTACTTCCTCCTGCCGATATATATCGACGTTCTTCGCTCTTATGAGGTTCTATAGTCTTGTCTGGACATGTCTGGTATCAATGTAATCAGACATTGTCAGTAGTGATTCACCAATTCAGCAATTGATTTATGTAATTGCAATAAATTAATTAACTGTACATTACTAATCCACTTATTTATTTCTTTAATGAAATAATTTCTCGTAGTAATTAAAAAAATAATGATTTAAATATCTAATGGATTAACTAAAAAGTAATTGACTATGTTCAGTTCATATAGAGATCTTTTTTCTGTGATACCCTTAGCTCTGCGTAAACATGCAAAGCGAGCTCGGTAACAAATTTTATTGGCAATTTTAGCGCTATACGCTACTAAACAATTGGGCTGGGGTCAATATCACTCATTTCAAGTATTGTTTTCCCTCTATATATATGTAACAACTATCGGTGATCAAGACTGTTGGTCTAGCATCGCGATCTTGTGGGAGTTCGGCGTATAGTAGCACTAAGAGTCGCAATGGCGCTAGATACGTGTGACCTGGCCGTTCTATTACTGGCATTTCTTTTTGGCTTCTTCCTGAGGTACTGTGACAGCTTGAAAGTGAGACAAATCCACGTCCTCCTTTTATGCTTCCATCACCGTGGAGAAAAAGAAATTATAAATAAGAGACTGGAGGTAAACAGAAGTAGCGGTTAAGTTAACCTTGTTATTTTTAAAAGTTGCTGAGCAGATATGGTTCTACCGCGTGGAGCATAGCACAAGCAGATTTGCGCACGAGTTGCCAGCATGCACAAAATAAATAAAGAGGAAAAACAAGAGCACATACGAATAAGCTTATGCAAAAGAAGAAAATAACAAATAAAAAACTTGCCATTTTCATCACTTCACCCCACGCGCACTAAAACTTTTGTTGTTGCCAGTTCCTGTTCAATATTGCTAGACTAAAGAACATACCAAGGCGAAGTAAACCATACGGGCGCTGCCTTAGAAAAACACCTACAGGTGTATTTACTCCGATATAGAGTGGTTCCTGTGTAAGTTTCTCCGTATGCCTGTTTCTCCTCGCAAAGAGATTCCATGCATTACGGCAGGAATGCTTTTACTGCAAAGCACTGATCGAAAAAGGTGCGGCGGCCGCTGGCTGGCTTTTGTACGAGATTTTTGTGTGTTGTGCTGTCTGATAAGCATAGAGGGTGAATTTTGTCGTCTGTATTTGCCATAAGTAAATTTTTTCGTCAAAAATAACAACTTCTCTTTTCGGCAGAAGTTCACGAATTCAGAGCTTTAAATAATCATGATTAGATATACAGCAGAAACCAAAAATAAGCGTCGCAATCCCTACGACATTATAAGGGACATATTTTTGGTTGGTTTCGTATACGAACATCTCGCCATAGCTTCTCTTTTTATATTATTCAGTGAATAAAGCTACCTAATTTTTGTTATCAATCATGCCAGAGATGTACTATGAGGATCGGCGTGTCATATACTGTGACGAGCATAAAGAGATTTTGCTCGGACACATGGGAAAGCAGCTCGAGGAAGAAGACATAAGAAAACGTTCAAGACAGACGCCAGCTAAATTTTTGAATACTCTCTATGATACACAAAAGAATCTCTAGCACACATTTATTTTGCTATACTGGGGTACCGCTCGGAGGCTACCGCCACCCATATCTAATACCCTAAGCAACAGCTTGACGCCATCATCAGAATTAGGATGCAAGCTTGATCCTCATAAAAAATACTTCATATATAGGCACACACAAGCGCGGCTCTGAAGTGCTGCCGCACGCTCTCTAGGCAAGCGCAAGAGTCTGTCGATGCACACCGCCCCTACTGGTGGGGCGACGCGCGTATCATCTATAGGGTTCACCAGTGCGCACGTTCCCCTTCGCCGCCGTGAGGCGCGCGCATCGAGACACCTTAATATTACCTACTCCGACAGGAAAGCTTGAAAATCATAAGTTGTTTTTATGCTTCCTATTTTATCTTTGACTACTAAACATGGCTAATAAATACGCCAAAAGAAAAGCTCGACATAGCCAGGGAATCAATCTGAAATTTTTGTCGCCAGGCAAAGTCCTAAAGTAGGCAACTTGGCGCAAACTGTCCACCTCGGAAACTGTGCTGTACGGCGAAAGTCGGTCTCGGTGACATGCTGCGAAATGCAGGGCGTGTCCAAACTTGGCGTCACTGAGAAAGCCCGTCTCTCTCCTTGGGGCGACGGCGTAGGCCACACACGCGCTTCGAGACGCAGCGAGAGCGCTGCCAGGGCTGCTCGGCCACTCAGCAGGGAGCCGATGCGCTCCTCGGTTCACCCGACGCAGTTCCAAAGGGTAGCAATTTGTCGTTGGAAGACTGCCGCGCTCAGCATAGCGCTGCTGGATTACAGAGGGCGGTGCAGACCGGCCTGCGGCTGTCTCGCCTCGTTCCGCTATGCTCTCGCCTATCACGCACGCGTAATGACGTCTATACGAGGCAAGAAGCTGCGGGAAATCGGCGATCTGTCGGGGGCTATACGCGCGTAGCAGTAGCGACGACCACTTTCACTGCGACACGACGCAATGCACATGCGCTGGGAGCCCTGGGCTTTTTGCAGGTCTTGTGCAAAGAAAGAACGCAAATAAAGCTCGCAAAGGGAATGTGATTCGTTGGGCAGCTTACGACACGGGTGCGACTTAGTCTTTGTGTTTTGGGGTCTCCTACGGGAATTTTTTGTTGCTTTGTCTCCTAGCGGCGCACTGAGAAACTTGTATACTTTTTAACGTAGTATACTTTCCTAACATAACATGGCATACCATTGTTTCGGTATATTTCTCTTATGATCAGCACTTGTCGCTTGTTTCTTTACCGCGCGGAAGTAGGAATTTCGCGCTTTCCTTGTTTAAAAATGGTACATTGTGGGATTTAAAGGGCAACTCCGGGGGTTTTTTGACATTCGAATATTGTAGTGAAACTTTTACCACATGTTCTTCTCTCCGTCCTGACGCATTCTGCAAATCCCTTCACGCGCAATACGGCTTTAAAATATGCCGTTTTCATGGCTTAAGTTGAGAGTATTTTTGCAGGCAACACTGAGTTTCTGACGTCACAAACAGTATACAGGCGTTAATGTCTACTTCCCGCGTGATTATGAAATTGTGAGGTTTATATTTAACTACCTCAGACATTTTATGGAGTGCGTCATGATTTCCATACTTTATTTTCCCCATCCAACGCACGTACGAGTGTTTTTCTAATACTGAGTGTGACGTCACCATTTCGTCAAATGTGACGTCGTTTCTGGCCGTGAAATCAGTTTCGGTTTCGGTTTGCTGTTTCTCTTTTTTAAAAATACTTCTAATTGGAATTTTGGAAAACGGTTTTTTGTGTTGGAGTCAGGACGTGCCGAGGAATGTAATTCAATTAAAAACACAAAATGATGAAAAAACCACCGGAGTTGCCCTTTAAGGCATCTCGTAGTAACACGGATTAATTTAGATCACAGACAAAGTTGCAACACCTGCGCACTGGTTATACCGGTCGGCTACTGGTCCCAATACAGCGCGATATAATTTCGGCCGGCCGAATCTGAGCCATACTTTGCTTCCTCTGTTAGGGATGAATTAGCAGTTCTTCTCATCATCATTTGTTCGCTGCAAGATGGAACATTTCAGAAATCAAGAGCGCTACTTAAACGAAAAGCGCAATAAGAAGTTTACTCATAAAAGAGGACAGTATGGTCGCGAGAAACGAATCGCAAATAACTCTGAAGGTATACGTCGATCGTTTAACGCACATTATTAGAGCGCCATAACCTATAGTTTGTATGTGTATGTGACGGATGACGGGCGGTACTTAAGTAAGTTAAACGAGACTCTTCGCGCTAAAGACTTCATTTCAGATTATTGTCGACAAAGAGCAAACGAACAACAGCAGTGCATTTGCAAACAAAACACAGAAATTATGTCTGTCCAACAAACTTCGCAATTTTGCTTCTTTTTGTGTGGCAATTTCCGATGCGAAAGAAAAATAACACTATCAAACCAGAGTCTTGAATTGGCCTTGCTGGTGAGAATACATACTAGCGCCTGTCCTGCTGCTGTGTATTCGTCTGTGCCTATTCGCGCTGCCAGTTAATACTATCAAACCAATCGAAATATTTTTTTTTTTGAACTGTCACCACTCACAGCACTGTCACGTAAAAGATGTTTTAACCTGAAATAATAATCATATTTGGGCCTCGTTTCTTGTTTCGAGTGCACTGACTGTGCATTTAAAATGCGTGCCGGCTGGCCTTTTTAGTAATGGGCATTTACACTTAAGTTCTTGTACCGCTAGCGATTATAAAAAGCAAAACATTTCGGGCTGGTATGCTTGTCACCTCTACTTCTCTCGTTCTCATTCATACTTTATATTTTCAGTTGTAATACTAGGTATCCCCGCATGCCACCATGATGTGAAAGAAACAATTGAAGGTCAAGAAATGAAAGCTCAGCTGCTACTGTTTACTGCTTATTTGTATTTTTCGTGGCTCTGTCTACACATGTAACTGGAACAATCGAATATATTCGCTTGCATGTGAAGGCCTCGGCTGCGCACACCGATACGGCTTCATTTCTTCCATGTTCGTCGCTCACACGGAGCAACAACGAAAAAAAAAAAAAAAAAAAAAAAAAACTCGTTCCAGTCAGTTGGAACCTCTCGACTTAAAAACAAATGCGCCAAAATTTGCGATTCAAATAAAACTACGGCCAATGGCGTGTGCGTATACTCACCGGTATCGCTGCACCGAGCTGTTCTTTAATTAAGGCCACAGCGGCAAAAGAATTGCATATCTCAAGTGACAGAAACTGTACGCGGGCCCATTCTCTTCGGTGCAGACTTGTTTTAGTGGCGTTTGCTCTAACGGCCAACTCGGGCATTAACGGCGTTCGTCCTTGTAATTTTGAGAGTGCATGCTGAGCCGGAGGCGCTGTTCTCACGTGCAAGAGGTGTCAAGGGGAGCAATGCACCTAGGGCGAGGTCGTTTCGTATTATGCCAGCGCCACATTACGCCTACGGAAAGTATCATATAGCACCGCCTTTGGAGCAAATGGGGCAACATATTATCAATCCTTGGATCGCTTACCACTTTCCGTCTGGCGCAATGCCGTGTTACCGGGCATAATGTGCTGCGTATGCAACTATAACGCTTGCGTACGAAGCATGAGACACTTTGTTCGGCGATGAAGATCGGTTTGACCGTAGGGAGAAGCAGTGCGTCAGGCAGGGGGACACTATATATCTAAGAATGAAAGGCGGCACATTCATCGAGAATACGGGATAGCAGTCTTGATGAAACCTGTCGCTTTGCTTCGTTTGATTCCGAATTCGCTTGCAATTGCCCCCCCCCCCCCCCGAAAAAAAAAAGAAAAAAAAAGGAAAACGATTTTGCTGCATGGGCGCCTCTTTTTCTTTTCATAATTGCCCCTTTCTTGTCGACGTTGTAAACGTACCTGAAAAGCACATGTAGTGTGCAAAGAGTTTTTAATGTCTGGCTAAGTGCAGGGGCACCTCAACTGCGCCTTTGTTTTTGGATGGTGTGTTGGTTACAATTTTACGCATTACAGATGCAAGTGGGCCGCCAGCTCCTCTTCATTTCCATCGGTAAAAGTACGAGACAAGTTAATAATAACGCAAAAGGGCCACACTCACTAGAAAAAGAACTGAAAACAAAAAAAAAAGAAATATATGTAGGCAACAGCAAGCGATCTGCTTACCATTTTTCGATTGCTTTTTATAATTTGGAGGATAACTTTCCAAGTCGTAAGCCTCCATTGTTCCAAAACACCATAGTGATGTTCGAAGTGCTGGTGTAAAGCAAACAAACCAGTCTTTAAAACCTTTTTTTTTTCTACTAGCTTTCAGGAAAGAAAAAAAAAAGACGCCTGAAAAACAAACTAGTGATCCGCAAAAACTCATGCAGTTTCCAGCGTTCTTGTTCCAGGAAAGGAAAGCACAAGATGCAGGCAAATATCATCATGCCTTTATTCTTCGTTTTGTGGAATACACCGGGAAGGGCTTTATTTTACTGCTTCACTCACAGCGTTTACTAACAGCGTGACACAACAAATATCGCCACGCCTTCTAACTTCGTCTTCAGGTATAGACGAGAAAGTGCGCTGTTTCAATGCCTCACACTCTAGCACCATTTAGTAATACCGTGGTTTAAAGTATAACGTAGCGTGGCTTTAACTAACAATGTGGTTTAAATTATAGCACCCTGCGTACGTCGGCAGTAATTATGTCATGAAACATGGCTACCCCAGCATCTCACCAAGCCCCTGCTTCGTGCGTGTTCCCGAATTATTTGTTCCGCGTGAGTGCGACCAGTCCGCACTTGACGGATCGTTGTCGCTAGTGCAGGTAGCGGCCCCATAATCACCGGTCCCCAGGATGTGAAGTTACCCGAAGCACGCGCTGGCACTCGTGCTCGTTGCCTGGGGCGAGGCGTCCGCGTGCCGCGCACAAGAGCGACTCCGTTCCCGGCCGCGGCGATCGAGGCCCATGGGGCGCAGCCGATCGGGCCGAGCAGATAACGAAGCTCGTCGCGTGAGAACCGACATGGAGCTATCCCTCTCGCAATTAAACACAAAGGAGAGAGAGGATTATCACGGAAGGAAACTATCGTGAACACGCCGGAGCTCGAGGTGCGCTTCGGCTTTCTTCTCTCAGCTGGGCGCGCAGAGCGTATAATGCGTTCGGCAATTTGCATTGTTCTGGTGTGCTTCGTGGCGGTGGAGAGGGTGGCGGCACACGCCCTGAATTCATGCTCGTGTTGTATGCCTAGATCTTTACTTTGGTCTCTTTATTTCTATCAGCCCTAAAGGGCGTCACTGACTAGAAGAGTGGAGGATTACAAATATGGTAAACAGTGTACGTACATCCTAACAGCGAACACGCTTCCGTAATCTCAGCCGTTACGACAGTTTCCGGAAGCGCTAACGATAAACGATAAAAGTGATTTAAAATACTCGCAACTAAACGAATACGAAGCGTGCGGGAATGCACAGGATAGCAAGCTTCGGTGATTCTCTTACACGTGGATTTTGTGCGCAAATTGTATAAGACTGCTTTGGGCACTTTTTTTCTCTCTCTCTTCCGGAGAGTACCAGCTTGACATTTCTTTCGCATTTTTCCCTCTACGCTACGAATTCAAATGTTCTCATTTTTATTTGCAGTGTCAACTCATCTCACAGCTCAGTATTTGGCAAACACGGAGCATTCGCTACCTGTTGAAGATGCTGGTGCTTCGGCTTTGGTTTATATCGTAAATGGCTGCGTAAAATCCACTCTTGACCGAGCCCGTCTGCAGGACGGGCACAATTAAGCTCTTTACAGTTCGATGTGAACCTCGGCCAAGAATATTCTTCAAATGCAGTTTACAGTGTTTAACGCACTAAAGCGCAGACTATGAGTGACGCCGTAGGGAAGTGCTCCCAGAGATTCGACCACATGGGATTATTCAACGGGCACTGATACAGGACAGCGAACAAGCGCCTTGCTTTCCGCCTCCATCTAAAAGCTGCCGCCGCGACCTGGATTGAAGCCGTGTCCTTTGGAAGAAAAGTTGACCGTAGTAACCACTAACAGATGCTTAACTGTGACTGTTTCCTGATCGCAACATCGCCATACACTACGCACATATCGCTGCTAACGCGCTACACGCTGTCAATTTAGCACGTGGAGATGGGGAGAGAAAAATGAGCATCTTGTCTGCTTCTCTTAGCTCGTTCGCTTCGCAGCGTGGCACCAATCAGCGTCCCGCTTTTAGTTGAACGCCCAACCTCGAACAAAATCCAGTAAGCCCAGTGATGCTTGTTCCCCCAAAGCCTCCGCAAGGCTGCATTGGCGCACTATTACGATGTATGTCACTGCTGGCCAATCTAGTTAGTTGCGTGGTTGGAACAATCTGAGTCATTTCTGACGGATCACATGTCCTATAGATCAGAGTACGAAATCGGGATTTGATCTGCAAAAGGCTAACCAAAAGGTTACAGCTTTTTTTTTTTTCTTTTATTGCAGGCGTAAGGCAGTGCTGAGCAAAATTAAGTTGTCAATGTTCCTCGCTTTAGATATGTGCATCATATTAACTGCATCTGCAAGCCCGGCTTTCACAACAAAGACGGTTAGCGTAAATGCCCCCTCCCCCTCCCCCTTCCCCATCGTCTATGCAGTTAAGACTTAAGAATGTCATGCCATTCTTCCGCGTTTGCAGCGCACGAATAAAAAGACGAGTTACTCCTTCCACGCGAACAACCGGCTCGAAAACTTGGTACTGAGTTCAAGAGAACACCGCGCCTCCTAGTGAACAAAGCGCACTAAGAGAGTGAGCGAAGGAAAACTGCACAGCTTCCGACGCTTCAGGTCGGCGCGGCCAATCCCAGTGTTATTTTTTTTCCCTCGACGGGCGCAGCATCTGACGCGAACACCTGCCACCCATTTTGCGATTATGAACGGCTTCCTCACCCCGTCGCGCTCACCAGTGACAGCGTATTCGTCACCGGAGGCGCGCGCTCAAATCCCGTAATCGGGCTCAGCAGCCACCACTCCACGAAAGTAGTGCATATTTCTTGCCCGTGCCACCGCTGCTCCTGCCAGAACACCGAGACGACGGTCGCGCTCCTGGCACTGGATGGGTTCAGACCATTTTTCACGATGATGGCCGTCGTTCGTTTTTTCTTAACATCTCCGTAAGCGCGACCCTCCTAGACATGCTGGCACTGTTCTCGGAAAAGACTTTTAAAAGCCGAGCTTCGAGAGCAGCGTGCGTGTCCTATCTTTCTCGCTATCTCGTTTGTAATGGCGGGTCGAAACGACCGCTTAACGCTTTCGCGTATCGATTCCCGCTTTCCGACGTCTTGTTCTCGCAGATGACGCAAGAGAAAAATGAAATTTGGGTATCTGGATATCGATGCGAAACTGCTTGCAGGCACGGGAAGAGCGTTTTTTGCTTCCTTCATGGGTGCCTCGTGAAGTGGGGGCATAATGTAAAGAGTGGAAGTATTGCCTTGTGTAACTTTCGCTGAAAATGAAGTAACAACCGACTCGGACTTCAAAGTGGCAAAAATATAACGTGGCTTCTGCTCACAGTTCATTGTTAATATAAACAGTGCGAACACGAAGACATAGGACAAGATAAAAGAAAGCCACAGTACAAGCGCTGACTCACAACTATGCCTAAGCCCTTTACTCCAAGGCCCAGAAAAAACAAACATGAAGAAAACGAAACAGTCACGTGAAACAACTAAGCAAAGAGGTGTCTATGTTAAGTGATTTTTTGTGCAGCAGGTGAAAAGAGGTGTCTTTGTTAAGTGATTTTTTGTGCAGCAGGTGAACCCAGGGGTTGTTTCACATGACTGTTTCGTTTTCTTCATGTTTGTTTTTTTCTGGGCCTTGGAGTAAAGGGCTTAGGCATAGTTGTGAGTCAGCGCTTGTACTGTGGCTTTCTTTTATCTTGTCCTTTGTCTTCGTGTTCGCGCTGTTTATATTAATAATGAATAAGTACCAATTCGCCCAACAAAGTATCTTGGTTCTGCTCACAATGATAGCAATAAATGTTGCATTGTAGTACAAATAGCAAAGCATGCGCATAATTGCCGGAGATCATTAGCGTCTGTTAGTTTGCTTTTCTAAAGATAGTTTCGAGCATCCTGAGAGGTAAGCTCGAACTGGGCCCGTATTCCGAGTTTGCGTCGTTATCGAAGTGTCGCTATCTCACGTGACCTCGAGCGATCTGATTGGTCGAAAACCCGGAACCACTACGGAACCGGAAGAGGTGGCAACATCATGTTCCGGCGTTTCCACCAATCAGATGACTCGAGTTCGGGGAGATAGCGACACTTTCGACAACGACGCAAACTCGGAATACGGGCCCTGTTCCCACATATCTTGTATGCTCTTTCCTGCAAAACGTCGACAGGTGAGGCTTTCAACGTAACCGATGTGACCTTATTGTGCATCGAGCTTCGTTGTAGAAGTGCAGGGTGCAGCGAGGAACACTAACAACCGAGCGAAAAAATGGTTTAGCTAGCTAGTGCTTAGCGTCGTATTCGTTCCCATGTACCTATTGCCAAATGTGACCTACAAAGGGGTTTTCTTTCTTAGTCATCTATAAGAACACTTATGACGCTACTTGAACCCTTGTGTAAGGTACGACAACCCTTTTCCGCACCACCGTTGCTCGGTTACTTTCGGCAAGGACATGAACTGGTCACCTCACATTGATATAAACCCATTTGACTCCCGTTTGCATCAGCGGAGATTTTCTTGCTCATGTATGCTTTTCTTGCGTGGTTTAGAGTAGTTACCGGTATTCGGATGAAGGAATTAAATAAAGAAACGCCGTACCGTGACACAAGGTAAACCGCCATCAAGAACGTTCATTATTACAGCGCAAAGACGGACGGGACAAGAGGAGGACACAACAGCGCTGTCAGGAACACATGCAAAAGAGCCCTTTGTAATAGAAATAAAGTTCCATAATACAATATTTTGGGCGAGTTGGTTACATACATTCATTATTACAGCGCAAAGACGGACGGGACAAGAGGAGGACACAACAGCGCTGCTTTGTGTCCGTCTTTGCGCTGTAATAATGAATGTATGTAACCAACTCGCCCAAAATATTGTATCAAGAACGTCCCTGCCGTACATGATACATGAAATGGGATGAGAATTTTCTCCCCTTCCATCGGTTGTTCGTATCCATTTGAGTTCGCAAACTTCGCGCGAACATCAGCCATGCTGGCCACGCCCACTTCCGTTACTGACCGAAGCATTCTGGCGCCAACGCAAAATCGTCCCCGTTTCTGCGAGCGCAGGGCCGCATCTTACAACAGCGAGCACTTTGTTTGCAACGCCCCGGCAGATCCATCGGAGCCAGTCTCCCGTACGAATTTATGACTGCAGCGCTCACATTCATATGGATGCGGGCGCGGCTAGGACAACGTTCGAAACGCGCCTTTTCGTTTCGCGTCAGCCTTCCTGCATCTATTCAGCCCATCTGCAGTGCGAATCTTGACATTATTTCTATCGCGGAAATTCCATTTCTCTGTCGATTCAGAGAAGCGAACAAAAGCTTGACTCTGTGCCAAACCGAACGTCATGCGCGAAGCAATTCGACGAAGCACTTCGGCCACGGTTGTCCCTTTGCACGAAACAAGAAGGCAAGACAAACAGCTCAAATGGCAGGCAGAAGTGCCTTTAGAAATATACATGTATTTTGTCCTTTCTTATTTTGATTTTTTTTTTATTTGCATAGCCTGTGATACGAACAATAAAAAGAAATCTAAAGCGGAACCATACGTGGTGCATTGGAGTGGAGTACGTTTAGAGCTGAAGCGGCCCGTAAACATGGCATAAGAGTGGACGACGTTCCTTTCACTCTTCGGAAGCGTCGCTTGCACACGAGAGTTGACAGCCGTGTCGCTACGGTTTTGCGAAGTTCTTTTTTGAAGGAAAAAGGTTCGGTGCTACGTGAGCGGCTTCGCTCCACTCGCAGGATTTGTTCGCTGTATGCGATCAAAAGAGAAAAGTGCTGGAAAAGCCAAAAAAGAAACGGAGCCTCTAGAAAGCTTGATAGAAAATTTTGAAGAAAAGATCAATATTAAAACACTAACGTGAAATTAAATCAATGCGACTTCCCAGTTCACAAGAAATGAAAAGACACAGCGACAAACCCAAATATGCACGCTCTCACGCGTTCACTTAAAGTGTAGTAAACAGCTTCGTTTATCACCGAGGCAGTTCTTCTAATGGTCTCTCACTGCAGCTGGTAGAGCAGTTGTGCCACTTGCCCACCACAACTTTTAGGCTTAGCTTCTTATAAGTTTATGTTTGTCTAGTCTCGAACAGTATATATGGCATGCGATGCGGCGATGCTGACTACACTGTTTGTAGCATTACTTTGGAGAATAAAGCATTTTGGCGAGCGCCATGAAACAAGCGGAAACGCTTGCTAAAGCCTCTTTTCTTCCTCTCTTGACTAGGCACGTACGTCAGCTTAGGGACTGGGCACATAGGATGTACTTTCGAAACAAAAAGGATTCTCTCTCTCTCTCTCTCTCTGCTCATAAGAGCACTCGTTGCGTTGCTAGCCGAGTTCTATTCACATTTCAGAATTTCGTATCATATTCAGCAACTGTCTAAATGCAAGACAAAAAATTGCAGTTCCGTCATGCGTCAACAAAAGTTATACAAGAACACGCAACAAAAGTAGCAAATATTAGGGGAAGTCTCAATTTCCCAGCCAACGTTCTGACAAGAGGACTTCGAGGGGGCCTGAGGCTGGTTGTCTCATTTTTTTTCCTTTTCAAGAATTTCACTTCTTTCTCGGCTGTCTAGTAGAAGGGGAAATAGATTAGGAATGATTTCACCGGGAGTGTAGAAAGACCATCACAGGCTGAAAAGAAAAAAAAGTAACTGCAGGCACTCCAGCTATAGCTTTTCGAAAAGAAGGTCAAAAGTATCGTTGAAAAAAAAAAATTGTACATCAGAAACAGCTTATACGCAACCTGGATTCAGGAGAACCAATTACAGTGCAGACGTGCAAAGAAAAGCAGATGAGAGTGGATTTGGAAGCAATTTTTTTATAAAATGAAATAGTAATGCCTCCTGTAAAGGAAGGAAACTGGACTTTCAGCTACGTTGCACGTGGATTCGTACGAAATAACAGGTCAGCCATGTTTCAGCAAGAAAAAAAGAGAGTAGGAAACAAAAACTGAGGAAAAAACATGAAGGGTAGCTTCCTTGTCTCTAGAAACAAATGCAAAGCGGGAAACAAGAAACGAGGGAACCGGCAGATCCTTTTCATGTGAGTACCTAAAGTGACGAAATGCAGATCGACCTTGGTGTTGGATGTTATTGTTGCCATGACAACAAACTCTTATGTTGATCTTGAAATGAAGAAGCAAAGTAAAGGAAAACACACAAACACAAATGATCAGAAACAGAGAAGAATTTTTTTGACGCACTACGCCTGGCTGCACTCACAGAAAAAACAGGGATGCGATCCGAAGATCGGCGCGGCGATCCGTCCATTTCGGCGGCGTGCACGCGGCCCTGCCTTTCCACGGTGTGCCCAGTGATTGGTTTTCCCCTATTTTCTCTTTGTTTGGCGCTCTACCATTCCTGTTGGTGTCTGATCTCTGCACGTGCGCTGCTTGTCCGAGAATTTCGTTCAAATCCCCAGAACTCGGGAGTATTTGCGCACAGGTCAGCACGCTCAGGACGGTTTGTTTGATGCCCGCCATACGGGTTATAGCTAGGAAACGGAGAGTTCTGATGCAGCCTGCCCTTAGTCATATTTTTGCGCAGCCGAAATAAGACGAGCAACTTCGGAACGCCTCCCGTTAGCCTATAACAGGTGTCCAGGTGATGTCACAGCCGCCCTTTTGTGGTACAGTTCACAACTTCAGAATGAAAATGGTGATAAGGCGCCCGCAAGCTAGCCGTGCTAAATATACCACAAAACGAAGGCCACTGTAACGTATGTCCTTACTTCATATTGTGGTTTCGGAGCTGCGCAGATCTAAGGCAAGTATTTTTTTTCTTGCCCATATTCTCGGCGCGGTAAACTTGCACTACTAAACATTGTTACGTAGCGCAGTATCGAGACGACGACGATGTGCTAGTGTGGTGTAGCGAAGAAGACGCCGCTCAGGCTGAATTGGGTTCATTTTTTGGTGTGTGGTGTGCGTTCTAACAGTGAACTAGCGTTTACCGCTGTGTACTTTAACATTTTCTTAACATTTGGTGGAGGATTGCTAGACGTACGTTAAGTCGCCAAACCTGGATCTTCGCAGTGGTTCTGTTTGCATAGTGATGGTACCAATCTGCATTATTTTGCATATTTCCCGTAAGAACTATTCGGACTACTTTACACCTGTAGACATTTTGTACATTGTTTTAAATTTTCTTCTATATTTTTGTATGCCGAAGGCTTCTATTGCAAACGTTTTCTAGAGGCCACCCGAAGCTAATGCATAAGATACAGGGCGTATGCCACGATAAGCAGAGAAAACTCACAAAGCATATGCCTTTGGAATGAATATCCGCACTGTGAAGGGAGCAGTGAGGATTCGTGTGAGGGACAGTTTGTCGGAATTTAAAGAAAAAGAATGCTTAATACATATCTTTGCCTAGTTATATGCTAGAAGCAATACCTACGCTATAAACGTCGCATGCAACTAAGGCCACTTCGATAGAACTTCTGAAATTTATGTAAACACGAGTTCCGACCTAGTGCGCAGTCATGCCTGCATTTAATCTTGCGCTGCGCCCTGAATAGACTCTTGAGCATGCATACGCTGCAATCTCACTACTTCCGCCCCACTACTCTGATTTCTTGTAGCGCACACAGTATTTTGACAAATAAAAAAAATAAGCTCGGAGCATCCGTTATCAAAATCATTGCGGTGATGTCGATCGCTGGCAATATATGCTGCTTTTCTTACACCAGAGATATTTGTTCGCCTGTATCGCAGCATCCATTGCAAAAAGGAAAAAATGTACTAAGACATTTCAGAGCCCCATTTTATAGCCGCACTCATTACCGCTCCAGATGGGCGCCAGGAGTGCACACGTGCTGCAATGTTATTAGTAGCGGCTGACAGGAGTTGCAATAAAAGCATTGTAAATGTATGCTAGAATAGTTGCTGTTATCGCTGTAGGGTATTATTTTGGCCTTTTCTAATGCTCACTAACCTGCAGGCTCTTATAGATTGTCTCCCTGCAGTGAAATGAACTAAATGAAATCTCGGAGAAACTATAGAAGAATCGGCATGGAAATAGCCTTGCAGTGCACAGGCGAACACAGTTAAAACGGTAGCGAAAGGAAATATTAAAAGGCGGTGATAGTTTTAAGGGTCGTATTTGAAAGGGGGAGGACGGACGAAAAAAAAACAATTTGATACTGCTCCCCCTTGCATCGCCCTCATGCCAGCAAAATATATGGTTCACATACCGTATTTCTAATTCGTCGTGTTTTTATATTCCTTCGTGATCATGCTGTGTGGATATATTTTGCATCCTTTTCTCCATCGCTGCTGGCGCTGTAAGGTTGCGCACTTCTCAAATTCGTAACCAACTCTACCTGAGCTTTTTATTTTAGCCTTGCGCCGCATGAAATTACCGATTCTGTCGCAGGTTGTCGGTGTGTCGCCCGTCAGCCCGAGTCGCCTCTTAGTTTATCTGCCGCTTCTAACTATAACTGAAAACCTAATGCTCGCAGTCTGGATCTCGTTGTCTGAGCAGATTCCTTATTTTCTGCATGCTCGCAAATTAATACTGCGTGTTTACAAGCTTGCGACCTCACATTCTTTGTGTGGACCTATCTGGGAGGCCGTGAAATACCGCGTCAACCGTGGCGGAGGTGACGCGAGCTTCAAGCACTCCGCTGCGCTTTTCCCGGTCGCTTTTGCCCCATGCTTTCCCACAAACCGAGATTTTCCTCTTGCTGAAATCTATTATTAGAGCTCATTTTCTTGCACCTTCGTTCAATCTGCAAAAAGTGCCGCACCAGCGACTGACAGAAAAAAATAAAGAAGAAACGCACATACAAAAAGTGGAATACATGACGCTGCGTAGCTTGATCAACTCGCTGAACGCACGGTTCGGGGCTTGTTAGAGCTGCCGCCGAGCTGGCAGTTTGAAGCCACGGGGTTAGCACTTAATCCTGCGAGGAGGAAGCAGACCGGATCACAGGCAGCTCCGCCAGCAAACAGTTCGCGCCAGTGACTGCGCTGACGCGAGCGGTTCACAACTCCGTTCGCATCACAACCCTGTAAACAACCCCCGGCAGGGACTAGACTTTGGGCAGAGAAAACTCTGGCCAAAGTTCCACTTCACTTAATGCATAGGTTTTTCGTTCTTTTTTCTGTAGTAGATTTTAGGCGTTTCAAAACGAGAGAAAACAACGTTTTTGTTCGGTTATGAAAATCATTATAGCAGGCTGATCAAAATTTTGCAAGTAAAGAAAAGCAGAATCGACTCTCGAATGGGATATTTTGTCGAGTTGGCACAAATAGAATACAATATATGCGAATAAAGAAGAGTATCAATGATCTGGAAGTATACCAACCATAATAGCGCGTGTCTTGTCCACTTCCTAATAGATAGGTACTGTCGTGAGCAAAAGTGGTATACAACACTCGGCCGCTAATGGAGCTAGGGAAAACTGCATCTAAATGCCGTCTAGCGACAGCGAAAAAGTCAGCGACAGGATGACATGCATTAGAAGAAAACTGAGCACCGCCACAATTGCCTCGATCCGAGAGAGCTGTCGCTACATGAAGTTGAAATGCAGTTCTCCCGAGCTCCGCCATGGGCTCAGTGTTGTATAGCACTTTTGCTCATGACTTCTTGTTTTCCACGCTTTTTTACCACCGTCGTCTCTGACGTTTACTGCGTGGTTGAAAATTGAATCAGAAATTAAGGAAGAAATCAATGCTTTCCGTGAGCGGCCTAGACTAACCGGCCTAAGTAATGATAAATTAGTAATGTTTTTGTGAGTATGTAGACGAAGAATACTGAGATCTTACTGAACGTATACGCGTGCACAGAATGAGATAGTAACAATATCTCAGTTCCCTGCGCCATCATCATCATCATCAGCTTGCCTATACCCATTGCAGGGCGAAGGCCTCTCCCATATTCCTCCAACTAAGCCGGCCCTGTGCTAGCTGCATCTAACTGACCCCTGCGAAC
Source organism: Amblyomma maculatum (assembly GCF_055883805.1). Taxonomy (NCBI): domain Eukaryota; kingdom Metazoa; phylum Arthropoda; class Arachnida; order Ixodida; family Ixodidae; genus Amblyomma; species Amblyomma maculatum. The sequence continues at coordinate 19,105,797 of NC_139349.1, read as the reverse complement.
TTCTTAGCCTTATCTGTCCACCTAACGTTCGCCGCCATCTGCTATACTTTCCTCCCCTTCGAATTCAGTTTTGTTACATTAAGCGACCATCGGTATTTCTTTATGCAGAATTGCGGTTACTGTGCAGCCACTACGTATATGTTCCAGCACTTTCACGTACGGCTCGTCTACACCCTGACCGCCGAGGTTTCTTCTGAGTCAAAAGTTTTTTTCTAAATCAATGAATGCTATGTATAAGGGCTGGTTTTATTCCGAGCATTTTTCCATCACGTGGTTGATGGTATGGATATCATCGACAGTAGACTACCCTTTCCGAGCACCTGCTTGATCATTTCCTTGATTGCAGTCTAAGGTGTCCTGTTTCCATTAGCGCTTACCTTAGTAAATACCTTATACGTAACAGATAGTAAGCTGATTGGTTTGTCAGTTTGCAGGTCATTGGCGGGACGCCAAGGACCTTTCTTGTCAATTAAGATAATGTTTGCGTTCTTCCGTGCTTACGGTACCGTCGATGACACCAGGTACTGCGTATACAGCGTGGCGAGTTTTCCTAAGAAAATATCCCCACCCCCCTCCCCCCTTCCTTCAACAAGTCTATAGTTACCTGAACCTCTCCAGCTATTTTCCCCCTTTTCATAGTTTCTAATGCTTTCTTAACCTCGTCCATGGTCACTGGCGGAGTGTCTGCTTTTTTATACCGTCAATCTCATTATTGTCCTGACTATACGTTTGCTACTGTAAAGATCAATATAGAACTCCTCAGCTACTTTGACTACCTTGTCCATATTCGTGATGACGTTGCCCACCTTGTACCTTAGCGCATACATCTGATTTTTGGCTATGCCCAATTTCTTCTTCACCACTTTAAAGCTTCCCCCGTTCTTTACAGCGTGCTTAGATTTTTCCATGTTATACTTCCTTATATCGGCCACTTTGCGCTTATTTATTACATTTGATATATCTGTCAATTCTATCTGGTCTGTTGGATTAGAAGCTTTCATACTTTGGCGTTTCTTGATCAAATATTTCGTCTCCTTAGACAGCTTACTGGTATCCTCTCCTACCGCCTACTTCTACAACGCACTCAGTAATAATATCTCTGAAATTATTGTTCATTGCTTCTAGGCCAATATTATCATCCTCGGTTAGAGCTGAATATCTGTCCTGTAGCAAGATCTTGAACCCTTCTGGCTTCTTTCCTGCTAATATGTTTCGTTCCCTTTTCAGATTTAGAATAATTTGAGACCTTACTATCCTGGTTTCCTGCGCCAAAGAAGAAAATAAGGAGTTGACAAAAAACTGTTTTTTACTTTCGCTGCTTCAACTCACAGGTTAACGCGGTCTCGCAAAGCTATGTGCTGATTCCGTTACATTCGCAGTCGCACTATCTCGTTACCTGGCAAGTTTCACGCAATATGTAATGTGTCAATCCTCGCTGGTGCCTACTAAACCTTCGCTGCCAGCAATGCTGAAGTCGTGTTTAGGGCTCCTTGTTGTCTCGTGGAATGCGTGACATAATTTGGACACCTTTTACAACCCCATCGGATTAATGCACGAATATATCACTTCCATAGCGCCTTTTCCTCTAAATGAGAAACAAAGCAAGAAATTGCATAAAACGTTCACGTCTGCGTGTTACGAAAGTTATTGCCGCGGAACACTGTATACGCTGCAGAAAGACATGCAGCAAGCTTTCAGATCCTTCGCTATATCCCCCAAGCTCACAACTAGTTGGGCAGCCCGGCTGCTTTCTTGGGTGTCCCATCACGCAGCCCCAGTTGTGTTTAGCAACGTTGTTCGTTCATCCTTTAATCGTTTGTCGCGGTAAAATCGCCTACAGTTGAACGGTCAATAGAGGTAAAGTTTACAACAGACAGACCTAGACACGGAACGACAATTCCTATCCGGTCATGATACCTGACACCGATCAATAACAGCGTTCCGATTGCACGATATGATTTCGCTGATTGATTCTTGTCCTCAGCGTGGCGCCCTCCTTTTATTGCTGACCGCGCTCCACCGACAGTGGTGAACCAGACTTCCCAAGCGCCCGTTCGCGTTTGGCCGCCCATCGTCCCATTCGCGCATCGATTATCTTTGTCTTCCTGGTTGGAAGTAACCCACTCCCTACGACGTGCGCATACATAGTATGCGCGATCATCAATGCCGTATACGGAACGAGCGATGAGCCAAGTCGGGGTCGCAGCGTCCATTAACGGCCGCCTATTTGATGCGCACCGCCCCGATCTTTTTCCTTTTTTTTTTTTGCGAGAAAATAACACAAGAGAACAACAATAGTTCTTTCTCATTGTTACCATGGTCGAGCATTAGCTCTCGTCTTCATTGTTTTCTGGCCGATTAAGAGCGTCTTCTTTCTCAAAGCAGCGCAGGACCGATTGTTTGCGCCACAGGGGAAAACACGATTAAGCTGTTTCCGGTGTTTCGCTGTTACTTTGAACAAACGTGAGCAGTGCGCATGTTCTTTTTCTGATAAACACGGAAGCGCACCTTTCTGCCCTGCGGCGCTTTTTTTTTTTTTTTATCTTTACCGTCTGGAATGGCGCATGGTGGGATTCGGAAGAGCGGGCGGCTTATTTCCGCCTCACGCAGTAATTTAGGCGTTATACAAAATGACGGTGAGGACATATTCTGTTCGGTTAATTGTATAGGTAGACTATCTCACTTTCAAGCCAATGCCGCTATTTTCGCTAAAAATGTAGTTTTTAGAAGCTAGAAACGGACTCGCGGATGTAATGTAGATATCGCTGTCACATGCCAATTTCCGTTTTATGATATTCGTAAGTGCGTGGCACAATCGCTTTTTATACGAATCCGAGAGACCAGCCTATATAGCGTTTTTCGTTAAAGTGCTAACAATGAAGTCGTTTTCGCTTTAAACGCTGCAGAATTGTACCGGATCGCGCGAAAATTGCCAAATTCATTTGATTCAGCAATAAAGGCATGCTGCTAAATAAGTATCAGCAAACCCAGGCAGAGGCATATTTCGTTTTCACAGAGCGCAAGGGATAGATGGGAGTGATTTCAGGGCCCTGTATATAGTTTAGCTCCTTTCCGTGTGTATGCGGAAAGGGGATTGGTGCGTGTGTGTGGGTGTGGTGCGAACGATGGTGGGTGAATGAATGGGCACGTTAAGGAGGGTGTAAACTGCATGTGGTTATGCATGTGTGTGCGTTCTAAGTACGAAATGTGCCAGTGCTCTTCAGAGTTGAGTGGCTTACTTTTAACTTTGTGCTAGGTGCGAGTACATTTTCAGTTTTCGATTTCTTTTTTTTTGTTTTTAATTGCACAGGATAACACGTTTAAAAAGAAAGGAAAAACCTTTGGTGGTTCCGGAACGGGTTTACTAATATTTGTAGATCAGGTACTCAGCTAAGTGAAGAAAGCTTGGCTTTTCATGAAAACAGCGGTAAGTGCGACTTCCCCATAGACAAGGTGAAAGGTTTTAAAAACACGCACTTTCTTATTCGCCTGCTCACCGTCTCGAGTGACTTGCTCTGAATAAAATTTGCATGCGTAAAGCTCGAGGTTCTCTTCAGCTTCTCTTAATTCTTATTGCATTCATTGCCAAGCATTGTTTATCAATTCGTAGCAATAGAACGACAATGAACGTAAAAGGTGTCCGTCGCTGGCGTGTGAAGCTTCGCTGAAGGTGGGGGGGGGGGGGGGGGGGGAGGCGAAGATTAAAGAGAAAAATCCTCTCTCCCCTTTTGTGGGAAACTAGGCGGGAGAGGAGCGGTAGGAGAGTATGGAAAGCAACAAGTGTCGAAAGGGAGAAAGTGGTCGCCATTCAGAGTGGAGGGGCGAGAAGAATGGGGAATGGGGCGCGACGTGTCACGCTCAGATTGACGGATGACATCATGCCCCATCCTTGCACTCCCTGAACGCGTCAGCGACATCAACTGCTCCGTCCGATCGGGACAGTAATGCTAACGCATAACCTACCTCATAAGTAGCATTGATCTACTTATGCCACTGCGGCCACGATCTACTGTGAATTTTCGCCTCTCCAACAATGTTCACCAAGTAATCAAGCTAGGACAGTCTATGTCAGCCTAACGTCACCCATTTGTGTTCGTGAATGTATCCCTTCCCTACCCTCGATAAAAAAAATAGAGAAACACAATGAAGTTATGTATCACTCATTTCCTTCTTCATGTTCGTGGTTCGTGGTTGCATGTTCGTGATTTTTGCCTATACCACCATCCACAAGCAAGCTTTATTTTGATTGAATTAAAACAAACCGGCACAACCGTCTGCGTACATCTTTCACGCAAATAATATTCTGTCGTGTCCTTTTTTTTCTGCTTTTGGGCCGTCCTTAACTGTTTTTCACGTTGTATGCGTGACGGTGGCGTTTCTAAGCAATTTTACAACCCCATTTCGCACTTCCTCTTCGTCCCCACTCCCTGAATATTGCGCCTGACTTTCCTCGCGCCATCACGTTCGGCTCCTTTCGTTTAATTTTATTTTTGTGCCTTCTTTGAATTCTCCGTCTCTAGACGTGAAGAATGAGTTTAATATCGCCCCTGGCCTGCCTAAAATTCCACGCCATAGCACCATTGCAGCTGCCTTTTTAGCGCTGCAAATTTTTGTGCACAAAAGCAGGAGAAACTGCGGGACCTCCCTGGAACCTTAAAGCAGCTTTAGTGGACGGGAAGTTGGCCACGGCCTCGAGGCTGCCTTATACAACAGCTCACTTGCATATTGCGAGCGCCGGTCCCACCTCGCATTGTCTCGGTTTTACACAGGGCCATGGAGGGAAGGGAAGGGGGGGGGGGGGGGGGGGGGGTAACGTAAACAACTGATGCACTAGTCTGCTGAGTACATGCTATTTCTTTTTTTTATTATTATTATCAACAAGCGGGTTTAGCTTTGTTCTGCTTATTTTCCTGCTGCGTAAGGACTGCACACACGACCGTAAGCCCACCTTCAGTGTACGGCACGTCAAGCTTGATAGTATCACCTCTGGTTATTCAAACGAAAGCTTTTGTATAACGTCCTTCAGAACTTCTAAAAAACTTGAAGAAACAAAGCGTCGAATAGACTTCCTTTTTTTTTTTTTTTTTGTGCCAGTACAAATCAGCTTGGTTTATCTCTCACACATCATGAACGCGCAAGCTTTCTTGAGCACGCGGTTCATAATTATTTCCGATGCAGTGCACCTTGACTCGTCTTCATATGACGGGCTCCCAGATGAAGTTGCACTTCGCTAATTTTATCACTCCATGTGCACATCCACTTGTATTTACAGTTGACAAATCTCCACGCAGCCCTTAAAGCTAGAAATAGTGATTAGTTGGTCGCAGAAGTCGACTGACACGGACAGCGGGACCGTTAAGAGATGTTGCTTTTCAACGCTACTCATGAGTATTCAGGCAGAACGGAATATGGGAGAGCGAGGTAAGCGCACAGTGGAAGCTGTTAGTATTATCTGCTTGTAGGTAGGCGCTACCTGTATAGATACAAAACTGTGGTTTAATATGAGTGCAAGTGACATTTATTGAGAGGCAATTTCTAAAGTTTAGTTTCCAACGAGTTCGATTCCTTTAAGCGTTTCTCTTATATATATATATATATATATATATATACGCAATGTTTGATGCAACTTCGGCCAGGTGTGTATATATATATATATATATATATATATATATATATATACGCAATGTTTGATGCAACTTCGGACAGGAATTAAAAAGAAAAATAACCATGCAGCGTAGCCTGCTGAAGCGAAACGGCATTTATTTACCGTCATGTATATTTTTTAAAAAGACAAAGATCATGGCGTCTTGCCCTATCAAGTCCTGGAGCATCAATGGACAAGAAGTGGAAGCTGTGACAGATTTTCTGTTCTTGGGCTCCAAGATTACCTCGGAAGGAGACTGCAGCCATGAAATTAGGAGACGCCTGCTTCTGGGAAAGAGAGCAATGGTTAGCCTTGACCGCCTAGTAAAGAGCAGAGACATTAGTCTGCCAACCAAGATCCGTATAACTCGTGCTATGGTCTTTCCAGTTGTGATGTATGGATGCGAGAGTTGGACTGTGAAAAAGGCTGACCGCCGAAGAATTGACGCGTTTGAATTGTGGTGCTGGCGAAGACTTTTGAGAGTTCCTTGGACTGCCAGAAGATCAAATCAGTCGATATTGTCGACCATAAACCCTGACTGCTCATTGGAGGGTCAAATTCTAAAGTTAAAGCTCAGCTACTTTGGTCATCTGATGAGAAGAGAGGAGTCGCTGGAGAAAGATTTGATGTTGGGAAAGGTTGAGGGTCGCTGGAGAAGGGGTAAGCAGCGAACGCGATGGCTAGATGGCATCCTCGAGGCACTGCAGGTGAAGTTATGTGATGTTAGGAAGATAGTGAGAGCCCGGAAAGCGTGGCGTGACATGGTCCATGGGGTCAAGAAGAGTCGGACACGACTGAACGACTGAACTGACTGATAGTTCCTAGTAGCAATTTCTACATTCCACTTAAATAGTAACTACGTAGATGAACTATGAAAATTTTCAGAGTAGGGTCTAGTGCATTTAATAAAGCTGGAGAGTTTAGAAACAAACTATTCAGTTGTTTCAGCCAACGTGCCTCCAGCGTGGCCGATTGTTTTTTCTACCTTTCATAAATTCCCGTTATATAAAAATATAAAAATATTCCACGTGACTGCCCTCATGCGCTATCATTCGCCAACGCACCCAGCCGCGTTTTGAACGGAAGAAACGTGCGCTAACAACTTACCAAAGTGAGCAACTGAGGCTCATTTTGACGGGCTAGCTACTGGCACTAATAAAGGAAACGGAACCTGCCATCAATTACGCGACTACAGGAACTTTTTTTCTCAGTTTCCACAGTGCACCATCTAAAGCCGCTTTTTCGCACCCTCAGACGCAGACAATCTGTTGGTTGGCTGGTTTGTGGGGTTTAACGTCCCAAAGCGACTTAGGCTATGAGAGACGCCGTAGTGGAGGATACCGGAAATTTCGGCCACTTGTTCAATTCATCATGAAAACAGTCTTTTTAAGAATAAGAACACTTTATTTCACGAATGATGGCAGTGTATCTGACCGCGAGCATCCAGAAATCTCAAGAATTGCCCAGCTGGTAACTGCGTGTTATTAGAAATTGTACATCAACTTGATTCCCTGGCACGCAATTTCCTCAACGCATTGTAACAAACGATAAATTAACTGTAATCTTTGTTCGAATAGATCAAGCTGCAACAAGACGACAAGATAGATGTCAGCTATCTCTCTCTCTCTCTCTCTCTCTCTCTGGTCACTTGCTCGTTTAGGGCTTCTATACATCTTAATCTTGGGTACACCCTAAGCATTTTACGCCTGGAGCCAATTCTCTATCAAGCAGTCGGCATACAATAAATTTGGTTTTATTGGTTACACGGCATGGTGGTACAGGCATTATTATATATAGACCTGAGCCTCAATATCTGAAAAATAAAATGGCAGCATGCATCTATATATTATTTGCCTAATTTTTTTACACAAGAAGCAGCATAAATATAAACAGGTGAGCTTAATCGATTCAATAATTTTTTAAGAACAACAAAATGTACTTTACTAATTTTTCCTTCATGTGCAGCTTCATTTAGGATTTGTTTCTTGTCTGTACATCACAAATATTATCACATTATTACTGTTTTGTCACCCATTCTTCATAGTTATTGTTTTTATTGACACAGCAAAACTCTCTGGTGTGATATCTAAACATCGCACTCGCATGCATATGCTTTACTACTCCTAAATAAAAATAGTTTCGGCGTTGTTCCGGGCGCAATGCTATTCTGCATATACTGTATACGGGAAGAAATGCAGCTTGGAATTGAAAGAGTTTGACAACATTCAATTTTATTTTTTATGAATATCGAAGACTTTGTAGATGGGGGTTTTCGAATCTCACTTCCGGTTAAGCACAGCTTCCCAGGACAGGGGCGAATCATCGGTGCCGCGCTCCACGGTTAAATATAAGCGAGGGAAAGCGAAAGGAGCCCATCGCACTCCACGCCCTTACACCGGCCCTCATAGCATGCTGATGGGGGGCAGCATTGAACTTTTGAGATGAAGCATTGTTCTTCCCTAGCTACAAAACAAACAACTATCTCATTTCAAAGTGGAAAGCCAACGACGCACTACTCTCGATGGCACTAGCCACTCCGATTGTTTGAGGTAGCCCTTGACGACGCCTGTTCGCTTTCATCTCGTGGCCGATTTTCTCTCCGATACGTACGCGCTGGGATTCTCTGCAGAAGGCAGCCGCTTCGCACGGACGTTTGTCAGGTTAAAACCGTGCATCGACCAGAATTAATTGATGAAGGAATGATACAGCGCAAAACGCGGACGCATAAGACTTGTTTCCGGGATGTCGGCAGCACGCACGCCGGCTGTGCCCTAACTGCGTGTCCCACTCAAGTCATGAAACCTCCCGACTGGCTCTCAAGGCTAGAGCCTGTGTTTTGTATGAGTGAATTTTAGTGTGTCATATGTAATTAGCGTACGTAAATAACGTTTGTGTGATTTTCGTTGATTTTGTTCTCATGAAATGCAATGTGTCAAACCAGGCAATAAAGAAAAAAAATTGAGCCGAAGCGTTTATACTAATGATGGTTGGTTGGTTTGTGGGGTTTAACGTCCCAAAGCGACTTCAGGTTATGAGAGACGGCGTAGTGGAGGACTCCGGAAATTTCGACCACATGGGGTTCTTTAACGTGCACTGACATCGCACAACACACGGGCACCTTGCTTTTCGCCTCCATCGAAAAGCGGCCGCCGAGGTCAGGATTCGATCCCGCGTCCTTGGGAACAGTAGTCGAGTGCCGTAACCACTGCGCCACCCCGGCGGGGGTTTATACTAATGAAGGAAGGAGACATCCCTTCTCCATAGAGAGAGCGGCCGAGATTTGAATTAAACCTTGCGCGCATACAAGTCTGGAGAAACACTTTTCATCGGTATAGATGTTACATAACTTGAATAGAACACTACTGCGCAAATTCAACAAAGAGACATTAAAATAAACGGGAACGGGTAGGCCCATCAAAACCTCCAGCTGTTGTTTTGAATAGCAAGGCGGTTTTCTTGCCGGGTTAAATATTTTCTTTTTATGAAGAATGACGTCTACCAACGAATGCACCGTTGGACATTGGCTTCAACGCTCTGTAGCTGTTTAAACAAGTAAGCGCGCGTTAGTTCAGCGGTTAACAGTTTTGCATAATGTGCCTGTTTAATGATTTAACAATTAGATTCTGCTAGTTTTCCGATACATGAAAGAAATATTTAGCGTGCCAAATATCTCCTTTATTTCAAGCAGCACTCCTTCTGATAGTTATTTATTCCAATTAAATACAGGCTACGGCCAGTGCCCAAAGCTATTAAGAATAATATTAAAATTATTAAAAATGATGATAGATATTTCTAACCAATTTTGTAACCGTCACAAAAGTCAAGATTTTTCGTCACCACTAAATACAGCTTTAAGGTCTAAACACGGCAGATGCATATGTCCGATAATTTGTAGTGGTATAGAAGACGAATACGTTTTATCAGGTACTTTGTCAGCAAAAAAAAAAAATGTTTCTGTTTTAAATTTGCGGTAGCACTGGCTGTAGTCAACATTTACTAGCGCATGTTTCTTTTTTTTTTATTTCATGCCGGTGATCAAAGCTGTCCACGGCCTAATGCACCTTCAACACCATGCCACTGCCGGTTGTGGTGAGGTCACATGCGTGCTACAACAGTAACACTGGGCTGCTTGAACGCCGAGGCTTTGCAAGATCCAGAAGGCCCTCAAAAATTTCAGAGACAACGGTTCTGAATGAATTCGTTTAGTGCGAAAGCGTTCACGAGGTAAACTAAAAAATCAGGACACGTGTAAAAAAAACTACCTTGGAGGATGCCTCGAATAGTTGTTAGATGGAAAGTAACATGGTCGGGCACTGACCTGTCGGCCCTTTCTGCGATGTCACGAGTCATGAACAAATTGCCAGGTCCTGTCAACTCAAAGTTCAGATTTTGTGATGGGAAAGCTTTGCAGAACTATTGCAGCCGAGTTTAGACACTTTGCCTTTATGCCACGCAGGCACGTTCGCAAGTACGTCTGCATAAAGCGGGCTTCATACCTATCTCCGCACGCCACGCTACAGTCACGCCTCTGTACGAGATGGGTGATGGCTATGCTTATGAAACACGGCTTCCGAGGCCGGGAATCGATGCAGGATCTGTTGAACTTCTTTTTAACTAACTGAGCGCTGCCTTTTCGTCAATGTGCCATTTATGGGCGACATCACATACGCAAACACATACGCAAACACAGAGCACGCATGAAGCAACGACGCTACACAGCACCCTCTCACAGTGCCTCTACATGCGCGCGCGCGCGCGTGTGTGTGTGTGTGTGTGTGTGTGTGTGTGTGTGTGTGTGTGTGTGTGTGTGTGTGTGTGTGTGTGTGTGTGTGTGTGTGTGTGTGTGTGTGTGTGTGTGTGTGTGTGTGTGTGTGTGTGTGTGTGTGTGTGTGTGTGTGTGTGTGTGTGTGTGTGTGTGTGTGTGTGTGTGTGTGTGTGTGTGTGTGTGTGTGTGTGTGTGTGTGTGTGTGTGTGTGTGTGTGTGTGTGTGTGTGTGTGTGTGTGTGTGTGTGTGTGTGTGTGTGTGTGTGTGTGTGTGTGTGTGTGTGTGTGTGTGTGTGTGTGTGTGTGTGTGTGTGTGTGTGTGTGTGTGTGTGTGTGTGTGTGTGTGTGTGTGTGTGTGTGTGTGTGTGTGTGTGTGTGTGTGTGTGTGTGTGTGTGTGTGTGTGTGTGTGTGTGTGTGTGTGTGTGTGTGTGTGTGTGTGTGTGTGTGTGTGTGTGTGTGTGTGTGTGTGTGTGTGTGTGTGTGTGTGTGTGTGTGTGTGTGTGTGTGTGTGTGTGTGTGTGTGTGTGTGTGTGTGTGTGTGTGTGTGTGTGTGTGTGTGTGTGTGTGTGTGTGTGTGTGTGTGTGTGTGTGTGTGTGTGTGTGCGTGCGTGCGTGCGTGCGTGCGCGTGTGCGTGTGCGTGTGCGTGTGCGTGTGCGTGTGTGGGCTGTGTACCCCCCTCCTAAGTTTACTCCACTTAGCTAGAACTTCCAGGCATTCACCGCCCATTAAAGTGAAGCACATGCGCACTAGAGCACCCTGCGCGGTTCAGCTGTCCAGGACCCGCATGACAAATACGTGCGTGTGATAGCGCCCACCGGAAAGCGAGCCTAGTGCGGCGTGCGAAGTACGCGGTGAAATCCCCCTCCTCTGCGGCCGTTCCCGCGTCCACCTCCGGTCGAGGGGGCTGGTCGAGTAAGCCCATTAGGAGCGGTCTCGTCGACGGACAGCGCATGGGGAGCAAACCTCGTAAGTGCGCCGGGAGCGCCGTACGAGCGGTAATGCGCGTCTAACGGCGTTACGAGTCGCGGAGCCCAAACGGCGGCCGCTGTTTACGTCGGGAAGGCCGTCTCGCTCACTGCAGCGTGCAGCAATTGACGTTCTGGGATGCAGAATGTAGACGACTTCTTGTGCAGACGCATTGTTTGTAAGCCTTACTGCATTATTTTTGTAGCCCTCCCCCCTCTCCTCCCGCCCCCCCTTTTTTTTGCGTTACTTAGAGGTCACTCTGCGTGAGTGACTGAAGCGGGCGAAGAACATAAATACCCAGGTTCATTTACCGAAGCGCCAGGCAAGCCATCCAGCTTTCTTTTGCGAAGAATGCTAATAGCTGCGCATAACTTTCCCCTTCCAGCAGGGCGCACTTTCACTTTCTCTTGCCTTTTATTTGCGACCTTCATCTGAAGATAGAGTCAAGGCGGCAAGTTACGAGATGAATGCGCGCCTTAGCACTCGTTTCATTCTCACAGTCCTCATTACAAGTCTCTGCTGGATCTTTTGCGGATGCACGTGCTCAGCGCATTCTTTGTTGCGTCGACATTTTTCGGCGCTCTCCTCGACTGAGGAGGCCAGCTTCTCTCATATGCTGACATCATCATCACACTAGAATTCTGGGCATTAATGCGTGTTTTGTGCGGGATCGAACCCTAGTGAAAAAAGCCGTATGAGTCACAATAACCTCATACAGATTTCTCATACTAAACTCTAGCGAATCTCATTAACTATCATATATTTTTCATATGATGAATGAGCTTAGTATGCAATTATATGAGAATTGTATGAGTTTAGTACGAGTTTAGTATGAGAATTTGTATGAGGTTATTGAGAGTCATAGGGTTTTTTCACTAGGAGAGCGGCGCGAATTAGTAATACAAGATATCGCCTTGAGAGTGTACATCTAGCCTTGCCTTCAAGGCGTGTCTATTTTATACTCAGCTATTGGCACTACATTTTTCAGCTGCTCTTGCACTCCACCATACAAACGAGTAAAGTAATTGCCATTTTAAGAGCCGAAATGGTTCAGTGACACGACCTTGAGAGCTATAACATACACTAAACCAATGAAAAATTCTTTGTTACAAGATTTTCTTCAGCCATACGAAGACTAGGATAGCACGAGCCACTCACTGAAAGGCGTCGCAGGCACGCAGTGGTATGACTTCCCGGTAATCATACATAAGAGCGGGTCAATTACTCTCAGCTATTATCAGTGCACTGTGCACCTAGATAGCTAAATTCCCTTATTCATAACTTGATCATTGTGCGCCTCTTCTGGCGTACACTTCGGTTAATTCCTTGCTAAGATGTCAGTAGCGTTCATTAGCACTTCGAGTGTTGTTTAATATTTATGGTAGCAATTAAAACCACTTTTTCCAGGTGTGAGCACGTTTTTGCGTTTTTTTTTTTTTTTGCATTATGTTACGATGTGAACTTGTGGCTGTCTGCATTTTCCCCCTTTCATTTTTTTTTCTTTTTTTTTTTTTTTTGCCTAACACTCACTGCCTTGAACCTTCAGTATGTGTGCCACCTATTAAAGAAACGAAATTTGAAAAGAACACCAACATGGGGGACGAAACGTTATTGTCCGGCAGCGCTTTCTTCCCGGAAGCGATTACGAACTCAAATTCAAGCGCGCGTGTTGGGCTGTTTCGACGTGGAATGAAGTAAAATGCTTAGGCTGCGTCAGCTTATTGCCGAGCGTGCGGTGGGACGCTTATCCGTTTTCTTCTGGGTATAATTTTCCTCTCTGCGGAAGCTGTTATGACGCAATCGCAATACTTATTCCTTTTTATTTTCTTTCTACAACTCCTTCTTCCTTTCTTTTTTGGAAAAACGGCCCAGACCATTTTTCTCTTTAGGTCGACGCTGATAACGCATAGTTTTTTTTTCTTCGAATTACTGCAGTATTTCTTCCCACTTGCTTTATGCCTGCGTCCCAGATGAACTGCAGGCGTTAGGCAGTGTCGCCTGAAGACGTCCTGCCCACTGAAACTGGGTATGATTTTTCTCTGATAGTAGTTTTCATTTACTATAGGTGGAGATACAGGCTTACTGTGTGATCTTCTAGCTGCACCTTAGCACAGCTGTCCTTTCGATTTACTCCTCTTTCTCGCGGCCACGTGATGAATGATAAGATCATTGCGCAAGTAAGTGCGATAGTGGGTCAACACCTGTGGAGCACCTTGAATGCAAATATGTTCGCATTGGTGCCACTTTCTCTTATTGCATTCAAACAGCAAAAAATATGCATACGGGATCATATTAAAATGTTTGCTGTTTCTTAATTTGAAGACTACCACGAATAACTCTGTGCGGCTTGTTTAGGTAGCTCGCTCAGCGAAGCGGACGCTATGTACGCTATAGTGATTAATGATGAGATGATTGACTAGACAAGCTAATCAACATTCGCGTTTCTTTTTTTTTTTTTATTTTGCGGAACAGAGTGGTAGTATATTGCGGTATCGACGGCGAAAAAATCAAAGATAGGTTCATTCTTAAGTGCGTTTTCTAATTAGAAACGTGCTCGAAATATCAAGCGTCAAAAATTGGCTTATGAAAGGTTCTTGATTTAATTGGCTTCCACACATCGGATATTTATAAATTGGCTCAGCTTAAATTTCTTATGTATCGAATACAGGTGTCGTTGTGTATTTGATATTGCGGAAGAAGTTCACATAATTCCGGCGACAACACTACGACCAGCAACGCCATCTCATAAATGTACAACGCGTGAAAGCTAAATCAATCAGCTTTCAGATGCGCAACTGTAGCTTTGGTTATTTCAAGATACATTGCTGGTTAAGGAAACTTTAAACGCTAACTCACAATTTATGTTGACGACCCTCAATGTTGCTTCATGACACTCTTTTAGAGGTCGAACTAATTAATTCATTGTTTTAGTTTGCCTTTTCACATTACCATTACGAGGTCCGAGGTCAAACTAATTATTTCATTGTTTTAGTTTGCCTTTTCACGTTACCATTACGAGGTCCGCTTTGCTTTTTTTCGGTATGAGTAACTGCTCTTTTATTTTGTTTATGCATTTACTTAATCACTGCTTTGCTAGACGTCCCTCTATCGTCGCTAACGCTTCACTTTCTGCCTTCTGTCAACTATAATATGGAGTGTTCATTCATCGCGTTTCGGTCATGCAGATATATAACTCTCTCACTGCTCTTCACAAAACGAACTCCTAGAAATCATCCATAAATACTTAGTTGCAAAGAAAATATTGCAATTTTGTATGTGAAAACAGCCTTAGGCTTAACTGATCTTCACTAACGTGATGTTCCCTACCAAGCATTCCTAGTTTTATTACACTAGAGGCATATTGGGGTGGAAGGGAAGTTATAGGCGACCTGGTGGCCTCATAAATGGCAGTAGAAAGCTGATCAATCAATAATTAAGGCGCATATAGGTTACTTTTTTTAGGCTTGGAAGCTATGACGAATGGAAAAATATTTCAAAGTGATGTTTCGTTTCATCGTACGACCTTATTTACTGAACATCACGGACTTCGCAGAGGTAGTCAGCGCTATTTTCTTGTCATGCTTAAACGATTAACTTAACTAATAGCCGCATACTGCACTTCGTCTGTGGCAGGTCACGCGTAGGGACTATTCGGTGCGTCGTTAGCATAAAAGCTGCATATTGTTTTTTCCAATGTCGGCGTAAGTGCCCAAGTCCGAGCTTATAGTCGATCTCACGATAACTGTATCAGCGACACTTTAGAGCTCTGGTTGTAGAAAAATAAAAAATAAACATTTTTTCCTTGTTTGATCACCGGCGATAGAAAGGATATTTTTATTTCCAATGTTATTTCGGGAATTGGGCACTGATTGTGCGGCGTATGCCCTGTTGGCCTTGCTGACAGCTTGCTGTTTTCATTAAAGCCCAGTTGCCAGTCCACTCGCCGTAGTGCACATCTCTCGCCCTAGTACTTTTTGATGTCTTGTGGTCTTCATCACGTAATAACGGGCCCAGATTTCCACATTCCTGCTTCGCTCTGGAATGCTTCCAATTATGAACCACTGAAAAAACGGTGAAAATCAATCAACTGGTTTGTTGTACTCCGCTGTTTCTATTTTTTGACGTATATGTATCAAGCCTCGACTGAACTATCGGTTACACGAACGCTTCTCCTCGTTAATTCAGTTCCAACTTGGAATTTCAGGTAACTGAAATCCGCAAAAATAACTTGACCCGATCTCATGAATAAATTCGGATTTAGTTCAACTGATTGATGTAGTTCAAGCTCTTTTCAGGGCTTTAAATTGATGGATGTTCTGAAGTTTGAGATTTTTGCGCACAAAACGTGGAAGGTTGACCACCGATTATCATGTTCAGGTTCATTTTACTGGTTCCGCTTAATTCACGAACAGTTTTCGGTCGTATCTTTTATCAAGCCTATGTACACTATGTTTCAACCCACACGCAGGGTGGATACTGGAGCAAACCTTTCTCTCCACCAAAGCAGCACGATTTCACTATTCACTTTACGCACTCGCTGAGAGCAGCATATGCTCTATAGTTAGTAAATCAGCACAAGGCACAGCGCTGGAGGGAAACCTAACAGAGCAAACGAGCAAGCCACGTGCAGTGATGAGACAGCACTGGGCCGTCTGTGTGCGCAGGCAGGCGCCCAGGATAATGAGGCAGACTGCTCGTTATGCGTCGGCAGACTCGAGGAGTTATTCGCTTTGCTTCGCGAGAACTGCACCGCTCTACAGCAGCGGCCCTCATTCCTTGGCAGCAGCGGTGGCGCGCAGCCGCCGGAAACCTTCCCAACGATTCTGCAGTTGAAACTAATGAGGCGGCGACAAAAAACCTGCAATGGGTCGCAGCGCTGGATTCCAAGCGGCACATTGAGAAAATAATAATGAAACGTTCACTTGCGTGCCAGCAACTGACACAAACCTGGTGTGTTAATATGTATCTTAGAAATGCGCGGTCCTTCAGTAGTGAAGAGCCCCAAAGAGTGAATGACTTTGTGTTGGCATCACGCCGCATTGTCACGCTTATTCCTAAGCGTTCAGCACTGCCGCTGCTGCGGAGATCGAGATTTCTGACTGTTGATTCGCGAATTGTATTTGAGCCACCGCTTTTGGCGTCTTATATTACTGTCAGGCTGAACTGAACTTGATAAAGCTTACGGAGGACGAGCACTGCGATAGTAGACTTCGAAAGCGTTCCATTTGGACGGGCTTAGAAATATACTTTTGTTAGTGACTATGATAGAGGGATACTAAGCATGGCATGCGTTCAACATATGTCCGGTATATATATATATATATATATATATATATATATATATATATATATATATATATATATATATATATATATATATATATATATATATATATATATATAGTGTCCCAGCTAACTGAACCAAGGGGTACAAAATAATATATTTGAGGTAGCTCAGTGAAACCAATTGCATACAACTGCCAGCTTCCTTGCGCACTACAGGCAATTTTTTGTGTCGCAATTACTTAATTAGCTAATTATGTTAATTTACCTAATTTATTAAATATCGACTTTAGACCAAAAATGTGAATTGGAAAGTTGTAGAGCATCTTCTGAAACCCCCATTTCATTAATTGCGATAAAGAAAGTCTCACGTGTATCTTTTTTTCTGGGCTCAAAAGAAAGCCCGCGAAATACAAATAATACCACGTGACTATTGCATTTGCGCGCCGCGATTGTGGTGCTCTCAGTCGTGGTTTGAGCGAACGAAATTAGCTGCGGCCGTGTCTCCTTTTCCCCGTTAAAGCGGCAGGCCGATACGCCTGCGATGGCTTCCTCGCCCGCGTCCGACAGCCGGCCCACGTGATGGGGCAAGTAGCACCGAGAGCGGCGAGCCGACACCACCGGGATTCTAACAAACCCTCCTTCTCTCCCATCAGCGAACGTCACGACAAACGGATGACGATAAGGTATCAGCCACTGAATCTGCGCATACATGCTTGGGTAAAGGAGCTAGATGACATCATGTGACTCGACTAAAATTAGCGTTGCACCTTCATTTGCCGGTTCTTTATCGTCATCCGCCTGTCGTGATGTAGGCTGCTGCGGTGCGCAAATCTGGCCAAAATCGCGGGGGCGACGGGCGAGCTCGAGCTCGCTCGAACCATCGCCAACAATTCTGCCTGCCGCTGCAACGGGACCATCGGGTCACGGCCGCAGCTGATTTCGTTCGCTCAACTCACGAGTGAGAGCACCACAATCGCGGCGCACAAATGCGCTAGTCACGTGGTATTATTTGTATTTCGCGGGCTTTCCTCTGAGCCCGGAAAAAAAGATACACGTGAGACTTTCTTTATCGCAATTAATGGAATGGGGGTTTTTGAAGGTGCTCTACAACTTTCCAATTCACATTTTTGGTCTAAAGTCGATATTTAATAAATTAGAGAAATTAACATAATTAGCTAATTAAGTAATTTCAAAACAAAAAAATGCCTGTAGTGCGCAAACAGGCTGGCAGTTGTATGCAATTGGTTTCACTGACCTACCTCAAATATATTATTTTGTAACCCTTGGTTCAAGTTAGCTGGGACACCCGGTGTATATATATATATAAATTTCTATATAAATTCTAATGGCTGCGCCAAATTTCTAGCGGCTGCGTGGTCCCGGAGGAGGCTACGCTTGACCTTGGACAGTCGAGAAGAAGCATAAGAATTAAAAGAAGAAGAAGGGGAAGGGAAGGAGGAGGGGGAGAAGAAAAAGAATCAGACTGAAAACTTACGCTCTCGCTTCATACTCTTAAAGGATGAGCTTAAGCGTCCCCAATAATGTAGCACCTTACACTGTAGGGCGTGATAGAGGAATAATGTAGCAAGCAAAAGAAGCTTCGGCCGTTGCTATCGCAATTCAACTAGGGTTAAACATAGTTAAACGACAACTAATTTCTTGGTGTTTAATAAAATATTTATATGGGATAGACATATGTCTCGCCACAAAGGAATGTACCGTCTTTGCCAAAAGTAACCAGGCTGCATGTTTTGTTTCTCGCTTGTATTATGAAGCCAACGTTGAATACCAGAGGATCACAAATTGTTAATAAGTGAGGACAGGAGCTCAACTTTACTTTTCACATTTTTCCAGCTTCATGAGTGCTACGACTTCTCTGCAACTCGTCCGAGAAGCGAAACCCGCAGCCTGGTTACTTTTGGCAAAGACGGTACGCTAGTTTTGCATGACACGACTTGGTTTTCTCGGGGGAAAAATTTTATATCGTTAGAGGAGGCAAACGCCGTTCTTGCATTTCAAAAAGTTGCACGTTTGGATACCTGCTGCTTACGCAACAATTTGTTATCCACTATTTGTGATCGAATAAATGTATGGAACGTTTTCTTTTATAACAATAACTATTATACGCTTGTTTTGTTGTAGCAAGTGATGTATGAAAGTATCGCAAACATTGCTCCTAGATGGAAGCGCTGCAAAAAACGTTTGTTTTCAACCTTGCATTCTAGTATGTTGCGTTAAGTTCATTGCATCCAACCTTTTGTTCTTTAATATGCAGGCTATCGTCTTAATTTCAGACAACGTTTGCAGTTCTATACTGCTAAGCTGTTTCTCCATAACGCATCACAATCGTCCAAAATTGAAGAAAAAAAAAGTTAAAAAGAGGACAACTTTAATTCCAATTTAAAAGTCAAGCTTCACCGCCGTTTTTTTTTTTTTTTTAATATCTCTCTCCAAAATTGTCAGTACCTGAGAAATATTATGAACTGGAAAAGGTTTGTATTATATTGTTTATAATTACAAAAATAAATATAAAACTCAGCGCTTGTCCCGAAAATTGTAGATATTCAGCCCTGTATTCTGGCACAAATTCATAAACTGCTGTCACTGAAAATTTTCTCTATATTCTCCTGGTCCTGTTCTTTATTGCTGGATAAATTTGAAGCTTTGGAATTGTTAGTTTTTTTCTCCGCATTGTTTTGAATTGGACCAAAATTCTTATATATAAAACATTTAAAGCTAATCCTGATTTAATGTTCCACCGGTTCTTTCATATTTATCGAACTATCCTGAAAGCAATCCTAAATACATGATAAATATCAGACACTAAAATATATTTAATTATGTAAACTAAGACATGAAATTAAATATAATAATGAACCATTGTTTTTATTTATCGAAGTGCTTAGAGCTACTCGGCTTAGTATTTTGCTGAATTTATTTATATATTATCATATACAATATCCAAAGCCTACCCCATGCTTATAGAGTCGTTGTTACCTCATTGGTAGGGTTGGTGAAAGCTCAAAATGGAACAAATTCGCTCTTTCTTGCAACGTCATTGGGGCACGCAAGTGACGGTTGACCTTTTTGCTCTCCTATATTAATTTTTATTGCGAGGTGCAATGGGTGCTCAGTCCAGTTCTTGAAATATTATTTGGATCCTCGATTATGACGAAAATTGACTTTACTATATTTTTGAAAACGATTTTTTAATATACGCTTAATTACACTGATCAGCAAAACACTTTGCAGCATGATAGTTTTGGAGCAACTATATATTCCTTTATGGCAGCAGTACAAATGAGGCGAGATGATGAATATTAAGGCGTAACCTAATGGTTCATACTGTCGTCGACATCATCTGTCCGCGCGAGCGGCGCACCTGATTGGTCGACAGAGAAGTGACGTCACCAGCCGCAAAATTCGAAGCGACCAGACAGACGTATCGTCTTGTCTAGCATTCCGGTCATCTGCAATCGCACACTTTACCGCGAGCCAAGCAACGCCACGCGATTGGATCGATGGTGTACCGTCCAAATGAACACTTGTCGGAGAGTGTGACAGATACTGCGCCTTTCCTTTCCTGTAAACCAATTGTAATTATATGTGACTGCAAAGAACACCGATAAAAGGCAAACAAGGAGAGGCAAATGATAGGAGAGGAAGCGTACGCTTTCGTCATTCTCCTCTTTAAAAACATCTAAGAGACCCTCCAATTATTTTTTTTTTATCGATGGAGGTAACAAACCCTCGAAAAAAGGCGAGCCGATACGGAACAAACCCGCCGTCCACCTTACCTGCAAAGCGCAACTTTGTAGGCATTAGAGCATTGTTCTCCCATTGCTCTCTCACGTCACCTCACGAGGCACAGAGCAGGCAGCCGCAGCTATATCAATCAGAAGGGAGGCCTGCGCTTCCTGAGACAAAATATGCTCTCAGCGCCTGATTGTACTTGCCTTGGCATTACTGTAAAAATCAGACCCAGCCTCCCGCGTACTCCTGAAAGGTCGGTAAACCAAAGATCTCTACGGTTTGTCTTGCTAAGTGAAAAAAACAAAAAAAAAAAAAACAAGCGAGATACAGGACAACAAATCCACATGAATAAAAGTGAAACTCTTATTACGCCCAATGAAACCAGTTTTTAAGACATGTCCTCTTGAAGCAGCGAATCTCGGCTGCGATGTTCTCTGGACAAGAAAGAAACATAAAAGCTTCACGAAGCTGCGTCCCGAATATCGCAGTCTCAATGATGCCCGGAGGGCTGCCGCAGCCAGAGTCGTACAGGAATGGTATCGACGCAGACAAACCGACTGCAGCGAGGCAGCGCGCAGTGTTTTTCTTTCTCGTATCAATTTCGGGAACAAGCTTCGGATTTTCGCAACGGCCTCATTACCTAGGTGAAAAAAGGAAAGAGGACCGGAGCGGTCGCAAGATGCGACATTTGCATACACAAGTGCGACTGGCTTCTAGAGCAACAGCCTTGATCGAAACTTTAAGTGCGAGGCGCAAGAAGGACGATGGTTGCAGCAAGTTCATGCAGATATGAATCCGTAGAATGCGGCTGGTGTTGATGCGGACCCGAACTTTAAACGAGTGCTTCATATTCGAATAAAGAGAAGGGGCTGCGCATGGTCTAGCCAGGTCTGAAGATGCGCGTTAGCATTACGCGTGTTACGCAATGAAGTGTGGTGACACTGTGGCTAGGGCAAGACGGTAAGTACGCCTGGCTTCCCTACTCAATAAATGCCAACACGGCGCTTGCCCAGCATACAAATATTGAATACATTTGTATATCGGAAAATTTCCTGGCCTCATCTTTTGTGGTTGTGTCTGCAGGAGGAATCGGTCCTGTGTATAATAATCATCATCAGCCTGATTATACCCACTGCAGGGCGAAGGCCTCTCCCATATTTCTCCACTTAACCCGGTTCTGTGCTATCTGCATCCACTTGACCCCTGCGAACTTCTTAATCTCATCCGCCCACCTAATTTTCTGCCGCCCCCTGCTACGCTTTCCTTCGCTTGGAAACCAGTTTGTTACCCTCAGCGACCATCGGTTATCCTCTCTTCGCACTGCATGTCCTGCCCATGTCCATTTCTTCTTCTTAATTTCCACTAGAATGTCGGTAACTTGAGTTATTTCTCTGACCTACTCTGCACGCTTTCTATCTCTTAATGTTACCCTACCATTTTTCATTCCATAGCCCTCTGGGTTGTCTTCAACTTCAGTAGAACTCTCTTGGTTAGCCTCCACGTTTCAGCCCCATAGGTGAGTACAGGCAAGATGCAACTGTTGTATACTTTCCTCTTGAGCGATACCGGTAAGCTGCTAGTCATAATCTTCGAGTGCTTGTCAAATGCGCTCCATCCCAATCTTATTCTTCTTGTTATTTCCTTTTCATGGCCCGGATCTGCGGTTACTACCTGTCCTAAGTACACATATTCGCCTACTACTTCCAGTATTTCGCTACCTAATGTAAACTGCTGTTCCTGATCCCGAGGCTGTTGAACATTACCTTAGTCTTCTGCATATTGATTTTCAAGCCTACCTTTCTACTTTTCCTGTCTAGGTCATCAATCATTATTTGCAGTTCATCCTCCGAGTTGCTTAACAAGGCAATGTTATCAGCAAATCGCAGATTACTGAGGTATTCTTCATCTACCCTTATCCCTAACTGCTCCCATTCCAAGTCTCTGAATACTTCCTCTAAATAAGCTGTGAATAGTACTGGGGAGATTGTGCCTCCTTGCCTAACACCTTTCTTTATGGGAATTTTGTTACTTTCTTTATGCAGAACTATAGTTGCTGTGCAGCCACTATATATATCTTCCAGCACTTTCACGTACGGCTCGTCTACCCCCTGATTTCGCAATGCCTGCATCACCGCCGAGGTTTCAACTGAGTCAAATGCTTTTTCGTAATCAATGGATGCTATGTATAAGGGCTGGTTATATTCCGATCATTTTTCTATCACCTGATTGACGGTATGGATATGATCGATAGTAGAGTACCGTTTCCGAAACCCTGCTTGATCCTTTGCTTCATTGCAGTCTAAGGTTGTCCTGATTCTATTAGCAATTACCTTAGTAAATACCTTATACGTAACAGACAGTAAGCTGATTGGTCTGTAACTGTTAAGGTCCTTAGAGTCCCCTTTCTTGTGAATGAGGATAATGTTTGTACTCTTCCATGGTTCCGGTACCGTCGATGACACCAGGCACTGCGTATACAGGGTGGCCAGTTTTTATAGCACGATATCCCCCTCGTCCTTCAGCAAATCTGCAGTTATCTGATCCTCTCTAGCTGATTTCCCCTTTTTCATAGTTTCTAGTGCTTTCTTGATCTCGTCCTTCGTCACTGGTGGAACGTCTGACTGTTTTTCCCTACCGCCAATCTCATTGCGGTCCTGACTACTTTGGGTACTGTAGAGATCTGTATAGAACTCCTCGGCTACTTTGACTATTTTGTCCATATTAGTGATGACGTTGTCCGCCTTGTCCCTTATCGCATACATCTGGTTTTTGCCTATGCCCAATTTCTTCTTTACCGCTTTAAGGCTTCCCCCGTCCTTCACAGCATGCTCAATTTTCTCCATGTTATATTTCCTTACATTGGCCACCTTGCGCTTATTGATTAGCTTTGATAGATCGGCCAATTCGATCTGGTCTGTTGGATTGGAAGCTTTCATACTCTGGCCTTTCTTAATCAAATCTTTCGTCTCCTTAGACAGCTTACCGGTATCCTCTCTTACTATCCTACCGCCTACTTCTACCGCGCACTCAGTAATGGTTCCTTGCCTCTAGGGTAATGTCGCCATCCTCAGTTAGAGCTGAATACCTATTCTATAGCGAGATCCTGAACTCTTCTGCCCTCCCCCTCACCGCAAATTCGTTGATGGATTTCTTTCTTACTAATCTGTTGCGTTCCTTCTTCAGATTTAGGCTAATTCGGGACCTCACCATCCTGTGGTCACTGCATCGCACTTTCCCGATTACCTCTACATCTTGCATAATGGCGGGGGTTGAACACATTATGAAGTCGATTTTATTTTTAGTCTCTCCGTTAGGACTTTTCCATGTCCATTTCCGGTTCTTCCGTTTGCTGAAGAAGGTAATCATGATTCGTAACATATCCGTTGTTAAAAAGAGAGTGTCGACTTATTTAAAGTGCTTAGGCCAAATACAAGCGTTAGCCTTCGGTTTTCACTTCGGTTTCGGGTCGCGCGCACTCATCAGCATACACTTGTAATCTACCGCACTATATGAAAGATCATTCGACAAAAATATAAACCGCGGTAACAAAACCGTACCAAAGTGAGTGCATGGCCTAGAAGTAGTCTGCCTGGCTCGAGATAAAGGGTGCCGGTTTGCTTGATTTCCATCTAAATGTGTAGCTCAGTTTGGCGGTTCCTGCCTGCCAACTTGTGCACCATACTATAGATGGAAGTCGAACCCCTTTCTGGTCTACCCATGACATGTCTAATGACATCGCGCAAACCGCCGACTGAGACATGAGCGTGTCGCAAGAGCGTCGCTGCTGGCAAACATAAAAGCTGCAGATATCAGGCTAATGTTAACTGGCTGATCACAAGCTCTAGTTCTGCCACACTAAAGAGAAAATATCTCCCTTTTTATTTTTTCATCCACCTAAACCATTAGGCGAACATCTAGCAGTTTTCTTCGTAGCCTAAATATCTTGCTTCCCTAGAGGAAAAAGGTGGGTGCATGATCCGAATATTAAAGGTCCCTTCGTGCGGACAGGGCGCACGCGCGCGCGCGCGCACGCACGCACACGCACACGCACATGCACACGCACACACACACACAAACACACACACACACACGCACACACACACACACCCACACACACACACACACACACACATATATTTTTTTTTATTTATTTATTTATTTGATCATACTGCAGACCCAGTGAAGGGTCCTGGCAGGAGGGGCAACAATTCCAAAAGAAAACAGAAAAGCATATCTTTTTCTTTCTTTTGTACATACCATCGTCATCGCCCCGCGGCGCTGGCTCCAGCACGCGCCTGGGTTCACCATCAGACTAAAACGCTGGCACGGCGTACCTTGCCTTGCCGTCACGACTTCGGCGTCTCGACCTGGCCTTCTTTCACAATATATATATATATATATATATATATATATATATATATATATATATATATATATATATATATATATATATATATATATATATATATATATATATATATATATATATATATATATGTATCTGTACTGCGACATTTTTTGACGTTTTGTCCACCGCTTTCGCTGGGCATAGGTGAACTCACGCTGAGTAGCTGAATGCTGCTGTCATTGAAACACCGCAGCGGGCTTAGTCATATTAGCGTCACTGTCCACATTTTGCAGAATATTGTTCTAGCCGAGATGTTTATGGTACTCTGCTAATGCACTGTTTTGATTCCTCGCAATTTTTAACTCCCCTACACGCATGGCTAGCTCATGTTCTGTCTTCATTATTCAACCTTTGGAGTTAGAGTAGTATAAATAAGCTAAACCTCTTGACTCTTGCTACATCGACACGCAGTTGAATGAACCGTGTCGTTAGAAGACAGAATAACAGGAGTTGGTCGCCCCATACACCACTGCAATGTCGCACGGCGCGGTGGGTACATCAGTAAATAAAATAAATAAATAAATAAATTAGATGCTCTATATAGGTGCAATATCAACTGGCATTCCTTCTTGTGAACACCCACCAGTTTACAGGGCTTCTCTGCGTTGACCATGTGCTACCATTCGTACGAATCGGGTAACGTCTAAATAAAGGCAATTAGTAAAGTCAATTAACTTTGTTTTTCTTCTGTCGTCCTTGCCCTTCCGCTGGTTCATCAATGACAAAACGACTCGTGTAGTCACTCACTTCGATCACTTCGAGCGTTCAAAGCTATCACGAAGCAGCTCTATATACCCTTTGTACGTCGACAATCAACCGCAGTACAGAGTACACGCGGTTGTTTCGATTGTGCCCCCCCCCCCCTTCTACCGAAGTCAGCAATGGCCAGCCTAAAGCGGGAGCGTCGAACAAATGTCCCAGACCACATGTGTCAGGAATTAATGACTCATCGACCCTTTGATCCTTCTTAGAGGGCCCGTAGGCGGCGCGTATGTCGGCAGCAGCGCGCGGCCTTGGCTTCTATTGACCACGGCGTCTCTAAAAGCGGCCACTCCCGCGCAGTTCATAACAGCGTCACTAGGCAACGAGACCAGTGAACGATAATCAATGCAGCTAAACTAGGGCAGCCCGCTGATCACGAACAGAGCCATACGGCTCGTGACTACCCAGAGTTACCTGTCGAGGAAGCGATGACAAGCAAGAGTGCATATTGGAAAATTTGGTTCAACCGTACTCTTTTACCGGTTGTTTCAAAATGCAGTTCAGCACTTGTCTTGTGTCCTAAATGATTGGCCATTTATTCAAACATATATTTTATGGTGATCGGGTTTTATCTGATTTCCGGTACAAACGTTGTGAATATACGAGGAGTTGCTATGCTTTCGCAACACATACTGTTTGTTAAACCACCTAATGAGCGCTTCATCGCGGTATTCTCTGATAGATTGTAAGCGTCCGCAGAGCATGGCGAAAGCCAACCGCGCACGTTTTCTTTTTTTTTTTTTTTTAGATATTCGAGTTAGCACTTCTGAATTATTACCAAAATGGGACCGGCGATGTCATTCCGATACCTTTCCCTAGCAGTGCCGCTCGTGATGCTGGAGCTATTTTGATGCCCTGACCACTATTGAATCCAAAAACGTCTTAAGATTGGTAATACGTTCCTGCTCGTTAGTGTATTCCCACTACGTTTAGCAGAATGTACGTTCCGCTAAATGTCCCATACAGTAAGTGCGATTTCGGCATTGCATATAATGACCCCAAATTCGGACAGGCGGCGCTGCAATCGTTCCACACCGCGCCAAAATATTTCTGCTTGGGAGCGATATATTCGCGACCACACTCTGGAAGATTAGAGGTTCGCGGTGTGGCTGATAACGTTTATTTTATTTATTTACTGAAATTGTCATTCCAATTCCGGGACCTGTGGCAGGACTTCGAAAGAGCGACAGATATCAAAAGATGCATGTTCGTAGGAATCGAAAAGAAGCAATCCATTTTGACTCAACTGGTACATAAGCGGCTGACATAAAGATTTACGCTAGATAAATGTACGTTCATATCGTATAGCAAACCGCAATGCACTCTACCACAGCCAAGAACAGGCGAAATGTGATGTGGGCTGCACTTATAAGCAGTTCTTCAGATAGTTCGACGTTCTTCTTCAGGTACAAACGTGTAAAGAATGCTAAAGGATGAGTTGGTAGATGAGCAATGCACAGAGTCTAGCGGGCAAAGAGTTTTGCTACCGATTTGCATATGTGAAACTAGGCGTTTTTTGCGTTTGTGCCTGCCAGTTCTTGTGCATAAGTGAGACAAACTTGATACTGTTTCTTTTGAGTTCATTGTTGTAGAGCTCATGAATCTTTTTTATGTGCAGATACCGCTAGAGGATCGACTAGGTGCATGCTCTCAACGTCACACAGTTCGCTGATATATCCCCATGTTGTATCCACACTGCGCGCAGTCTCATTCCTATATTCTGGCGTGGTGACATGAAAAAGCGCAACATGGCGTTCATAAAATGCTCGCTCCTCTCGCTATGTTCTATGCTATGGCATTGCGACAGACATGGTGAACTGAATCTTGGGCTCGCTATTTATAGAGCTGCCTGTTGAGCTTCGTCGTCACAGTTCCCAACGTCTGAATGCCTCAATTTCTTCATGCCTGCCTCTCTGCTCCCTGTTCACTGAATCTATTTTTCAGTACTGGTGCGCCACCCTTTCCTCTCAATTCCCCGGCTTACCTGTATTTGTTACTCGTAAATTTAAATTATTTTAGTTTGAACATAGCAAAATCGTGCTGTTCAGCCGCTATCTCTTCTTGCTAAGAAGAAAAAACTAGAACTGCTGTATAACGTGGTCTTACTTGGCAGACTATCTTGGGTCGTAATAAAAAAAGTGTTCACAAAGTCAGTTTTTTATGTGCAGCCTTTGTCAAAAGTGTAGAGGTATGCTTCTAAGTCATGCAGTAGCGCTGATTTAGCCTTAGTGGATGTTCTTACCATTGGAAAGGGCGGGGCGAAACATCTTACCGTCAAGAGATTCGGAACACTGGAATTAAGCGGCCCGGTGTGCCAAAATATTACGGACAAATAACGTAATGTCTGGTCTGCATTATACTGTTAAATTTGTTGTAATATTTAGGCCGCCCATAGCTTAATCTCTTCGACAATAAGATTTGCTCTTCAGAACGACATCACGAAGAGAAAAATGGAGAGTCTATGCTTAATGGAAATTCTTTACAGGACACAACCTCATATTATTACAGCGCAGCATAAATTTCAATCTCACAGAGTCACACTCGAATATATACGCTTGCAGGATTTTCCGTGAATAAAAAAGAGGCTTGTTCATAATTGGTTCTATAAAACCTGAAAATTTTCTGTGCGCGCGAGGAAGACCGTTGCAGACTTCTATACCAGGCTGCTGCCACATAAACTGCGCCTTGAGAACAGCTTCTTAAAACACGTTCTTAGCTCTACTACTGTTATGCAAATTACATTTTTTTCGTTCTCTATGGCGAAGCTTAGCAGCGCCGACAGTAATAAATACCTAATGCCTTTACTACAAGAGGAACGCGAAATTCACAAGGCAAATACAAATGTACGTTCTCATATAAACGTTTAAAATTTTCAAGAAACGAAAGAGGTACTATGCAGTAAATTTATTCTATAACTATGCTTTACTTTCTTATCGCTGGTTACTGAATGTCAAGCTTGGACCCCGAAAATGTAATTGGAGGTAACTCTTAGTTTTTTGAACAAATACTGAACAGCTTATCATATTGCACGGCTTCTTTGGAAGGAACGCAAGCGTACATTTGTGTGTTAACAGAGGCCCTCCAAAATTTAATTTACTGGAAAAAGAGTTCTTCGCATAAAACGTGGAGTGTATCTTCAATCCTCCTTCCCGTCCAGTTTTTATTATACAGCCAATTTCTCTGGCTTCAATTAAACACAGCGAGCGAACTTCTTGTCCAGTGTTTTTGCTATTTTATTCTACACTGAATTTTGCTTTCGTTTGTTCAACTTCCTTGGAGTGCGCTAGATTTTAATGCGCGCGCCCAGAGAAACGCAGTTTCTATCGACGGCGAGTTTGGATGTAATGGAGCTCATTAGCATTTGAATACCTTGTTGCCTCATGAGGATGAGAAGAGCCGCCGCGTTCATGAAAGGCATTGATGAAAGGAGAAGTTGGTAGTTAAAAGGAGTTGGAGAAGGAAGATAACAAATTAAGGTGATATGAATTTTTGAAAGGAATGGACTGGTTTTAATTCGCACGTCATACCGCTACAAAATGTTATGTCGCTAACCTTGGGAGACTTGCCAGCTTAAATCATGCATGCTTATCATTGCTGAGCAGAAGGCAAATCAGCGTTATTTTTAAGAAAGGTTCCATTTTACTTTCAAATAAGCCTGTGGTTGGGAGCAATCAATACTTCAATCTATGCGGGCGCTGACTTCCTCTACAACAAAAGAAGAAGAACAAGAAAAACAAGAAGAAGAACAAGAAGAAAGAAATATAAAAAGAGAAAAAGAAATAAAAACAGAAAGAAGAAGAAGAAACGTTCAAACCTGGTGATTTCTGCCACTTTTAACTATCCACAACAGCGTAGGTTCAATTCACAGATGATAACAGCCGCACATTTTGTATCCAGTTTACATTGCCGGTAGTCACTACTGCAAGTGTAAATACGAATGCATACAGTTCTACGTAGAATGCATTACGTTCTACGTAAAAGAAATTACAGAATGCATACAGTTCTACGTAGAAAAAAAATCCTGCATGGTACTCGCATTTATCAGTGAGGCAGTTGTACGTGACAGAGGTCTAAGTAAAACAAAAAGAATCCCTAAATAAACGCAGGCTCTTTTTTTTTATTTTATGGAAGGGCAATTCTAGTAAACCGCCGATCAAAAATGGTGCACTAACACCAACATACTGCTCCCCCCCCTCCCCTTCCCCTTTAAAAAAACAAACAAAAAAAAACGCGTCATCTCAAAGACAAAGGCCGACCCCTAAATCCACGCGTAAGAGTGTAACGGCCTCAAGCCCCGAGTCAATATTTGCAGCTTCATCGACTTTCTCAGCAAGCTTTCGTGTGGGCGTAAATCACGAAAGCAAAAAAGAAAAAAAGGCTGCAAAACGGAACCCCCCCCCCCTCCCCCCAAAACACCCAAACAGGCCTCAGCCCAAAAAGGTGAGCTACCTAAAACTACTTGTGCGCGGTTCGTCAGCGACACGCCATATTTTTTTGACGTTCGGCAAATTTTCTTGTGCAGTGCATTTTGAACACCTTCTAGCAAGAAGGAAAACACGAACTAAAAATCAACGAGACAGCGATTACAAGATCTGTACTAGATTGAAGCTAGCCGCTGCTGTTCGCTCTTGTATGCAACACAAACCCCGCGGACCAACGGTGTGTGTACTCTGAACAAAGGCGCTACGCATTTTGGTATCAATCGGTTTGCGCCCTTGTCTACTGGGCGCGTCATGAGCGGATAAATATACAAGTGCGCCTGCCCCACAACGGCAATGCTGGGACCACTACATTGTAAACATTGGTCGTCTTGCTTACTCCCCCGTTCAAGCTTTCCCATATCCTGCTGGAGTTGAAACATACGGGAGCACACAGTTCCGTAGTCAGTACGATGGCTGGTGGAGAGCAGCACGCACATTAGAGATGCAGGCAGCATGCAGCACCTGCAGGTATTGTCGGCGCCCTGCCTTTTTAATTTGCATTTCCGCATCGTGCAGTTAGTGGAACCGTATATTATAAAAATCATTCATTATCCTTCTACTTAGGATCTATTTGGCCATATGGAATTTGTCACAATTGCTCGGTGACATAGCCATGGCGGTCGAACGTCCATGGAGAACAACCGCAGCACTGGCTTATTGGCGACTGGACTTCGGTACTGGCTGTATGCCAAAGCCAATTGTCAACCGTTGCATGCGGTGAGTGTGAAGGCTCTGCTTTACGCGGAATACTGCTACCTTGCGATTTCAGGGAATAGTTGGTTGCTGTTTTTGTATGATGCTGTCATCGTACCGACGTCACTCCAAAATAAATGCAGAATGGATGTCCATTTCAAATCGTTTTCTATAATATGTGGTCTCTAGACTGATATCATTATTTCCCTCACCACTGCTCAAGAAAGGCGAGTGCAGGAAAAATCGACGTTCCAGAGCTCGCAGTTGAGGTTGAAGAGTGGTATGTTTCCGACGGGCATTTTCCTACATCTAGCGCCGTTCCCTTTGCCGTCAATGCGGTTGCAATGCTTAGCATTCGCGGGTGGACACTAAGTGCCCTATAACCTTGAGATGCATCTATACGGGTTATGTAGTGGACGTATAATACGTATCTGCGTGCACTGCTTCCGTTTCTGAAGCTCCTGTTTCTTTGCATTTTTGGTTTGCTTAGTTAAACCTTTCTAGCATGCGCAAAGCAAGAAATTCGATGTGTAACTGACTGCATTAAAGAAACAAAATTGAGGAAATATATATTAAAGTAGACGTAGTTTCTTGCTACTGAGGGAGCCGGCAATAGATTCTCGTACGTAGCGGCTCTGAAAAGCAGCGGTTTGCAGCACACAACGGCGTCCTTCGAACTAGTTTTATCTAATTTGTATTTCGCACTGTTACTTTGTTTCGCCCAAGTGATCTTAACACCCCAACGCTCACGAAGAAAACTGGCGTAATTATCCTTAACACGAGGCTCGTGCGGCAAACTTTCTCTCCCTCAGGGCGGTAAAAATGATTATTAATGCTTAGACAAATAATTTAGGCTGCTGTATGTCTCTTTTCCTTCCCCTTAAGAGTGAAGTGGATTTGAAGGTCCCATTGCTCTGAATTTCACTGATATGCCCGTAGAAGCTTACAGCCATTATTATTAAGATTGGAATGAAACAAAAGAGTTTAGCTTATCCCTGGTGAGCATATGCAGAGCTCATGAAGGAAGTTAGGACCTTTCGACGTTCGTTTTCGGAACCTCAAAATTTAACTTATTTACGAAATGGCGCAACAATCTTGACCCCCCTAAGGCCGTCACCAATGTCCAACTGCAGTTCAGTATTTTTAGAGATGTGCTTGCATGTTGTTGCGCTGCTCAGCAGCGATGTAACCCTCTTAATATAAGAGTCGAGTGCAGCAATAACAACGTCTAGAACAGCGGCTGCACCATGGATGCAGCGTCCATCCAATTACGGGGTGCTGTGGCGCCGGCGGCTCCACAGTGTTCATCATCGATGAAGGTCGCCAACGCGCGCTCACTGAAGAAGCGAAGACAATTCAGTACCAAAGCAAATAACTGGCTTCGCCTCTTTCCTTGTGCCGCCCCTCTGCCTTCCTTTCTTCGAGAGCTGCGTTTATTAGATACCGCTCCCGACATCATTCTCCTCGTAGCACTGAACAGCTCCTTCTGTGATGAAGATCGGTATAGCTTGCGTAACCAAATATTGGAACTCACTTGGCTGGATACGTTATACTGCGCTTTTTGCTTCGCGCTCATAGTAGCCTGACAAATTGGGTGCCAGGAAGGGGCGCTTACGTGAGGTAACCGTGCACCGCCCTCTTCATGACTTGGGGGAGAACCTAACTTGAACTTGGATCGATAGCGCAGTATCATATTCGCGTGTTAATGCTGAGATATATAACACAGCATGTGCGATAGAAATGGAAACCTGAGCTCTTAATGGCTGTCGCAACAACTTTACTAAATTTTGGGGTTGTCTTGGTCTGGCATATTCAGTGTGCTTTTTACTTTAAGCTCAGTTAGACTAGCGTGGCGAATAGGACATTTCCATAAAATAAACTTATGCAGCATGCTGTATTGTTTACGAGTTGGTGGAAAACCTCATGAGTATTTTGTGCGATAGCGTAATTTATTCTTTGTATCTTGATACATAGGGCCGTAATATATATGTGTGATTCAAATGCGGAATTGCACTTCTTATTTATGGTTTTGTGGTTTTAAAAAGGACCTGATTTATGCATTCTTTCTTTAAAATTATTTGGCATTTTTATTTCGGGGTTCACAAACATTGCGTCCTCGCGTATGCGATATCAGTCGCTTCTTGTGACTCGAGCTGCTCAGTGTTCTAGAACAGGGTCCACTAAAAAGGAAATCCATGAAACGTATTTGAGTTACGTTAGACTTCAATGTTTCCGTTATTTGTCTCCGGCACGTCGGAACTCCAGTGAAATATCTCATACTTCAATCTATTCGTTCTCATTTTCCCTGTAATAATTCCTTGTGGCTGACTCAACGCTTGGCGTTAGATGAGGAAATATTTTCGAAATGTTTCTACACTGCCCTCGCTATTTCTTTTTTTCTATTATAATATCCGATATTCAGGAGATTACTGACCTTGTTTGCCATGATTTAGGAAATGGGTGATGATTTCTCAGCTTAAGTTTGAAATGGCCGTTCAATAAAATACGCCAAGGAAAAAAATAGCTGGAAAGCTAAAAAGTAAAAAAAGCTTTGCTGGTTTGGCACAATTATGGAGTCATCGATAATAGATGGCTATATTTTATTCTTTTTTATACTGCACACCGGTAGTGCCTTTAGGCTATACTATTATTCATCCCTTGACACAAAATCTAATTTTCAGATATATGCCAGCGAAATTCTGCACAGCTCGCGCACACCCCTTACGCAAGCGCAAAGTCGTACACAGTCACGACGATAATAAGCATCGTTTGCTGTAGCATCCACCTGTACCGCCCGAATCCACAGGCGAGCGCAATGGTTGGGACGCTTGGCTGCGGGTTCCAAGGTAGCGGGTTAATTCATTGCCGCGGCGGCAGCAATTCGGTGGGCGTGAAATGCAGACTACCTGTGCGTTGCAATTTATGTCCGCGTTAAAACCCCGAGATAGTCAAAATTAATCGGGAATTCTCCACTGTAGCATCCTCGTATTTCATACATCGCTTTTGCACCTTAATTTTGATGTATGCGCCACATGACTCCTTTTGTCAGCAAACAAGCGTACAGCTAAAGTGGTCGATGTTTTTTAAGCGTTTGATCAATTTGTACTTCTTTTTTTTTTATTCGAGAAGTTTGCCACAAGGCATACATTGAGAAAGGGAGCCTCGCGAATGATAGCCTCAAGGGGTCCCACTGTCTGCGGGTGAGATGTTGAAACTGTGCCTGGTAAATTGTCCGCGGCTGAAGGACAGAGCGATAAAGCTGGCCGTCCGTGTTAGCACGCGCGCCGCCAGAGCGCATAGCTATGCGACGAATCAGACCTAGAGTAGCCTGAGCGGTCTTACGGATGGCTGTTAGCCACGGGGAGTCAGTCCCAGGGGAAGGAAGGAGAAGACCAAGAGTGCGAACATTTTGTGCCTGAGGAATCGGGGAGTTGTCTACTATAAAATGTATAGTGGGAGCTTTCCGTGAGCCAGCTTTATTTCCAATGCTAGTTAAACATGATTCAGTATGCGAGAGAGTTAGACTCAAAAGAGGGAGGCGAAATTTCCAGACATCCAGCGCATGCTGGAGGGCCGCCTGATGGACAGACGTATCTGAGGGGCAGCACCATAAGTTTATATCATCGGACTACGCAAGTACGCGGATAGAAGGGATGGTCTCTAGGGCTGAAACAAGTGCAATAAGCGACACAATAAATAATCTAGGGGCGAGAACGGAACCTTGGGGCACTCCTCTGTTTGAGAGGAAGTGGCCAAAGAGTTTTCTATGGACACGCACACTGAACGTTCGATTTGTTAGAAAGGCGTGAATGGAGAGGAGAAACCGGTGAGGGAGACAAAGAGTTTCTAGGGAGGCGAGAATGGCCTAAAGAAGGATGTTGTCATATGCCTTTATGTCTAGCAATCGCGGTTCTAACAAGGTTACCGTGCGGAGAGTGGTAAAGCACGTCAGCAGCCAAAGTATCAAGGCCGTCCTCCGTTCCGATTTGCGGGTGGAAGCCAATTTGGGATTCTGGATAGCAATCATGAGATTCTAACCACCACAATAAGCGAGCGGCGAGAATATTTTCGTAAAGCTTGCAGATTGTAGGCGTCAGGGAAATTGGACGAAAGGCCTAGAGGATGACTTAACTTCGGTTTTGGAACAAAAGAATTCTTCCACTCGTCCGGCATCCCAACAGAATTCCACACGTCGTTGAATGTATTAAGCCGGGTCTGCAAAGGAGTCCCTTCCAAGTAACAGAATAAGGAGTTAGGTATGCCGTCATGCCTGGAAGCAGAGTTAGATTTGAGGCGTTCAATGGAGGCTAGCAGCTCTGCCACAATTAGGTCAGAAGTAATCTTAATTGCGGGTGGGGTTCGGTAACCGGTAAGCAAGGTGGTGAAGTCGAGGTGGAATCATAGTGTGAAAAAAAGCAGCCTGGCCGCCTGTTTTGAAATTTGTCAGCATCCACATTCATCGCAAGGCGAATACTCTCTGTGTAATCATAAGCATGAGAAGAGCGCTCTATGTCGTGAAACACTCGCTAAAGGTGTCGATTACCCTGCTTAGAGGACAGGCGCTCACACCATGCAGCCCAACATTGCCTACCTAGACGCTTTGCATAACGCCGCGCACGTGCTGTAGCCCGGTGAAGAGCGGGGAGAGTCGATGGGTCATCGGGGTGACGAGCAACATAAGATCCGCCATGAGAAGCAGAGCCCAAATATTCACGAGGTGGATGTCCGGGTTTGGCTCGTCTTCATTCACAGTGATGGTAATCGTGTGGGACGCAAGAACAGTAGAGAGAGTAGACAATGCAATTCGTGCTATTGAGAGCATCAAAGTATATAGGGTCGGCCTACTGCCAACTTTGGCCTATCACCGCTAAAGGAGCTTCACAACTATTATGCGTGAAAATGAAAGATCAAAGGTGGGGAACAGGGAGGAGAGTGAAAAGGAGGGCCGTGCTTCAAAGGCTTTAGCGAAGCCGCCCAAATGCCCGTGTCACGCTAAGCCCTCGTTCGTCGGCGTAACGCAGGACACCGAACAGCTTCAGTGGAAGAAAGGGACCCGAGACAAAGCCGACAAAGAAGCCAGTCCCGTGGCTTACGTGATCATCGATCGTCACAACAGCGGTGCTGACGGAAGTCCGGAAGCCGCCGTTATTGTGGACGATCACGCCATGACCACATCGAAATCAGTCACTAGAGCACTGCGGCACTCGTTGTTCCTTTGGGACGCTCGAGGTGTCTTTCTCTCGATAAGTAATGCTTTATTTTTTCAGCTGATAAGGAAACTATAATAGATTTGAATACTTTTCGTGATGACCTTTTGGTCGTGTAAAGTTTGCGGCTACAAAGTCATCTTAAATTTTGATATTCGTTTACTTTTCTTTGCAGGCCAAAACTTTCACGTGATAGTCTAAAGGGGGGAAATAACCGAATTGTATCAAAAAGCGCCGGTCAACAAGGCGCAAAGTTTACTGAAAGTCCTTAAGTTCTAAATTACATTTTAACATCACACTAAACGCACAAGAATATCAATTGAAGCAGTGGTCAATAGCTGGCTTTTTATTCCTAGCGCATAATTGTAGAACATTGGGAAAATCGCATTTCAATGGCTTAGAAGATTATATAACATGCTCCGTTTAATATATACGTCCCACATAACAGAAAACAATGGTGACAAGCTCTAGTTTAAAAACAAGCATGAGAGAGTGGCGTGTCATAGCCGAAGCCTAATCAAATATTAGCATCTGAAATGAAATCGGCCGAAATTAGTTTGCTTTGTCTAAGGCTCAGATTTAGGAATGCTTAATTCAGGGATTATTCGAACACCTTGATGTGACCGATGCCATGGCTGACGATACCGAGAGCATCAGAAGCATGCGAGAGATTTTTTACTATACCTCTAAAGGATGTGGACCTTCCATACAGTTCATCAGCTGAATATTTATTGGCGTATTTGTGTGTGTGGACGTTCAGGCATGAATACGTTTAATGGTATTACATTCGATGATA
This sequence comes from Amblyomma maculatum, assembly GCF_055883805.1. NCBI lineage: Eukaryota > Metazoa > Arthropoda > Arachnida > Ixodida > Ixodidae > Amblyomma > Amblyomma maculatum. The sequence goes on along the minus strand of NC_139349.1, from coordinate 19,069,035 downwards.
AGAAAATAGTAGCTTTGTTCTGAAGTGTCAGCGTACAGGCAAAACAAAACTTTTCTCCTTTATACCTCCCTAACTAACTTCACACATAACTAATATCATCAGCTGTATTGCACCATTACCCTTCTTCCAGCGCAGACTCACCATAAACGAAGCATAATGCGTCGCATACCGTCGAAACTTGTGCTGACGATGCCACTCTCGGCTGGTGTTCAACGTAGAGCTGGCTCCTCCGTATGGACACCCTTGATGCAGAGAAGCACGCTTGCGGGAAGAAGTCACACCTTTTAATGTTTTCAGCAGTTGGAGGAGAGCCTTTTTCAGCTCTCGCCGTTAAACCCAAAGTTTCCAGCCTCCATATGCTAGTAACAGTTGAAGTCGTGATTATTCGGTGTACGTGATTACGTCACCACCCCGTCACTTAGCCGGTACCTAGAGGTTGCCAGGGGTTCGAAGCATTAGTCCAGTAGGCGCTGCAGATAAAGTTATGTGATGTTAGAAAGATAGTGAGAGACCGGAAAGCGTGGCGTGATATGGTCCATAGGGTCACGAAGAGTCGGACACGGCTAAACGCCTGAACTGAACTGAACTCAATGGAATTTGAGTGCACGCTTGTTACTGCGACTGCCAAGGCTCATGTACCTAGGCCTGAACAACTGGGACAGCCGCTGAATGTGTATTCAAGCTTATTATGCTTAAGGCCTGCAAAGGTCTATGCGAAAATATGCACGCGCCCAAGCATAACCTTGTTGCTTCCCTTATCAGCCTTATCATTAGCTCCCTTTTGATACTGCAATTCGGGTTTAAACGAAGCAAGTGAAGAATAACCTCGGACGCAGCCCAATTATTCTCAGGGAGAAATTCTGCACTAGTGTGCTCTAACCTAAACACTGGCGAATACCCGGCGTCTGGAAGGCATGCGTTTAGTGGGACCTCAGGAGGACCTAATGGCCAAATGTGTGCTCTGTCAGTACCATTCGTCTTTTGTTTTTTTGTTTTTGTTTTTTTGTAGCCGGCATGGACAGCTTATAGGCAAAGAGTTTTTAGTTATGTATCAAGTGGTTTATTATTCTAACAAGTTGTGAACGTTTCTTGCAAACATCTTTTGCACGTTTGCACCCCAGTGACTGTGCCTCCATGAAGGGCGCTTTCCTTGCCGTCTGCGCTCTGGCCCTTCCTGCCCACAAGACAAGGCGCCCTTCTTTCCGGAGGCCAGTGTTGATCACGCGGTCATCAGCCGCAGCTGTCCGTACAGCTAGGCGTTAACAGAAGCGCCAGGCGGGTCCTATTTTGGCTCCCGGCAAGGCCACGTTTCGATCGATGACCTGTTAGGTCGCGGCAACTTGAGTCGACTGCTTCTTCCCCCCCCCCTCCCCCCCCCCCCCCGCCTTCTTCACCCGGCTTCTTTTACGCGTCGTTGGCTGCTGACATGGCCACCTTCAGCAGGAATAACTTGTGGGCAAAAATCGACCGCACATTCCGCAAACAGGAGTTTTAAGTTTGCGTGTGCCTACAACCTAAAGATTCTTCTGTAGTGTGGTAATCTTCATCGATATAACCACTGACATGCGTCGCGTGCTGCCGCTCTCAAGGACGAAGAAGTTGTTCGCTGCCTTGCTCTTTCGCCACGCCTGACGCTTCGCTGCGAGTCTCCCCTGAGCGGCTGGAATCATCTGGGTTCACCGAATAAACACACCCCTACAATTGGTGCAGGTGCTGCTGGGTACGTTCCCGTCCACCCTGGAACTAAGAAGCCGCACGTTACCCTCTGCTTCCAGCATGCCGGACGACACTGCCACGACATCGTCGCCCCTCCCAACCACCGTGCTGTGTTCTGGAGCTCTACGGCAGCGTGATCCGTGCTTCTTCAGTGGCACAGCCGACCAGGACGTCGACGATTGGTTGGCGGCATATGAGCGCGTCAGTAGCTACAACAGATGGGACGACGCTATCAAGCTAAGCAATGTAATCTTTTATCTGACTGACGTGGCGAACCTCTGGTTTCGCAACCATGAGGCAGACCTGCCATCTTGGTCTGCATTTAAAAAGAATTTTGCAGAAGTGTTCGGCCGCCCTGCAGTTCGCAAGCTCCGGGCAGAACAACGCTTGCGTGAGCGCACTCAGCAAGTCGATGAGTCGTTCACTAGTTATATAGAGGACATCGTGGACCTATGCAAGCGTGTCGATCCGCTAATGACTGAAGCGGATAAGATCGAGAACATCATGAAAGGCATCTCTGACGACGCGTGCCAAATGCTCTGGGTAAAAAATCCTGCCACGGTGAGTGACGTGATCAAGCTTTGCCAGAGCTACGACGTGCTTCGTAAGAAGCGCGCTTCTACCCGGCGGTCCGGTGTTAGAGACGACGCCATCTCTACACTTGCGCTGGGCGGTTCTACCCCATCAGAGGACAGCCCTTTACTTCAGCAAATCAAAGCCTTCGTTCGAGAAGAGGTCGCCCGCCAGCTATCGCTGGTCCCTCAGTTACAGGATAGTGGCCGCCTTGTTCCTGACATGGCTCCGTCTTTGGCCCCTACCATACGGCGTGCCGTTCAAGATCACATCGCTGACGTCCTTCCTCCCAGCTCCATGCTCCCGCCCAGCCCTGTGCTGCCGCCCAGCCCCGTGCCAGCGCAAGTAACGGCACCACTGACTTACGCCCAAGTTGCGGCCAGGCCGCTCATGCCATCAGCATCTCTTTCCTACCAGGCCGCTCCTTCCAACCTTCCTTCGCCTTTGCCTGGGTCTGCATTCCATGTCCCTATTCCAAGGGTACGCCAACGCCCTACGAACCCTTGGCGTACCGCGGACAACCGACCAATCTGCTACTCTTGCGGGCTGCCGGGCCATGTCGCACGCCTTTGCCGCCAACGCCTTCCACCTTCTCGACCTGAACTATGGAACTACTCCTACAATACAGACCAGCCCTCGCCGAGAAATCCGCCCAGTTCCGAATTTGTATCTCGTGACAATCAAACGTACACAACTCGCCGATCACCTTCCCCTCGTCGCCGTTCCCCGTCCCCACTCCGACGTTCTACCGGCACCGTTGAGGGAAACTAACAGTCGCAGTTCCCGGGGCAAGAACTGCGCTTGGTTCGAACTCTTCAAGTCCTCGGTGTTCTCCCACTAACGTAATTCAAGTGTTTGTCGACGGCGTCGCAGTACTCGCTCTAGTCGACACGGGCGCTGCCGTATCAGTCATCAGTGAAGCTCTTTGCCGTCGTCTTCGTAAGGTGACCACCGCACTTTCCGACTTTTCGCTTCGCACCGCCTCATCACAGCGCATTCATCCCTCAGCGGCGTGCACGGCCCGTGTTCTCATCGAAGACGTCTTATACACCATCGAGTTTATTGTACTGTCTCGCTGCTCACACGACATAATCCTGGGCTACGATTTCCTTTCCACTCATCATGCCGTTATTGACTGCGCCCGCGCGGAAGTTTCCTTTTTACCTCTTTGTGATACCGTCTTGTGTGACGTCCCTACCCGGCCTGCAAAACTCCTCGTCGCCAGTGACACAGACATTCCTCCATTTTCTGCTGCCCTCGTTCCACTCTCCTGTGAAAGCGTTATTAGTTCGACTGTCTTCTTCACACCTTCCGACGCCGCTTCACGCCATCCCTGCCTCCTGCTTCCATTTGCGGTCCTCAAGTTCGAAGATGGCCTTAGTGAAATGTACGTCTCAAATCCATTTTCGTGCCCGTCCGTCCTGCTACGCGGCGAGTGTCTCGGTCGTATTGAAGAACTTGATCCCGCGCTTGTAAATACTCTTCCTGCAACGCCTACTTCATTAGACGTTAATGTGCTCAGCTCTTGCGATACAGCGACCGCTTCGACACCACCCGATGTTCTTCAACAAGCTATTGACGCAGATCTCCCACCCGCACAACGCGATCAACTCGCTGCTCTTCTACAGAACTTCACTTCTGCCTTCGACCTTCCTCACACTGCTCTGGGTCGCACGTCTGTCGTTACGCACGCAATCGACACTGGTACAAACGCACCTTTACGACAGCGTCCTTATCGCGTGTCGGCCTCTGAGCGCCAAGTCATTGCTGACAACGTGGACGACATGCTTCGCCGGGGCGTCATACAGCCATCTAACAGTCCATGGGCTTCTCCGGTTGTTTTGGTCACCAAGAAAGATGGTTCCATCCGGTTTTGCGTCGATTACCGTAGGCTTAACAAAATCACGCGCAAAGATGTCTATCCTTTGCCGCGAATCGACGACGCCTTGGACTGTTTACAGGGAGCCGAGTATTTCTCCTCTTTGGATTTGCGCTCCGGCTACTGGCAGGTACCGATGGCTGATAATGACCGCTCGAAAACTGCCTTTATAACACCGGATGGATTATACGAGTTCAACGTTATGCCCTTTGGCCTCTGCAATGCCCCGGCTACTTTCGAGCGCCTGATGGACACTGTTCTTCGTGGACTCAAGTGGCAGACCTGTCTTTGTTATCTGGACGACATCGTAGTTTTTTCTGCCGACTTTTCTTCTCACCTTCTCCGCCTAAAGGATGTCCTCACGTGTCTCGCCGGCGCTGGGCTTCAGTTGAATTTGAAGAAGTGCCACTTTGCCGCTCGAAAACTCACAATTTTAGGCCACGTAGTTTCTAAGGACGGCATTCTTCCCGACCCCACCAAACTTCGCGCAGTTGCAGAGTTCCCGAAGCCAACCTCCCTGAAGCAGCTTCGGAGCTTTATCGGCCTCTGCTCCTACTTTCGACGTTTCATCTTGAACTTCGCCTCTATCATCGCTCCTCTGACCCAGCTCCTTGCCGGCAGCTCCGACCTTTCCGCCTGGACTCCAGCCTGCGATAAAGCCTTCGACACTCTTCGCCGCCTTTTGGTTTCGCCGCCCATTCTACGCCACTTCGATCCGGCTGCGCCTACGGAGATCCACACTGATGCCAGCGGTATTGGGCTTGGTGCCGTCCTTACCCAACGTAAGCCTGGTTACAGCGAGTATGTTGTGGCATACGCCAGCCGAACATTGACAAAGGCAGAATCTAATTATTCAGTCACAGAAAGGGAATGTTTGGCCATTATTTGGGCTATCGGAAAATTTCGTCCTTATGTGTATGGTCGACCGTTTTACGTTGTGACCGATCACCACGCTTTGTGCTGGCTTGCCTCTCTGAAAGACCCATCCGGTCGCCTTGCTCGCTGGGCTCTTCGTCTCCAGGAGTTTGACATTCATGTCATTTATCGATCAGGCCTGAAGCATACGGACGCGGATGCTCTTTCCCGCTCGCCATTGCCTAGAGATAATTCGTCTGACCACGTCTGTGCCTACGATTTGTCGACTCTTACAACTATCGACATGGCTACCGAGCAGCGGAATGACCCCTGGATCAATGCACTTTTGAATTTTCTCTCAAGTCCTACTGCCGGTCATTCATCCAAAGCGCTCGTCCGCCAAGCACACCACTTCTCCATTCGTGACGGTCTTCTCTATCGCCGCAATTATTTGCTTGATGGACGGAAGTGGCTTCTAGTCATCCCGCGTCATCTCCGCGCCGACATTTGTGCTGCGTACCATGGTGACCCACAATGTGCTCACGGTGGCGTATTGAAAACCTACACGCGCCTACGTCTGCGATTTTACTGGCGTGGAATGTACCGCTTCGTAAGACATTTCGTGCGCGCTTGCGAATCTTGTCAACGCCGAAAAACTCCTCAGAAGTCCTCTGTTTCGTTGCAGCCATTACCCTGCCCTGCTCGTCCGTTTGACCGCGTTGGCATAGATCTCTATGGCCCTCTTCCGACTACTCCTGCTGGAAACCGGTGGATTATTGTGGCAGTAGACCATCTGACTCGCTACACTGAAACATCACCGTTACCCTCTGCCTCTGCAAGAGACGTTGCTTTGTTCATTCTCAACAACTTGATTCTTCGCCACGGGACTCCGAAGGAACTGCTCAGTGACCGCGGACGCGTTTTCTTGTGCGACGCTCTCGAGGCCCTACTGAAAGAATGTCGCATCATTCATCGCACCGCTACTTCTTACCACCCTCAGACGAATGGCCTGACAGAACGCTTCAACCGTACTCTGAGTGACATGCTGGCCATGTACGTCAACGACGCTCATTCCAACTGGGACCACGTTCTTCCCTTCGTAACCTACGCGTACAACACTGCGATACAGACCACCACTGGATTCTCTCCCTTTTTTCTTCTTTACGGGCGCGAGCCAACCTGCACAATGGACGCGCTTTTTCCCTACCGCCCTGATGTTTCTGAATCGACGCCACTCTCGGACGCCGCCCAGTACGCAGAAGAATGCCGTCAGCTCGCTCGTTCGCTTACAAAGGAAAATCAGTGGCAACAAAAACACCATCGTGACACTGGTGAGGCGCCTTCATATGCGCCCAACTCCCTGGTGTGGCTCTGGGTTCCTGCCACAACCGCCGGCCTGTCAAAGAAGCTTCTTGCTCGGTATCACGGTCCATACCGAGTCCTTCAAAAAACATCTCCTGTGAACTACGTAGTTGAGCCCGTTACGCCATCTGCGGACTTGCGTCGCCGTGGACGCGAAATAGTTCATGTGGACCGAATCAAGCCCTACTACGATCCGTCTGTCCTTTCGGCACCATGAGTCGCCAGGATGGCTCCTTCTCTGCCCGGGGGGAAACTGTAGTGTGGTAATCTTCATCGATATAACCACTGACATGCGTCGCGTGCTGCCGCTCTCAAGGACGAAGAAGTTGTTCGCTGCCTTGCTCTTTCGCCACGCCTGACGCTTCGCTGCGAGTCTCCCCTGAGCGGCTGGAATCATCTGGGTTCACCGAATAAACACACCCCTACACTTCTTATTCTTTGTGACTCTTCAAACACAGAAAAACATTGATACCTGTTCCATTTAGATAAACAGAAATCAGCCTTCTTTTGCACTAGTAGGGATGTCGTCGTGAAAAGCTTTAAACAAATTTTACTGCCCGTTCTCTTGAAGTGACACTATAAAGGAGCGCTAAACCTGACTAGACTGATGAATTAGTAGAATAGGGTACAAAGCAGTCATTGTCCTTTAAGCGAAAATGGCCAGACGCTTACCCAGAAGCGAATTTATTTGCTGTCTTTCCATTTCTCGTCCACAAGAAATTTTTATAAAGGCCTAAATTACGCACTTTCTTTTACTTCAAGACTCTGACTCTGTACCTAGGTACTTCTAGAGCGTTCACAGCGTGTCACTGGTCATATTTTTCTTTTAATCTGCTCAACGCAGTCTTGAAGAATTCCGGAAATTATAAGCACAGTTTTCTGAACCCATAAATTCCATGACATACACCCAGCATCAATAGAATAGGCACTGTCAAATTGAATCTGCGCTGAATATCATCAACTGTCAAACAGATTACTAGATTCAGTGCTGCTGTTCGGCGCAGTTTCTTGTTTTTCTTTGTCTAAATGGCGGAAGGGATGTTTTGTATTCTTGCGATCAGCATAATCAATGAAAGAAAAAGTTACTAAATAAAGTATGCACCGCCGCTTAAGCGAAGGCTCTACATCGCGCCTTTTGGAGAGCCCATCAATGTGCGGTCTATGACTAGTGTGCGGGCTTCGTTGAAATAAGTGCCTTTTTACACTCGCTTAGTTTTGCGCAGTGAGCTCACTTATGTGCATTACTGGGAAGTCAGAGAACTCTGACCGTAGGTGCAGGTACATTTTCACAAGTTTATAAGTAAGAGAGGGCACTACGCAAGGAGTTCTGGTAAGAAAATAACAAGCGCCTATTCCTAACTCTTTAATGACATTTCTTGTGTAGATGACCCTTCTCCTTACTTGTTTCCTACTTCGAAGGTGCTGGATGGATGGATTGATGAATGGAATATAGGAGCGTCCCCTTTGAAACGGCGTGGTAGCAGTAGCTATCATGCTCATTTTTCTCCCTATATCTTAATTATTGATTTAGATTGGTTAACTAAACCATCATTCTATTTATTAAATTTTTGTATCTACATTACTAACATTATGTCACTTCTCTGCTTTTAAGCCACCAATCTTCCAGTCGTATTTTGCTAGTTTCCAGCGCCGGTTTATTCACCCGGCCACTGGTATCTCTAAACCCTGCAGAGCTTCAGGAAGAGTGACTGCGCCTGCATCGATTTCCGGATGGATACCATTACATTCGAGTATAACATGGTCAATTGTTTCACTGGAGTTACCACATACAGCACATGCGTCATCTTCATTGTTAAATTTCTTTTTGTAGCTGCGTATTCTAAGGCACCTGATCTGGCTTCAAAAAGTAGGGCACGTACGTTCTCATCGCCCCCAACGAACAGTGATGTACTCCATATTTTTGTTTTTATTTGTTTGTTTTTCTTTTTATTTTGCGTCCTAGTGATTTAGCCAAACCAACACGGAAGCTGTAAAAGCAGCTTCCGTGTTGGGCTTACTTCAAATCTATAGTATACATGCTAATGAGTTTCATTCCAACATGCATGCTATGGTATCCCCATTGCTTTGCGAAATGATATCGCTCTCTCATTGTCTTAACGCTCTAAAAAGTTAATTCTACATTCTTGAAGAAGTCTACTCAATGGCCGAATATATATGTGTCGCACCATTCCTGCCTGTCCGTAGCCCTCTAAATGCGTTCATGAGTAGAATTATTATCGATTCCATCCCCCCCCCCCCCCCTCGCCCCTGTTCTAACGAGGGTGAAGACTTAAGCACTACAAATCACACCGCTCCTTAGTCCAACTTACTTGTGTGATGCTTCTGTGCTTCGCAATATTACATTCATATAACGATGAGATGATGAACGAATGAAACTTTTCAAGTAATCAAAGTTCCGCACCAAATAAAATAGAACTCCTGGTATAGTTTAGACCCTTGCGTCCGGCCCTTGACAAAGACAGTAAAAGATACTGCAAAGCAGAAGAAATAGAGGAAAGGGCCCCAAACGAAAAGCTCTGTAGGCTTCTGGAAACCGTACAGGATAAAATAAGTATTGCCTCGGACACCGACGTTCAATTCGTCTTCGTGATTTCTCTTTTTTCTTTTCTTTTGCGTGTAGGATGCCTGAGACGGGGAACGCAACAATTTCATTCGACAAAACAAGCTCGGTGGACGGTTGTTGTAGGCAAGTGAAGAAGAAAGTGGCTTTCCGAAAGAGAAACAAGGCGAACCATGTTGAGGGCGCTTCCAAGTCGTCTGCGTGGCTGGCTTCAGGGATTCACTTTGATCTTCTCTGTCCTGAAGCAAGAAGAGAACGTTTATGGGGAAATGAAACTGGCAGTAATATAAAATATAAAGAATGCTGCGAGCAGGAAAGAAAAAACGAGAGATGCTGGCGGTCACATGATTATGTGGTTTTATCCGTGATTTTATATTGCTTTCCTCGCCCTCATTGCCATCTTTGCTCCAGAAGAAAGAGAACACTTAAATGGAGTCATTCAGCAGGAACGTCCTAGTTGCTTTTTTTTTTTCCTGTGCACAATAATGTGCGATTACTTGCCCTATTTAAGGTCAACCCCGTGAACAATCGTGAACCCTTTGAACCCGTGAACCTTTTTTTACTTTAACGTCACCAGCTATGGTTGCTTTGATAAAAACGCGAACACCAGACTTGAAATTTGTCGACCAATTGTCAAACAATTGTCCAATCAATCTATCGGAATGACAACGCTGTATGCAGCGTATTCTCCTTATTCCGGAATCAAAACTGTAAAGATGAGAACAAGGCGCAAAGCGCGGCGTAGATAATGCACTGAAGAAAGCAAACGTGACTTACTTCGCAACTCAGTCTTTTGCAGGTGTACGTGTATTGCAGACATCGCGATTACAGGTATGTCTATACATTTAGACGGACCATGCGCTGAGAGAAATGTTTTGCGAATGTAAGAACTTTCAGGTGTAAAGAATCTTTTTGGCGTCGTGTCCCTCTGTTAAAGTCATTGCTTGTTCTAGCTATTAGTGTCTAGCCGAAGTCCCTGATGTTCATACCATAGGTTTTGAACCGCTATTATATATATATATATATATATATATATATATATATATATTATATATATACACACACTGATGTTTGGCTCATTGCACTGTTTTATGGGTGACAGTACGACGTCGATGTTGTGCTGCATTACGATAAAGATAGTCAAGTAAGGAAAAGGCAATGCTCAGTTAAAAGGAAGGAACAAAGGCAGCATCGAGAGGACTTGACACGAGATTTAGGACAGTAAATAAAAGAACCCACAAGTTCTTTAACTGATAATAATCCACGCAAACGCAAAAGCCTTTGTTCAACAAAAACACCTAGTTTCTTGTTCGCGACCAGTCAACGATAGGAAAATAACAAGGCGCACCATAGATGAAGTGGCCAGCAAGGCTTCAGTGCTGAGCCCCAGGAAAGGGCGGAAACTGTTTCCAAACAAAAGCGGCGGAAATTATCGAAAACCTTGTGACCCAGAGTCCTTCACGTTTCTTAACCATTCATGTTTTATTGGCTCTCCTTTTCCTGTTTTTCTACATCGCGACTAAGTCTTTCATTTTTGCCTTTTGTCGATCTCCGTTCGAATACGTGCCTCATTAATTACGCCGGACATGGAACGAACGAAGCACAGTGCGGATACGAGCGCACAAAAAGGAAGAGTATTTCTTTTGCCGTTTGCATACGCGCTGCTCAAGGCCTTTGAAATCTCCCCATCAACAAAAGCAGCACAGAGGGTACTCGCCATTTTTATCAGTGCCGTGCGGCGCTGTTCTTTAGAGTGTGATAAGTCGAACCACTGTGACCCTTAAAAGCGCGCATATTTAAGCATTTAAACCTTGCTGGCGACTGAAGGCGAACATATTGCCGTTTTTTTTTTTTTTCATATATTTAATTTCTACCCAGCATATCTTGAATTAGTTTCATAACGGGAATTTCTAGTCACAATAACTGTCATGGTAATTAGAAGCTTAGCTAAGTGGATTACAAGGTCATGGCTTTTTTTTTTTTCTATTGGTTTTCACACAATACTGTCTAGCACTGACCGTGGACGGTCCATGCCTGCACACTTCCAGCCTTTTCAATTAGCTTTTCTCTATCGTACACAATGACTAGATTTCCATTTCTTGTTTGCTGCATAGCTATAATAGGCCGCTTGTTACCTGTTTGGTATGTTAGATCTAGCTTTTAAGTTGATTTCTATCTCTTGATGTCAGGTTTAAATATCATTCACTGAAGTATGTTTTTTTAACTCATGCTACACTTACTACCGCCTAGAGTTACACGTCATTACAAGTGCATTACAGGTCAAAGTAAATGATTATGCCGGAGATCCCTTACCTCATTCCCTTCGCATTCCACTGCGATCTCTATGTGGATCAGACTTAGTTAATGCCACGCACCGAACCATGCACCCTCGCTCATTTTTTTGCCAGCTTTAGGTTGTGCACATGGAAGTTATATCAGCGCAGTAACAAATTCTCTGGAATGCTCTTGGACATGCACACCTCTGGGGAGCTTTAAACCTGTAGTGATATCGCCTTTCCTGAATATATATAAAGGAACCGTAAAGCACTCATCGGCACTGAAAGCTGTACGAAGCTGCTTTCTTCTGCGATGAAATCTTTTTGGCGTACCATTTACCCGGGGATCTCAGTGACATAGCATATTGCCACCATTGTCTTTTTTCAGCTGTTATACCTTTCCTTATATTTCAGCAATCAGTTGACTCTGCATGTGTGCCGGATGACGGAAAAATAGCTTATGCTCTAGCAATACCTAAATCTGCCTATAATACAATTTTCAGCAACGACCGGCCTATTTCGTTAACGTCAATCAGCTGTAAACTGCTCGAGCGCATTCTTTGCACCCATAATACGGCCCGCCGGAATCAAATAATTTGCTGATAAACAATAAGCACAGTTTCCGTCCGAAGCTTTTATGCCAACCTCAAATTTACGAACTAGGAACAGGCAATCAAACATGATTACACCTGATTCATTATGTGGATGGTATTTTTATTGATATTTCAAAGGCTTTGGCCATGTATCCTATAAAATATTACTAATGAAAATAAGCAACCTACAGTTAGATAATAAAACAGCCAGATGGATTGAAGAATTCCTTGCCAATTGTCTTCAGGCGGTTAAACAGAACGGTCCTATTTCCAGCCCAACACCCGTCAGGTCTGCTGTCCCTCAAGGTTCAGTAATAGGCCCGCTTTTGTTCCTAATATACACTAATGATATAACTGCCAATATTCCTTCTACAGTTCAGCCTTTTGTCGGTGATTGTTCTTGCCCCCCCCCCCCCAAAAAAAAAAAAAAAATATATATATATATATATATATATGTAATACCCCCAGGACGCCTTTAGGCTATCTGAATGAATCAATAAAATAAATAACTTACGGAAATCTCGTCAAGCCTCCATCCAGGATTGTTTGAATTCAACGCTACATTGTAACAGAAAACTCATAACCTGGCTAATTGGTCCAAAACTTTACAGCTCTATTCAAAGACTTCGGGAACCAATGAAATGAAACGACCCGTCTACTTCCCACCACTATGGTGGTTACTCCTTAACTAAACGAAACATGATGCTGCAAGCAGCGCGTTGGGAAGAAAAAAAAGACGTTGGCAATGAAATTGGCAATGAGCAAGTAGGGTTTCACGCAAGCAGCGCTCAAATTACGGAGGGACAAACGCAAGGAGACTAGGACCTACGTTTCGCGCCTTCTTAAGGCGACATCGCGCTACCTCGCGGTGCTGAAGCAAACGGTGGGTTCGCCGTATAATCGTGACAAATTGCCCCGCGCACTGAGTTCCGCGCAGCGGGCTGGGCGTGCATGGTATGGGGCAACAACAGCCGCGGTGCTCGCCGACGTTTCTCATTTGGGGAAAACGAGATGACTTCTCTTCCCACTGCCTTCCATTCTCGTGCTCTTTTTGCCCCTAATGGATATGAATGGCCCCGAGGCACTGCAGTTGGATACCGCGCCCAAGTGCACTTATGCCGTTGCCTCAAAGGCCCGGGCGGCCTCAAACGATCACACTCGACTTTAGTTGACATGTGCGCTAAAACTTTTGATGACATTTTTTTTCTTCTCCGTTCATTTCATTCGTATTTTTAATGCTGCTTTTTTTGCCGCGCTTGTAAAGGCAAGCTTGAGTCGCGCAATACTATTCAATCTTCAATCAAACAAACATTTTTTCAGAAATAAACCCACGCCTTGCCTGTTGCCCCGAATACCTGCCTGCAATACTTATACGTTGTACTCTCGGTGCGCTGATAAATGAATTAAAGCTCTTAGATGTAAACCAGCAAAACATGCAGAAATGTGTCAGAATGGCAGCTTAACTTAATCGAAGAGGGGACAGAAAGCAAGCTCAAAGATTTCATCCCCTGAGCTTCCTGCCTCTAGACGGCGCTCATAAACGGAACTGTTAAGTAGGGTCTGAAGATTTTCAATGGCTCAACTGATCAGGGTCTTAAAATACAGGGCCATGAAATACACAGAGTGGCAGAATATAAATATCTCGGGGTATGGGTAAACGAAGGATTGGTATACATTGAAAGGCATGAGCAGTCACTTAGGGCAAAGAGGCGAAGAAATACGAGGTAATGAACCATAGAGCATTGTGGGGATACAACAGCTATCAGCTGTATCAGCTGCTGAGGGGTACTTGGAAAGGAATTATGGTTCCCGGGTTTACTTACGGAAATGCGGTTTTGGGCCTAAAAGCAGAGATACAGTCAACATTAGAAATAAATCAGAGAGCCATCGGACGATCAGCGCTGGGTGTCCACGGAAAAACCACAAATGAGGCGGTACAGGGAGATATGGGCTGGGCATCTATCGAAGTACGGAGAGCTCAGAGTAAAATATTATGTGAGGAACGCCTGAGGAAGTTGTACAGTAACAGGTGGGCAGGTAAAGTTTTTAAATACCTGTACCTAAAAAGCGTTGACTCACGACGAAGGAATAGAACTAAGAAACTAACTAGTAAGTATTCTGGTCACAAGGACGAAGAAATAGAGCGTTAAGCAACAGGTGAAAAACACAGAAGGTAAAAATTGGATAAATTCTATGGAAAAGAAACAGAGTGTAGAAATATACCAAAAGTGCAAAAGACAGATCAGGAAGGAAGCTTTCTCTGATAACTCAAGAGGCAGTGCCCTACTTTTTGAAGCTAGATTGGGATTCCTTAGAACACGCAGCTACAAAAAGGAATTTAACCATGAAGATGACACATGTGCAGTATGTGTCACCATCTTATACTCAAATGTGATGGTATCTATCCGGAACTCGATGCAGGCGCACTCACTCTTCCTGAGGCCCTGGGGTTTGGAGATACCAGTGGGCGGGTGAATGAACTTTCATTCGAAGCTAGCAAAAAACGATTGGAAGATTGGTGGCTTAAAAGCAGAAAAGTAACATGATCTTAGTAACGTAGAAGCAAAAATTCAATAAATAAAATGATAATATAGTTAGTGACCTAAAACAATAATTAAAATAATGGGAGAAAAAACGAGCATGATAGCAACTGCTACCACCTCGTTTCAAAGGGGACGCTCCTATATTCCATCCATCCGTCCACCCATCCGTCGTGGTTTTACTTTACGTGCACCTTCTTTGTTAACGGTAACGAGGTTTCATGCTTTCCTTGTAACTGCTATACCGTAGCACTTATTCCATCCCTCAATATCTAAATATCTATTAGGTAACATTGTTCTCATTACCTAATAGATATTTAGATGTTTTGAAAACGTTTGGTTTGACTTATGTTGTTTACCTCCCAAAGCGAATCAGGCTATGAGGGATGCTGTAGTGGAGGGCTCTGGAAATTTTGAACACCCTGACTTCTTTACCGTCCACTAGCTGACACCGTGCAGCACACGGGAGGCTAGCATCTCGCCTCCATCGAAAAGCAGCCGCCACGGTGCTGATGATGGCACACCTTTCGATCTTATTATGTTACTTGCTTTGCATCGCATATAGAAAAGCAGAATGTCTGCTGAGAATGGTGATGTTGATGACCGTTCAGGACGATAGTTCTTTAGAGAAGCCATTCGAAGGTATGTCAATCAGTAAAAAAGTGTAGAAATGTGTCAGAATGGCTAGCGTGCGTTGAACTGCTGACAAATATCTGATAATTTTAAACTGATGATATCAGCCGAAGACAGGCTGATTATTCCAGTACCTTTTATGTGTGTTACATTTTGCTCTTTGTTTTTAACGCTGTCTGTGTTTTATGAACATTGCGATAATACAAACGAAAAAAAAAATGCCCGGCGTGGCGTACTTGGTTAGCGTTCTCAGCTGGCGAACAGACGGATAGGAGTTCGATCACCAGTGGAGGAGACTTTTTTCTTAGAAGTTAACTTTGCTATCTGCCTTGTTATGTGTCTTGTGTTGGATTGGCTTTGGACCTGTATCGTTTGACACACCTCCGCGGACGTCACTCATGAGCCAAGAAACCTTAATATATTCCAACTTCTGAGTCCCCCCTCATCCCGCATCCTTGCCGACAGTAAACGAGCCCCTAATCACTGCAACCGCCGCGGCGGAGCTTTGAAGTGCTAGGGTAGGGGCTCCGCTGTACGAATGAGGAGCATACATGGCAGCCTGCTTAACTCTGGCACAGACGACACATACATGCAGGACTTATCAAAGAAAAGAAGTCCGTAAGGATGGGAAAGTGGCGAACACTGGTCTGTCATTCGTGTATAAAGTATGATTGCGCTTTGTCCGCATCCTATAAGGTATGTGGCCCCGGCCACATACGTACGTGCATCAGCGAGTGTACGAGGTCAAGTTAGTCGAGCAATTATTCGACATTGGTTGGACTTGTGTACACAGTATCACGCATTTTTATCGCTGAGTAATCCTGTTTGCACTGCTGTACCTAGTACAAAACTGTCAAAAGCGCTGCGGCATATAATAACTTATTGCGCAAGGTGCCTTCATTAAAAAGCTCCTATTACTGCTCACATCATGCCTGAAGTGCTGCGGACTGCAGACTGATTCTAATTAGTTTGCCGATCTCAAGAGTTTTCCAAGCTCCAGTCTCTGCGGGTGCTTAATTATATCCTTTGTTGCAAAGCATTTTCACATTGAGATTACAGACTTAATTAGTCATGATGTCCAAAACTTAGAATGAAGATTTGTTGAACAATTTTTACCCCAGCACTCCTGTTGCGCCACCGCAAGGTTTGTGCAGTAGTACACTATTGAATGCCGCTTTCAGGCCTCTCACAAGACTAGACAGAATATGTCGCAGTGAAGGCGACATTTCATGCATCAGCGCTCAAAATTTTGAAAACAAAATATCAAACATTTTGCTCGGGTAAAGATTAAAGATTTGCATTTTGCGGCGGTGCAATGTCCCTTCTTCACACATCCTCTCATCTTCGCGTCACCGATCTAACAAGAAACCTAAGTGCAAATATTGTAGCTGCCCTGCACGGAACGCCTGCGTATTGAAGAAAGCAGGCCCACCAAAATCTTTGCTTATTCTGCAGACGTAAATCGGCCATAATTATTGCCAGTTATTGAAGCTAATTCCTATTCTCGTCCTCGCGTCAACCAAACGCCCTCTCCAAAGCGCCGAAAAGCCAGCATAGCAACAAATTCCTTTCGGAAAGCTAGACAATGGCGTTACGCACGCACAGCAATCTCGCCGTAATTTTTTTGTCCGAAAAGAAGATGAGCATGTGGCGTTGAAATGAAAATGGTAGGGTTTTAACGTGGTTCCATTGTGTTACTAGTTAAGTCGAGTAGGACGTGCGGAAGCTTTTGCGTCCAGATGGAAGCTGATGGAGGCAACTACGTGCAGTGTGGCGGGACAGCGTTCCTGTCATCATTTCTAATGATTTGTCTAGGCATTTGCACGTGAGTAACCTAATATCATCGGCTAATAAAACACTAGGCTTCTTAGAACGTCACCTGCGGGAATCCCCACAACATGTGAGACTACAAGCATACATCTCACTCGTTAGAACTAAACAGGAATACGCATCACCCATCTGGAAGCCTCATCAAGCATGTTTAATGAGCGCCATCACACCTCTTCAAACCAGGGCCACCAGATTCCTTCACTCCTCTTACTCGTACGACGTGAGCATATCATCCCTAAAATCGCAATCAGTTCCAGCTAATCTTTCTACTCGCTGTCGTATAGCAAGTCTTGTCTTGTTTCACAAACTTTTTTTTTTATTCACCACTAAAACAAGAACCATACATTTGCGCACTCCCATAACACAGATCCCATTACATTGGTCATTCTCTTCAAACTTAGCGTCCATGTGCACATAACCACCGTTTTTGCTAACTCATTTTTTCTTGCGTAACAGCTGACTGTAACGGCCTTCCCCACAATGTGGCTGCCATAACAAGTTCATCACATTTTCAAGCACTGTAGATTCCTGTATTTTGTAAACCCCATCTCTTATGTAATGCCACCAAAAGGGATCTTTAAGGAACATAGAGTGATGTGATGGGATGTGATGTGATGTGTTGCAATTTTACATGTAACGTAACCGGCTGTGATGATATCTACGAAGTCCCTACTCCTCCCACGAGAAATTCCTGCGTTAGAATCCACTCCGACCGTTTTTTTTTTTTCTTTCTTTTTTTTTTTTTTTGAGATCGGCAGAGGCCTCGCACAAAATTTATGGTTTGGTTTGACCATATAACATTGCTTTCACACTAAAACCTTCAGCACAAATAAATTTATGTCGCCTTTTATCAGTGCCGATCCGCGAGAAATCTGAACAGAGAAAATGTGTAGTTCTATTTCGTTTGACCACAGTTCCGGTAAATGAAACCCCTTTCTCAGTGATCGTATTAGAAAATGGAAAAACAGTGCCTTAGAAGCAAAACATTCGCTGCCTCTTCGAGACACTGTGTGTTTTCCGCGCGCTTAAACTTGCGACCGTTGTCATCGTGACACTGAAGCGATCGTTTCTCCGGCATCGAGAGAAGCGAGGGTATACGCAAGAATGTTATACGCTAAGGAACGTCCCGAAGAGGAATGTTTTGAAAGTGCTCGCGCGCCGTTTCTATGGGAACGAAGCTATGGCGCAGGTCAGCGGTATTGATTACCCGAAGTTGACGCCGGCAAGCAGCTGCTTTTCTTCACCGCGGCTCCCTAGCTGCGTTTACTTGAATCAGTGCGCATCAGACACCCGCATGGACAAAAGTTGAGCAATAAATTCACAAGCTGGTTTTTACATTCATTCATTCATTCATTCATTCATTTTTAAATGTGCTTACACAACATGGGTAAGAAGTTAATCTTGGCCCTTAGCAAATGCCTATAGATCGATCTCATGGAAAAAGTGCACAAGATAACGTACACAGGCCCCAAACATATATACTTTTAAAATATTCACGCTTATATAAACATAATGAACAAGTCTCAAGAAACTATCAATAAAATAAAATCAGCATCACATGATATGCATCTTGCAGAGGCAGGTAAAAACCGATAGTAGTAGTTCAGGACCCCCACATAGTCGATATTCATGGAGCGCTCCATTATATATTACGTCACTTCTAAACTGCATAGCTTGGGGTAGTTGACCGTATGAAACAAACAAAATCAGAAGACTTTGATAGCTTAGTAAGATATTTGAAAAACACTAAAGCATTTTTTTCTTGCTCTTTCATTCAATAAATGATAGAACTATTGTACTCTTTTGCCGAACTGCAAGATCATTGTATCAAAGGAGCAGCAATGAAAGACTTCATATCAAAGCTCATCACGTATTGCTTTTTTTTTTTTTCGAGTGAACAACAATTTCAATATAAGAGCGTCTTGCGTTCCATCTCCGTCGAATATGGGCAGCCTCGTCCTCCAAGGAAAACGCTGTGAAGTTTGAGAAACGCCAACCTGTTTCCAGACAACCATCTGCACTATAAATCTTAGGCCTCTCCTCAGGGCTTTCTTTTCTTTTAAGGCTATATTACTGATTACCTGGGTGTGCCTGGATTATTGAATCAATGGAATCCAAAGACACACGGGCCCAGAAGGCATGGGCACTGACAGCGGCTAGTATCAAACGAAGAGCAAAAGTGCGTGACATCTTTATTTAAAAGTAGCCAATGATGAACAAGCAAAGAAAGCGCCTATTTTATGTTTGGTTCTTTTGCAACAAATGAATGATGGACCGACCATTCTACCACCCAGTAGCTTTTGAAGTTCGTGCTTAACATTAACTCCAATGTCTAAAAGCCGCCCCCAAATAAAAAAAAAATTCTATGAGGCACTTAAGACCTATTTAAGGCGGAAATCTTTCGGCGACCACGGGCGGCGATGGCGCGTCTTCACAGCAACGGCAGGTGGCGTGCGTAGGTGGTCGACGCTCTATTCGACGTCCAGCTGCGACCAGTCACGCTCCCCCTTGGAGACGGAGGTGAATCCGTCGTTGTTGCGCCCTACGTTTTAATAGAGACGGCAGGAATGCTAGACAAGGAGAATGAAGATAAGTTTATCGCGTGCCTGGCGTGGCGCCCCAAAAGGAACGCCACGCCCGGCATGTGAGAAACGTATCGTGGGAGGTGCATCGTACTATATGCCGAAAAATAAGATGTAACACTCACTAAGGCACGTTTTTTTTTTTTTTTTTTTGGCATGTCCTTGAACGGAGCTTCAGAAACAATTTCCCCTGAACCCACACAGTATCCGTTTCCTCCCTGTAGACCCTTGACGGCGCACTTTTCGACCTTATTACGTTACTTGCTTTGCGCTGCATAAGGAAAAGCAGAATATCTACTGACCATGGTGCCGTTCATATCCACTCAGGGCGACAGTTCTTTACAGAAGCCATTCGAAAAAACGTAAGTAAGGAAGAAGTGCAGAAATGTGTTTCAGTATGACTAGCGCACTTTGAACTGCTGACAAATATCAGAGATTTTTAAACCGACCGCGTCAGCCGAAAACAGGCTCCTGATTTTAGTACATTTTATGTGTGCATAACTTGTACAGTTTCTTCATAACTCTGTTTGTGTTTGTGTATTGAAGAAACAAAATTCTATCATGGCGTATCGCCCTCGGCTTGTGATGAGAGGGGTAGGAGTTCAATTCCCTGTGGAGAACGCTTTATTTTTCATGTTAAATTCTTATCTGGCTTGTTACGTGGCTTGTGTTGGATTGACTTTAGATCTGTCTCGTTTGAGACACCTCGGCTGGCGCCACTCACGAGCTAGGAACGGCTTTCGCCTTAATATATTGTGACGGCTGAAGCGTGAATTGGCTTTCTGAATTGCCACATTATTAGCTTCAGGTGACAAATTAGTCGGTGGCGTTTTGAGCAATCTAGTTTGAACCCAGCAACTAGCAGTCGTAGTGCTGCTCGCTATGGCAGCGCTTGGGCACACGAGGATTTGACACGTTTCACTAACAATGAAAAATTATCTCTCGCTATGCTATAAAACTCTATACAGAATCTTCTAAGGAATACATTTTTATCTGCTTCGTCATAAGGGACGACGTGAGGAAACGTTCAGCTGATTTCTCACGCAATATCTAAATCTAGAGACAACCTACCACAGCAAATGCCCTCCTTTGTTTCGTTTCAGAGCGAGCTGCGGTCGAGGTACTTACAACTCCACAACAAGATGAACCAAGCACCCAGGCGCCAAGCTCCAGGAGCGCTAACAGCACAGGCGACGAAGCTGTGGGCATCGTCGAAACCACGTCTTCGTCGCGAAATGTTCCTTCTCCTGCTAACGTAGATCAACCCGCAGAAAACTCTAGCACTAGGAACACGAGCGGCAGAGTCTCTCATGACACTTCGATGACGTCATCAAAACCAGCCTCCGTTGTTGCTGCCCCAGAAGAAGTCGCCGGCAGCGTCGCCTCCTCAGAAGCGCCACTTTCGATGACTACCGTTCAAAATATTTCGTCCGAGATGCCGACCGTCGCTTTCAGCGGCCCAACTAGCCGCAAACCTTTGCAAGAAGACGTCGTTAGTGAAGGAGCCGAGGAGGCTCCGAGCGTGGCAGTCACGGTTCCCACCAAAGCCTCGACGACTCAGAAAGCGGTCTCTTCTTCCGAGCCCAGTAGCAGAGAGGTGACGGCACTACCTTTGCGACCAGAACCAGCGACCATGCCTGCGAGCAGAACTGAAACTACCAAGCTACCAAAAGCATCGCCGGCAAAAGGCAGTCCGCGAGTATCTGACAACACGCCTCCCAAGGCCGATGAGTTACCTCAGGTAATCGCGAAGCCACCAAAGACCTCTTCGACTAATACTTTTGAGACGAATGCAGATTCTGCAAACTCTACCACACAATCTACACGCCGAGAAGTTGAAAGCTCCGCTTCGTCCCCTGCAAGACACCCTGTTCTCTCGGTCGCAGCAATGACGAACATATCCGAAGGAGAGGAGGTCAGCATCACCATAATACCGGAACAGGAGGTTCCAGAACCAAAGGTTGAGCTTTCTCTACGCGGTACAGGAACAGAAAACGTTACGTCTAAAGAATCTGGCGAGACTACAACTGATTCGGTGAGACTGGCGTTACCAAGCACTACGGCAACAGTGCGAAGCTACCCAGTTTCATACGTGAACTACAGCTCAGATGAAGCTGGCGATGACACTTCTCAGGTGAAGTCCTCGCCTGCAGAAACTGTCGAAAATGGCAAGGAGACGGACCTGCGAACGATAGACTTTCACGAGTACTCTACTAGAGATACGCATCAGTCGATCTTATCATCACATCCAGCTGCATCTCAAACTCTGCAGCCCCTTTCTCCACCTGTCTCGGTTGGACAAGAAAACATCACGCGGCACATATTTCCAGAGCCTCCGATCAACGTGTCTGGTCTGAACTCGTCAACTTCAGTCGTAGTGAGCGTCTCCTTTTCCGACGAGGAAAATGAGACCTTCACGACAACGAAGAACAACGCGACGCTTTCGATACCAGTGTCAGAGCCGTCTCAGCCGCCACTCTTACAGAACCTAGGCTCAAACGTCAGTGCCGATTCCGCAGAAGTGGACCGTAATACCACTTCCGCTAGCAGTTCCAATAGTTCCGGTGGTCACATCTCTGTCTTTCGCCCAGGCTCCCAGCATCACCGCAAGTACAGCCCTCCGACACGGAAGACCACAGTCGCACCATCGCTAAGTACTCCCGTTGCCGTCGCCCCGAAGGGTCCCGCATTCTCTCAACATCAACGAGCAGGATTGCATTTACCCACGCGCAAAACGACCGTGGCTGCTTCGGGCTCTTCGACACACAAGCCACACATAGGCCGCAGTGGCACACGCGCTCCATTCGGCATCATCGGGAGCACGCGCCGCACGACGCTGGGGACCAAGGCTACCATCAGGCCACTGACTAAGATCTTCGACCGAGCACGCACGCGGCCTCACACGAAGGCGACCACGCCCCGGCCAGGCCGTGGGCCTCGAATGCGCATCACGACGGGCAAGCCTGTGCGCAAGGGCTTCCCTATTGGACCGAAGCCGACGCTGGCCAACGAGACAGCCTTCGACTTAGACGCGTACACGCGCCTCTTGCACGTGACCAGGCGACCATCGCGGCCCCCCGAGCCGACGTGGCGGACGACCTTTTTCAATCTGACCGACCCGACACCGGCACCGAACGAAGTGGAGGCGCCCGTGATTCGCGTGGCTGGCATCGCCAAGATCGTGGAGGGCTGGGAGTGGTCGCCGCTCCTAGGCGATCATAACACCCACGAGTACCGGTATCTTGCCTACACCACTCGGCGCCTGGTAAGCCTCTGCACCAGTGTAGTTTTTCTTCATCACGTCAGAGAATCAGCCGCAAGGCTTTTGGGAATATAGGTTTAATAAAGAAACGATCAGAAAACCCAGTTTGCGACGACAGCTACTCGTTAAATTCCTTACAACTAGGACAAGCAAGAAAGGTGAAGTTTTGCAAAGTTCACTAAATTAATAAACTGACCACTTATAAGCCAGTATTTTCACAGCTTGATTTCATCCAGTGTGCGTAAACAAATCTGCAGTCTTACGCTCATAGTATCCGAGCTTTCTGCGGCTTGTTAGCTGAGCTAAGGAGATTAATAAGGCTCCTTTTGTGCACTCAACGGGACTTGCCTGCCCGGAAACTTTTAACTAAGGGCGGGGATTGGCTTTCTTTTCTATTTCTCCTTTCCCAACTTGCTTTCCCTGCCCAGCGAATGGTATAGGGCCTTATATTATTGCTAGCCATTCTTTTGACCACTTGTTTCCGAATGCTATCGCCGGTGACGCATCGAAGATAGGGCCGGCCTGTGGCATATTTATAAACGAATAGATCGGAAAAAGAATCATTTGGGCAAGAAGTTTAGGCTATAACCAGTTCACCGTTTCGGCCTTTCTCATTTTATTCTTCCCTTTTGGGCGTATTGTAGATTCTTTTTGTACTATGCCTTTACTGCTATTTACAACTTAAGTTTCTATCGACGATTGCACTATTAGTTATTTTTGCAGAAAAAATCAGGTCTGTTGAACAAGTAAGCGAAACGATTTTTTTTCTGTCATATAGTAATGTTGTGCCAGTATTGCCCTTATAATTACAACTGGCACGTCCTAGAGCGGTAGACTGGTCTAGCTGATGGTGGAGAGCGCTTTCTTTTACAGTTTTGCAAATTTTTTCTTGTATCCCTTGCTCAATTTCTGGCTCCTTTTAACACGCACAGACATAATATTATTTTATTTTCTATAATTAGGTTTTCTTGTGAGTAAAGAGTTGTGTCGTAAGGTAGAATCGTCGACGTCCTTCGGTCAGCTTTCTCGGGGGAGTGTGCCTTGAAACTTCTGCGCAAACCCGCTGCGTTCTTTGACTGCAAACTCAGTTCCCAACACCTCAAATATATACCACTATCTATCATCCCGTAATGGGAATGACTTCAGCAAGGAATATGTGTTTTCGAGTGTCATCTCAGTTGCCGAAAGTAATATATTTCGTAGCGTAGACAACGGATAGCAAAAAGACCAGCAAAGGATTGCGAGCATATTTAATCGGCCCTTTAAAGGCCTGGTTTCCGTATATGGACATTACTACTGGCCGAATTACTGATTCCTTAGCTGGTTCCTCTAGTACCCTACGCACACTCTTTAGCGTACAGTCGTTCGAGTATGTAAAAAGCCACTCAGTATAGATATAAAGCCTCGATAAACCAAGCCGCACCAACGTGCTTGCGTGAGCTAAGGGCAGCGCGTCTGACTCAGGGTGCAAGGGTCCTCTAAGGCTGAGTTCTGATCACACCCGTACATCTGACTTTGAAGCCATGTCGTGCGGTCGCATGACGTCAGACAGCCTTGCAGATAATCAGTGTCCGGTCATGCCAGCCACCAGCTATAAGTTAGAGAAAAAAAAATGAAATGAGATCTCTCAATGATTGTTCTTGTCACAAAAGTAAAAAACCTAAATATAGCATTCATAATTAAGTGAAAAAAATGCCGATTCCTCGAGTTTTCAGTGAGTGAGTATTTTCAGCTAGATTCTCATCTTTCTTTTTCCGACTGTACATCTCTCACTTACAGCGCCGACGTCCAACAATAAAAGCGCCGCAGTGTTTGGAAAAAGATGCATTTAACGCTATTGCGTTAAGAAGTTCTCATATATATATATATATATATATATATATATATATATATATATATATATATATATATATATATATATATATATATATATATATATATATATATATATATATTGAAAGAAGGCTAGGTTGAGACGGCAAGGTCGTGACGGCAAGGCCAGCGATGCCTTGTCTAGCGTTTTAATCCGGTGGCAGAACCCAGGCGCGTGCCGGAGCCGGCGCCGCGGGGCGATGATGATGGTATGTACAAATGAAAGAGGAAGATCATGGCATGTACAAATTAAAGAACATCCACGGAAGGCTCACAATATATATATATATATATATATATATATATATATATATATATATATATATATATATATATATATATATATATATATATATATATATATATATATATATATTTCAGTTTCAGAATAGCACGTGTAATTCTTTTTTTTCTAGTTAGGCTTAACGCTCCCGATCTGGATAACATGACCAACGAAGTAAGTTTCTGGCTTGCAAAAGCAGAAAGATTAAACGCATTTATGCAGGGCCCCAACCTGGCAGCTTACTGTCGAGCTTGAAATAATCGTCGCTTGCCCCAGTTTATATTTTTGCAGAAAAACTTTCTTCTTGCTGGGTTCACATTATGCTGCCGATAACCAGATTTTCTGACGCGAGCGTGGTCATGATCACTGGTTTCTAGAGCGAAAGCGATGCAGTCATAAAGAACATATATGTTTAGGTTTTTTTTCCTTCTCTATCCCAGCTCGCCTCAGTGTTCCGCAGGACTACTGAAGGCAGATACCTGTACCGTGTGGACATTGACGGATTCAGGTGAGGTTTGCGAAGAATCTGAATTGACCAATGGATTATCAGTACATGATGGGGTGAAGTTCTCTGAACCAGTTCTTCAGCTCTTGTAAATGTTTGATAGCACCTGTCATTCAAGTCGATCCAAAAGCGCGGCAGGTTTTATCGGTCGATAGCAGAGATTAGTGCATTATTGTAAAAGTGTGTCTGTGCTCTAATCTCTGTGCTTTCATTACCTTCTGTTTCGAGGAGCGAACGCAGCTACATGGTGCTAACTAGTGTGCGTTTTACGCGTCTGCACTTCTTTGTAATCCTTTCGATGGATTTTCTGATGAGCGCGAAGGTATACATGGCCCCACAACTATGTGTTTTACTCAGCAAGGATACGAAAGCTGGTAAACACTGCTTAAAAATGTATAGAGTCGCACAGCTATTAAACGCAATAGCAATTGCACACTGGTCACCCACTTGAAGCAATGCACCTGGAACGCAAACTTGATTACATAATATATCAGATTAACGCATGTACTTCAAGATATCAGTCGAGAAATCAATCTACGCCCTGTAATAGTGCTTTTTAATACATTTCAATAAATAAATGGTTACGAAATTTAGATAGGTAATCGTCAATCGTTATGCTTTCTGATGCACCTTCTTTTCCAAAGATAACTATAGGGTTCCTGGTGGTTCACTCCTTTGCCGTGCTGCTACCTCCTTACGTCATCCCCAAAACCGTATATAATTTCTATGACATGGACATCCTTCATCGTTAGCTTTTAAAATATTTATCTTTGTAGCGTCTAAAAGGCCCCCTACAGGTATCTCTCATGCGTTTTGGAATTCGAGTGTACAAAAGCTAGAATAAGATCACCCGGTAGAAGTCCATATTTCTTACCTTTATTTTTATGCATAACTAGGCAGAGCTGTGCGTAATTTACTTTTTTTTAAATCTATATGGCTGCATGTTTCGACTCCTACTCTCAGGTGCGGCCTCCTGTGTAAGCTCGTTTCCGTGGTTATTATTTAAACCTAAAAAATGTGTTTAGTGTGAAAGTATTTTGCATATTAATTTTCTTTTCTTGAAGCTGCTGCGCAACCAAGAATCGGTGCTCCAGGTTCCTTCAGCCAAGTTTTTTCAGTTTTCTTGCAGAATCCAAATGCAGTATTTCGGAAATTCATTACAGAAGTCCGACGTGCAATTTTTGCGTGTGACCATTTGTGACTCTTTACCGTTTTGGCGAAATCGCACATTTCATTTCCACTTGGAACATTCAGGCAATTCCTTCACATTGGATCACGCAAAGAAAATAACTACTTTCAGCATGCGTTTGAGCACAAACTCAAGTCATCAGCAAGAAAAGTTACGGCGCTCGTCGGCGGTAATTCCGAGGGAAGTACCTATTACCCGCTAGAGCGATACGGAGGGGCCCCCAACGGCGCAGCCTGGCGTACTCATCGTGACATGACTGGCTACTAATCGTATTTGTAGCTATATCTCCATGTTATGCATAGCTTCTCGGGTTATTCTCATTATGGCCATCTTTTGCGTGCTTATCCTATGTGCCTTCATCTTCGTCTTGCAGACCAACAGAGTTCGAAGCGGTGACATGGTAGAATCCGATAGGCGAGAGGCCTGTCCACGTGCGTGAAAAAAATCGTTATCATCTGTTTTAAACGAATAAAGACAGCTGGCCCCGATTCGTCGCATCTACTTAGCCGGATAGGATGCCGTGGGCCAGTTTTTTAGTATTTATTTTTACCTCCGCGAACGCCCAGTTTTCGTGGTCAGAAACGAACACCTTCGGGAAGAGCTAGTCTTGCCATTTATCCTACGCGGGGGAATTGAAGAAAGCGTGTGTTCGCTTTGGGAAGGGGGGGTGGGGGTGGGGGGGGGGGGGGGGGGGGCAAGAAATTTGCTCTTAGATGGTATTGTCCGACAGGACTTCATCGACAAGGACGCATACGTATGTTTAAGACATAATCTCTCATCAGGCGGAGATGTAAGCTTTGCAGGGCCCGTGTGGCACATTCTGGGAGGGGACATTTACTTCCCCTAAGCCAGTCTCGCACACATCTTCTGAGTGTTTGACTTGCCGCCGCCGCTAGCATTTCCCGCTAGGCAGCGCGTTCGGCGTCCCTCGCTCTTTTCTTTGCCTAACACAGCGCAGCTTTCGCCTACTTTTCTTCAGCCGTAGCGATGCGTTAGGCAGCTTTTGCCGCTTTCTCACCTTCGCGTGGCGCCACTCAGAGCTACACAGCCGTGACTTTCCCCTCTACTATAAACCTTTCATATCGATCCCCGTCGATCCCCGTTTAGAAGACGCTTCCTCGTTCCTGGATCGTCCTGTTCATTCTTGTACGGTGTCACAAATGCAGCAGCCAAGCACGCGGAGGCGCAGAATGAAGAAGGCATGAAGGTTGATAAAGGACGAATAAAATGACTTTTTACTCTTCCCATTGCGTCAATCGAAAAGAGCGGTTGGAGCTGACATCAACGACTACCTTTCGGTACAACAGTTAAAATTATAAGATCTGATCATTACGATCAATAACATTCTTATTTTTTGCTATCATGATTTTCTTTGGGGCGTAAGTGCCAACATTCTGGATACGGCGCTGCATTTTAACCGAGCACAATTTTGCTTGCTTGCAGTTGGTGGCATCGTGTGACAGAAACTGCGATTACAGTGCATTGTGTATCATTTCGGAAAGAGGCACCCGAGGCGTCAGGTCGGTAGAGATGCTCGAATTTCACCGGCGTCGTATCGAATCACGCGTGGTGAGCTATATAGGAAAGGTTTCCTTATATTTTGGCAAGAAATAATCTGGGCTGAAAATTCGGCCTCAAAGCCGTCTTTTCTTAAGGCGACCTTTCTGGGTTCATGGGCTGCGGAAATATTCGCAGGAAATGTTCGCACTAACTGACAGAAAAAAGGAAAAGATATGTATCCACCGGGATTCGAAACACTATCCCTTCGATGACATCCGAGCGCTCAAGCTATTCACGCCTGACTCGTGAGGTACCGATCGTAATCCCCTCCAGTTGTGATGACGGTCAGTGACAATGATAATAGTGATAGTGGTGATGAAAATTATAACAACATGATGATAATAGTGATGATAACAGAGAGATTGTGGTAAAGATGATGATGATGGTAGAAGGGATGACAATGACGATACAGTTAATGAAAACAGTCCTGTAAAGTGGCTTCCGCCATTTCCTCTCCGAGGCGGACGTAATTAAGCGTAGTCCCGTAATTTCTTTAATGTTTACTTTAGCCGCGATTTCGGCACTACGTTTTGCTGAATTTGCAGAGGTTTGGAGCTATGAATATTTTAAGCATAAAAATGTTATTGTGTCACTCGCTGTTATCTTTGATTTCCTTCATTGTTAGTGCGAGTGCATTTTCTTTTTCCTCTATAGTCCTGCAACGGCACTCCATTTTCAATGCTGTCATGAAAAAACTAACAATCTTCCAATTTTCCTTGGTCTTCTTTAGCTTAATTACAACCAAGGAAAAGTAGTCCGTCGCTTCAAAAGAATCCGTGACTTAAATCCGCTCTAGATGTTGGTTTTGCTGCGTGTCTACGTAAGAAATAAAATGTTGTTATTTGGTCTCTTCACTCTGTTCCGGAAAGCCCCTTCTGTGGCAGGGGAGCCTATCATATCGGTATTAGAGTCTTCATCACGTGTCCAAGGAAGAAGGTGTTCGCCGAATGTACAGACAGCTTACTTTCCTTGCTATTTTCCTTTGACTTTCTTTGCGAGGCTCTTCTTTTTGTTATCTGATGTCCGACATGCTTTCCTGCCTGATGAGCCAGAAGGATATATAAAAGAAAAAGGACGCTACAACGGCAGTGTCGATGGAACGGACGCGGATATAGCTCTTTTGCAAGGCAAGAGAGCTTACGACTTAATATCGGCAAATCCCTCCTCGTGAAAGTAGGCTCTCCTCGCTTCGAGCGCGTGGCGGTTCGCGCGCTTTGAAGAAACGTCGATAACTGCGCAGGACGCTTCAGCAAGCTTTCATGTCTGCATTGCAGCATGCTTACCCATGCGGCTTTCTCTACTCTTATAGTGTGAGCGAGCTCCCGGCAATATACGTTCCCCAGTCTCACGCTCTTCCATTGCTGTACAACTAGAACTCTCTTCCCACCTATCTTGAGCGATACAGTTCTTTATCCCCTGGTCTCGGACATCCCCCCTCCCCCATTCCGGGATCATTTTTTTTTTCTCCAGAATTAAAATTCGAGCATTTTGTCTCCCAGTTTTATGGTTATCTCAATATTTAAAATATCCTTTAGTTGTTGAAATGCGTTGATTGAGACTTCGTTATTATGCCTCTTAAATAACCCTAGCCTGGGATCTTCCCGAGCGATATAATGATCTTTCTCACCCTTTAGTTTTATTTGTTCGGCTGCAGTACTTTGTTTTTGTCGCTCGCTTCGTTTTGTGCTTTTCTTCATTATGCATCCGGCTGGTCTTTTAAACTCAACGACTGAGCTAGACGGACTGTCCCTTCATTCCCGCTAACTTCCTTGCCATTTATTTTTCTTCCCAAAGTAACACGTAATGTTTCGTTCATGATTGTATTCCAGATGTGAATAATGCTTCGGCCTCTGCTATAGAAATGTGCAGTTGCATCTTAAGACGGTATTTCACGTGTTAGTATCCCTTTAGTTTCCTTTCTGTTGTGTATTTAAAACCATCTACCAAAGCTAAGTGGAAGCCTACTTTTCTTGCGTCTTTTACAACGTGAATCCTTTTTTTTTTTTTCTGGTTTTCAATAGTTCGTATCTTGTCTCAGCATTTCAAACCTTTAATGCGACGCAGGTTTCTACGCACTGCGCGTAAACGTTGACTCCAGTTCATATTTAATGATACCTAAGCTGCATTACAAAAACACAACTGCAAAAGTTGTTTACTGGTGTGAGCGATAAATATCTGCTCGAAAATGGAGGTTTTGTTTTGCCTTGTTAAAGCAGTTAGGAATCATTTATTGAAGGCTTTTTTCGTAACTTATGTGCAGGCCATCCCATCTTTGCGGTAAGTAGCTTCTTTAAATCATCTCCCCCAGCCACCTTTTTATTTTTTGCAAATGTCGAAGAGCCGTATTCCATAAGCCCCCATTTTCTATTTTCCACTTCGGATCAATTTTATCCTATCATTTGCCTCGGCTTTTGGGCGACTGGATGCACGTAATAATTAGATACGCAATGCACCCAGTGGCAATCTGGCCCTACGGCGAATCGCAGTGATTGTCGCCGATGGCGGCACCTGCTATCTTACGAGTTCTGTGACTGGCCGCTCGCTGCTTTCCTTCCGCAATGCTGTCGTATTGACGTCCGAACAAATGGAATGAAAAATAGAAGCGCGCAAAATACGGCTCAAGCTCTGATACTCTGATACGGCTCTGATACTTCTCTATGATTTCAGTCCTGGCAGTGTCATCGTGGACTACTTCGTACTGTTCTACCAGCGAGGCGGTCCGGTTGATCCTGTGGAGCTTGCCTCTGCCTTCAACGCTCAGCTCGGTACCAACGGGTCACTTGGAGAGGAGTTTTATCTTGACCCCACGTACACACAGTTCGAAGGTAAGAGTTTCTTCAGTTGTTCTTTGAAGCAATAAAACGAGCAGTTCAGGCGCTATTTAAGCTACTAGCTTTCAACTATGGGCCAGTAATCCGTACCAACTGTTTGTAAATACAATGCATCAGAAAGCTTCCCGCTTGTGTTTAGTTTCCTTTTTTGTTTTGTGTGCTGTGGTCCACAATTGTATAACAGAGGTTTTCCCCACCGTACTGTTAAGCCAGGTCTTTAGGATTTGTCTGTGGTCTGTGAAACAACATTCTAGATTTTGCACTGTACGTGGTTCGCGTTCATATTGCGAGGATGCTTTCGTTATATCCGAAGCTCACAATCCTAAATAATATTGTTTCGTGAAGACTAAGTCTATTTAGAGTTTATTTACAAGATTGCAACTGGCATAGCAGCGAACAGCATCATGGCAAAACAGTCCCACTTTGTCGTCACCTATCTTGCCGCGAGGCAAGGGAGGAAAACACCTCGTCTTCGTATTCGCGTAACATGATCCCCGGTGGTGTAAGCGCCGTATCGGCGCTAAACTGCCAAAGAAGGGATGAGTTGGTATGTCTTAAGCCGGGAAACATGTACAATGTCAGTAGCGGAGCGAGAGGAGGAGGGCGCAGACATAAGAGGAGCAAGTTCGTACGGCACATCGGTCACTTGGCGCACCACACGATAAGGGCCACTGTGGGGGGGGGGGGGGGGGGGGGGGGGGGGCAAACGTTTCTGCGAGAAGCCAACCCGGCGTGCAGGAGACAGAAGAACCAAGGACCCAGGGTCATAAGATACGTGGCGATGTCGCCTATTTTAGGCAAACTTCTGGAAAGTCTGAGAGGCAAGAAGCCGACGACGGGCTACTTGGCGCGCTTCAGTGGCTTGAGCAATGGCGTCACGTGCGTAGGTGTTATGGGGCGGTCAGCGGGCGGGATCAGCGTGCCAAAGAGCAGGAAGAAGGGTGAAGAACCCGTCGTGTCGTGCTTGGAATAATTATAGGAAAAGGTCACATATGGCAGAGCGAGGTCCTAGTCGTGATGATCATTCAAGACATCCGTGAGCGTCCGGTTGAAACCCTCCGTAATGCCGTTGGTTTGGGGATGGTACGCGGTCGCGAGCTCATGCTTCGGAGAACATGAACGGAGGATGTCTTCGATAACTCGAGACAAAACGTGTTTTCCTCCCTTGCCTCGCGGCAAGATAGATAACGACGAAGTCGTACTATTTTTCCGTGGTGCTGCTCACTGCTATGCCAGTTGCAATCTTGTAAATATACTGGAAATAGATTGAATCTTCACTTAACAATATTATCGCCTTCCCTAAGTAGACTCAAATCGTCACCATTGTTTCGAGCACGAAAGCTAATCTTCTAGGCGCGCTCGTATATAATGTCATGGGGGGTCACTCCTGAAGCCCGCTTTGTCAAGCTTACTGCTGCCACTGATCGTAGCTACCGTGAGGAACGTTTTCTCCAGTACTGCGGCGGCGCGCTTCACAGACTGCCATATTTGCGCTTAGCAACGGGTGCCCGTTGGTATACGGAAAGCAGAGCGATCCATGCTTTTGAGTTGGTTCTGCGCAAAAGCTAGCACGCATTATTCATCGCCTCATTGTTACGGGAGGCTATTAATGTTGTTTGAAAGACTTCTGTAGCTTAACAGTGCGTCAGATGTTTTTCGGGGGCATATACGTGCCGAAACACCAATTTCGAAGGCTTCCTATAAGTATTGCGAACGGGCTGACGAGATTTTCTGTCAGATAGACGAGTTAAACGGCCTCGCGGTCATGAACAACGAAAAAAAGCGATATAACGAACACACTGCCGACACTGTCACAGTCTCGCTAAACTTAACGCCAAAAACTCTTCAAGAACGATTAGGCTCGCAACGACAACACGCACGCGTCTGCATCATTAAATGCGCTGCGGCGGCACCCGTTCTAACCGTTATTTATTTATAATATTTTTCCGGGTTTCTGCGTGCGAACGTCAGCAACGGGTGGCACCTCATTTTCCCGCTCTCGTCAACGAAGCATTGCAGGAACGCGTTCCGTCAGCTGTCCGGTCTTGTATGGTAACCTGCCAGTCGATGCCACAACGCGGCTCGCCGAGCCTTACTTTCTCCCTCTACAAGCTCCCCTTTCCGTTTAGTGGCGCCACCGTTTCAGGTTTGCATGTTCTGATGCTCGGAATTACGTCAATTCAAGCAGCCCAGAAAGAGTAGCCGCATGCATTAGTAGTCTCGCCACAAACTTTGTCACTTTGTAAGGACAAGTGTTGTAAGAATAATTGTTATGGTTTCGCTGCAGAAACAGGTGCGCGGTCCTTTCGTCTTTCCAAAATTGAGATGATTGAGGGTCCTGACTGATTCCGGACATCCATTCAGGGTAGACGGCATGAATGGATGCTACGCACCTTCAGTACCTTTAATGTTCTGCGCCAGCGGCCGGGTGGGTCGCGGCCGAAACAGCGTAACATGCGGCAGCGCTTTCCTCATAGAGACGTCCATGACTCCAAAATGGCGGCACGCGAATTTCCGTATCATTGGCAGCACGGGAACATTTCTCGCGAACGGTAGTGGAGCCTTTTGTAACCGAAATAAAATATAAATCGGACCACGAAGAATGACGCCAAATTTTAAATCTGTCCGATTCTCCGAAAAATGGAGGGAATCCGAAATCGAACGCAATCTGTGGGAGTGCGCGAAGTGAGAAGATGATTAGATGAAGAGTGTTGAATAATAGGTGTGAGGAAAGTAAGGATAGAAACGTAATTTTGTCATTTACGGGAAGAAATAGCGAATATCAGAGATGAAAACGCCACTTCTGAACGCGTCTCCCGATATTGGTGGTGACAGATTCCCTCGTTTATGCACGGCGGTATTTTTTTGTTTAGGGCTGCCGCTTTTTGGTTTGCGCTTTCAGAACTCCCATTAGGAGTCATGCTGGAGCCCTTTCCGCAATTCTGTTGTCGGCGGTGTAGAAGTCCATGTTATTTAGGCTTGACAAATGGTGCTAAAAATGCTTGCTCAAGGAAAGATTCATTCAGCAAGAAGTGGAAACGGTGCTTAACATCTCCGCTGCCATATCATAACCTTTCATCAGACGTGCTGCTGCGCATACCGGGTGCCACAAAACCATTTTTTTTTTTTCCTTCAAAACACGGTGTTCGTACTTCTTACTTAAAATGGCTTTCCTCTGTTCTCTCCTTGCTTGCGTTCTTCCTATTCTCCAGTGGTAGGGGTGGTGCGGCCCAAACCCCTCGCATCGTCCTCTGCAGAGCCTCCTGTGCCGCAGTGGGCCATCGCCGTCATCGTCATTGCCACAGCATCTCTCATCTTCATTGTCCTCTTCGGAGCCGTCACGGTGAGTGCTTCAACAATACTTGTCCTATCGAGGAGCATCCCAGGAAAGGGGTTGGTGCACGCGAAGCGCAACGTGACGCTGGCGGTAACACTGGACGTTCCACGTCCGCCGCTATGGTTGAGGGTGGCGCTGGTGAACACTATCAAGGTTCGTATACAGACAACATTAATACCCAAGAAAGTAGCAGGGGGGACAGCGGCCGATGTAGCTCAGTTGGAAGAGCACCGGACGCCATATTCGGAGGTCGTGGGTTCGGTCCCCACCATCGGCACATTGTTTTTTCTTCTACTTTGTGTTTAATTATCTTTCCCCTAAACATATTACATTACTAATTTCTGTGCTTATCCAAGTAAAAAAAAAAACGACACAAAATACAATCCCTAATGCTTTCCTTGGCCTCGCCGACTGTTGGCTTCTTTCCTTCATGTCTTATAACGAGCACCCTCATTTCCCCTTCATATATATATTATGAGGGGCGTATTATTTCAGCCTCTCACATGAATAAATCATCTAACTATGCACTTTCTGACCTTAACTTATTTCTTGCCCTCTGGTGGTATTTATGGGCCGAGGTCACCACTTCAAGCTTACCTTTGATCATTTGCTTTACTCAGGCCACCAATACGCACTAGATGAAAAGATTCTTGGGTTCGAACCCTACCGCCAGCGGGTGCGTTTCGATGAAACGGAGATGTGTTTGTGTGCTGTGCGATGTCAGTGCACATTAAAGATCCCCAGGTGGTCAAAATTACTCCAGAGCCCTCCACTAAGGCTCCTTTTTCTCTCTTTTCATTTTCCTTGCTTGCTTGCTTCCTTCCTTCCTTGCATCCTTCCTTCCTTGCTTCCTTCCTTCCTTGCTTCCTTCCTTCCTTGCTTCCTTCCTTCCTTGCTTCCTTCCTTCCTTGCTTCCTTCCTTCCTTGCTTCCTTCCTTCCTTCCTTGCTTCCTTCCTTCCTTGCTTCCTTCCTTCCTTCCTTCCTTCCTTCCTTCCTTCCTTCCTTCCTTCCTTGCTTTCTTTCTTTCTTCCTTTCTTCCTTTCTTCCTTTCTTCCTTTCTTCCTTTCTCTCTTTCTTTCTTTCTCTCTTTCTTCCTTTCTTCCTTTCTTCCTTTCTTCCTTTCTCTCTTTCTCTCTTTCTCTCTTTCTCTCTTTCTTTCTTTCTTTCTTTCTTTCTTTCTTTCTTTCTTTCTTTCTTTCTTTCTTTCTTTCTTTCTTTCTTTCTTTCTTTCTTTCTTTCTTCCTCCCTCCCTCCCTCCCTCCCTCCCTCCCTCGCGGCTCGGTTTAGGGGTTAACGGCAAAAGTGTGGCAGAAACTGCGCCTTCTCTTTCCAGTAAACGTACTTAATTTAATTCCTTAAACTTGTGGCGGCAGCACATAAATACCGCTACAGGGCAACAACAACAGAGGCTGTCAATGTCAAAAAGCACACTGCTAGATGACTTAATCTTGTGGAACTGAAATAATATGCCGCTTATAAGAACCCAGATTTAATACAGGTAATTTGATCTCCCTTATAAGCTTGGAGAACAAAACTCCTCTCACTTTGGCTTGTACGTCAGAAAACAAATAAATAAAAATAATTCAACTTAAGTAAGCCTATTGAAAAAGCTGCCATGGTTTGACTGGAGCTGGTTTGTTAACTTTCGTGGCGCGATGTCACCCATGCTTGTTTGGAATAGTAACTAGTAAAAATCGTACCCTCATATTTTGTGCTCACACTTTACTTGCCTCTTAAAAAATTCCTGGCAAAGCATGCGCCGGGGAACCGTGGCGCTTGAAAGCGAAGCGTAAGGAGACAAGAATGCCAACATTGCTAAAACGTTTACCGAATTTTTTTCTGCTCAAAGGGGTTAAGCTTGTATGCGTAATAACTGCGCCCTCTGCTGCTCCCTATGAACGGTAGCACAAGTACATTGGTAACTGCAACGACTATATTTTCTTCGCTAGCTTCCCAACGCTGAAGCGTCCTTTGAACCACGCATGAGGAGAAGTACAAATAAAATTACCACGATTATTCTTTCCATCGTGCACATTTCAGTATAATGCTGAATTTTATTATCGCAAAATATTGTTCGGTGCGCTTCAACATTATAATTTCCCACATGGCATAATTCAACCGCGTTACACTTCATAACCCCGTCTCCAGTTGTAGGTTGTTACGAACTCTGTGCCTGTTTGATATAAAGAGGAGTGCCCCGTTTGCGAGAGCAACGCGCCAGAGCTTACGCTCAAAAATCTGAATAACTTACTTGCGTTTAGCCTCATCTAGGTGCAATGCCAGCATTCGCCGGTCCTTGCGAGCGGGACGAGAAGGTAGGGCTATTTCCTGAGAAGAGCGACTTTAAAAACCAAGACAGCTTCACGTCATGACGAGATTTCCGCACTCGCAGCGTCCGAAGTTTAGTCATTTTGTTTTGAATTTTTTTATTGCTCTTCTCAAAGCGATCAAAGATAAGTCGGGTAAAATATGGCCTTCCCTCAGCCCGCAAGCTTTTGTTTCAGACATCGCGCCTTTTGCGATGCGCCCGTATACTTTAGCGCACGTGTTTCAACAGTGAAGGGCAGTGGGAAGGCAACAACGCGGGCAAGAAATAGAAATTCAGAAAGTGGTCACACTACTCGAAGACCGCTTTTGCTTCTCGTATATTTCGTGGCGCGCGTTGAAGAGGAGAAATAAACGGGTGGGTGAGGACTACGCTGGGGTTTTCACTCGTTCTGCCTGTTTTCTCGAGCGAGAGCCGGGGATTTTCATCCGGAAGTTGGTGCTCTTTAAGGCTCGCGCTTCCCGCCAACTCGGGGCCTGGGTTCAATGTTCCCCATCTTCCGGAGACTCCTCGCCAACATCCCTCTACTGTCAAGACCAAAGAAACTACTATTTTTTTGTGCGCAGCCATCACTTCCCATGCCTTGCCTTTTATCTATTTTCGGTGTTTTTCTGCATCCGGTCTCTGTTCATGCTTTCTTCCGCTCTTCAGTGGCTTCTTTCCGGCTCAGAGAAGTATTTTGTTACGTGATCTATAGTTTTATTTTGTCTAGACTATATTTATGTTTCTTTTTATTTATTTTTTTTTTGACACCTTTCCGCTTTGTTCGGAAGTTTCTAGTTCGTTCTATTGTATTAAAACAACTCTCGCTGAAGAGGTATACCCCACTGCATATATAAATGACGTGCGCCACGTCAGGATGGAAAACAGAATAAAAATATTTTCGTTTTAGATACCATGTGTCTGGTCTTAACAATGAGCTAAAGTTGTCGCCCACGCTGAAGATTATAAATTTTGCTTCTTGTTGTTTTACTTACTGCCTGCGCGTGTCTACCTTTGCGCTTATGTATTTGAACGTCTAGGACTGCGCGGTGGACGCACGTAAATTATTAAAGAACCTCATCAATCTCTAATTTTTGTCCTATTACTGCTATAGCGTTCGAGAGCTCCTGCCGGAGAAAATTCGGCGCCTTCCGTCCGGTGTCCGTCGAAAACAAGGATTCGAGATTGTGAAACTGAAGCCTATAAATTAGAGGCTGGCTAAAAACGAACTCGAGCGTGGCAGTGGGGATCCTGCAACAGATGTACTTCAGAAAATCAAAAACTTTTAATAATGTAGTGCTATTTACGGGTGTTGGACATCCAGTCAAAATTCTAAGTGTGCCGAACGAGCACTCTACACGCAGTGCATGAATTTTTTCTTTCTTTTAGCAACTTCTTTCATGTGGAACATTTTTTAGGAACGAAACTCAAATAGCTCATGGCTCAAGTCGCCGGGCTGTATAATGCTCGTTGGTCCAAGCGTGTTAGAAGAGAGCCTAAAGAAACCCTTTCAGTGTTTGTGTCAAGTAGGAGCCTGTGTATGGGTACTGCCGTGGCGTACAACAAAAAGAAGCAAAGGCGCGGTCGCATTCCTCTATATTTTTTTGTGCCATCTTCCATCCACATTCTATGTTTATTATTCAGCTTCAATTGACTGGCTTCTCTTTGCGGGTCAGATAACAGCAAACCTGCAAGATGTGTGATGAAGTAATGGATGCATAATGCAGGTACCGTCGGGAGGTTCCAAAGGGCTCACGACGGGTTTCCCTACTTGAAAGTGTACATGTGCGCAAGTGTTCTCACTTTCGTACGAGTTTCTTTGTGTATGTATGTATGTGAGGCGGAAAAAGGGGAGGGGAGGGGGGGAAGGGGGTCATATTGACATTATCTAGCGCCAGTACCGACACAGTAGCACAAGCAGCCCTCTCAGTACCATTGAGATCTCTTCTTTCGTTCTTCTCCTGATACTTTGGCCTCTTGCAGATCTACGGTCGCACTGCTGAGCGGCGAAAGTACAGCAGCCGGTTGCAAGATGACGACCTGGAGAACGTAACGTCATCTCCCAGCAAGGATTGGGAGAGCAAGCTAGCGGCGTCGTACGAGAACTTCGCTGCAGACAGCGTTTACGACACCGAGGACCTGCACTCGCCGCCGCCTCACGATCCGTTCCATTTCGATGAACGGTACAAGGTAATAATGGGCCAGCCTCGGGAATACAGTGTACAGACGCGTGTCGGTTTCATGTTAATATCGGCAAAAGATACGTAGCATAAATAAATTGTACATATATATATATATATATATATATATATATATATATATATACACATACATATATAGGCTTACTGCAATGCCTTGAAGTAACTACAACCGCTAAATAATTTTTACTTACAGGTCTGTTGAAACACGAACAGAATTTTCAGGATAGGCAATTCCGGATGATGGAAAGGAATAAGCAAGGCAAAATGGGAGGCTCGCATCTATTGGCCTTTTAGCCATGGACCAAATTCACGCGCAAAATGTTGTTCTTTGTGCGGTCCTTCTTGTGAAGCGTGCGATCCTCCTGATGTAGGGTCTGGCTGTGAGATAAGGTAGTAACGATCGCTTTCGTGCGAAATTTACTTTGCTTTGGGACTGGTTTGTTCTGCGGTTCAACAGCGGGTTTAAAGATGTATGGCTTTGAAAAAACGGGATACTCATTATTCCGGAAGGTGTTCATCATTAGTAATAAAATCTCGGCCACCGAAGACAGGAAGTAAGAGGCGCGACGAAGAACAAGCAACCCGTGACGATAAATACTAACGAAATATCTGGACACGCTAAAAAGCATTTACGAGTGAGTACAGATGTGTGCTAGTTAATGCTTAAGGAACTTTCGAATACATACTTTTAAGGTGGAAGCTTTTTATAATTCATGACTCGCCGGCGTGCCCATGCGTGTGTCCGTTAGTCTCCGGCCGCTGTCAATCATCTTCGGAAGGATTAGGATGGTTTCAGTACTAACCGTCCGTTAATGAATCAAGGGTGTATTAGTATGGGTATGAATATTAGTTGACGATAATTAGTTAATTGCTCAATGATAATGCGTTAATTAGTCGCTGATTATAATAAGTTAATTAGTTACGCACTGCGCATGCGTTGTGTCCTCGTGCGCGAGCCTCTACCGACACCTATTAGCAAACACAACTGCTCATGCGCAATGACTTCATACTTGCGCAATCGGTTTTCGCCTCTGCGCACTTTAGGTCGTCAAAGTGCCCCCTAAATTTTTTTTTTGGCGAAGAAATGTTATTGTTTGTGGGATTTAACGTCCCAAAGAGACTCAGGCTATGAGAGGCGCCGCAATGCTGGGCTCCGGAAATTTAGACCACCTGGGTTTCTTTAATGTGCACTGACATGGACAGCAGATGGGTGTCTTGCTTTTAGCCTTCATCGAAGGGCGGCCGCCGCGCCCGGGAATCGATCCCGTATCCTCTGTAGTCGAGCTCACTAACCACTGCAGCGCCACGGCGTGAGCCGAGCGCCGTGTTCCCTGCATCCTTTAATCCCGTCCCTGTCTTTTATGTAGGTTACTTTGATGTAACGATTAATTGCCTTCATTTAGTGTGTGCTGAAGCGACCACAGAACCGAAAGCGTTGGCATGCGCCCGTTTGAAGCCATTAGATGGGGCCCAAAGACTTACAGTATAGTATAATAATTCGAAAGTAACCTTTACCACGGCTCAGTCTTTATTTGCTAGCGTTGTGTCAGCGCTGCAGATGTTTCCCACTCTCAGAAACACAAACTTGTTAACTTTAATCTTAGAACTGTTGTTTGAGCATAGATTTTTGACATTCACTCTGCTCTGCTCACTCCTTCCTTTTCATGCAGGCTTGGTAGAAGGATCTCGAGGTAATGCTTTCTTGGATCATTTTCGCATGCTTTCAAGCGCGTAATTCTTTTCTGGCGATTTTCTTTTACTGAAAACAAGTGCAAGCGTAAAGTTCTTTTGTGCTATACTTTTTTTCCTATTACCGCCGAGGTTGAAACGTTAAATGTATCATACCAACAAGACCTAAGTCACTGACCATACATTCGTAGTCATCATCTTCATCTGTTTCTTTGGTTGGGGGGTTTCCTTGTGTCTCAAAGCGCAGGTATTATCTTTGTGCTTAGAACACGTTGGTCAGCCCGGTGCTTGAGACTTAACGGGAAGCATATACATTTGCTTATGCGTGCCAAGTTAATTAACTATTTTTGTTTTTTATTTCAGTGTTTATTTCAGAGCAGATTGTTAATAAAATATAAAAATTTCGCTTTTAATAAAATGCGTGAGAGTTTTGGTAGATGGTTCTATAAACGTGTATGCAGTCTTGTTAGATGCAATTGAGCTTGAGAGAGATAAATGAACCGAGCTGTGGCATCAATTCGTTGCAATATTTTGTATTTTTTTAATTTCAGTCTGAAAAACTTTAAGCCGAAACTTTTTCAGTATAAGAAAGGCCACGTTTATGGGTTATTTATTCACTGTTCCAGAAAATAGTCCCAATAAGCCCATAATGAAACGATAGATGATAGGCACAGCTGGTCTGTCGTTAGATCCTTGATCTAATGACATTGCATCTACGATATGGGTGATTTCCCTTTGCGTATTGTATGCGTTCGCTTGATAGCATTATTATCAAGTAACGGCGCTCGTCGTGTGCTGCTGCTTTTGCGCTCCAGTCAGACGTCAAGTGCAAACGCCCTCTTGACCGTCGCAGTTCTCTCCGCCCTATTCCAAGAAAAGAACGCTAGTGTTCTCATCATTGATCATGTCGAATTGAACTTATACTATTAATGAACTCTACGAACTAAGAAACGTTATTGAACTGCTGTTGAAGGTGAAATGAATTATTTTTATAATCAAAGATGCTCCTCTGCCGCATTTTGTGTTTCGTATTTCGATTGTTATGCGCCTGCCTTAAGTGTGTGTTCCCAGTGGTCCTATCTCGTTTCTTATAAATTGATACCCATTTTTTAAGCCATTCTAGTAATCATCGTTGCTGTCAGTGATGCTATAATTTTGAAGCAGTTGAAGTATATTCGGTTTATTTGAGCATTGAAGAACTCTTATATGAGCTTAAGAGTAGTCTTAGGGCGGCAAAAAGAAAGTTGTATGGCGGGTGTACGCCATTGCAGAGTTATTCTTACTATTTTCTTTTGTGTGCATATAGCCAGAAAGGATCTCTAACGGCCATATTATCCACCCTTTTCCCTCACCCCTTTTTTCCAACCCCGTTTTTTCTTTTCTCTACGAAGCGAAAGCAGTACATGATGCAGCTTGAGCTCGAGCGGCAACAGAAGGAAGAGCAACAAGAAAAGAAACAGCAAAAGCAACAGCAGCACCACAAGCACCATCAAAACCACGAACAAGAACAGCGGCGGCATCAGCAACGTTGGTGGCAGCGTCACAAGCAGCGACATCACCGCCAACAACAACAGCAACAGCAGCAGCAGCAGCAACAGCAGCAGCAGTATCAGCATCAGCAGCAATTGCTGCAGCATCAGCAGCACAAGGACGCAAAGCAAGACGAGCACTACAGGCGGGAGCTGGAACAAAAGGCTCGAATCGAGGCCACTCTGAATGCTCAGGACACGTGGCGAAACAAGTGGGGCGTTCTGGTCAACAAGCTTCCTCTGCACGCACGGGACACCGCCTTCTGAGTCGCAGCATTTCCGCGTGCATTTGTACAGGTTCTCTCACCCGCTCAGCGCGTAATCCTTCACCCCCGTTTCTCGCAGCCCGCTCCCAGGGGCGGTCGATCGTTCCTACGCATGGAGGAAGGAAAGGAATAGGAGTGGAGCCTTGATACTAGTTGAGATTATCCGGCTGGCCCCTGTACTGTGAAGGCTTAGACTTCATCGGTCCGTGTAAATTAGCGAATTTCTGCGCCATCTGTGCCATTTAATTAAGGCCAAAACTGCAATAGAATTGGAGAAATGCCGACCAGGTGTATCGGAGGGGATGCTTTCATCTGGTACTCTGAATGTGGCCCGCAGCAGATGTCTGCCATCGTGATCAGATTTTTTTTTTTTTTTCATAAGCGCGGTTACGCGGGCCCGGAATTATCTACTGTAAATCTCTAAATTCGCAAAATTTTTTGTTTATATTTTTTCACATCTATGAAACACAAAAATGAGTGGATTCGTGACTTATAGCGTATTTTCTGTAAAGCGCTCGGCAGAAAGGCTCCTCCAAACCTGCTCCTTCTCCATTTTCCTACCCTTCGGCGGTGTGCCTGGGACCCCCGCCACCGGCCTTATACACTCACGAATACTCACGGGACGTCGCGCTGCCTCCTTCAAGGTCGTTCCAAGAGTCCGGACCTATCGCTGTTTCAGCGATTGTTGTTTGCTTTCGAAGAGCTCTGAAACGGGACGCAAAGTTGGCACGATTATGGACTCATTGTGGGGCTTTCTGCGTATGGTAAGCTGTGATTATATATGTAGTGGTGCATTATGTTAGCATTGGCGGTAGGTTATGCAACTCAAGTAATAATTCGGCTGTATAACCAACGCTCTTTAGTAGCTGGCTACCGTTTTTCTTTTTTCACAGTAGTCAGGAATCTAAATCATTTCTCGCTAGACGCACGTGACTGTGTTGATTAACTTGTTATGCTATTCCGTTTGTAGCATGCGTTCAACAGCCAGCCCTTGTGATTATCAATCGGAGAAAAAGCGTTACGTTGAGCGACGGGAATATGTTTTGGTAGACTAGACCTGCCCTTGTATATTGCTGCAGCAAACCATCTATCAAATGCACCCTAAAAATTATTTCACTTGTCTACAGCTTTATTACATAGCTGCACTAGACTCGCTAAATCTGTTACATAATTTGCTCTCAGAACAGCGTACAAAGCTAAAGGCTTCGCGCGCGAAGATAGCAATACCGAAAATTAAATCAGTCACGAAGCTAAAGCATACTTTCTGAATGCGCCCAGCTAGCTGCCTGCGTTTATAAGTTTGTGATGTAAGATTCATTTTCTACGATGTGACAATGCAACCCCTTGCGAACGCATTTTGAAGTATAAGGTGTTCATAACATATTTCTTGTTATTACAAACCTGCCTTCGAAAAATCATCTGCCAACTTGTGTTTTCATTTGCTATCTTTGTTCGCATAAACGATGCACTTATGAGTCGTCCGAAAGGTTTGTAGCTGTTAGACTCTGCGACTGATAAATAGCCGAATGCATAAAGCCCTGCAATGAGGAAACCTACGTGCTGGCCACACTGATACCGTGGCCCAAGTCTTTTGGCAGCATTTATAATTCTAATCAACCCTTGTGTGTGCTTGAAAGTCGTGTTTTAGCTCAACTCTGAACACGTGCTACGCATATAGACATCCACAGTACTTAAGAACACAGAAAACATCTTATTTTACTTACTGAAGTTTGCTGCACGAAGTTGTCAACATTTAATAGAATCTGAAAGGACCTTTTCTGGTCTTCGATTATCACGTCTGCAGGTGACATGCACTCCGCATCATGACAGTCGAATGCTGCATTATTATCTACGCCTAGTCTTCAGTGTGTTTGTTGGCGCTACAGTGTTCAATGAAAAATATTGCTTGCAAAACGGACCGGATAAAATACGTGGCATTCAAGAGTTATTTGTGTGACATTTGGGCTACATGATGTCCCTCCACACTATTCCTTTATCTGCGAATCCGCAGCATAGCTAAGGCAG
Organism: Amblyomma maculatum; assembly: GCF_055883805.1. NCBI lineage: Eukaryota > Metazoa > Arthropoda > Arachnida > Ixodida > Ixodidae > Amblyomma > Amblyomma maculatum. The sequence goes on along the minus strand of NC_139349.1, from coordinate 19,024,757 downwards.
CTGTCAAAATTTGCCATGGATTTTCATTATCTCTCCATCAACATCTAATCCTCAGAGATCAAAAGGTGGATATCCTGAGTTATGTTCCCTACCTGCTGTTCAACGAGAGGCGGCAATTTGGCTGGTTTTCTGATGGCATACCTCTTATCTAACTGAGAAATCTAAACGCATGCATTTTCCCCATGACATGAAACATGATTGCAGCATCCATGAATGCTCTTTAAACACCCGTTGACAAAATACGGCTCAAAGCAAAGCCTCCACACATTCACTGTTAAGCGAGGAGAAGTCGGCCGAGAGGAAAGAGCGAGAATCTTCTGCTACAGGGAAGTCGAGGAAATTTTTAGGAAGAACCATGAACACTTAAACATCCCTTGCTCCCCTTTTCTGGCGATTCTTTATTGCGGTATAAAGTATGGCAGTAGGCTGTTTTTAACAGCAAGATTTTCACACAAACGGTGCATGCGTATAGCTCCCTCTCCCCCTTTCCCACATCAGGCTATACCCGTCTGATATTTGAGCTGGAACGAGACTCCAGCCTATTGCGAAGTGTATTTCACCTGCTGCTGTGACATTTGTCATCGTAAAGCTTTTGCATAACATTTGCATAAGGCTAGCATGACCAGGCCTTTGTTATCTGCTCTCAGCTTACCGCAGCTTACTTGAAAGTTACCTTGTCTTTGGGTGACCTTCGGCCGGCTAATTGGTTCCAGTTTCTACCATGACGCACTGCTTTCTCGCCTGCCTGTGCTTAAGGCACTGCCGTAGCAGTAAAGAAAAAAAAAGACACCTTGCCTTGACCACAGTTTTCTTTGTCTTTTTAGACACTAAATAGTGCATAACAAGGCTGTCTGTAAAAGGTCGCTTTTGCGTCAGCAAACTTCATAGCTAAGAACGTGTAGTCACGATACAGAATATGTTTCCCTAAAACTTCACTGCATCGTGTTTCGGTGAGAGAAGTGCACATACCAAACAGTGTTTGTCCTTCTTGAAACCTATGTGAAAATATAAAACATGCGGAAGTGTAGTAATAGCCTTACATAATATGTGCATTACGCTTGATGTTGAAGCTGTTAAATCAACCACACATCTTGCCTGGGTGACGGCGAAGAGGGATGGCGAAGATCACTTTTCTTGTTTGTTCTTCAGCCTCCTACTGTAAAAATGGCTGGCTAAAATGTGTGGTCCTTAATGTGAGTTACAATCAAGAAGCCACACTCTGAAATAACAGGTGTGTTTGAGCTATTTATATCTCTATTTCATAGAAAGTGTAATAATTACTTGCGCGCTTCTTCGTCCACTTAACAAAGCATGCCTCATAACTGATTTGTACAGCCACTCTAGCGTGTAGAAATCATATTTGCCGAGATCTCAAGGCAGGAAGGTGCTACTACCAACCTTGAGTCTATTTTTGCATGAGTCATGCTATTTATTGCTTTTATACTTTAGGTTTGAATGCCTAAGTAGTTTATCTTGTTTGCTGTTTCTTGTTTTCGTCATCATCGCCACACTCACTTGTAATACACACACTGTAGTCGCGCACACGTGGATCTAGTACGTAGTCTGTAAATTCAGCAAGTCACTGTTTCTTAAGTAGACGAGCAGACACCACCATGATCAAGCCCTCCAAGAATCTATCACAATTTAAGCATCTGATAAGTGTAAAAATATACATATTTTCCTATCTAACGTCGCAAGAAATAAAAACTTGTATACACGCTTCGGCAAGCAGCGCATTCCACAACACAGTAGTACAGCGTCCTTTTCCACTTCGGCAGTAAAAGTAATCTTTCAGTGATGATTAAAATAGTTCTTATGTAAAAAATATTTAGCAGTAGGTATTTTCGCAAGTCGTAAGCGAGAGCTTAGAGCTTGAAGCAATAGTTTTTGTTAAGAAAAACATTATTTGAGCGCTCTTTTTTTTTCTCGTCGTTCGATATTGACACGAACATCTTGTATCCTGCGAAATACAACTATATATATATATTGGTGGAACACGAAACTAAGCATATCTTGTACTGCTGTTATATTATAAAGAAATAATTCAAAGCCTCCTGATGGAGATATATTTTATCGCGATCTGTAAGTTTACTGGCGGGACATTAAAAAAATGTTTTCAAGTCATCTGCCAAGCATGCCTTCTATATTAGGTTACTATAGGTTTGCTTTATTTTTCGCATAAGGTTCTTGATACTCCGGGCAGTAAGGGCATCTGTAAAATGGCGCATGGCATATTTCGCAACATAAAAATCATGCAGAGAGTTTATCGCAAACGAGCTGTAGTTTGTAGGAGCAGAGAACGGTTCTCAAAACGTAAAGACAACAGTGGTGTTGGAGGGACACTCAAGGACAGATAATATGCTAGTCAGGATGCACTCAGTGATCACTGCTCTTAAACATTTCCCGAGATTTTTTTTTTCTAATATATCCTACTGTGTGTTTTGTGAGCAATCATGAACATAAATATGCCGTTAGACTGTAACATAACCTGTGTATTTCGTTGGCTGAAAGAAGCTGACATGGCGGCCCAGTTTCTAATGCCTTCACCTTCCGGTGCTCAACACCGTTTGTGTTGTTTAATTGTCTGTGTGAGCTGTTTTGTTTTGTTTATCGAAATACATTGTGCATTGTTGCCCAAGCATTTGTTTCTTTACTTTATTTTGACTTTAGTATCGCCTTATGAAGGATTTGCTGATGTATTTTGTGGTGAAAAAAAAAAACTTCGTTTTTGGTGTGCAGCGTCATGCAAAAACTTCTTTTTGCCACCAGCAAAGGATGTTTCTGGCTTTTAAAAAGAACACACGGAGCATTCGGAACAAAATATGGTCATACGCTGCATCTCAGCTGCTGCGACAATTCAAAATTTATAATAAAGCTGATTGAAAATTTAGCCTGGGACATCACGACAGTGACTGCCAGGCTAAATCTTCCTATCTGTTATAACAATAACGGATAGGAATTGTTATAGCATTGTTATAGTAATGCATCCTATCTGTCGTGTTATAACAAGCGCAACAGATAGAAGGCTTTGCCTGCAAAATGGCCAACGCCAGGAATCTTGCAGAGAAAATTTCTTCTCATCGTGCTTTTGCATGTACTAAAGCGGTATTTATTGTTTCAAAGATATGTTTTGAGGCAGAATGGCTAATATGGGAAAACGTGCTTGCCTCTACACTTCCTTGAAAAGCGTCAGAGCAACCAGGACATAATCTATAACAGGCTTCTCATTTTGTTGCGTATCATTCAAACAGACCGTAAAATGCTATACAAACTTGAATAGCCTCGTAGAAATGCATCTCAACTTGGTCTTATTCCATAGTTTTCATGCTAGATGTACTTGACAACATGCACTCTAAACGAACGAAAGCAAAAAATCGCTTCTTGATGCTCGACTGCATTCCAGTTATTTTTCAATAGCTGCGCGCGAAATCATGCTCGGCAGGTCCTTACAGCCAGAACCGAACCAAGCTGATGAAGCAGATTTGGTCCTTTAATCAGTAATTTAATTGGTGATTGTGGTATACTGCCCAGTGCCCACCTCGTTGGATTTGAACAGTACCAGTCTAGAAATTATACTTGGCACTCTTACATGCATAAGGCAAGTAAAGGCAAGTAAACAAAAAATAATGGCAGCATATGTTTTCCGAAGCATGATGTTACTGCTTATGCTAGGCGGTTTTAACAGGCAAAAATCTCGCGATGAGTGGTGCGGGGCCCTGCGCGATCTCCTACGGCGTGAGCACGTCACACAATAGAGCATGCACAGAAGTATATACCTTCTCAGGGATACCGACAGATCTTCGATCCCATTTATTCTTTTCATTTTCAAATGACCATGCCACAAATATTGTGCAGAGTGTGATGTTCTACCAAGCAACAAAAGAAAGTCAGTAGCCTGGGCACACGTACTCTCGGGGCACAATTTAACTGTAGAAACAAAATTGAGAAAGGAAGATCATATCACCCATGCACTCGCATGTTCTTCCTCTCTTCTGCCACATGCTAAGGCACTGCAATTTAGCGCCCAGTCTCCGACATTCAAAGTTGGACTAAAACGAAAGTCACAATTATTCTAGTCTCACTAGCGCTAGTGCCTCCCACAACATTTTAGAGGAGGATGTGGCGCCTGAGTGTTCAACACAAAGGACATTGCCTAGTTTTTTACACTGCACCTTCCAGCTTTGATTTCTCGCACGCACCGGCGCATTCTTGCTTTAGACATGCGAGTGGTGCCGCTGTAACCATTCCTGCTCCTCACAGTGTGGAAATGGTGTGTTGAAAGCAGAGCTTGACACTTCTAAAAACACGGCCTGTATTTGTGTTTTGTACCACATGCTTACATTTTCTCAAATATATATATCCTGCTTCTGAGAACCTGGTCTGTGGTTTTGTCTGCTCTCTTCTATTAGTTTTATGCACATGGCATGCATCAGTGAACTATTCCAAAAAGAAAAAAAGAACCATTTATGCTTCATTAAGAGCGAAGTAGTGACGACGGTTGTTCTGACGCTCCTCAATCTCGACGTTGTCCCTGAAAGGATCCGCTCTTATGCACATATGGACTGCGAGACTACTGGTGTTGTATTCATATATGGAAGCACCTGCTCAATACTAGGAACTGAATGTTCTTGTGCTATTCTAAAACATAATTTATACTTTAAGCCGTACTGGAAGCCATATTTTTCGTAGATGTGAGCAGGCGGGATGGGGTGTTAGACCTACTCCTCCCGTTCACAAACCTCAAGGTCCATGGACGGTGCAACTTTCGCGCTGTGCTGCAAACATCGTCGCTTTGAACGTCATTCCCACGCACGAGAACAGTACGCTGTCATCGCAGCTGATCAAGCCTCGCGTAAAACTGCAACACACTCTCGCTCTGTGCAGTAAACATTGCCACCTTCATCAAGTTCCGATTGCCGCACACTTTCACAATGTGCGTTTAATATCGGCGTCTTCAGGATGTTGCATGTGGGGCGCTCCTTCATTTAACTCAGGTGAACACGCCATGCACGTACACCATCTTTCTAGAGACAGCGACCACAGCCATGCTAGATAGGGTGCCGAGACTATCAAACAACTTGAAGTCAGACTAGCAATTGCTGAGAAGCTTAGCAAGAGCGGAAGCGAGTCAATATCGAAGCTGCAACATCGATGGCAGCCGATGGCTGAAGCTCCTGAAACTTCGTTCAATGATAGTTGAGCTTCTACAATTTTTAGTCACACCTGGGCCGGCTTGCACGATAAAGTCCGAGCTAAGTCCAGACTTAAAGGGTGTCTCTAGAAAGACCACGCTTATTTGAGACAGCTCGTGTTCCGAACGTCGAACGCTTCGGGTTCATGTTCACCAGAGTGGCTTCCCAGAACGGCCTCAGCACCCACTTGGGGCATTTTTCCTTGTAACACAATCTTAAGCCGCAAAAAGCAATGGCACGGATTTTACACAACGCAAAATTGACGGAATGTGTACATCTTACAGCAGGGACAGTGCCAGCGCATCCCTGTATTTCCCTCATTTCTCTACTTAGACACCTGGCGTCCTTGTGTCTTAACCAAGACAGCACTAGAGTCGTAATCATACAAGCGACTTATTCAAGTCAGGACTGAAGCCCAGTCTTGACTCCAATCTTAAGCGGCCATGCTAGTGGCCTATTCTTTAGACTCCAGTTAAGTCTGGACTTAGCTAAGACAGTCTTAAGATTGTTTTGTGCAAGCGGGCCCTGGTTCCGAAGCCCAGCACCGGTTATATTAAAAATGTATTTCAAACGACACTTCTGGTAAAAGGTACATAGCAGCCAAAAGACACTGTCACACTTGAATAAAATTTAAGGAGACGACCCAAGCTTAGAACTATCAAAGCACATCCCATACCACTTGCTCAGCTTTTAGGCTTAAACGTAGCAGTTCTGCAATTGATAGCAGAAAGGAAAGTGCAGTAGCGAATACCTTTATTGATGACCCACAAGCAGCGTTCATTCAGCGGCCATTAAGAATGACGATTGCAAACTTCCATTTGAAAGAAAGCTGTCCCTACAAAACATCCTTTAACATGTGGTCGACTGGAACGTATTGAGTTAGAGGTACTTAGGATACAGGGGGTGGTGTGAGTTGTTATAGGATGGTTATTACAGGTTACTACATAAAATCAATTCAAGGTGCCTGACAAGAAATGGAACTGGATTTCGAAAGGTACGTTCAAGTTTGCAGTATCTAGAAACGGACTGATGTTCTTCTCGTAAACATTGATGCCCCTGGTTATTTTTAAAGTAACAAATTAATACCAACCTCTCACTGAAGTGGAGAGCTCCGAATTCATTTTGACAGCATGCGTGTTTCAAAGCCTCCTGAAATTTTCAGGTCATGAACGTGTTCGCATTTCGAACCTATCGAAATGTGGCCGCGACTACCGCAACTGAGCCTGCAGAATCGTGATGAGCAGTTACCGATATTATTTTTGGCTTGAAATCTCCCTTATTTGCTGTATTTGCGATACTCACGCTTTCCTTCAGTTTTACTACTCAGAGAGAGGAAGTTAAGCGTGGAGAATATCAGTTATCCTAATGTCAACAGGCGACGACGAGGCAGTCAGAAGAGCGTCGTGCTGATGGCAGAGTGATGACCTCCTTTCTTCTCTCAGCCCATCGAGTACACCGATCTCTGACCCCCGGTTCACACGAATAAAACAAGGAATGCCGCCATAACCGTAGCAGTGCTGTTAATGAGCCACCAAAAAGTCAAAATCTTCAGTCTAGCCTCTGCAATTTATCAAGCTTGGGCAGCCCACAGGCTACGAGGTAGCTACCAGGAACCTCGCTGCCGACTGGAAGTGGCACCATAGTGATATTGGCTGTCGGCCATGTCAACGAGCCAGCCGGCCTAGACAGCGTTCACAATGGACGCTAATATAACAGCGGCCAAATGCAACGCTTGCAAACTGCCTCGAATTGCTTTCCACGAATGTTACCTTCAAGAACGCTGCTTTTGCGTGCAGCATCGTTTCGTTGCAATGCATGCTTACCTTGGAAATATGTTATTTGGGTGCAAACGAAGCGACGAGAATTTATCGAGAACAACCGCAGACAGCCGCAAACAGGTGATTGCGCTTCTGTATGCTTCGAGACTGCGAGGCGAGTGGTGTAAGTTTGGTCATAAAGCATACATGTAAGCTTCGAGAATTCTTCAAAACCGTGCGCGTGTTGTAATATGTTTCGTTTGGCACCAAGTGAAAGACGTTGCTCGCGCGCTTCTGAGTAAACGACACATGGTGTGCTGAGGTTTTTACGACCGTCGATGGCGCAGTAATTACATAGGAGAGCAGCAATCCCTTGTTATTCGCTCTGATATGAGGCCTTTTGATTTCTGCATGAGTAAATTTATTCTTGTGGGTTACGAGCAGTGAAAAATAAACGTTTCGCTTAATTGTACCTTCTCGCCCGCCGTATTCCCGCGTAAACTCGACATGCATACACCAGCCGGTCGAACGCTTTCCTACAGAAGCGTGTGCACAGTCAACACACCTGTCAGCACGCAGTTCATCACTTCAGACAACGCTCAAGACGACCCAACTCTCCCGTAACCGCGGCGACCTGAGAGGGCGTGCTTACGCCACGCGGAACCCAGCGAAGAGCACATTCGCTCGGTCGGTGTGTTCATCTCTCCACACCTCCGTTACGACCGCGCGGATACCGCGAAGAGCACGTTCGCCTTGTCGGTCTGTTGTCTGTCTATTCACACCACCGTTACGACGGCGCGGAGACTTCGCGCCCCGCGAACCCCGCCTGAGTTATGTCTCCCCTCGAACTTCGGAGAAGAAACGCGAGGACCCGACGCCTCGGGAAGAAGGCATTCGGAGCCGAGACGAGACGAAGCACGGACGCGCACGGAGGCGCACCACATCCAGCCAGGCGACCCTCTGCAGATCAACCGAATCTATTTTTAAGTAATAATAAACAGTTTGATTTTAACTCCTCATCTGGCCTCACTGCTATCACACCATTTAGCAGCATAATATTGATCAGTTCTCTATTACAAATTGAATATGAACAAAAGCGGCCTATTGTGTCTACGCGCCACAGATTCGCTATAGTGAGGGAATACTTGATGAAAAGCATGACTATCCGGCCTATTGTTTCGGCACCTCACGCATTCTACGCTTACATACACGCTGATGGCTATACTGGGAAGCTTTTCTATTTTGTAAGGCTATAAGGCAAGTAAATTGGGACGTGAAATATTTCTGCACATCTTGAAACGTGAAAGATCATATGCTCGCATCGCGCTTCACATGCTGACGACGTACATGCATTTTGCGCGTACTAGCGATTGCAATCTACATCTGCGCTGGCGAATAGCAAGACGCGATACGATGTTCATGAAATGAACATAATATACACAGCGACACGTTCAAAATGCATTACATGTGACACTCATGATGTGCACCTCAGACCAGTCAAAATGAGCGCCTGCGTCGCATTCGAGAATGATGCGGCCACGCCACTTCTAGTCCATGTAAAGTGGGCAGCGCCTGCTCTCACTTGAACACCACATATACGTCGTGTGCTAACTTCCCGAGCGTAGCCTCCATAAAATCGTCCTGATGGGTCTGGTTGCCACCAGACAACCCGAAGCCACCCAACGACAGAAAAACGAACCAGTTCTGGCGGCAGTCGGAAGTGGGCGGAACAACCCGAGAAGCTGTCGTCGAATATGCCCAACCCTGCTGCAAACATAATGGAGGCCTGCGCGGCGTGATCACCATGTCCTGATTCTAAATCCTTTTAACGTATGGTGAAATGGTAGGCGATGGAATCCATCCCCCCCCCCCCCCAACATGATCTAAACTTCACTATTTAGCTATTGTAATGTGTTTCATTCACGGCAGCACAGCTTTTTACGCCCGGCTGTCTAGGCAGGGCGATATAATTCCTAAGAGGGCTTCCACTGGGTTCTGACGATGCTTTATGCGGCAAGGAAGCCAGAGCCGTTTCAAATTGATCCTCGTTGCTTCTAGATCAAGTATCATACACTTCAGACCTACTCACACCTCCACCATGCCACTTTTTTTGATACTTTGTTGGACGAGTTGGTAGTTATTCATTATTAATTTAAAGAGCGCAGACAGCGCGAACACGAAGACAAAGGACAAGACAAGATGCCACAGCTTTTGCTTTGAAAATCTAGTCTCGCAATTCGCCATCCAAACATGACTCATTTACGAGTATGTTTCTTAATGCAAACATTATCATATAGGATCCTAACACTGCCGAAGGCATCCCGGAAGTCAGGAGCTTGGTATGGACGGCCATTTTATTTGTCATATAAAAAAATGCAAGGGATGCACCTAAGTTTCCCTAGGCGTCTTCATTTTAACATTTCTTTTCCTGTCGCCAATTACTCGTATGTTGAGTTGTATAAAATCGGCGTTCCGGGCACGCCTGCTCTCTAGAGTCTGCCACTCACTTAGCTCCCGTCGCAAGTCAGTCCTCGTTGGTGACTGGGAGCAAAATGCCTCACACGTGGCACCGATTGGCGTTTATATGGGGCCCGACAGTACTGCACCGACAACCGTCGCTATAATGACGTCCTATAGTATTTTCTTTCCATGTCTAGTATCACCTGATCAGTAGTAATTCAACAGTTAATCAGCTGATTCCTTTAATGGCGCTCTATTATTAGCATTACTAAATATATTTTTTAATTTTACATATAATATATTTCAGGTTATTTATTAAGTCGCACTTGCTAAAATCACTAATAAATCTGATATGTAATCTTTTTATAATTGTGCTTTGTTTATTTCAATCAATTAACTCGGTAATAAAATGATACAAAGAATAATTATATATTAATTTATACAATTATTTAAACTACCGTCTTGATAATCAGTCGATTTACTCATTGATCGCGCAGTTGGTAATCGACAGTTCAGGAGGACACGCGGTGAAGACAGCCTCTGTCCTGTCTTGATGACAGACCCTGTACACGTCACTAATGATGGAAGAAAAGCTTTTACATCAAAAAACGTTGGTGGGCACTGCATTACTATAAAGGTACAGGATGTGACGCCTCGGTAACCATCATCAAGGCGGAAAAAGCAAAATTGCTTTCTAAAGCATGCTTCACTACACTAAGTCTTATTGAAAGGAGAAACCAACTTTAAAAAAGCTTCGATTTTGCTATTCATTGCTCTCAAATTTTAGCGTCACCAATTTCGGTAAGTGCGCGCAAGAAATTCGGGAGAACTTTTTATGTAAGCTTTTAATGTCACTCGATGCGTACGTATTTCTTTTAGCTCTCGCTCTAATCAAGGCCCATGCAGCACGGGGAGGGGGGGACGGGGGGGAGGGCTTCAGGTTGCATAATTAAAAAGAGAGCTAACATTTATTAGTGAATCGCTGCTTATTTCTAAAACCCTCGATAGAATGAAATACTCTAAAGACTTGAACACCCCGTCTGAAGTAAATCAAGAATAAACATCTAATAAATGAATCAATGGGCTTGCTTCAGAGTCAGATTATCAGACTCAGACTGTAAACAATGTGAACAAACGAAAACCATTTTTCTTTGTGCGTCTGTGTGTGCGCGCTTGTGTGTGTGTGTGTGTGCGTGCACGATGAGCGGTGAGGGAGTGGTGAGAGAGCGTGTGCGTGTGCGCGTGTGGGTGCGTGTGTGGGTGCGTGTGCGTGCACGATGAGCGGTGAGAGAGTGGTGAGAGAGCGTGTGCGTGTGCGCGTGTGGGTGCGTGTGTGGGTGCGTGTGCGTGCACGATGAGCGGTGAGAGAGTGGTGAGAGAGCGTGTGCGTGTGCGCGTGTGGGTGCGTGTGTGGGTGCGTGTGCGTGCACGATGAGCGGTGAGAGAGTGGTGAGAGAGCGTGTGCGTGTGCGCGTGTGGGTGCGTGTGTGGGTGCGTGTGCGTGCACGATGAGCGGTGAGAGAGTGGTGAGAGAGCGTGTGCGTGTGCGCGTGTGGGTGCGTGTGTGGGTGCGTGTGCGTGCACGATGAGCGGTGAGAGAGCGGTGAGAGAGTGGTGAGAGAGCGGTGAGAGAGCGCGCGCGCGCGCGCGTGTGTGCGTGTGTGCGTGCGCGTGTGCGCGTGTGCGCGTGTGTGCGCGTGTGTGTGCGCGTGTGTGTGCGCGTGTGTGTGCGCGCGTGTGTGCGCGCGTGTGTGCGCGCGTGTGTGCGCGTGTGCGTGCGCGCGTGCGTGCGCGCGTGCGTGCGCGCGTGCGTGCGCGTGTGTGCGCGCGTGCGCGCGTGCGTGCGCGTGTGTGCGCGCGTGTGCGTGTGCGTGTGCGTGTGCGTGTGTGTGTGTGTGTGTGTGTGTGTGTGTGTGTGTGTGTGTGTGTGTGTGTGTGTGTGTGTGTGTGTGTGTGTGTGTGTGTGTGTGTGTGTGTGTGTGTGTGTGTGTGTGTGTGTGTGTGTGTGTGTGTGTGTGTGTGTGTGTGTGTGTGTGTGCATATCCTTCTTTCGTTCCAGTTCTACTGCACCTAACATTTTTTGCTTTAAAAATTACTTTAAATACACAACATGCGAAACAAACAAAACATTATTACGTGAAATTGGACAAATTGGTGGGATGCGGGAACGCACAATGGCGGCAGAATTCGGAGCAAAAATAAGCGGAAGCAAGGCAGCGAAAATTGATAGCATAACCGGGTGATAATAGTATTATTATCTGCTTAAGAAATTGGCAAGAACTACAACAATAAATGCAGTATTTAAATTTTAATTTCCTACTCTTACTTAACGCTTTTAGAGAGCAGTGCATTAAAATCGAGGAAAAAGAATAACGATTGAATTCTCAATCGCGTTCATTGCTATGAGACATGAATACAGAATTCGTAGGACGTAACTGAAAATTACATTTAATTTACTTATGTTATTTCTATATAGAAAAGCAGACCTCGTGACTGTATTTAGTGTGGCATGTTACATTTTTCTTTATACGTATCATTCGAGCAATAGTCGGCAAATATTTTTGTTATTGTGAGCGATGTATGGCGAACATACTCTTCAAAATATTGCACAACTAAAACCAGAGTTAGCAGAGAAAGGCATAGGATATACGAGCGCTGAATCTTCAATTTATTGCGAACTGTGGAGTGGATGATATAGACTCGTCGGGAATATACATCACGCACGAGGAACAAACAAACGTTAGTGAAATCACAAGTGTTGCACTTCCTTTCCAGATGAACCTATTGATGGATTTTGCACATTAATTACCTTAGCTATCGATGCTGTATACACAGTTATTTAGATGGTCCAATGTTTTTAAAGAAAAAGCAGCCGGTGTCTGCTGTAGTGCCCAATATAGCCCGAGGTCTAAAACATATCTAAAGCCAGGTGCGTTTTTTATAATTTGATTTTGAGAAAAACACCGGGAATTTCAGCGAACACTATAAAATATTTCTGAAAGCAGAACGTTCAATATATGGACAAACCTTTGCAGGAACCAACCCTCAGCAGTGGCGGACATAGTTTGATGTAAAATTCTTACACCTATGTTGATATTTAACACGAGCCAGTAATTACCTTTTAAATCACTATCACAGTTTGGAGGTTTGGAGCCGTTAACAAGACGATGTAATATAAATATTTGAAACGAAGGAAAACTAAATTCGGCCCCTTTTGTTCGCACAAAACCAACTCTGAGCACAAAAGACGCGCAGGAAAGGTAGTACAGACCCGACGTCAGGTGAAGACGTGCGCAAGCATGTGGCCGAATTAATTACCATATGTTGCACCTCAGCTCACATTGTTTAAGCCCTCTCTAAATAACATTCAAACTGCTAAGCTTGCTAGTATTTGACCAAAAACAGAACTCAAATGCAAGGCTACCCGACACCATATGTGCCCCCCCCCCCCCCCCCCATTTCTTCCTCAGGAAAAATAAATACGCGCGAATATTTCTTGAAAACAAAAACTGAAATGAAACCTTTTTTCAAAGGCACAGTAGGTATATCTACGAATAAAAAAGAAGGAGCCGCTTATTCGAGGCAAAAAGAAAAGTAAGAAAACCAATAGCCCAGAAGTCGCTCATGACTTCCGGTATTTCGATGCAACAGTAGGTAACATCAAAAAATTAAAATGGGATACTCCCACTGGCACAGTGTCGAAGTCGCACATCTCGAAATCGCCGTCTCGGGTTCTGGTCTACCCTATACGTTCTGCGCTTCGGGACTTTATCCTCTTGCTACTCCTTCAAAGCAGTACCGCCTAGCGAGCAGAATATGACACTCTGAGCAACGATTCCACATGCAGCCGTGCGATTACCCGAGCAGTGACGCCGAGTCATAAAAACAGCAGAGGAAACACGAGGCCATCACGCATGCTCGTTCCATCCAGGAGTATAGGACATTCTATTCCGCTGGTTCGTACGTGCTAGAGATCCGCATATATAGGCTGGAAACTTGGAAAATGCAGATTCGTGGCGCCAAGGCCGACTTAAATGATTGCAAGCTCCGGAAACCCTAGCACCTCTTTTATTTCGGGTCTTGCTATTTCAATTTTGTTAGTCTTTTTCTCCCAAGGAATAGCAAACAAAAGTGGCGGAATACTGCGCTTTCAGACTGGCGAGGGCCTTGGAAAGTAGACGTCGACCGGCATTCGCATATTCCTCCTGTGGAGTAGAATAATAACCTTGCTTTTCGGCGCAGCAACTCGGAGTCGCAGTATGAGCCACATTTTTCGCGACAAGCCATACAGATTATACTCTGTGTGCTGACTTTTTCAGAAGTCAGCCGCCAAATGTGGAGTGTTCGCGAACGATTCAAGTCTCGTTTAATTTTTTATATTTAATTCCAGCGATATCGCGAAGTTACGAGTGCAATGCATGAGCCTGGCAGTTTTTTTATGCTCCTTGTATGATTATATAACCTAATTATAAGCTACCTAAATGAACATCATTGAACTGCCTATCTACAAGCGGCACTGTAGTAGATGGTTTCAAACTTACTTCGATCACATGTGGCAACAGCCGATCGGTAATTCACGGTAAATGTATTCCAGATATGAATTAAGTTATACTTTAAGTTTGTAGTTGCTCGTTGTTGTTAACAGCATCTGGTCCTGGATTTCGAAAACACTGTAATGCTCAGTACTACGACGCGTCGCATTCTGCTTAGCATCCTGGTGAGCCAAACTACGCCGTCGGGCATCGCACAGAGACATATTCACGAACATATAGTATATTGTTACGGGGCGGCAAGTCGATGAAAACAGAACAGAGAGACGATGGCCGATGACTGTTAGATGACTTAATGAATTGCGGCGGGTCAGCCGCATGCCGCAGCCCACTTCTTACTCGTTCGTAACAATATCAATCATTCTGTGGCGCAGATGTTACTCAGTCTTCACTGTTCAAGCCAGAGTGCTGTTCCCTACTCCAGCAGTCTGCAGCCAATCGGGCAAACAAGGCCGCGTGATGCATACCCCACTAAATTAAAATACTTACTTTCAGCCATACAGTCTCAGTCTTGCACATATTCCTTTCCGGAGTAACACGAAGGTTCGGATGCAGCGAAATATCAGTCTTGAACGTTAAGGCACCAAATACATGTTCTAATCCAGCTCACACATTAATATGCCTGAGGAAATTAACCATGACTCGCTAGTTTGAATGAACAGCCTAAAACAATCCACAGTTATTTGACTTAGTACTAATAACGGGATAATCGTGCGCTTGTACGGTTTGCCCTCGTTTTCGTGATTTGTCTTAACCTTGCATGGTCTTTCTTGCTCTTGAGTGGCTTACCTAGGTTCACAAATTATAAGATGTGTGCTGGTCTGGTTGGCAGGAGCGACACAGATAGAAACTCCGGTTTAACCGAGCTTTACGGGCGTCTCTGGACAGCTTAGGGGTAAGTGTTCAAGACGGGGTTTTACAGGTTCCGGTGCCCATCCCGAGAGAGCTTGCAGACCCTACCGATTCGGCCATGGCGTCCATCAGTGTCCGACGATGTCACTTGTCAACACCTGTCAGAGACATGCAAGTGAGGAGGATCAGACGGACGAACTGGCTTTTCGGCAGAGGGGAGTCCTAGTGCTATCGATAGAAGCCGTCTCTCATTACTTCGAAAAGGCGCTCACTTGAAAACTGTCGGAATGACGTTCAAGATCACTTTCATGTTGCTATTGGGGTAATGTTTACCCCAGTTTTACTGTGTGAAAAAAACTGCTTTACATTTTTAACGTGAGGGCGTTAATACTTGCATGCCGAGGAACAATTGTCCGTCGGTAGCGCCTTCGATTTTCATCCTCGAAAAATCACGAGCTACAGATGTAGTTGACAGGTGACAAACACTGGGACTCTTGCATCCCAAGTTTGAAGCACTGCTTCTGGAAGGTGATAGTTGGAAGGTGGCATGGAAATCCGGAGCTCATTTCCTTTCCCTTTGTGAAAATCCCGGGATTCGTGACTGATCGGCAGAATGTGGGACGTCATGCGATGTAATAATAAAGATTTGGATGGGAATTGAACACACTAACTTTAACTACACTATGACTACAAGGCTATGAGAATTCCATTCAGCTCTGAACCTTCGCCTGAGAGAGACGTCGACTTTACTGAACATCTCCTGTGCTCACTGTCCCCTAATAGGAAATTCCCAAAGCACAAAAATGATTCAAAAACTAGCATTACTGTATCTGTCATTTCTTTACATGGGCGTTAACGTAATCAAACAGCATTAAGCATAAAAGCAGTGCTCTGGAATATATGCCGCATTAATCTCATTGATCATCTATGAATGTTCCTTTTTTTTTTCTTCCATACCAGAGTGTCGTGGTAACTGATGTATCTTTTATCTCTACACTGGCGACAGTGTTCCTGATGAAATGCTGAGCTATGTAATGATTCGGGCTCTTTTTCGCATTCAAGAACTAAAGTTCCGACGTTCGGGTTTGGGTTTGGATTTGAGAAGACAAACTGAACCAGCAATAATCGCGCAGTAAAATTATACCATCAGGGTCTTTGCAGGCTTGAAAGCTGTAGGAAGGGCAGGAATTGATTTTGTCTTCCGAGTCAAGCTAATTCATTTTGCCCTGAAAAAGAGCCGTATTGCCCTTTTAGAATTTCAAAAAGCTTTCACTTGAAGTGTTCATAATGGCCAGCTAGAATCATTAACTTGCAATCAGGAGTCTGACAGCTTAAAGTTTTGTTGCTTCGTGTAATCAGCTCAGTAATTTTTTTCATATACATGAACCTATATTTTTAGGTCAGCTATCAGAGGACTGCGATGTAGTCAAAGCTATTCAGATGTCTAAAAATGCCAAGTATGAATACTGCTGAAAGTATTCGCCGAGAAATAATTGGGCACATTCAAAGCATGTAATGCGAAGACAAAATAACTTCTGATAGTCGCAAAGGACCGAGGAACAGATTACGTGAGAAAGCTAGCCTAGGAGGAGGCGGCAGAAGGTTGGATGGATCAAAAGAGTCTGGAACTTTGCGAGAATCAGGTGGCAGCAGTTGGTAGAGTATGGATTTTATTGGACAAATATGGGAAGGCAATTTGTCGTTCAGAGGATGTGGGAGTTATAGTTATCTTTTGGTTTTGCTTGCCTAAAATTTTTATTACAGTTTTCTCATTCGTGTGATTGTACACCTTTAGTCCCAGCTTTTAATATATACCGTCATGTTGTAACTAGCCTGTTACTCGTACCTTTTGCAAGTTATACATTTTGTTGTGAGTTATCGAGTTTTTCCCAGGTCCCTTCTATTGCACCCAGTTCACCCTCTCCCCCTTCACTCCTTATTCAATACTTTTTAAAGACTATAATTAGGACACTTCGATAAATAAATAAATGAGTAAAGTTGGCGCTTATGTTACCCATAAATGAAAACGCAAGGGATATTGGAACTACCGGTCTATGACGGTGACGGTCTTTTTATTAAAAGGAGCTTCAAATTAAAGCAGCTGAAACGATGAGCTCAGATTTTTCTCTTCAGTGCCGAACAAAACCCGTAGGAAGTGTGGGGCAGATCATGGGTCTCCTGACAAGCTAGTCCTGTTTTGGTGGAAATGAACCGTAAAGAAACAAATTCCAACTGAAGGCGCCTAATATAAATAAATATTACGGACGCCACTGCTCACATCCTAGCTTTTCTTTTTTTTGCGGTTGAGAAAATTTTGCGTTTTGCTGCTCTGAGCATACATCTATAGCATTTATGTTTTCTTCTCTCTTTCCTTCCCGTTTTTTTTTTTTTTTCAATACCCTGATCGGATGGCGGAAGAATGCCCTGGAGTCATGACAGAATCTCACCATCGCTCTGCCGCTTGACATTGCAGCAGCTTCCTAGGCACTCTCTAAGCCGAGAATGCAGCTAGCAGAGTTCATGAAAGCCTTATAGGTTTTGAAGAGAAAAAAGAAAAAAAAAAGGCGAGTGTCAAGTGAACCCGGAGGCCGAACTACTCCCGCGACCCGGAAGCGATTCCCGCATAACCCGACGTCCACTCTCCTGCCGCGTATCTTAAGTGAAAAGAGCTGTTTTTCTTCTTTTTTTTTTTGTACCCAGGAAACGCAATCCCGTAAACTTATATTTTTGTGCGCCTGTGTTAAAAACTCTAGAAGATGGACCAGTAAAAAGCATTGCAGGTGCCGGCGCGCGCATTCATCTCATCACGCTGAGTTCGAGATGTCACGAATTTTTCTCAAGGTCTAGGCCTTTTTCAACACCCGCTCAAACTGCTTCTAATATTATTACGTTTTTTTCTTTGCCCATGTGAATACAACATGCACCCCATATTTAACGCAGTCGTTTTTTCGGTAATTTTTGCTGTGGGATGACTGATGGTTCATAAGAGGGCAGAGGTGATAACATTTGCTTGCGATAGATCGTCATTGCCTTTAACTTTTATTACTTTTCACTACATACCATTATTACTTTTTTTTTTCATACCGTAAAAAAAGTTCTAAACATATACAGGATGCCTTTACATTTGTGACAGCGTAATAGGCGATAACATTTTGTAATGCATAAAAGATAAGTCATGTTCTCCCTGGTTTATTCCCGCGTGTAAGGCCACCATTGTTTTAACAAGAAGTAACCAAATTTTAAAAGATGAACAACTTTCTTTTTAAGAAGTGTTTGAACTGCTGCTAACGTAAGTGCTTTGGGAGGCGTCATTTATAAGTACGGTTTTAATGGCAAAATATTTGTTCTCAATGAGAGGCGTGGACGGAAATTTTAAACAGAGCGTTTCGGAGGAGCGTGGCTGCATGAATTGTCAACAAATAAAAAAAAATACAGATCAACTTCCCTGGACCAGGCACGAGAGCACTGTGCTCTCGTCACTTTTTTTGTTTTTATTGCACTCAAAACGCGCAGCGTTTACAGAAGAACCCGGAGCCATATTTGACTGAGATAATATAATTACATTATTTCAATTATTTTAATGCTTCAATATGCGGGAGCCAGTCATGTGCCGGATCCACAGGCTTCATCACTGCAAAACACTTTATAATGAGTCCCTTAATGTATTCTGTCACTTAACATGAGTCAAGGCCTGCGTGACGCCCCCGCCATCCTACTTCACCATATATTATGCAGGCCCAAAGCCATTACAAGGTCATAGAAAATACCGTCCTTGTTTTCAAACGGAAAATACCTCATACTATGAGGGTTAAGCGGAAAATCTTGATTAAGAACCCTTTGGAGGCCGTATCAGGAGCAAACTGTCTCCCGGCAATCCATAAAGCATGCTTGATGGTTTCATTTTTTTTTTTTTTTTTGGATAGTAGACAGTGGACTCTCCCGGCACAACAATTCATTTATCTTGCAACCATGCTTAAACGGGAAAGAATCCGGTATGTAGTCTGCAGCATTCATCTGAAGACAAATGTTTTAGCTGCAGGAGTAATGCTCATTTTTTTTAACTTGATTGCGACATCTTCCCCTGGGCCATCAGCCATTGTACAGACCGTGTACGGTGCAGTACACGGTCTGTACAATGGCTGATGGAACTGTGAGTCACATATATACATATATGAATGTTGCGTTTCTTCCGTGTCACAGACTAACGGAATACAACAAACATTGTGTGTGAAAAAAACTACAAGCCTTTAAAACTTCTTTTCAATGCCCACGAATAGTTCCTTGTAAATAACAGGATGTAACAACAAATTCAAGCAAACCTCTTCCCATTCTCAACTGAATAACAGCACGCACTCACAACAGTAGCAGAACAACATATTATTGCGCTGTGCAGCAAACAACGTCTTCATCAAGTTCAATCTGCGAAAAGCTATCTTGATGTCCCTGAATATCGTTGTCTTCATGAAGCTCCATCTGCACCGCCCCTTCAATTGACACAGGTAAATACACCATATACATAACATCTGGGCGAGTGCAAGCGAAGTCCGCGAAACGTCAGTCTAATCCACCAGGCGGCGCGACAGAACTCGCAAGGCTTTCGCGTTTCTTCCCGTCATTATCAGCCGGACTATAAACACTGCAGGGCGAAAGCCTCTCCCATATTCCTCCAATTAACACGGTCCTGTGCTAGCTACATCCACTTGACCTCTGCGAACGTCTTAACCTCATCCGTCCACCTAACTTTCTGCCGCCCCCTGCTACATTTTCCTTCCCTTGGAATCCAGTTTGTTACCCTAAGCGACCATAGGTTATCCTTTCTTCGCGCTACATGTCCTGCCCATGCCCATTTCTTCTTGATTTAAACTAGAATGTCAGTGACTTCAGTTATTTCTCTAACCCACTCTGCACCCTTCTCTCTTAGTATTTACGCCTACCATTTTTCTTTCCATGGCCCTCTGCGTTGTCCTCAACTTACGTAGAACCCTCTACATTAGCCTCCCCGCTTCAGCCCCATAGGTGAGTACAGGTAAGATGCAACTGTTGTATACTTTCCTCTTGAGCGATACCGGTAAGCTGCTAGTCATAATCGGCGAGTGCTTGCCAAATGCGCTCCATCCCAATCTTATTCTTCTTGTTATTTCCTTTTCATGGTCCGGATCTGTGGTCACTACCTGCCCTACGTAGACATATTCGCCTATTACTTCCAGTGTTTTGCTCCTTATTGTAAACAGCTGTTCCTGCCTGAGGCTGTTGAAAATCGCCTTAGTCTTCTGCATATTGATTTTAAAGCCTACATTTCTGCTATTCCTATCTAGGTCATCAATCATTCTTTGCAATTCATCCCCTGAGTTACTTAGCAAGGCAATACAAGCACATAGGTATTCACATAACTCACAATTTGCGTTGGAACCATCATATTACACACAATGTTAATAAATCCATGACAAAATTACATTACTTGAAGCGATGTCTCCGTAACTCGTCCAATGATGCTAAGCTACTAGCGTATAAATCTCTCGTGTTACCTCTTCTTGAATACGGCAATATAGTTTTTGATCCGTTTACTTTAGTCAACATTAATAAAGTGCAAAGAGTGCAAAAGAAAGCAGTCAGGTTTATCTTCAATCAATATGGCAAAGCGTTGGCTACGGAACTCAGATATAGAGCAGGTTTGATTGCATTGTCAAACAGAAATACGATAGCACGCTTGCGTTTCCTGTTTATATTTGTAAAAGGCAAATTAAGTAGCAACACATGAATTTGTCACACTTTCTTCTGGTTATGCTACGAGACGCAGAAATCCTTTTACTTTGCTTCCTTTTCAAAAGAAAAATAATGTCTAAGTATTCATTCTTCCCTCGTACGGTTGTAGAGTGGGACGGCCTCGATGACGCGTGGTTTGAGGTGGAAGTCATCTAACAATTTCAAGCGTTCATTGAACGTAGTGTGTGAAATTTAGTCGTTGTCATTTACAGTCACTTTTTTGTTTTTTAATCCCATTCATGTGTCTACGGTTTCATGTATTTTATCCTTTCGGACATTATTTTAATATTGTTTTTGCTATTTTGATGTTCACTGTTGACATCCCTCACCCCGTGCCACGGCTCCTACCTTGGGGCTAGCAGTATTGCAAATAAACAAAATAAAATAAATAAATGTCATCAGCGAATCGCAAATTGCTGAGGCATTTTCCATCCATTTTATGCCTAACTGCTCCCAATCCAAATCTCTGAATACATCCTCCAAGCAAGCTGTGAACAGTACTGGGAAGATCGTGTCTCCTTGACTAGCCTCTTTCTTTATGGGAATTTTGTTACTTTCTTTATCCAGAAAATGGTTGCTGTACAGCCACTATATGTATAAATCTTCCAGCAATTTCATGTACAGCCCGTCTATAACCCTGATTTCGCAAGCCTGCATGACCACAGATGTTTCTACTGAGTCAAATGCTTTTTCGTAATCAATTAATGCTATGTATATTGAGAACATTTTTTATCACCCGGTTGATGGTACGGATATAATCGATAGCAGAGTACCCTTTCCGAAAACCTGTTTGATCATTTTCTTGATTGTAGTGTAAGAGTGTCCTGATTTAATTAGCAATTACCTTAGTAAATACTTTATACGTAACACACAGTAAGCTGATTGGTCTGTAAAATTTCAGATTTTAAGTGTCCCCTTTCTTATGAATTAAGAGGTTTGCGTTCTTCCATAGTTCCGCTACTATCGATGACATCAGGCATTGCGAATATAAGGTGGCCAGTTTTTGTAACCCGATATCCCCCATCCTTCAACAAATCTATAGTTACCTGATCCTGTCCAGCTGCTTTTCTCCTTTTCATAGTTTCTAATGCTTTCTTAACCTCGTCTTTCGTCACTTGCGGAACGTCTGACTGCTTTTCCCTACCGCCAGTTTTATTAATCAGTGGTCACTTCATCGCACTTTCCCGATTACCTCCACATCCTGTATAATCCTGCATCCTGCAGGGATGAAGTGGTGGCGTAGAGATAGAATATCCGTCCATCGAACATCCGTTCGAATCCCGGTGCAGCGCAATTCTCCACCAGATAACAAAAAACATAGGTCTGGTTTACCTCGGGTTAACCCTAGTTAGATTGGGATAAGAACGGTGGAAGCTTATTTTGCCTGCTACATGTTCTTCTATCACGCCCTATCAGTGTAAGGTGCTACATTATTCGGGACACTTTAAGTTCATGCTTTAAGCTACCAGCCCAGATATAAATGAGCAGGGTTCAATGCTGCTGAACCGAATGTGCAGCGAAAGCATTAGCTGCAAGTGACCGAGCGTTCTGCGTCTTCTTAGTCTTCGTCTCTTCGTCTTCTTAGTCTTCGTCTTAGTCTTTTTCATCTTCTTCTTCGTCTTCATCTTCTCCGTCTTAGTCTTCGTATTCGTCGCCTTCTTCATCTTCTTCTTCGTCTTCGTCTTCTTCGCGGCTGTTCAAGGTCAAACATGGCCCTTCCCGGGACTACGCGACTGGCCGAAACCTGGCGTAGTATTTCTATCGCAATAAAAAATGTCCGCATGTTGATAGAATTGCATAAACAGGTTTGGGGTGTGCCCTGATGCTGGTGAACACCTCCGGCAAGGCACTCCATCGCCAAAACAGGAGTTGACCACCCTGGTGCAGCAATTGGCCGCAACCTCCAATGATAAGTCCTATAAAACCCCGGCCCTTAGTCACCAGCGGCTGCGGAGCAACTGACCACGGCGGCGGTCAGACCTGCGACGCAGAGGGGGGTGCTAAGAATTTCTGGCTCCGCAGGGCAGGCCGCCATTGGAAACAAACCCTAGCAGCGTGTAAAGCTAGAACCCTAGCTAGTGAAGCTAGTGTAGCAGTGCTGTTAGAGGAACTATATCATAGGGCTTAGTGAGGATAGGAAGGCGAATGGGGCATATACTGTACTGAAAGACCGGCATGTATTGTGCTATCGAGGTTTACAGGAGAGATGAGAACTAGGAGTAGATTTCCTTGTCAATAACTATATAGCTTGTAATATAGATGAATTTTATAGCGTTAATGAGAGGGCGGCCGACATCGTAATTAAGCTAAATAAGCACTATAAACTGAAGTTTGTACAGGCCTATCCACCTACATGTGGTCATGATGACCAGGCAGTTGAAAGCTTCTACGAAGATGTAGAATCGGCAATGCATAAAGGAAAGACGCAGTATACTGTACTAATGGGCGGCTTAAATGCGAAGGTAGGGAAAAAGCAGGAGACGAGGCACTGGGTGAATATGGCATTTAACATTAGCAAACATGGTCGTCTTCATCGTCATGCCGACGCACTAAAGCACAGAAACATTGTTGTCTTTATGAATACCCAACTGCAAGATGAAGAGAGAGAGAGAGTATGGCGACGTTTTTTTTTAAAGATAAATATCAGGAGATAGATGGTCGGTCTCCCTAGCTCCGCTGGCGGCAGCTGACTTGCGGACTAGCTGTATGATCCCGGCTTGCTGGTCCAGGTTTCCCCGCAACCCGTACAAACACATGTACTCCCAATTTTTTGATATGTTAGACCTCGACCAGCTCCCATGCAAGCGTGTCTGTTCCTGCACATGTATGCTACCGCCGCGGAGTTTTGCATCGCAAGTTAGATTTTTTACTGTGTTTATCTTCCCCATTTGCATCTGTCGTAAATAAAGGCATCTTTTTTGTAATGACAGTTGATTTCTTCCATATGACTTGTAGCTAGTGCTCTTCAACAGGCAGTGCTCATCATGACCTGTTTAATCCAGACAACACAAAAATCTTCATTTTTTGCGCTTTCTTAGGCCTTACCCATTTCGCATAGTTTGCATGTTTATGGTGAAGCAATCCATGCCCATTAACAATAATAGGCAGGGCGCAACTATGAGATAAAAACTCAGCTTTCAGCAGTTTTGGATCTCGATGTCTGCACAAGCATTCAGTTCTGTAAAATTAAGGAACACTTTGACCAAAGATTCGGAATGTTAGCGCCGGTAATGTGACTAGGTCACAATATTTGCCACGAATAAATTTGCCGACTTCTGTAAAAAGCCTGCAGCTGCAAAACGACTTTTTCTCTCTGTGTAACCATACTCGCAAGCTTGTAGAATCTCTTTTCAGCGATCACCGATCCCTGAAAATTGCGACCGAACGTGGTCTATACAACTCTAGAAAATTTCACTCATCCGGGACGTTCTTTCCGCACACACACCAGACTGAAGAGGTGCTTACTGAGAACGAAAGTAACTTTCTCTGGCTTATCGGCGATTGTGAGGTTGTAAAACAAGCAACGGAACAAAAGTAAATGAAAAGAAAAGAAAAACACAAAGATCAAAGCTGCATGCTCGTAATATCCCAGCGTTCGTTTAGAGCCTGATGCTCCACGCGACTGTTACCCGAGAGCAGTAGTTGGGGATTATCGAAAGTGCATCGCTCGAAGGAAATCGGATTATAGTTTCCAGTAATCAGGTGTTCACCGTTCACCTCAACAGTGCCTCAATATACAGTCACGTAGTGTTTCCAGCAATTAGGCGTTCATCATTCACTTCATCATTTCCTCCATTTCCAGTCACGTACGTTCTGGCATTCGCTAAGCTCTCCTAACAGAAAAATTTTAGTAGCAGAGAGTAATGACTATAGACGCCCTTATCAGAGGTAAGCTTCCATATTCTGGCTGTTTTAATCTATTCGTACAGAATAATCGAAATACATTCCTTGTTCGTTTTACTTGTTGCTAGGCCTATACAGATTGCGAACAGTGCGGAATTTTTTCCTTTCTTCTCCATGGCGTTCGACCGATGTTTACATAGCTATCAACTCTATTATGTAGATCGCCTGTGTCGCCTTGTTAACCGTTGTCTATGAAGATATGAAAAAAGTTTTATTCATGGGGCAGAATTTTCCGCACGAGCCTAAGGGAGAGTTTTATATGATATCGTCATTATTATAAATACTTAAAATGTAGACCCGAGCGTGCACAATCAATAGCAGCTGAATAAAATATAAGGCCAATGTTCAAATGATCATCTTAAAAAAATATCGCATCAGGCGCACTAGAAGGATACGTAGCGGACTTCTTTGGAGTACGTTTTTGTTAATTCACATATCTTAGACGACCTTTTTGGCATTTCGCAGGGGCCAAAGCGGCATGATCTTGCATTACACGCATCTAAACAGAGAGGTAAAAATAAGACACACTATTTACTGTATATACGCGTGTTATGGCTGCATTCATGTAATGGTCGCAGCACTAAATCCATAGCAATAAGAACGATGTTTCTCGTGCACAGGCTGCGCCAGTGATTTCAATAAATCGGCCAACGCTACATATGATGTGGTGTTAGCAGTCTGGAACTGGTGTTTAATTTTATTGTTGTCGCCATGGGGGGGGGGGGGGGGGGGGGGGGGGGGGTGAAGCGCGAAGTTACGCGCAACCATGGAGGGAATCTAGAATAGCCAAGAATAGACAGTGTGCACAGCCATTCTCTGTATAATAATAATAATAATAATAATAATAATAATAATAATAATAATAATAATAATAATAATAATAATAATAATAATAATAATAATAATAATAATAATAATAATAATAATTTGAGCAATTAGTAATATTGAACTAGCTGAAAGTTTAGAGCTACACATCAGCGAGAAGGAGATTAATGTTAATAAGTCTAGCTATTTTATGCTTTTTCCAAGCTGGAGAAAATTTGCACCTTCCGCCTAGGGGTTTATAAATCATCACCCAGTAATCGCAGCCACGAATTCTTTAGCACATGTTCTTTGTGGATTATGCTATCTGGCCAACCTTGGGAAGCCCTCTCTCTCTCGGCACGCAGGACTCTTCTGTGACGATACATATAGGTGCGCCGATGCCGTTAGCCTCAAAGACACTACCTCGTATGCATATAAAGCGTTCATTTGATGAGCATTCCGTGCATGTGGCTACAGCCTAATGCAATGTGGTAGTGGATGCGCCGCAGCCCGGTCAAAGGCAACGTTTCGTACAGAGTGCTTGTATCGAACGTCTCATGCGATTTAGTACTGTTTGTACTGTTTAATTGGTTATAGTCTTTCGTTCCATAAACGATCTGGTCTGTCTTTATTCCGGAGTTCAGCTCATGCACCGATTGGGTGGTTAGGCCGCATTGCCTTTGGTGCTGCTGTGGGCGTAACTGAGCGGAACAGAGTCACGAGCCAAAGAAAATACCTTGAAAGAAAGAAGAGCCACAAGCTCTGCCTCGTTCTCTAGGGCCTTTTCTTTCTTTCTTTCAAAGTATTTTGTATGGCTAGAGAAAATATTACAGAGTGCTTTGGAACCGTTCACATGTACAACATCTTTCAAATTATTTGCCTCAATACATAACAAAAACGCTTAAATAGCTGCGCTAGAATTTCGCGTTAGTACCGTAATCGTCCTTAGATTTTTTCTGAGTGCCAGTTTCAAATTTGTGGGAACGTCAACACAACGCGGACACAACTATTAACTATTAATCGAAATATGGGACAGATACTGCTCCTTGGTTTGTGCAAAATTACCTGAACAAAAGTATCAAAAACAAACGAGGAATGAAACTGCGGTGCTAGTAAAAAAGGAAATTACTGCCTCTTCAGTGATCGAGAGTGTATGTAAGCATGAAATATTGTTACGTGGCGGTAAGCGATGACAGCAGAAGAATAGAGGACAGAAGATGCTCGATTGTCGTGAGATGACGTTTGATGAATCTGTATGCGGGCCTAGCGCGCGCGCTCCTGCCCACGCCACTGCCCTCTTCTTCCTCTTTCGTCCGTAACATGGCCCGGGGCCACCGAGCGATCGTCCCGATCGTAGACGAGGAAGTTTACCGATGATGATTCCATGGCATGATGGGCGTGTCTGGATGCTTGAAGAAGAGGAAGAAGTAAGAATAGAACGGCTTGCCGGTACGATGCCTGATGCGTGGGTGATCCGCCTCCCCTGGAGCTGTCAACCATCCGTCAGCAGAGTCCATGGGACCGATGACTCGAGGTCACGTCGGGCAGCTTGGGCGGGGGTTGCGTGTTCGTGTCCATCGGTTCCTTCGGGTCATTCGGGTCCTTCGGGTCTTTCGGGTCTTTCGGGTCTTTCGTCTCGGTTTTCATTGCTCTGTCTGTTCTCCTTGTCTCCAGGTCCGGGCTGGGGGCTGGGCGGTGGTAGTTGGTCAGGTCTGGGCTTGAAAGGCTGGGGCGAAGCTGCTCGGCGATGTCCCTGGGCCCCCGGTCGATGGTCCCGGCTTACAGATGGCGTCGATGCTCCAATGCGAGGATGGGGATGACGTACCCCGCCCCTCCAACCAAATGTTACGTGGCGGCAAGCGATTGCAACAGGAGAACAGACGACAGAGAGAAGATGCTCGATGGTCGCGAGATGACGTTTAATGAATCTGTGAGCGGGCCTAACGCGCGCACTCCTGCCCGCGCCACTGCCCTCTTCTTCCTCTTTCGTCCGTAAAAATATTTATGCGCATAGCACATTGGTTGTAGTTGGTTCCAGCCCCATTCTTAAAATGTGTCTAGTGCACAGCGCACTACACAACGAGCTTTTCTTCTAACAGAAAAACTGCATGCAACCAACGCAGGTAGGAAGCCTTTCTGAGCATCGCATAAAATGTTCCGTTTGTCGATTGTATGAGCATCAAAGAAGCTTGCGTCTCTCCAACAGCATCGCCTCCAACAGCGGCCGTTTACCCTTTCCTGTGCTCTCCAGTGCCGTGTACTTGCTCTACTAAAGCATCCGCAAAGCATTTTTCAGAAATCCTGTCTCCTCATAGCGCTGAAATACATCGGTGCGAATCAATACCGGCAGATTCAAGAAGGTGAGCTAAAGAACAAGATTTTAAAAAATACTGGCCGCTGAAGTTCGACCTCTTTTTCAAAAGGAGCTGCAGCCGCAAAACGAGCAACTTTCGTTGCGAAACAAAAAAGCATCACGTTTTGTTGATGAAATGCTACAGTTCTCTATACAGAGAACAAAGAAAAGAACAGCGTACCCCAAATCTTTTCCTTTTTCTCAGTCCTCTTCACACAACCATTCTCGGCACATCTTTTCTTCTGTTTGCCAACTGCTTTATACAAGCGCTGTCCACAATACGAGGAGAAACCCTCTGTCCCTTTCTGAAATAGGTTATACGTTTCTTCATTTTTTTCCCTACCTCGTAACTGCAGCATTGTGTTAGCACTGGGCTCACGGATTGATTTCTTTCTCCCGAAATAAGAGATAGGGCGGAGGAAATCTCGTTGCGAGAAACAGTTTTTGAGTGGCTGCGCTAGAAAATCCTCCCCACGCATCCGTCCTTGCAGCGACCAAGTGGCAGTGGTCACGACTATCAATTCCGCACAGACTGCCAGCAAAATTTATTTCTTCCCTTTTCTTATACCTATCTTTTGTGCACTCGCAACTTTTCCCTCGAGAGGTGTCGAGAACAGCACCCTCTTATGCTGCCTTCATTTCACGCTTGTTCGAAGCGGCAATATTTGACAGAAATATCCAATAAGAGTCAAGTCAGGTAGCAGTGACGTGAAACGGCGTGAGATAAGTGGTGCAAGATACAATGTAGGCCATTGTGTCGGTAGATATCGTTAGTTGTAACATTCTTTGTCCAAGCTTCTCCATCAGAAGGGCATTCTTTTCATGAAACTTTTATCATAAGGCAATATCATTCCTGTGCGGCACAGACAAGCACCGATCACAAAACAATTCCATGCTTGTGTTAATTTGCTCCTTTTTTCACTGACAATATCGGCTCTGTTCCACCCTAAAATTGACATCTTTGTCTTACCTCCCCGTCAGCAGTGGCATCGGCAATGTCGGCACCTTTCAAACCCTCTAACTGTGAACACCCTTGCTAAACCATTCAAACACTATGCTCAACAGAGCTTCCGCTTGTATTACTAGGTTCAAGCCATACATGATCCCTACTATTCTTTAAACATTTATATAAATCTATAAACCAGTCATACACAAGCATAGGCTCATAATACCACCTAGTATAGACCGACTGCTTCCCATCTAGACACTAAATATTACATTAAACATGCCACAATGCTTCTAAGGACGCACCTTATGGCAACGGCGTTATTAACAGCTTGCCCACCATGTCGCACAGCACACTATCTGCAGGAGCTGAAATGAGCGAATCGAAGCAACGACGTAGAAGCAACAGATGGCACATTAGAGCTTAAAATTCACGCTGCAAAAGACAAGAAACCACAAGGACTTCCTGCTATTTCGATCTACAACAAAGCGTGTCTGCGTGAGTGCCAAGCTTCTCGCAACTGCGCCGTCCACTGAGTAGCCGGCAATGCAATGCGCTGCTCCCAAGCTTGCTCTGGTCGTTGCTAGTTCCAGCCTGCTTCACACTAAAGCCGCAGTTGATAGCGCTTCAAAACTACAGCTTCAGAACTGCCGCTTCGGAGCTGACCAGTGCTGTAAATAATGTACAACTCTTGTCATCACTGTTAACCTTATCTGATGGTTTAAAAGCATTTGCCAGAGACAGTTCTGACTGCTGACCTCTAGGAATGCAAATGCATTGTTTTTTGTGGCCGTCATTGAACCGCCAATATTTCGATGTGCGTTGACGTAACTTAAATAAACATCCGTGTCTGTGTATTTGTTACGTACTACTAGACCGTCGAAATTCGGGCGTTCTCGCTACAAAGGGATGTGTTCGTGACTTTGTACAGCGTGGTAGCAAGACGTAGTCATGGATTTTGCAGTTATCAAATTTATATTCTCATTATTCTGTCAATTTTCACTTCCTTCTCCTTGTGGTCAACATATTTGTGGCTCAAATGAACCGTAGCTGCTTTTGCACATTCAGATATTACAGGTGGTCTCATGACGTCACATGAAGCGCCGACCAATCAGTGCTAGGCCATGTGACCTGCCAACTACCACTTGTCAAGTGCATGCTCGTGAGGAAGTCTGTACTGTGTGCTGCCCAAGCTGCCATGAGAAGCATAGATATACAGTCCCGTTTTAGCCAAGCCTTCCAAACGTGCTTCCGTGGCGTAAGAGTAGCACGCAAAAGTCGTCGCCGCAAAGAGCCTACATCTGTAGCGCCATGTAGGAAACTTCACAACGGCGGCATTTGACGTCAGATTACGATTGCCTAAACCAGCGTACCAGAGAACGTAGTTCCGCCAGAAACTTATGCGCTGAGCAGGGATGCTTATCATTGCTTGGTGCTTTGACACTTTACCTCAATATCCCAAAACCTCGCCAAGTGTCAGTGACTATGCAATTTCTCCCTTTTATTTAGCTCGCGCTCTTGTTTCAGTTCAGAGCACAATAATACTATGCGGGAAAGCTTGGGAAAATTTATATGATTATTTTTACTGTACTCTTAAGGGTCTCAAGAACATCGGCTGCAATCATTCCAGTTGTGCTTCACAATGATTCCTACAAATTTTTAACTTCGCACAGTGGTGTCGTCAGTATCGACATCCAGTTCGGTAATTTCCACGAACAAGTTCTGTACAGGCTTTGTTATCGTCGTTCAATACTTTCAGCTCAACTATTCGGCTCACGCTGCCGTGCATGTCGAAACATATTTTGTTTCTCTTCCATTGTCGTAATGCACTCAGTTCAATGTCCTTTGAAACTTTCGGCGGTTGCTTAAAACGACCTCAGAGTCAAGGGAGTAGGAAAGCGAAAAGAAGAAGGAGTTTGCGCTCTTTACGTCCTAAACACGTCAAATCCTTTGCCCTCTATTGAGTGTTTTTACTTGCGAAATGCCCAGTTTTGGTAAAAAAAAAAAGAAAAACACTGCACCTTTTCTTGCACTTCCCATTACCACATTCTTCTTCTGGAGCGCGAAGCCCGATGCTGCAGTACTAAGCATTCCTCCGTGTTCAGCTACGCCTATACACGAATGTGATCATTTCTTCTGTGACACTAACGCATAAATCTTCAATCATCAAGATATCGTACTTTAATGTTCGCGCCGCGCCGCCGTAAAAATGAGTGCAACGTCTAAACGCCAAGACTGGCTAAAGAAAAGCGCTGTCTCGGACGGTGTGAACGGGGAGCTGCGTTCCCGCTTAATACCTCACGCTCCTGTGCTCACGCACGCTCATAACGGAAAGCCCGAGGGAGACGTCCGCCCAGAAATGCGGCCTTTAATGCCGGGTCGCTCAGCCTTCGTAAAGAATCACTCACTTTCTTTACTCCCCAGAAATAAGACGCTCCTCGGAGCCCTCTGGGAACTTTTCCGTGTTTACCGCTGCACCACTCACCCTTCTCACGGATGTCGCATTCCTTATTCCTTTCCTGAACCCTCATTCCCCTGTTTTCCCCACTCTTCGCGGCAGCTCGGAACGTTCTGGGAGGCTGGAATGTGTGCGGCGGTATTGAACTACGCCGCAACTCACACATCTGAAGAGTCAGAGAAAGGGATAAATAAATAAGAGAACCGGCGCACGCTGAACGGTGCAAGCAGAAGCCCACTTCTGAAACACCTCGCAGGCGACGGTGCTCGGCCCACGCGATATGCGCGTGCGAATATATAAGTGCGAAAACACTCACACCCTTACCACCATCCACCAATAATTTCATCCGATCTTTCTTAGGAGTTTGTGTCGTTGCTATCCCACTGAATAAAATCCCGCCGTAGCGGATTCAAAACTGTGGGCATCAGGCTCAGTAGCCGAGCGTCTTAACCATTGAAGGTAAACCTTCTGAATAACTAGTTGTATACGTAATAAGGGCTGTGCGTTCACAAGTCGAACACAGGAAAGTATAGGGTATGGGACAGAAGCGCAACTTCCAGGTTTAATAAAAGATACAGAGTAGATACAGACGCTCTTATATCTCCGCTGATATCGGGTGTCACGAACTCGGCGCGTATTTTCGTGAAGTCCGCGCAAAGCGAAGGAAGCCCGCGCGGCGTCTGCGTAGAGCATTCCCGAACCTTGTCGAAACGTCTCCTTTTCCGCGCGAGTCCTTTCGCCACTTTTGGGAAAGCAGAGAAGCGTGGCATTCTTACGCCAGGTATCAGCCAAGGTCAGCCAAGGCCAGCCTGTCCAGCCGCTTGACGTTCAACGAGACAGACGTCAGAGTGTGGCTATACAGCTTAACCATTGTGCCACCTATGGTTTACCACCACTTGACCTTTAATCTTTGAGCTTTGACGGCAGATACAGCCGCACGTGTTCCCTCGTAGTTGACGGTGACCTCGACTTCGTAATCTCGCCCATTTAGAGGCTGCAAATCCACGTTTTCCAAGTCTAAACATGAGCCTCACCAAAGCAAAGCCAAACAAAACCACACTTTCGCTTCGCCCAAGTATAGGGTTAGCGAGGTTAGAGCTCAGCTTTTTTTTTTTACATGTCTGAGTTACTCACCATGCCCACTCTTAGCGGGCTTGTTTGACGTAAATTGAAGGCATGAAAGATTCACAAAGTAGTCTCCTGGGTAAAGTCACGTTCAGTTTAACCTGGTTAGCGGCATATCGCTGCTGATCAGACAATATGGTCGAGGAAAAAATAGCGTTTCCCAGCTATCGCAGAAGTATAGCGCAGAGGCTCTTTACAATATTTTTGTCAGTCACAGTGCTCTAAGCCGCCACACAGACGACCATAAATAACACTGACGGGCATCTCAGCCCGTGAGGAACACAGGGAAGATGAATGGACATAGACCATCAGACGCCGGAATCCGCACCGCGGAACACGGATACGCCGGCCGGCTCCAAGAAAGAGTACGGTAGTAAAAGAAAATAAAGGGGGGGTTCTCACAGAATCTGAAGTTCGGATCTTTGGTGACGGAGCCTGAAGAGAAATAGAGGATAGGAAAGAGAAACAATCTCAACAACGAGAAAAAGCACTAAACTGCGGCATCCATGTAGCCGATAGCACGCACGTCAACTATACGACACCACCAGATTCATTTGTCTAAGGGAACGAAATAAAAACTTGCTGACTTCGATTGGTTTCCTGTCGCTGTAATAGCAACCTGGAATTTCCACTACGAAACACACATATTTTCTGCATATCCGCTAGCCCCCTTTCCTTTTTACTTTTGAGGACGTGTTCGGCCACGATATAAACTATTACCTGGACATTTCACAGCAATTCACCGAATTTCGTTCACTCGTGACACAAGCTCCCGTTTGGCTTGCTACAAAGGACTGAGGAATTACTTAGGCTCCAATTTTTGATGATGGTCTGATTTTTTCTGGCGCAAGGGAATCTATGGCCAATGAGCGCCAAACACAAGGTGAAATGCCATCTCCGGTTGATGTGATAGTTTTGGCGATTATGATGATGATGTGCTAAAAGCTATGGTGTATAGGGCCTAAAAGTTCGTTTGCAGTGTATGATCTCTAAAAACAGTGGTGTATAGAGCCTAAAACGTTCCGAGATGTATAGTGGTCTGAGTGAAATATTAAAAGAAGAAATGTAAATGTTAAAACGCTAGTTATCTAAGTAAGAGGGACGGGTTGAAGCCCACGTTGATAAAAAATATGACATAAAAACCCTACCTTTGAAAAATATTTAAGAACTCTTTCGGGTGAGAACATTGGGTCATCGCCGAGAAATATGCACGGATGTTTCGGTATATGTTTTTTGTGTATTTCGGGAAAATGATGTCGCCTTTGTTTTTCAAGTGTTGGACATTCAATTAAAATATGTATTACTGTAAGATGACCACCACATCTCGAGCAGCGTGGTGCAGGAGAGTTCGTTAAAAGGTATGAGTGTGTAGTATGTGTGTGACCTATTCTCAGCCTGCACAAGGCTACTTCTTTGAATCTGCTCTTTTGTCTGTAGTGTACCTGCCTATGATAGGTTTTATAGTGTGTAGTTTATTTTCAGTCGCTGTGTCCCATTCCTCTTGCCACTGTTGTCGAATTTTGTTTTTAATGTGTGGCTTGAGGTCCTGGTATATTATTTTGTCGATGTCTGTAGTATTTCGACAGGCAGCTGACACAGCAAGCCTATCAGCCGCCTCGTTACCTGGTATGCTACAGTGGCCTGGCACCCAGCAAAGTGTAATTTTAAGTTGTAATTTACGGGCAGTGATAAGGTTGTTAAATAGAGTATTCAGGACTGGGTTCTTATTGTGCCATTTCCAAGAAGTTAGGGAGGTTAAAACACTAAGGGAGTCTGTGTAGATGACCGATGACTGTATTTTGTTTTCTATAATGTGTCTCACGGCTAACAGGATACCGTGGGATTCTGCAGTAAATATACTTGTATGTCTGTTCAGTGTTTTTGTTAGTGAAAATTGTGGTCCATGTGCCGCACATGAGACTTGATTCGAATTTGAAGCATCAGTGTAATACTCATTACAAATGTATTTTGCCTGCAGAGACATGAAGTGCTGTTGTATGGCTATAGGAAGGGCATGTTTCCCGACTTGAAGGAATGTTAGGTCGCAATTAACAGCGTGCATTTCCCACGGAGCGATGAAGTCTTTTATGGAAGTTGTATGGAGGCTGCCAACCGGGATGTCCAGATATTCAATATGAGTGGCTAGTCTTATTGGGTATGGTGGTGTTAGTGACGGTTTTCTTGTGAAAAGTTCTGTGTTAGCTGTGTCAAGCAGGAGCCGGCGACAAGGACGGTCCAGTTGAGACAATATTGTAACGTAACGTTACAGAGAAGGCACTCTGGCACCGAAGAACACCAACAGCCAGTCAAGGCAGCACAAAAGCGCAGCACCGTATTGCTTCGTCGTCTTTTCCGAATCGCCCGTTCAAACCTTCGTCGTCTTTGAATGGCATGTGTCATTGCCCCCCTTCTTGGCAGCATCGCCTCGATGCTGCAAATGCTGCTTGATGCGATGAGCTGACAGATAGTATGCTAGGTTGGTATGGGATACCACAGCACAAAACGGGGCGCCATCAGTCTCAAGATTAGTCAGCGGGGCGATCGTGGTAGGGTTTCATCCGGACGACGTGCACAACATCAGTGAACTTGCGTCGTCTGCGGCTTGAGGGATCTTGGGTCGCGGATTCAACTTCGTAAGTTACGTCGCTGAGGCGGCGGAGGACACGGTATGGGCCGAAGTACCGACGCAGCAATTTTTCAGAGAGCCCACGATGACGAACGGGCGTCCAAATCCAGACATAGTCTCCAGGCTCGTAGGCAGCGAAGCGCCGTCCCTTGTTGTAACGGTCAGCGTCTAGTTGCTGTTGTAGGTATATGCGCTGTCTTGCCAGTTGCCGCGCTTCTTCCGCACGCTGAGTAAAACTAGCAATGTCCAGGTCAAGCTCATGTTCGTCGTCGGTGTATACGGGCAGCATTGTATCCAGTGGAGTGGTCACTCGACGGCCGAAGACAAGTTCGAAGGGTGTGAGCCGCGTCGTCTCCTGAAGTGCCGTATTGTATGCGAACGTGGCATATGGGAGGATTTGATCCCAGGTCTTATGCTCTATATCCACGTACATAGACAGCATGTCGGCCAGAGTTCTGTTTAGCCGTTCCACCAAGCCATTAGTTTGCGGGTGGTATGCCGTGGCCCGTCTATGGCTAGTATGTGTAAGGTTCAGTACAGCCTTAGTCAGGCGGGCCGTAAAAGCTGCCCCGCGGTCGGTAATGATAACAGCCGGAGCGCCATGACGCAACACGATGTCGTGGACAAAAAACTCTGCTACTTCGGTGGCAGTTCCATTTGTGAGCGACGCGGTTTCAGCATATCGGGTCAAGTAGTCTGTAGCGACAACAATCCAACGCTTTCCATTAGTTGACTTTGGGAAAGGACCAAGAAGGTCCATTCCCACTTGTTGGAATGGAGTTTGCGGTGGAGCGATCGGCTGAAGAAATCCAGCTGGTTTCATGGGTGGAGTCTTTCGGCGTTGACAGTCATGGCAGGTTTTAACGTAGGATCGTACTGAAGGTAATAATTTCGGCCAATAGTATTTCTCCCGAATTCTTGCAAGCGTACGACTAACTCCCAAGTGGCCGGCGGACGGTTCGTCGTGACAAGCGCTCAAGATGTCAGGCCGTAGGTGCGTAGGTACTACGAGTAGAAATGTCTCTCTTGATCTTTCAAAATTGCGCTTGTAGAGAACTCCACTTCGTAGAGCGTATGACTGCAAGCCACGACGAAAAACAAGCGGTACTCTACCACCGCGTCCTTCCAGATAATCGATGAGCGGCGCCAGCTCCGGGTCCTTGCGTTGAAGGTCAGCCATGTGGGATTGAGTAATGGCGCCAATAAAGGGAAACTCGTCGGCGTTTTCTACTGCGGTGGAGTCCAATGGCACGCGTGACAAGCAATCCGCATCTTGGTGTTTATGTCCCGACTTATAGACAACAGTAACGTCATACTCTTGAAGACGGAGGCTCCAACGAGCTAAGCGTCCAGACGGGTCTTTAAGGCTTGCCAGCCAGCACAAGGAATGATGGTCGCTGACAATACGGAAGGGTCGTCCGTATAAATATGGTCGAAACTTGCTGATGGCCCAGATTACCGCAAGGCACTCCTTCTCCGTTGTCGAATAGTTCGCCTCTGATCGTGAGAGTGTTCGGCTCGCGTAGGCGATAACCCGTTCTACTCCGCCTTGCCACTGAATGAGTACCGCGCCGAGGCCAACGTTGCTGGCATCAGTATGTACGTCTGTTGCGGCGTCTTCATCGAAATGGGCGAGAATTGGGGGTTTGTGTAGGCGGCTTCTAAGCTCTTGGAAGGCTTGCTCTTGATCGTCTCCCCACAGGAAGGGTATGTCATCTCTGGTTAGTGCTGTCAGTGGTTCAGCTATCTTAGAAAAATTTTTGACGAAGCGTCGATAGTACGAACAAAGACCTAGAAATCGTCGAAGTGCCTTTTTGTCGGTGGGACGTGGAAAATTTGACACTGCGGTAGTCTTCTCGGGATCAGGGAGAACGCCCTGTGCACTGACAACATGGCCGAGGAAGCGTAGTTCTTTGAAAGCAAAGTGGCATTTCTCAGGCTTGATCGTTAGTTGCGCGCCTTTGAGTGCTTGAAGCACGATGCGCAACCTGTCCAAGTGTTGCTCGAAAGTAGGTGAGAAAATAACAACATCATCTAAGTACACCAAGCACGATTGCCACTTGAGACCTGATAAAACCGTGTCCATCATACGTTGGAACGTGGCCGGTGCAGAGCAAAGACCAAACGGAAGCACCTTAAACTCGTATAGGCCGTCGGGCGTCACAAATGCAGTCTTCTCTCTGTCTCTCTGATCCACTTCGATTTGCCAGTATCCGCTTTTGAGGTCTAATGAGGAGAAGTACCTGGCATCGCGTAGTCGGTCGAGGGCATCATCAATCCTGGGCAGCGGATAGACGTCCTTTTTGGTCACGTTATTTAACTTTCGGTAATCGACACAGAATCTCAAGGTGCCATCTTTCTTTTTGACAAGGACCACTGGCGACGCCCATGGGCTCGTCGAAGGCTGGATCACGTCGTCCGCAAGCATTTCATCCCCTTGCGTTTTAATGGCTTCACGTTCCTTAGGAGAAACCCGGTACGGGCGCTGGCATACCGGTAACGTGGTCTCATCGGTGATGATGCGGTGCTTGGCGACAGGAGTACGACCGACCTTCGAGCCTGTGGCGAAGCAGTCTGCGAAATCGCTCAGAAGAGCCGAGAGAAGATTCCTTTGATCGGGCCTCAAGTCGGGGCTAATTTTAACGGTTTGCAGAGCATGACAAGGTGCGGCCTCTTCTTTAGGGTTCGTTCCGGCGGTGCATAAATGAGGTAAGGCAGTAACATCGTGAAGAACGGCAACAGCCGTGTCCTTGGCGAGATGCCGCATCTCCTTAGCAAAATTTGTCAGGAGGACAGTAGCACAACTGTTCTGGAGTTGTACGAGTCCTCGAGCAACGGCTAATTCCTTCTCGAGTAGTAGCGGAAGGTGCCCATCGGCGATGCCCTCGTAATCGTGGAACAAATCATGCTTTACAAGAACCAGCACACTAGAACGTGCCGGAACCCTCACGTCATCGTCGACTATACGCAAAACGTTCAGACCCGGATCTTCGTTTTCAATGCGCGCCACGGCTCGTTTCGTCGAAAAAGAAACACGCGCTTCTTTCAGGTCAATGACAGCGCCGTTGGTCTGCAGGAAGTCTAGACCAAGGATCAAGTCTTTCGAACACTCAGGAAGCACGATAAATTCTCCGACATACACAAAACCACGGATGCCGACCCGCGCTGTGCACTTGCCTGCAGGTTCAATCAAGTGACTTCCCGCCGTACGAATTTTCGGGCCGGACCAATTTGTCAAAACTTTCTTCAATTCTCGGGCGAGACCACGGCTCATTACAGAATAATCGGCACCAGTGTCGAGTAACGCGGTGACATCCACTCCATCAATCGTTACACACAAATCGGAGGTAGTATGCCGGATGCTGTCGCTACCTGGCACAAGTGAAATCTCGTCGGGTCGGCCTGACGATGACGGAGGATCTTCACATTTCCCGACATCAGCGACCCTGCCTCCGAAGGCCGCTGGTATTAGTTTTCCCGGCTAGGGCTGGGAGAGCGGCGTCGGGAGGAGTGGGGACTTGTCGAACGGTTACTCGTCGGGGACGTAGACCGACGCTCTTGGTAACCGGATGTGACGGGGTACTGTCGTGCTGCAAGGTCGCTTGCAATCTCAGTGGGCCGTTCTGCATTCCGAGGGTAGAGGCCCTCCGAGGCGAAACCCCGCATGTTGACGCGGCGGTACGGGCACGCCCGGTAAAGGTGACTGGCTTCACCGCAATGATAGCACAGGGGCCGACGATCCCGGGGCTGCCATACTTGACTTCTACGGGGTGGCTGGTAGACTGGCGGAGGGGAGTAGCGAGGCTGCATGCGGCTCCATGCGAGGTGCTCCATGCGGGGACCCTGCGGCTCCATTGTTGGAGCTGCGGCGTTGATACTATGGTCTGGCGGGGGAGCCTTACTCAGGACGGACGCGTAGATGGGCCTCGCGTCAAACGTCTGGTGAGGAACGCGCTGCTGGGGAACAACGTCAGCAACTTGCTGAGCTGCCATACGCACCTCGTCCCGGACGACTTCAGCCAATGAAGGAAAAGATGCTGTGCTGCAAGGCATCCGGAGCGCTTGCAGTTCCTCCCGCACGACCGAACGAATGAGATTGCGTAATGAGTCCATGTCACTGCCGACATGTACAGGGGGTGCGTCGGACCTAATGATGTTCACGTCACGGTTGTACTGACGGGCTCGGTGTTGCAGCGTTGTCTCCATGGTCGCTGCCTCGCTGAGAAACTCCGCCACAGTGCGTGGTGGACTGCGCACCAGTCCCGCGAAAAGTTCTTGCTTAACGCCCCGCATCAGGTGACGCAGCTTCTTATCTTCTGACATTTGTGGGTCTGCACGGTTGAAAAGGCGTGTCATGTCCTCAAAGAACATACGCACGCTCTCGTTCTGGCGCTGAATGCGTGAGTGTAGCGCAGCTTCTGCTCGCTCCCGGCGGTCGGCGCTAGGAAACGTGGCTTTGAAATCACGACAGAAGGCTGCCCAGGATGGGAAGGAAGCCTCATGGTTTTCAAACCATGTCCGTGCAGACTCTTCAAGAGCGAAGAACACGTTGTGGAGCTTACGCTCATCAGTCCACCCGTTGTAACGAGCAACTCGCTCGTAGTTCTCAAGCCAGTCCTCGGCGTCCTCGAACACGTCGCCATGAAAAGAGGGGGGTGTTCGCGGCTGATGACACAAAATGTGGGTGGGAAGCCTGCTCTCAGTTGTCATTGCAGCAGGTTCTACGGCCGTCTGAGGGTGCGTCGTCCTGGTAGCGGCCGGAAGGGGTCCAAATTCAGGGGGCTCTCCACGTAGGCGGCGGCCGAGGCGTTGATGTACGGGGGTAAGCTCCGTATTGACAGGTTGATTATGCAGGACTGGATCGATACCTGGCTATTCCTCCACCAGATTTGTAACGTAACGTTACAGAGAAGGCACTCTGGCACCGAAGAACACCAACAGCCAGTCAAGGCAGCACAAAAGCGCAGCACCGTATTGCTTCGTCGTCTTTTCCGAATCGCCCGTTCAAACCTTCGTCGTCTTTGAATGGCATGTGTCAATATTTTGGTAGCATATCTTACAGCAGTAAATTGTCTTCTTCGCTGTAATGACCATCGGTTAGCCTCAACATAGAGGCCAGCAATTGGGCTAGTTCGAAAAGCACCCGTGGCAAGGCGAAGGCCAAGGTGGTGCACTGGATCGAGCATTTTTAGGGCAGAAGGTGATGCTGACCCGTAAACCATTGAGCCATAGTCAATACGAGACAAAACTACGCTATTCAGAAGGCTCAAGAGGCAGTCACGATCTGTGCCCCAGGACTGGTGGGACAGAATTTTTAGCAGGTTCATTGCCTTCAGACATTTTAATCTCAGCTGTTTTATGTGTGATATGAAGGAAAGCTTTTCATCAAAAACTACACCAAGAAATTTATGTTCTTTTTGAACTGCAAGGCTCTGACCACTCAGTGTAATGTTGGGCTCAGGTCTAATGCCACGCTGCTTAGTGAAAAGCACGCAGACGGTCTTCGCAGAGTTAAACTTAAACCCATTGTCGTCAGCCCACCTAGACAGTTTGTTGACGCCTAGTTGAATCTGGCGTTCACAGATGGCCAGGTTGCAAGATTTGAAACCTATCTGGACGTCATCGACATATAAAGAATAAGAGATGGTTCTTGGCAGCACGCCCTTTAGCGAGTTTATTTTGACAATAAAAAGCGTGCAGCTGAGGACACCACCTTGAGGGACACCATTTTCCTGTATAAACAACTTCGAGTATGTATTGCCAACACAAACTTTGAAGGTTCGTTCAGACAAGTAGCTTTTTAACGTGTTCAACATGTTCCCTGTGATACCGAGAGAGAAGAGGTCGCGGATAATACCATAGCGCCATGTGGTATCATGCTTTTTCAAGATCGAAAAAGACAGATAGACAGTGTTGTTTGTGTACAAAAGCATCCCTTGCATAGGACTCAAATGCAATGAGCTGATCGTCTGTTGATCGCCCAGCCCTAAAACCAGCTTGGTTTGTGTCAAGAAGGCCATTGTATTCTAGGAAGTGAACAAGACGACGGTTTACCATTTTTTCGAAAAGCTTGCATAAGCAACTGGTTAGGGCGATGGGCCGATAGCTCGCTGCAAGTGTGGGTTCTTTGCCAGGTTTTAATATCGGGACAATGATTGCTTCCTTCCATGCTTGAGGAAAGCGTCCTGTGGCCCATATTTTATTATACAGGCAGAGTAGGGTTTCGAGGGTGTCCACATGGAGGTGCCTGAGCATTGCATATGTGATCCTGTCAGCACCAGCTGCTGTGTTCTTGCATGTGTCTAGTGCACTCTTCAGCTCCTGTAGTGTGAACGGGCTATTGTACCCTCCTGTGCATGGTCTCTTATCATGTATAGGTTTACTCTCTTCGGTCACCTTGTGCCGCAGAAAGGAATCTGTATAGTGTACCGAGCTAAATATGTATTCAAAGTGTTTCCCGAGTGTGTCTGCTTGATGTTCTAGTGTGTCGCCACTGGTGCTGACAAGAGGTGTGAGAGTGTTATATCCTATGAGTGCTCTTATTCAGTTGTAGACTTTGTGTGCGTCAGTATAAGAGTTCACAGACGAAAGGAACGAGGCCCAGCTTTCTCGCTTGGAGATGCGTCGAACACGCCTGCCATTTGCCTTTGCTCGCTTAAAGGCTATTAGGTTTTCGGCAGTGGGGTGTCGTCGCAAGTTCGACCATGCCTTGTTCTGAGCTTCACGAGCAGTCTTACATTCTGCATTCCACCAGGGTCTTCGTTTGTTTCGTGGCTTACTTGACGTTTGTGGGATGCATTTTTCTGCAGCTTCTATAATGTGCAGTGTGATCAAGCGCTGAGTTTCATCTACATCTAGACTACTAATGGATGAACAAGGCAGTGATGAGTGTTCCCTGAACATCTTCCAGTTGGCTGCATTTTCTTTTAATTTTCTGGGATTCGACACATTTTCATTTCCGTTCCCAGTATATTTTATTAGGATCGGAAAATGGTCACTTCCGTATAGGTTATTAATGACAGTCCACTCTGTAGCTGCCAGGAACATCGAGGAGCCAATGGCTAGATCTATGGATGTGTAAGAGTTATGTGCTATATTGTAGTAAGTTGGCTGTTTCGTGTTTAGTAAGCATGATCCCGAGGACAATAAGAATTTTTCGATTAGAACACCTCGGGAGTCCGTTCTTGTACATCCCCATAATGGGTGGTGAGCATTAAAGTCTCCGACCAGCAACCAAGGTTCCGGAAGTTGATCAATCAATTTTTCAAAACTTTCGCTACTTAGCTTATAAGTTGGAGCAATATACAGGGAACATACCGTTGTTATTTTACCATAAACTAAGCTTCTGATTGCCACTGCCTCTAAGTCTGTGTTGAGTGAGATGTTTCGAGAGGGGATTGATTTTTGTGTTACAATGGCAACGCCACCAGAGGAGTGAGAGCTGCCTTGCCTGTCGTTCCTGAATATATTATATTGCTTAAGGAAATTTGAGTCTGCTGGTTTTAAATGGGTTTCTTGCAGACAAAGTATGTTTGGTTGATAGTCCGCAAGAATTTCATATATATCATCTAAATTTTTAAAGAGTCCTCGGCAGTTCCAATAAATG
This sequence comes from Amblyomma maculatum, assembly GCF_055883805.1. Lineage (NCBI taxonomy): Eukaryota > Metazoa > Arthropoda > Arachnida > Ixodida > Ixodidae > Amblyomma > Amblyomma maculatum. The sequence goes on along the minus strand of NC_139349.1, from coordinate 18,982,362 downwards.
AGGAGCGCCATAATTAAAAGTTATTTAGGGGACAAGTTTAAACTTAGGTTTGTAGGTCCTTGGGACCTGTTATTGGGATTTTTCCCCTTCTTTTTCGCTCCAGTGAGCTTTTCCGCCTAGGCAGCTGGGGTGAAGAAGTTGTGTCCATCACATCTTCAGATGCGGTGGACGACTGTGCAGAAAGCACAGGATTGTCAGTTTTAGGCCTCGACTCATGGGTCGAGGCCTTTGGGCCGGCTGACCTGGGGGTCCGCGCAGCCAGCTTTGCGGGTGGTGGTGGAGTAGCGCTAGCTGACTCCACCGAGGGCGCAGATGGCGCTGCCCTGGAAGAACTGTGTGCTTCCTGGGCAGGTGCCGACGACCGCTGTGATGCTGCGCCCTGCTGCGTCACAACGGAGTAGTGTGGCTTTTGAGGAAGAGAAAGCCGCTTTCGTGCCTCTCCGTAAGATATGTTTTCGGTGACTTTCAGTGTAATTATTTCTTTTTCTTTTTTCCAGTTCGGGCATGAGCGTGAATAAGCTGGGTGGTTACCTTCGCAGTTTGAGCAGAGAAGCGGCTGTTCTTCGCAGTTGTCTGTAGGATGTTCGTGCGAGGCACACTTTGCACATATGAGCTGGCCACGGCAACTCTGAGAGCCATGGCCATATTTCTGACATTTGAAGCAACGGCGTGGGTTAGGGGTGTAGGGCCTCAGTTTTATCTTTGTGTAGCCTACTTCAACAGATTCTGGGAGAGTGCGTGCAGCAAAGGTGAGTACAATGTGCTTTGTCTCTATCTCTTTGTTATCTCGTCTGATCTTTATCCGGTAAACATCTGTTACATTTTGTTCCTTCAGGCCTCCAAGAAGTTCTTGTTCACTCACGTACCTAAGGTCATCATCAGAGATGACTCCTCGGGCAGTGTTTAGTGATCGGTGCGGGCTAATCTGTACCGGTATTTCTCCAAATGATTCGACTGCACTTAGCTTCTGATACTGATGGTTGTATATTAATTCTAGTAGCAGGTCACCGTTTCCAAGTTTCTTTATCTTATAGCCCTGGCCAATGGCCTCAGTCAACGTTCGAGAAACAACAAATGGGGACACAAGTCGTGCAGTGATTTCCTCGTGGTCACTGTGGACCACGTGGAAACGAGGAAAGTTGTTTATGTTCTTTGAGAAGAACATGGTGGTCTCGGTGCGCCCCCTTTTAGAAGGAGGACGATCGGGGTTAAGGAGTTTAGATGCCATAAAAAAGTATATTGTTCGGCTGCAGTGCCAGCCACCCACCATGGAGCCCAACGAGGGGACGGGACAGAAATTGTCAATTCCTGCCCACGCCAGCTGTACACCGTAACTATAACCCAATATGGCGTAACTCAGGGTAGCTAGCCACACAAGGTTAACCCTCGCCGCCTGGAAGTAGGAAGAAATGAAGAAGGTAAGAGAGGACAGGACAGTTCTAAGAAAGAAAATAGGAAAGTGAAAGATGGAGGGGAGAACAGGAAAAGGCGACTGCCGATTTCCCCCAGGCGGGTCAGCCCAGAGGTGCCGTCTACGTGAAGCTGGGGCCAAAGTGGTGTGTTGCCTCCGCCGAGGGGCCTTAAAGGTCCGAACACTCGGCATCGGCTCAACCACCAGGATCCCCTTTTCCCCGGACACGGCGATGCCACGCACGGCTAAGCGTGGGTGCTGGGGTCCGTGGTGTCGCACGGTACACCAAACATCTGCTTTAGCAGATGCCCCCTGCGGGGGGCTCCAATTTTTAGTGTCACGTCACGGTGTTAACGGCTTCCATATGTTCTCCTGTTGCAAATCCTCGTTCTCTCACATGAACTTTCCTACTCGCTTTTTCACTGCTCCCTAATTTATGTCCCTATTATACTACACATACTCAATGGCGCAAAATCTTATGTAAACTACAATATTATGCAAAATACCGTCCGAAATTGATATTGGATGGCTTCATCCAAGCCATACAAACGTGCCTGCGCGCTTTCGAAGTAGTTGTCTGACTTGGGTTTCAAGGGTTCCAAGATCGATCCTGATGGCACCCTCTTGATCTCAATAATCGACCCGAATCGGCAGCTCCAACTAACTCGGTAATTTAATTTGGCACGTGATATCTGACGATCCCCGAGCAAATAGTTCCCGGCTATGTAACTTACTACCACCTACCAGACGCGTGTCCGCGCGGTAAAAGGGCGTCCATCATAGCCTGAGTCGGTTTGGAGCGTTAAACCTCACAAATCTAGCTAAAACAGATGCTTGGGCAAGTTGGTAATTCATTGAGGGTAGACAGCGCAAAACAGATGACGACATAAGAGGTACACAAACTGAGTGAGTGAGTGAGTGAGTGAGTGAGTGAGTGAGTGAGTGAGTGAGTGAGTGAGTGAGTGAGTGAGTGAGTGAGTGAGTGAGTGAGTGAGTGAGTGAGTGAGTGAGTGAGTGAGTGAGTGAGTGAGTGAGTGAGTGAGTGAGTGAGTGAGTGAGTGAGTGAGTGAGTGAGTGAGTGAGTGAGTGAGTGAGTGAGTGAGTGAGTGAGTGAGTGAGTGAGTGAGTGAGTGAGAATTTATTTACACCGACATGGACCTCGGGGCAGGGGCTCAGCCAAGGGGAGGGTTTCCTTGCCGGCTCTCCTGCACCGTGGCCGCAGAGACGGTCTTGAAGTAAGCCTCATCCGCCAGGTGTAGGACGATCTTTTGTTCATCCGCATTTGGGTTGCGGATGTAGGACTCCCAGGTAATTTGATCAAGGAGATAAGTTTCTTTAGTTCCCGGAAAATCGGAGCATGCCAGATTCGATTCGTTTGAATTCGGACGTGGCGGTTTCGTCAAAGGATTCATCCGCTAAAATAAAAGGTATGTAGCGCCCTCTTAGGTGGCGCCGGGAACCCGGATATCGCGCGCCGCCTGTCGAAGAAAAGGATGGCGCCTAGTCGCGGCGCATGCAGCCTCTGTAAGCAGTCTTGTTCCTTCGCGCTTGAGGCGTTAGGCCTTCATCTGGTGACCTACACTGCTTACAGTGCTCAGCTGCAGAGCTGGCGTATGGTAGTGTTCTGCGCCTTCTAGGAGACTAATTTACACCACAGCAGCTCCCATCGCAGCCCCAAGAATTCCTTCAACGCCTGTTGGACTGCGTTAAAGGCCTCTGGCCTACTCCACCGCAGCCGTCCAGCCACTATACCATTTTTGTGCACATTGACCGGGCCACTTCGACCCGCGGTTTTGTGCGCCGCGATGCTGTCCGAGTTCCACTAACGCCGGCCTACGATGAGCCTTTCCAAGTTCTCCGCCGCAATCCGAAAACTGCTACCCTCCTACAGAACGCTCGGGAAGAGACCGTCAGCCTAGACCAATTTAAGCTGGCTTACATAGAGACCGCACTGGACAGTCTCGCATCGCCACCTGACCTCCTGCTCCAGTGCCATCGCCGGCCCTCCGTCTGTTTCGACTTCCAGTCTAGGCGGGGGATTCTGTAGCATAATCTTGGGTGGCGCCGAGAACCCGGATATCACGCGCCGCCCGGTAAAAAAAAAGGACGACGCCTGGACGTGGTTTCACGCAGCCCCTGCAAGCGGTCTTGTTCCTTCGCGCCTGAGGCGTTAGTCCTTCAGGTGCAACGAGCGCCGTCCTAACAAATGCGAATGCCCAGTCAAAGTATGCCTCTGGGCAACGCTTGTTTAATGGTCATGGTTATTTCATTGCAAATTTGACGCAATAGGCACTGACTTGTGTCGCACTGGCTTGTGTAGGCAAGTGACTTGTTTACTACCAGCGATCAAAGAATGTGTGCGTCCTTTTCTGCCTTTTGAGGCACCATAACTAACAAAACTCTTATTTAGACGCGCAGAGCATCTTGTCCTCATAGCAATACACCCATTTAGAAACGAATCAATTAAAGACCGCAAATTTATCGGCCTAGCATATCAACACTTGGCTTCACGGTTTCGATTGGTGCGAAAAGGTTCCAAGGATAGCTGTGTATAGCCTAACTCTTTATTGCGGTAAGTCTCATCTGTACACTGTCAAAATCCGAATTAAAAGGACCTTGAAGTCAAAGGCGCAAACCACCTATAATTTTTAACTTCCATTAGGTGCTTTAATTTTGTCTTTTTAATTTTTATCTGACAATGGCATTCCGGCTCGGCTCTTCCTTCTTCTTTCTTCAGCCAATTCTTTTGTATCCCACAAATAACTCATATTCGTATAAGGTATAACATTCAGTTTCGCAGACATACCCTCTTTCGCAGTTTACGGGGGAGCCTTGCATTCTTACTGTAGCATGATCCATCGTAGTCCAGCATACGATGCTCAAGTCCGCCAGGTGAACATAATGAACGGCTTGTATAAAGTATTACGGTGTTCCGTCGAATACATCAATGTATTGCCTAGACTCTAGGTCCTTGCCATACGGTTAATGCGTACTCACTAGACTTCACTACGATTCCGGCTACTCGAGGACAGTTAAACAAGTGGCTGTCTGAATGAAAACCAGTTGACCAAAGTTTATGGGCCCACTTACGTTAGATATGGAAGTCTTCGGACGTTCGAGCAAATGTTCTTTTTTTTTTTTTCAGATCCCCATATTCTACTTGAAGAAAACTGAAACGAGCTAGATCATACAAACCAGGACTGCACGAACACTACAAGCTGTAACGTACTGCGCTCCGGTGTTTTGCAGTTGTGCTGGTATTTTGTGCTTTTGCTTTTTTTACCGTATGCGCTTCTGTGCCGCGTGCTGCTATTTCGTTACGCCGTGTAAGATGTCAGAATTCATCAGACGTTGCAGGGGGAGCCTAGAGCTGGAGAGTTTTCTAGCATCCCTTAAATACAAAATTATAACAGAAAATATCCGCGCCGGCATTGAAGTGAAAAAAAGTCTGGTAAACACAGCTGCTTCTCTAGGTACGTTTTCAAAGCGTAACCATGTGCATCAAACAGAACGACACTTCAAACGGAGCTTCTCAGATCACATGGCATTTGAAGTAGCGCGCGGTTGGGACACATAAATAATATTTGCAGGCATGTGGTCGAGGAAACTAAGACTGTTTGAAAAGTAGTCTTTTATTTATTCACTCGCCTCTGCTCAAATACGCATGGGCGAAGAATAAAACGCTATAAACCGAATGTTATAATCACCGCACCAATATTTGCTCGCAGGAGCATTTCAGACGACGAGCTCAAGGGCCCTTACGCCTGCGCCGCGGCAGTTCAACATAACGGAGCCCCTTGTGCAAAGTTTATGGTGTCTTCACAGAACGCATAGAAGTGATGGTTGATTTATTTTTAATAAATCCCAGTAGTTTTCCTTTTAAATCGTGCTGCTTGCTTGCCGGCACGAATGCTTATCACTGTGAAGGAGAGTTCTTCAAGAACAAGAGCGCTCCTTTTTACGAAAGATATGAAGTGCAATAAAAAAAAAAAAAAGCTACGCTAAACTTTCATTTATTTTTTGTGGCAACTTTGCCAGCTATAGCATTGGTTACGATGGATTCCTTTTCCTACTGCTTACGTTTCGCGTATGACATCTCGCAAAACTCCTGCTGAAATTTCAATAATTCTCTTTTCGCAGCATTTTTCTTAAAAGCGCAAACAAGGGACTTCATTTACTTCAGCTCTTCCAAGGCGTTTACAATGCCCAATTAAGATCAAACACAAATTTGTACACTACCGCAGTGCTGCTGTTACGCATTGCTTTCTACTTGATTGCGTATCATTGTGACATGAAATCTTTTTGCGGTAAACCTCCGGTAGTGCAGGTCACCACAGGATTATAAGAAGCCTGCGATGAGCACAATAGGAATGGCTGTATGCACCTCGGCGATCATCCGGGGCATTCACAAAATTACCGTTTATGCTTGTTGATGCAGCCGCTGTCATAACTTTCTAGGTTCTCGGTAAAGAAAACCGAACAAAAGTCTAGCGGGAAGCCCCAAATGGGAAACCAAAGTTTCTACAAGATGACTCAGTTTCGTCTGGGTGGACTTCCGTCGAAACGTCGGCTTCCGAGCTGAGGTTCTCATCTCAACTATTTGTCGGTTTTCTTTGATATTGTGTAACCAATCTCAAATGCTCTATTTTTTTCATAGGTTCGTGCTAGTAAGTCTTGCCGTATAAGTCAACGCTACAGGTAGAGGCCGCCTTCTTGCACGAATACCGGTAGAGCTCGATTCTGAGAGCCATGAGCCTAAACCTCTCCCACATCTGGTGAGCGAGGTGCAAGATTACTCACGATGTTTGCACTCAGTATTCAATTTCCTTCCTCTTTTACACCTTTGTTCTCAGTAGATGAGTGCTACCGTATATATCGTCGTTGGCGTATATGTACAGCGAGAAATAAGGAACACGTGATCATTCATATGACGTCACCTGAGTGAGTACTCTGCGTGCTGCTCTACAACCAGGGGACCCTGTGGAGTAGTGTCAATGTAACGAAACTAAGCGACGCCAAACGCTCCAGCTACTCACGAATCCCTTACGCTGTGACATCACCATGAGCTTAAATTTGCAAGCTGCAAGATCAAAAATCACAAAGCATCAAGAGAAAAAGCGGTGTGAGTAGTAGTAGTAGCAGTGGTAGTACCAGTAGTAGTGGTGGTAGTAATTGCAGTAGTAGTAATAACAGTGGTATGTTAGCATTAGCAGTGGGAGTAGCGGTAGAAGAGTAGAATGTGTAGTAGTAGTAATGCTAGTAGCCTATTATAGCAGTGCTGGTAGTGGTCATAGGGGTACAGCAGCGGGATTAGTGCGTTCTTTTTTGGAATGCTGGCTTAGTTTTCTTTGTTCTACTCTGACTTGCTTGGCCTTGTTTGCTTTATGCTTTGTATTGCTGTGTTTTGTTTTATCATTGACTTGTATTTAAGTCACCTTGCCCGACACCTTGCCTCGCCTTTCTTTTCCTTGCCTTCATTTGCTTTGCTTGCTGTGCCCCATCTTGCCTGGCTTTTCCTCGCGTTGCTTTTTCTTGCCTTGGATTGCATTGTTTTGCTTTGCTCTGCTGTGTCATGTGCTCCTTTGCGGATTTACTTTACCTTGCTTCCTTTTTCTTTAATTTACGCTTTATTTGGTGCACTTGCTGCTGCTTTGCTTTGAGTTGTGCTGCATGCGGCAGCTTTCATTTGTTTTGAATTGCCTCGCCAGCTACATTGCGTGACTTTATCTTCCTTGTTTCAAGTTCCAATTTATTTTGCCAAAGTTTGTGGCGTTAAGAACACGGTTAGTTTGAGAGACATAGGAACGGCCTTTGTCCCACAGTAGGCTTAGTTATTCTGGTGCTCCTGGTTAGAATTGTTCTTTCTGATTAGTATCGTCATCACAAGAATATTTAACAATAGTGCACTCATGCCGGATTTCTGAGTGGCGCTCACCGGAGAAGCGAACAATACGAGTTCTGCAGTGAAAAATGCGGCGATGATACCAACAGGTAGCAGCGGATGACCAAAGTAATTTGCGGATGTGTACCTGTACTGCATTCATGTACAAAGAATACTCATAGCCTGAGTCGCGTTTGGTCGTTAAACCCTCTAAATCAATCAATCGATTAATTTAGAATTTCCTACATGAATGGTTGTTGTATTTTACTGCACTTATTTTCTTTGCACATTGTGTAACTTTATTTATTTAGCGATTCGTCTTTTTGTTCGATTCTCTCTTTTAAACTTTTACCTGTGTAGCTTTGTTCAACTGCGCCCAAGCTACTTACGCCCATCTGATGGCTGCATTTTACAGATATGTACATACCACATAAGTGCCAGAGGTAGAAAGGTTCCGAACTCTCGAAAAGCCACAGCATTTCTGTTTTCCGTAGCAACATTGAGACTAGGCCACCCGCTTCAAATCAATGACAGCGACGGAACAAGGTTTAATGTGGCATATTCAACTATGCATTCCATGTCAACAACAGCTGCACTGAACTTCCGGCTAACTCAGAAGATGCATCGTTTTTATGCTCACATTCGGCATTAAAAAAAGACTGAGAAGCGCAAGCTTTGGCATATGTAACTATCAACTGAAAGTCACACTGCAACGTGCATGGCAGGCTTTTTATCCGTCTTGCTCAAAAAACTAAAATCAATACTATCATTTTACCACAGCATGATGAAGCCTAGCACACGTTGGTTACCTTGGGACATAGAAAGACCACGCATTTAGAATTCAGATTTTACTTATACCTTATGAATGCTCAATAACCGCCATCTCTTCTTGCACTGAGCAGTTGTCTAGCACTCGGTGAATATGTCACCTCGGCAAAGCAATATGGCATGCGCATACGAAATTATCTACGAGCAAATTTACATAGAAGCACACACATTTGAAAGCATGGCAAACATGAAGGCCAAAGTACGCAGTAGCTGCCGCACCTGCACAAACCTACATTAAGATGCAGACATCTCATTCAATCAATGCAGATTGTTCCCAATACCAGCGTATGCAAGCAGCGGACATTGAAAATTCGGGTTGCTAGTAACGAAAGCAGCAGCATGGGGTGAAATAATCATTGATATTTCTTCTATTATTCCTTATCCGGCGTTGTCTTATATTTTCTTTTCATTAATATATGAAAACAATGTATAATGCTAAAGAAAACTTAACAGAATGTCTTGGCAGGTAAGGTAGGGAGAAATAAACTTACGTGGCTGTTGCACGCACATCAGCCACGGCTACCGGTAGTAAATTGTGCGAAGTGAATGCAAGCGTCACACCGTCCATCATTGAATGAACCCCGTTAAATAAAATTTACTAATGAAGATGTCGATAAAGCTGCAGGTTCATCATCATCATCCTCCTCCTCAGCCTGACTATACCCACTGCAAGGTGAAGGCCTCTCCCATATTCCTCCAATTAACCCAGTCCTGTGCAAGCTGCATCCACTTGACCCCTGCGAAGTTCTTAATCTCTTCCGCCCACCTTAATGTCTACCTCCCCGTGCTATGCTTTCCTTTCCTTGGAATCCAGTTTGTTGTCCTACTTTCTGCACACTACATGTTCTGCCCATGCCTATTTCTTTCTTCTTGATTTCCATTACAGTGTCAGACTCTGCAAGTTTCCTATCTCTTAACGTTATCCCTACCATTTTTCTTTCCATAGCCCTCTGCGTTGTCCTCAACTTAAGTAGAACCCTCTTTGCAAGCTACCACGTTTCAGCCCCATAGGTAAGTACAGGTAAGATGCAGTTTAGACAGGCCTAAACGACCCCCTGGACCTCAATGAAAAAAATGCGTGACAGGCATGCGGGCGACGTCCAGTTTGAGGGGGAGCGGGGGAGGCCTCGTACGCTAACAGCACGCTCATTCAGGGGCGGTATTACGTACTTTTCATTTTTGAAAATTATAAGCGTGTTAAGGTTAATAATAACGGCAAGCTACAAGTCTTAATTGCCATATTATGCCTAACCGTGATAGTTTACAAATTAGCAATTGAATATTCGCTAACTACCTTGCCCCTTAATAATTCCTTACATTTATATTCAAATTTGGAACCAAACTAGTACTCATCACATTATCTTGTCATGTTTAGATACTTGTAACCAATCTAACACACAAAATGCGCGAAAACGTCCTGTGTGAAGGCACCCTTGGGGCGGATGCAGAAAGCCTCGAATGGCTCCGGACAACTGCTGAGAAAAATGTATGCTTCGGGTAACAGTTCAGTTATTACATGGCGCCTTTATACCCTCGATTACTGTATTTAAAAAACTCGAATAAAAAAATGCGCACCAGAGGCATGTGTAAACTGAAATGACAATCTTTAATGCCGGCATCTTCACTACGCTGGATGGGGAGGAGCAGTGAATAGTCATTATATCCGGAGTCGCTCAAAACGGCGTAATCGGTACCGGTGGAATGAGGGTATGCATTACAGTCGAGAACCCTACTAAGCACAGTAGAACAGCGTTTTTTAACGCGGTAGCGTTAAGGAGCTCGTGTCGCAGAAAAGCCGGTATTGTCGGCGGCATTGGCCGTGAGCGATAAATCCCGGCACGCAAATCATAAACAAACATGCACTTCATAAATAAAAAGCAACTTCCAAGATGGTCTGGGTGGGAATCAAACCAGGGTCTCCGAAGTGTGAGACGGAGACGCTACCACTCAGCCACGAGTTCGATGCTTGAAAGCGGTACAAAAGCGCTTCTAGTGAATGCGGTGTTGCCTTAGAAACGTGCCGTAGAACGTTATACTGCGGTGTATATCGGTAATGATGAGCATGTTACTTACAGAAGTGGCAGTTACACGAGTAGCGAAGTACGTTTCCGCTACATTTCTTCTGCGCTCTGCGCACATGCAGAGCCATCTTGCGGCAAGCACAGAAGAACCCCTCCTCGCAATGTTCGGCGCTGCCCCGACACGTGGCGCGCCACTCGCCCCTGACGTTTCGCCGTGCACCCTCACGGGTTGTAGAATCAAGCGTCTTTCCTTTCTTTAGATCACTATCTTCGCTCACCCGCTTCTCCCCTTCGGGCCGCGCGGGTACCGGTGCGAGGATGCCCCAATACCCTTGCGTTTAATAAGTTTTCTCGACGAGGTGCAATAACGCTATCGCGTTCCACTCTTAAAGGCGAAGCCTAAGCGTCCTCCAATTTTTTTTTTAAACACATGTAGGAGTTGATATGGGCAAACAATATGGCTACAGTATTCGCTAGCAGCAATCTCAGCTTCGAAGCTCGTAAAAGTACCCATAAAAAATCATGGGAGAGCAAAGTGAGAAAGTTTAATGTCAAAAGAAGAAAAAATCCTGTAATTTCCTCAAGACACCTATATTGTTTTTACAATCGAGATGGATGACTTAGCGGCACATGCTCTCTTATTTTGTGTTACGTAGTTATAGATTGTACATAAAAAGGAAAAGCTCGACTGATTCTGATTTGAAGTTCAAGCGCACAGATCTTGCGGAGAAGACGTAAAAAAGAATTCATCCACTCACCGCCGTCTGTGTAGACTCTCTCAGAATTGGTTTATGTGGAAATAGAAAGAAAGATTTTCTCACATTTGTGCAACCACCCCGTGGTGCAAAGTCAAATTCGTTGGTGTCCTAGGTTTTATTATGATCAGCCTAGCGAACCCTTTCTGTAGCTTTGATTCTTTTTTTGCTAGAACAACCTGCTGGTTTGGAATTCAGGCAGGAATTATTCTTAAGAACAAAACATTCCCACTGCACATTTTGATGTTAGTCTGATTTGTAGATTTGTATGGCGCAAAAATATATTGGGACAAAAAGCGCCAAGATGCTGCACATCTTGCTGCGAAGTAGGTGGAGAACGACGAAAGCAGCAGTTGTGTTGTTGATATCACGCAGTTTAGGAAGAGTCTAAATAGAAAATATCATGTAGTGATCAAACAAACAAATTCCCCAACTCCTCTCCTCGACGGAGTAACGTCAGAAAAGAAAGGAGGGGGGGGGGGGGGGAGGGGGGAGGCGAGAGCTTGCGAGGAACAGTACATTTCAATATTTCTCTCTGGCATGGAAACACTGAACTTCCAGTTTGTAATTTTACGGTACAAACAGAATTGTGGCCACATTTTGTTTGGCACAGAAGAGGCTTCCATCAAAAATAATCTTCACCCAGGTGAATACGTTGCCGACAAAGAATTCTAGCCTCCATTGCCATACGTGGCCAACTTTCGCATGCCTCCATTTTTATAGATTTGCGGTTATTTATGCGGAAACTTTCTAGATGACACATCGGACGACCTGTGTTTAGTGACGGATCCGAGGACAAAAACTAAGCAATAAATGGCGTCAGGAAGCAAGCATCTTGCAAAGACGCAGTCTGATGCGCGCATGGATGGACACTGTGCAGCCGCCCGTTAGCGGGGCACCCACCTCCTTCGAGCGTCCGCCCCCTCAACAAGAATAACAGAAGGAATCTGAAGGGGCTTTCGCGAGTCGATGGGCGCACGTACGGCTTATCCCCAGTGAGCTCCGCCTGAACGCCACCTTGGCTTACGCCTTCGTTTCTCCAGTGTCTGCGTACGCCTTGCACCAAGACACGGGCCAGTCACGGAAGGCCGATTAATCAGTCTTGGAAGAGGTCCCATACAAACCTTGCCCCGCTTCCCGCTTTCCTCTCTCCTTCTTTGCTCGCATGCGTATTTGTCTCTGGACCTCGTTTCCTATGTCCTGCATGGCTGCTCCCCATACAGGAACCTTCTGGCCCAGTCATACCGTGCTTTCAACCAAGGATTACCGGGGCTGTCTGAGTGTCTCCTCGTGCCGAAAGTTTCCCTTCCGTGACGAGAGAGAGGGTTGAGCCAATTTTTCTGAGCACGCATGCGTAACAAAGGACGTTGTTTCCGAATCCTATAGGACAGCCTCAGCGATGACAGACGCAGTAAGCTGACGTTCGCGCCAGCTTGGCATGACCGAAATAACCGTTGTCGTTGATGGAAGACGCATATACTGTTACTTTTCCTTTGTGCTAATTGGCGATGAAGAGGTACCCGCTGTATTAGGCTACGAAATTTCGCACGATAAATATACAAATACAGAAAATGACTAGTGTCTTTCCGGTATTCAGTACGATGACTAGCCTCAAAATGGCTAAAAACGCCAGTGCAGTATCTCTTTGATATTGTCACATCCCGACGCATAGGGACATGACAACAGCAGAGACCTCAGGTCAAAAGGGCAACGGCACAGGGCAGCGCAACAGCAGCGGAGCCAGCACGCGTGCAAGTCACAGCAGCAGTGTCGTCTTTGTCGAAGCGATCGCGCTTCTTCTTCGGGCGCAACACTGCCTCCCTTCCGAAAGAAGCATCGTCCTGATGCTAAGCCCACAGAAAGGAAAGCACCCGCTCAAGCACGCATAGTGCTGTTTTGCGATTAAGATGCAGCGGAGAAAACATCGAAGTGCTCCTCCTGGGTCACACGTAATACGGCTTAAGCCGGACGAAATGAACAACTTCAGGACGTGAGGCTTCCGTGATCTCGTGCACAGATCTTCCATCACAAAAAGAAGCCACATGTCTGGCTCAGTTCTTTGTGTAGAGGACGCCGTTGCGGATTCTAAATGTGGGTAGGACACGCAGGAAAACACGAGGTACCACATCGTCGTTTCCTTTGAATTGCGCCATTAGCTAGCCAAGCTATGGATCATGTCTTTGTCGAACCACTATATCTACTGTGTTTAATACCGCAATAAAGCTGTCCGCGTCATCATCGTCTCCTAGCGCCGGCCCCAGGGGGGGGCCGAGACAAGCAGTCGGCGTCATGATGCTTGTCTCCTGCACTAGAAGGCTCCATCGAGCAAGCTGTCCCGCGGGATCCTTCAGGTTGGCCAACCAACATGAGTGGTGGTCAGTGACCACACGAAAATGGCGACCATACAGATCGGCCGGAATTTGGTTGTTGCCCAGATGCAAGCGACGCACCCCTTTTCTGTAGTGGAATGATTACACACACTTTTGTAAGCTGGATCAGGGGCGTGGCGATCTGGGCGAAGTGGACAAAACGTCTGAAGTAGGCGCACAAACCAAGAAACCTTCTCACACTTTTTTGTCCGACTGCCGTGGGAACGACGCTACGGCTGCTGTTTTCTCAGGACCTGGCTTCACGCCCGCGTGTCTGACGATATGCCCAAGAAACTAACTCGCTGTACGCAAACCAGGATTTTGAAAGCTTGATTGTGAGGCCGGCCTTCCGTAAAGCCTGGAGAACCGCTTCGAGGAGCACAAGATAGTCGGCAAAGGCAACACCACCTTAACTACTAATAACAGCACAAGTATCAGGAAGCAAACAAGAACGCTTTCTTACCGCAGTGCACTTCATCGGTATGAAGTCTTTCCACGGAGCAGCCTTTGTCTACGCTGCATTTTGAGCCGAGTTCGACGGAAACATGTACACTTGCGCTTTGGATCCATTCGCGTAGTTAGAGCGACAGTTTGGTACAAGAAGAGCCCCCAGCAATTGTAGATACCTTGCTCGCAAACGCCTATGCAGCACAGATTAGGAACACAGCAAACAAAGGCTGAAAGCACGCACACTCAGGCCGAGTCGTTCCAGTTCGCCTTGGTTGCGTATGCTCGCGCTCGGCGCCGCCGATCTATCCCCATATCTCACTGTCGTGACGTAGGACTGTGGAGAGGGGGACTTGCGCAGGCCTTCTCTGAGTCTAGGGAATGTTGGCAAAGGTTCTTGAAAATATAACATCCTCTAAATACACGAGACAGGTCTGCCACTTTAGTCCGGCGAGCATAGTGTCCATGACTCGTTGGAATGTTGCAGGGGCAGCGCATAAACCAAACGGCATCACCTTAAACTCAGAGGCCATCCGGTGTTATAAACGCAGTTATCTCCCGGTCTCGCTCATCCACTTCAATCTGCCAGTATCCACTCTTGCAATCTATTGACGAAAAATAGCGAGCGTGACGAAGCCGATCGAGGGTGTTGTCGATTCGGGGCAGTGGGTATAGATCCTTCTTTGTCACTTTATTGCGCCGCCCGTAATCTACACACAATCGAAGCGACCCGTCCTTTTTTTTTTTTTTTACCAGCACAACAGGCGCCGCCCACGGGCTGTCGGAAGTCTGGATGATGTCGTCGATAGCGTTTCATGCATTTGCTCCTATATTGTCTCTCTTTCTTTCAAGGAGACCCGGAGTGGCGGCTGGCGAATCGGATGTGTTGCGCCATAAACAATAATCCTGTGTTTTTTTTTTCTTTTGCGACGAGTGTCTGGCGGACCCTGGATGTCATGGCAGAACAATTGTTGTAGCGATGTAAAAGTTCGTGAAGATCGCCCGTATACGACAAGTGAAGTGTTTTAACCAAATTCAGTTGAAAGGCCTATTTTTCTTGTGGTCCGAGTGACAAGTATTGCTCAGAAAACGCAACAGCCTCGTGAACGTGCTACAACTGTCCCTTTTGTCAGGTGTTGCGGCTCATTTCTAAAGTTGGTCACGATGACGTTGGCCCGCCCTTTGCTGACGTTTCCTATTCCGCTCGCAGCTGCGATTTCCCTTGGAAGTAGTATTTCAACATTTCCTTCCATGACACCTTCGCCCCAAACAGATGTCTCGGCTCTAACAGCGAGAAAGACCGTCGACAGCGGCGGCACATTTACATGCTTGGATCCTACTCGAAGCACAGCTCGGTTCGCTGCATGAGGCCTTGGCGACACAGAACATATCCGGAGTGTCAATTTGTTCTGCCTCACTTCGATCACTGCGCCACACACGCGAAGGAAGTCCATTCCCAAAATGACAACCTACCTTAGAGCAATGCTCCAAGATCACAAATTGCGCGGGGCAGGTCTCACTATGAATTTCAATACGGGTGGTGCATTTTCCCTTAAGATTTACCAGGTGACCTCCCGCGGTTCATATTGGAGGGCCATACCACGGGGTAGTCCCTTTTTAACAGAGTTTACTGTGAGGCCAGTTGGCCAGACAACCTACGTTTTTCGCTGAACTAGTCCCTTTTCGCAGTCGGCGACAAATATCTCCACTAAATAACCGAATAATCAGCACCGGTGTCAATAAGCGCTGCAACTTCGTGGCCGTCGACTATTATCTTAACGTTACTGGAACCTGCAGAACCGTTTCTGTCCCCAAGGGTGCAACGGTTCGTTGCGCTACGTTGTAACGTACTTGGAGGCTCTTTGTTTCGGATGACTTCAGCGATGCCACCTCCAGGCGTCACCGTACTCATTTTTTCCGACGAGGAAGAGGGGACAGGCTCTGACGTCAAAACCCGCGAAGGGGAGTAACTTGACAAAATGGTGACGGCGAGCGCGATGGATGTGAGGCTTGCACCGGCGACTATGGAGGACTTCGAAGATACTCCTTCTACTAACGGGGGTGCGATCACGTCGGTTGAATCCTCTAAGGCCTAGTTCTCGATACGGGCAGCGACGATACATGTGGTCCGGCTCACCGCAGTGAAAACATAACGGCCGCCTGTCAGCGGTCTTCCAGATGTGTGACTTCCTTCGCCCCACTGCTCCGTGGGTGCTTTATAGCTGCGGCACACAATCGCGGCGCCGGGGGCCGAGATCCTCAGCCCGGGGGTATTGGTGAGGGGCGGGAGGTGGCCGACAAGCAATTGTGGCATAGCTCACTGTCGGTTGTGTGTCTAGAGCAAGAGCTGATAGTCCTCGTGAAGCAAGTGTACTCTGAAGCAGGCAAACACCTCTTAAACTCTTCTCGCACCACTTCGCGAACATTTTCGCGATGTTCGCGATGATTTCGCGAACATCGGCAATGCCAAAACCTTCTAGGCCAGACGAGGTAAGGCTCGATACGTTCGGGAAGTTGCCCATTAGCTGATAGCGGTTGTTCCTAGTGGCCAATGCACGCTCGATGGTAGTCGCTTCGGTGACGAAACTGGATACGGTAGTCGGTGAATTTCGTATAAGTCCGTACAAGATCTCATTCCGCGCGCCTCGTATCAAGGCGCGTATATTTTTCTACTCTGTGGCTAGGGTCGGCGCGAGAACTTAAGCGCAGAACGTTCTCGATGAAGCTTCTCACGCTCTCTGCTGGACCCTGAATACAATTTTGTAGTAGCTCTGCAGCATGCTGTTGTCGGTATTAGTTCGCGAACGTATGTACCAGTTCTCTCTTGCACGTCTCCCGAGATGTCAGCAAAGCCTCGTCGTTCTCGAACCAGTACTTCGCCGCTGCCTCCAGAGAGAAGTTAATGTTCTGCAGGCATTGATTCGGTGTCCGCCCGTTGTGTCGAGCAACCCGTTCATAATACTGACCCCACTCTTCAATGTCATCCAGGTCATCGCCACGAAACGGGTCTACAGTCCTTGGCGTTACAGGCATGTAGACTATCCGTGTCGCAGTCGCATTGTCAGGCTGTCGCGACTGGAGGGCCATGGTGACGTTAGCCCAAGACATCTTCCCATAGGCGAGGAGTCCGAATTCAGGCGCTTGGCCTAGCTGACGTCGGCTAGCGCGGATCTCAGGTGCTGCTAAAGACTCCAAGAATATCCGGCGGCCAGGATACTAGACTCGAATCGCATGCTGGGGTTCACTGCATGAGAATATTTACTCGGTTTCTCCACCAATGTCACGTCCTAACGCAGAGGGCACGACGGCAGCAGAGACCTCAGCTCAACAGGCCAACGGCACAGGACAGCAGTACAGCAGCGGTACCAGCACGCGTGCGAGTCATAGCAGCAGCGTCGTCTTCGTCGAAGAAATCGCACTTCTTCTTTTCCTTCTTTTTTTTCTTCTTCTTTCTCTTTTTCTTCCTCCTCTTCTTGCTCTTTTTCTTCCTCTTCTTTTCCTTCTTCTTCTTCTTCTTCTTCTTTTGATTTTTCTTCTTCCTCTTTTTCTTTTCCTTTTTTTCTTCTTCTTCTTCTTCTTCCTTTTCTTCTTCTTTTTCTTCGGGTGCTACAATATACACTATGCTGCCTCGAAGCCAATGATGCACGCATGCCTACTTCGTGCCCACGCTCTTCACTGCTGTCAGCCATCATCACATCCCGGCCTCAGCGCAGCTTTTCGATGGAGGCGAAAAGCAAGGCTATCATGGTAGTTGCCTCCTTTCTCTTCTTGCGAAAAGCATCGTGGACTGCTCTTCCAAAAAAGCGCTTCAGACCTCCAGTTGACGCCGGTGGGATCAGGCTACACTCGCAGCGTAAGAATGTAAGAATGCAGGCTCTAAACGACGTACTGTTTCGCTTCATCCAGTGAGCGAGGCGTTGGAGCCTCATGCTGGCTGCCGCAGATTTATCTCATTATGAAATTTTAAACCAGAATACGACCACAAGCTGCGGCCATTTTTATACGTGCGTCAGGGAAGGCATTTCCTAGGCGTTGTGCTTTCCTTGTCAATAAAATTGTGGAATTAGAATTATTTGAATCGAGCTAAATTTTTTTTCGTACCATAAACTCCATGACCCTTGGCCAGTTTATCTCAATTCCGCAAGTGAAATGACACTTAGCTTGGGCTAGCCTACGTAATTTTGGTCGTTCAGTGCACCAAAATTTGAGCGAGCT
Source organism: Amblyomma maculatum (assembly GCF_055883805.1). Lineage (NCBI taxonomy): Eukaryota > Metazoa > Arthropoda > Arachnida > Ixodida > Ixodidae > Amblyomma > Amblyomma maculatum. The sequence continues at coordinate 18,964,435 of NC_139349.1, read as the reverse complement.
TAGAAATAGTACAATAAAAAATAACTGAGAGAGAGAAAGAGAGCTGATGGGAGGGAAACTTAAGGACGAATGAAAACGCACTTTAATAGGTAGAACGAATGGCTTTTACAAAACTGTAAACAAAAAAAAATTAGAAGGCCTCATAGATGTCTCTTAAGGGAAGAATGGGAAAAACCTTCCATTCTTCTATCATTTGCCTCACATCGTTTGCTTCTTATTGGCGTTCGTCGCAGTGCTGCATATAATTATAATTCGTTTAGAGGAAAGGAAAGGCGCAGTATCTGTCACACTTTCTCCGGCAAGTGTGAATTCCAATGGTAAACCATCGCTACTGTCACGTGGAGCTCCTTAGCACACGTTCAAATGTGAGACTGCAAATGGCAGGAATGCTAGGCAAGCAGAACACATCTCGTATAATCTCGCGCACAGATTGAGCGCCTTCTAAAGGCGTTGACAGATCTCGTGCACAGGTTTCGCGCACAAGTCTCGCGCATGGGATTTCGTTCAATGTGCCTAGAAAGGTTTTCGCCTTAGAAAGCCACGCGCATCTTGGCAATGTGTTGTTAATATATCAAACTGTGAGAGCATTAACATGCACCCACTACAATGGTAGAAGTTTCGATGACAACCTAACGTAAATATTGCATATTTCCCTCCCCCCCCTCCCTCCCTTGTCCAATTCTAACATGCAAATTATTTGCAGGGTTTGATGCAGAGGATCTAAATTAAGTAACCTACCATACTGTTACTAAATTGTTATTATTGTTATTTTAAAAATTAAAAAGAGACACGCATTCTCGTCGTCTTGCTAGTCGTTGTCCACTACTCTTGCAGGTTTGTTGCTGAATCATTTTCGTGACAACAGAACACAAAAAGTATGAAATGCTAGTGGCTGAATTGCGTGAACAAATGCTCACAAAGACAAGCAATGCTTGGAAAGCAAAATAGCGCACTTCAAAACACAGAAACAGGAAGGGAACGACAACACGACAGCGCTGTGTTGTCGTTCCCTTCTTCCTGTGTCTGTGTTTTGAAGTGCGCTATTTTGCTTTCCAAGATGATTTACCAACTAGCCCGTTCTTCCACTCTTGCAAGCAATGCTGTCGGAAGGGATAAGAAGTGCAGCTGAGAAAAATCAACTAGCCTATTTGCAGGCATTTCTCATTGGAGATACAATGCTTCTAGAAAGTTGCACAAAAAGAATTGAGATGTTTAAAATTAAAGACAAAATAATTGAAATTCGTGGCCGGGACCCGACAAAACAAGAGTACACAGCATGCTGAACACGAAGCAACTAGCCTAACTTCAGTCACAGGCAAAATAAGTCACAGCCAGAGTAGATCCCAATGAGAAAGGTGACCATTTTAAGGTTAACTCAGTCAAAGTCGCCAGCAAGCGTACATTTCGTCCAGTATGAACACCGAACTGAAATTTTTCCAAACCGCCAAGCTAATTTGCCCCCTGTAGTTTTTTTTTTTTTTTTCAGATTGACTTGAGCCGTATTCGTTGCTGTAGCGGCCATGGTTCTCACCAATAACAACTGCCAATGTTCTTCATGGTTCTCTCTTTTCGTGTCATCTAGCGCCTTCAGGCGTGGCATTGAGGTGAGTGTCAACAGGCTAACTCGGTACTGAACGGGTCCGAGCGACTGTTATTAACAGCCTTCGACTGCTCTTCCCACTTGGCGTAGATTATGTGCGAACACTTTAATGCACTCGGCGGCCGTAGAGATCGGGATATTCTAGCAGGTGATGTCGTAACAATGATCTTAAATAGTGCACTCAAGTCTGTCATCTCGAGTTCGGGAGCGAGGAAGTTACTTCGAAAGTCAAATCTTACTTGCTACTGTCTACACAAACTTCTAAAGCTCCAAATACTTCACTTCTCTTCGGAGATTCGGCAGGAATATGAAGTTGCCGTCAGTTCTTTAATATAGGAGCTCTACACACAAGGACCGTGCTCAACCGCACAGATTACGACTCCTTGCAAGCTGTCTTCAAGTTACCAGTATAGAAGCCGAGACAAGCGCGAGTCTTGAATGTTTGCTCTTCGTCCAATATTGATGACTGGGAGAACGTGGCTGGTTCGGCTGCAGCTCTGTGTATTGGCACACGGCCGTCAGCGAAGCATCTCATTAAATGTCGTCTTTGACAGCTCTACGTAGCCTCAATAAACCAGGTCATCACTGTGCCTCGCCGGTGGGTCTACATCGAGTGGCATCGTAAAGGCGTTACTTTGTTTTAATATTTGATGACGCAGTATGCTTTCATCAAAGCGTATTTATCGCGGAAATGGCTGGTGCTTATGACGGCAATGTTGTGGGTAAGCCGTATAGTGGTTGTTCTATCGCGCGAACGAAGCCTACCCGTGTCACTACTATATTTGCCGACAGCTCAAAGCCACGAATGTGTTATACAGACATATCACCTGAACCAGCACCACTAAAGCTGGATGCAGACATATTATTGCCAAAAATGCAGCCTTTTGGTATGATCATTAAGGGAGTTAACTGCTGAGCTAGTTGGTTGTCAGAAAAATGCAGCCTTTTGGTATGATATTTAAGGTGGTTAACTGCTGAACTAGTTGGTTGTCAGACATAATTACAGGGCATTCAGCGCAAGATATGCACACACAATTAAAGAAGACACCACCAGCTGGTGTAAGCGCACGTGGTGACTTCTCTCTCGTGTGTGTCTGTGTTGAGCTGAATACACTGTAACAATTTTGGTATGATCGCTGCTTCCATCTGTACTGTATGCCAGGTTTTATATATGCCTTATATCTAAGTATCACTACAGCCATTAAATTGAGTATGCGTAAAACCTGAAAACATTCTGACCTTCGACTAACTATCAGCCAGCCTGCTCGGTAGCTTTGGCGCTCGGCATCAAATCGCAAGGTCGCGGGACCGAACTTAAGCTACGGTGGCCGCTTTACGGAGAGGACATAATACAAGAAATGGCTGCAGCTTAGCTCGGCTAAGCACAGTTATGCGAGGGAAAGCTGTGCTATGCTTGGATATGCTGTGTTGTAAGCTAGGTTAGGTTGCCACACGTGCTGAAAATTCCGACAACCTCGACAGCCAGCAGGTGAAAGAAATGCTGAAACAGCTGGTTCGTTCAATGCGGGTGCTGCTCTCCAGCATCAACACGCAAACAGCAAAATTTGCTGTTCCGTTTTTGGACGCATTTGAGCCGCTCTTGGCTGCATTGCAATAATTCGCAATGGCGCAACAAACTAACGCCACCTCTGTGACGATGCACTTGCGCTGCAGTGTAGTGATGCAATGGAATGCCCGAGGCCTGCGTGGTCGGCTGAGTGACTTCCGACAGCGGGTACAGAAGTACCGCTTTCCCGTGATTGTGATCTGTGAGCCCAACATGCCGGCTGCTTTCCGCCTTTCTGGATATGTTCTGCTGTGGTCTCGAGAAGCAGACGAAACAAGCAAAGTGCTGGTGTGTGTACGCCAAGACATTGCGCACGTCCGCTATGCTCTGCAGCCCCACAGCACGAACCACTACATTTGTTTGACATTAACCCTGAAAGGACGAGTATGTTCTGTGATTGGCGCCTATATTCCACCGAGAGATGGCTTGGACAAGTCATATCTATTTTCAACAATCCAGTGCTGTACAGCTCCTCGTATTATTGTGGGGGACTTTAATGCTCACCACCCTCAGCGGTGGGGTAGTGCCATAATGAGCAATCGAGGAAGACACCTGGCAGACTTTATGCATAAGCAAGATCTCTTCAATATAAACGACGGCTCACCGACGTTTCTACGCGGAACAACCTACAGCAGCTGCTTGGATGTGGCGTTTGTTTCCAGAAGCCTCCATCCCTCTGTTTCTTGGTGTAGTGATGTGGAAACACATGGGAGTGATCACATACCAACGTACATATGCATCAAGTGGTTCGCACCTGCCACTTCGCCTCGTGTGCAATACACAGACTTGCCCTCCTTTAGGGCGTCGGTGGAGATTTCCAGCGTGGACCTCCGGTCACCATCTCAAATAGAGGGCCTCATTACTTCCTCTCTAAGTGAGAACACTCGCTATGTTTGTGTGCCGATGTCAGTGTCCAGCATCGACGTGGAATTCGGGCGACTTCGCGCAATCCGTCGGCGAGCTGAAAGGAAGTACAGAAGAACAAAATCCGCGCAAGATCTCGCACTTTCTCGCAAAGCTAAACGCCACGTTCTACGCCACTTGGAGAGGTTAGGACGACAACTGGAGGCAGTTCTACTCATCACTGGATCCCCGTAAGCCCCTGTCGCGTATCTGGCATGTTGCGAGAAGCTTGCGCACACCTCCGCGGGAAAGGCACTCTTTTCGTGCCCTGGCCCTTTATCAAAGCCGCAATGAAGTGGACGTGGCTGAAGATTTTTGTAAAATGGTTGTGGGCACAAACCAGGCACAGTTACCAATTTCAGAGGTTTTCGCGCCACCTTCGCCGAATGATCAATACGACGTGCCCTTTACAATAGCTGAATTAGACGCAGCTCTTGCTTCTTGTCGGCATTCATCTGCACCTGGTCCTGACGGGATTACTTATACAACCTTATCAAACCTAGGCAAGGATGGCGGAACTGCACTACCTAATTACTTCAACGATATATGGGCTTCTAGTACTGTTCCTGAACACTGGAAGATGAGCCGCCTGGTTGCTCTTTTGAAGCCTGGAAAGCCTCCTCTCGAACGTACCTCATACCGGCCAGTTGCCCTAGCAAGCTGTATTGGAAAAGTTATGGAGCGAATGGTGCTGACAAGACTGGAGTGGTATCTAGAGAGTAATGATCTTTATCCGAATATGATGACTGGATTTCGCCGCGGACGCTCTTCTATTGACAGCGTCATCGACCTTGTGGCGACAGTAGAACACGAAAAGCGTCACCGTCGACTAGTAGCTGCTGTCTTTTTAGATATAAAGGGAGCTTACGACAACATCCTACATGATGCTACTCTTGATGCACTTGACGACGTGGGAGTTGGTGGCCGGCTGTACTTGTGGATTGTAAGCTATCTCAGCGGCCGCTCTGTTTACATGACGACGCCTGAAGGAGATACTACCCACTTTCAGGTCGGTCATGGAGTTCCACAGGGAGGAGTCCTCAGCCCAACTTTATTTAACGTTGCGCTAATTGGCCTGGTGAGGGAACTGCCAGCTAACATCTACATAAGTGCATATGCTGACGACATCTGCATCTGGGCCTCTGGTTCGACGCGCTCACAACTACGTGCGAGATTGCAACGAGCTGTCATCGACATCGACGTACTTACGGCGTCAAGGTTTATACTTAGCGGCAGAAAAGTGTGCAGTGATTGCGTTTACGGGGAAATGTGTCAGCCGCTACCCGATTACCCTTCATGAAGTCGTAATACCATACGTCTCCAGGCACAGATTCTTGGGAGTAATTATTGACCACCGACTATCTTGGTCAAAACATGTTACTATGGTGAAGAAAAGGCTAATTCATTTTTGCCATCTTCTTCGTTACATAGCTGGCATCAAATGGGGTCCAACTGAGCGCTCCTGAATACGGCTTTGCGAGACCCTGTTTGTTGGATACATCCGGTACAGTCTTCCTGTACTCTTTAGTATGAGCATTTCATGCTTGCGGACTTTAGAGAGCGTACAATCGCAGGCACTGAAAATATGCCTTGGACTGCCTAAATGCACCTCTAACAAAGGTACAATTGAAGAGGCACATGCTCGCCCAATATCCATATACTTGTCACACGAACCACTTCGTGTATATTTACGAGCACTTACAAGACACAGTTTTCACCCACTCACCAAGATTCTGGATGAAAGGCCGGGCTGCAGTTTTACAAGTGCACTCCGCTGCCATCAGTCGCAAGTACCGACAGGATATGCCCTCCCATATCGTCCCGCCCAACCACCGCACCTTCGTGTTCCCGGAATACTAAAGAAATCAGTGGTACCAATTAGTTGACTCAAACAACTTACTCTGGCTCACATCTGGTCAGAATATCCTCATTATATTCACGTATACACCGATGGATCTGTGTCAGCACAGGGATCCGCTGCAGCTGTGGTCATACCAACTCAGAAAACGACTCTGCATTTCCTTTCGGGGCATACCTCTACATCAACCGCTGCTGAACTTGTAGCCATTCGGGAAGCTATTCGCTACATATGGGGGGAACCACCTCAAAAATGGTGTACATTCACGGACTCAAAAGCGGCATTACAAATTTTGGAAAACTTCTTGCGCCACACTGCCTATCAGTCCCTGGCACTAAACATTATGGAGCTCCTCCCACCTGCCCAGCTGCAAGGCCACAGGATAATGTTTCAATGGATCCCTGCCCACTGCGGGCTCCATGGCAATGAACAGGCCGATGTTGAAGCGAAAAGCGCACTCATCAATGGCCTCCAAACAGCTGTGCCTTTTTCAAGAGGTGACACGACGTGCCTTCTTACGAGCTGTATGAATAATGCTACAGCAGCTTACTGGGCCCAGCCAGACGCCCGACACATTCATTTAAGAAGGGTCGATCAAACATTAAAATTTGATGTTCCGCGTGATATTCCGCGTCATCAGGCATGCTTACTACATAGACTTCGTTTGAACGTCCGAAGCCGGAATGTTCAACTTGTGGCATCCCAGAGACTGTGGACCATATATTATTGGTGTGCCCAGCGTATGCGCACGAAAGAAGTGTGCTAGCGGCTTCCTTGAAGCGTTTACACAAGAGGCCTCTGTCGGAGAAACTGCTGCTGGGCGCTTGGCAGGACAAGGGGAAGGGTGCCCAGGCAGTGCGTGCTCTTTGCCGTTTTTTGTGCGCCAGCGGACTTGATTCGCGCTTGTAAAACAAGCTACTGTGTCTGTATATGTATTTCATATGCATTCTCCCACATCGTTACCCATCATGACCTTCTTTCTTCTCTCCTTCCCCTTCCCCAGTGCAGAGTAGCAGGCCAGATTTGAACTATTCCGGCCAACCTCTCTGCCTTTTCCTTTCAATAAATACATCTATCTATCTAGGTTAGGCTTAAATAAGGCTGAACCTAGTTTGAAGAGTGGAAGCTCGACTAGCATACCCAGAAACGGTTTGCTGCGGTTTAACTTCTCCATGGCTGTCGGCGAACGTCAAGCAAACAACCAAATCACTGGTACCAGCGCACGACTCCTCCGTAAATGTCTGCGAACCTCAAGGACACCACAGCCGGGTCTAGACGACACGAAGGTGCCGAGGGCATTTTGTGGGGCAAGTCCCAGGAGGCGAGCCAGATGGGCAGCGTTTACAGTGGAGGGAAAGTATCGGCAGTGACCTGAAAGGCTCTGCGGCAATGTGTTAGGCAGTGTTGCATATCTGTAGGGAAAAATACCGTATGAATATAGCTTGTCAGGTGTAAAGAAGAAGAAGAAGAAGAAGAAGAAGAAGAAGAAGAAGAAGAAGAAGAAAAAGAAGAAGAAAAAGAAGAAGAAAAAGAAGAAAAAGAAAAAGAAGAAAAAGAAGAAGAAAAAGAAGAAGAAAAAGAAGAAGAAAAAGAAGAAGAAAAAGAAGAAGAAAAAGAAGAAGAAAAAGAAGAAGAAAAAGAAGAAGAAAAAGAAGAAGAAAAAGAAGAAGAAAAAGAAGAAGAAAAAGAAGGAGAAGAAGAAGAAGAAGGAGAAGAAGAAGAAGAAGAAGAAGAAGAAGAAGAAGAAGAAGAAGAAGAAGAAGAAGAAGAAGAAGAAGAAGAAGAAGAAGAAGAAGAAGAAGAAGAAGAAGAAGAAGAAGAAGAAGAAGAAGAAGAAGAAGAAGAAGAAGAAGAAGAAGAAGAAGAAGAAGAAGAAGAAGAAGAAGAAGAAGAAGAAGAAGAAGAAGAAGAAGAAGAAGAAGAAGAAGAAGAAGAAGAAGAAGAAGAAGAAGAAGAAGAAGAAGAAGAAGAAGAAGAAGAAGAAGAAGAAGAAGAAGAAGAAGAAGAAGAAGAAGAAGAAGCGAGCGCCGCTGGCTACCCGCACCGCACGTGCAAGGAAGAAGCGGGCGGCGCCGATTACCTTAACTCGACGAGGTTTTACTAAAGCTCTTGCTTTGAAGCTTTCATTATGTGAGATGTTAGTGCACTCTAAATACCAGATGTGTTCGATTCAGCCGTCGCTATTTGCAACGTCGGCAGCGGTTCCTGGTGCACTGCACCAGAGCGCTCGATTCACAGCCACCCTTGCACTGCCACCCGCGATTGAATTTATTGCAACCGCGGTGCCACTGTGGTGCAAATAACTGCGGCACCATCCAAGGGGGAGGTGCAGAAAAGTTGTGCGCGTACTGACGGCGATAGCAGACGATGCGATAAGATGATTTAAGCATCGGTGGCCAAATTAAGGGCATTCATCGCCGTCTTCGACGCATCCGGCGTCGTCCTCTAGAAAATGGCGACTTCTTTAAAAGAACTTATCTCGTGAAAACCTGAAGAGCCTCCTGAGTTCAAAGCTGAAATATTTATCAACAGCGCTTCCGTTATACTTAGGAATTCGGTTAATTGCAGTCTGTCCGAGCCAGTCAGTCTGGGTCTGAACCAAATTCAAATTCAAATGTCTGTTTACGTCATCCAGATATTGAGGTCGCAGGCAAAATGCTCACATTGGAGCTTGATTGCGTGCCTGCGCCCCTGTACAAGAGTTAAAGTACTGGTACCTAGCCTATACAAAAGCACCAACATAGCAAAGTAATTTCACTTGACAACATAATGAGTGAGACATTTTCTACACAAAAAATGCACAGAAACGTCTAAACAGTAAATTAAGACATAAGAATTTCATGACATTAGCGTAAAACGTTCAGTAATGATGGCAAAACATAGCTGAACATTTGACCTCCCTAATGAGTTAATAAGTCCCTATCTGTGGAACGAACTATTCTTCAGAATTTTGTATGGTATGAGTGTGCTCTCTAAGGTTTAACTGAGCCAACAGCTCGTTGCAACCCTCGCTCTAACATTGGCTACCTGGCTCGCTGAAACGACGCGACCTCAATAAATAGGGCACACCGAGTCAGCATGTTACAACACTCCAATGCCGGCGCTCACATACACATAACTTTTGCTCTGCAGCGTCCTCTCTTCTTCCTGCGAGACGCACATCGTCATTGGTCAACTTCCGCCAAGCCTTATAGAGGAATCCGGTTGTTTCCCCGACTGGGCGAGTCACCATCGCCGCCGAGTGATGAGGTTGGGGTGACGCCGATGCGCACAAGGCTACGAGCGCTCCTCGCGCGGAAAAGGAGGTGTTGCTACATGGTTCTCGAACGCCGTACGCTGACGCTGGGCGGGCTGGCTTCTTTCACGCCGGATTGACTAATCACAAAAGGTTAATTCAGAGGTACCAATACGATTCTTCTCAAGGCAAACCTGCAAGAATTGGTTTGCAAGTTTCCTTACTTGCCAAACATTTAACTTCTTTCGCTTGTGTTAAGTTTACTGCAGAAGTTCAGAACTCCGTGCTCAAAAACTCATTCTGCGCCCTAGGGATAGTCTGCCGACTTCAAAAGAGAACCTATGCTTTGGGCTAAACATTAATGATACGGTGTCTAAATGAATCTAGCCAATGTTCTTGCCAGGCAAAGTACCAAACCTCATAATCATGTCATAACCTTCCCTATAAGCAACTTGAGAAACTCGACAATGACACCATCTGATAGGCTTGCTCTAAATGCTGTTCCGGGGAGTAACGATCGTTCCATCGTGTTTCAGTTACTACCAGCTGCTCCTTCAAACCCATAGTGCTCGCGCTGTTTGCGGTTGCAGCCGAGGTTGAACTTCATGCTGTTGCCTTGAAAGGGTTACTATAGGTGCGTGTCCAGACAACTAACACCCCTTTGGACACATGCGAAACAAGGCAACAACTTTGGTTTTTATAAAGCACAGCATCACAGTGGTAAAAGATCAAATTTGTACAATGAACGCAAGTCAATGTTTCTCAAGCGATTTAAAAACTCGGAAAACAAATAACGTGGCGTTTAAATCGGCATCTTGTTTTCTTTCTTTAATGGAAATCTACTGATATGCATAACTTACTCCCTGCATGTAACGGCTCTAATATATGAGATGCTTGGAGCTCTGCAATGAAAGATCACCAGAAAAAAATGGTTATAAAAACTAAAGAACGACTTTCGCATAACGTCAGTTCAAAAGCATTTGGGAGGCCAGGTGGAATTTTGTTCGGCTAGTTTGGCTCTAGGCACGGGGAGCGCGATGGAATACCTGATACATCACTGCGCGAAAGCTACCACACCGTGAGGCTTCCAACTTTAGTCAATTTGCTTCTTTACTGTGCAGTCAATTTTGGCTGAACATAAGGCCAATGAATTCTGATATATCATGTCTTCGCCAGAACGACTAAAGGTAATCTACTGGGGATGAAGCTGTTACCTCCTAATTTACCTCTTCAATGAACGAGAGTAAATTCAAAGTTTTTGAGCAAAATTCCTTCTACTCGTAGCCCACACCCTCAAGAAGAAAGTGAACTAGGGTGCGGAAAAAATGAAGCAGGCGCAGAGCCATTCTCTCTCAAAGCTGTAAGTGGGCGCTGAAGAGATTGAAAAAAAAAAAAAAAAAAAAAAAGTGGAGAAAAATAGAAACGGTGCTCTGGTAGCGAACAGGAAAAGTCCGAAGGAGAGCGGAATGCGCAGATAGGACAAAGCCCGGGCCATTTCCAAGCCTTTGCATATAGATGACCTCGTTTGAACCCCATGGCCGCACGTTTAACTGCTCCTTCACTACCGTGCTGCTGTTTGATGAGCTCTCCTCTTCAATATGCGGGGCTACAAACGCTCCTTACAACTTTGTCACTGTGATAGAAATTGGCATTCTCTTCCATATTGTAACCCCCACCCCTCCCAGCTTTAACTTAAATGCTCGACAATAAGTGCCGAAGAGGTGCAAAGTGACAGCCCGCGGAATCTCTGCCCGTCCGTTGTATTTGCCGTAATAAGGCACTAGTAGCGTAACTTGTCGGATGGCCTGGCACGAAGAGCGACCTCACATGAAAGGCCTCCCTCCCTCTCACAATGGCGTAATGACTTCAAGCTTCGTAAAAGGAAATAGCGAGAAACCTTGAAATGAATGGACGAAACAAATTTAGGAGGCGCGCGGCGAGTACATTAAGTGCTAAAAATCGAAATACCTAATGGTCAATCACATATTTACCTTGTAGTGATGGCAACTAAACCCGCGTTCCACATGTTAAATCAAATGGCAGTTCAAGATCACCGCGCTTTCGAAAATTTAAATATAAATATAGCTATTACTAACCACAATCTACAAAGTTTCAATTACATTAACACACCTAAATATAACTGTCAAATTATCAGAATTTATTTAACCAGCTTATTAGTAGAGTCAGCATGATTCACCGTCTCTTCTATGTTAGACCACACAGATATACTATAACGCCAATAAACTCTTCTCGATATGACAACAAGCCTGTCTTAAAAATTCTGGTTCACTTTCAGCGAAACACTCCATATACACAAAATAAGTCGGCAGTTAATCATTTTATTATTATTTATTTATAGATACTGCAATCAAGAAGACCGAGCAGATGGAAACATGCATAAAAACAATGATATAAACATCTGCTTAGCAAACCCATCTTACTAGGGCAACAATAAAAAAAAAAAACAGAGAAAAGAAGGGTGGACTGCATTAACTCGACAAATGTGACAAGCATGTTCTTAAAAAGTAATGGTGTCAAAAGCCGCAAAGACACACGCCGGCAATAATTTACATGCTGTGAAAGTGCGTGGAAGGAATGAGTGTTTGAACATGTTGGTACGGGAAACGTATGGGCGAAGGCTATGGTTGTAAACATGACGAGTGCTGTCGTGTAGACCAGGAACTTCGATATGGAACAGAATTCATGTTACGTGGCCTGGAATACAATAAATAAAGAAATATAAGTCTTGTAAGTGCTCTCCTGTCGGCTAAAGTTGGTATCTTGTAGCTAGTCATCAGACAGGATGGTTATATGGAGCTTCGATGTGCGTTAAAGATGAAGCGGATGGCTTTTCTCTGGAGTATTTCAAGTTAGTATATGTTCTTTTTAAGGAACGGATCCCAGGCAACACAAGCATACTCGATTTTCAGATGAAATAGAGTTCTAGGCAATGAACCTCAGGCGGAGCATATTTTAATTTGTGTTTCAGAGGGTCATGACTTCTCGCTTCCGACGAGCAAATATTGTTATTGTGGCTGGACCATGAAAAGCGATCTGTAATGGTTACACCCACATAATTATATTCACTCACCTGCGCCAATAGATGGCTACGAATTGAGTAATTAAAACTGCGTAAAACATTTTTATTTGCAACCGTAAGGAAAACAGATTTATTGATATTTATTTCCATTGACCAGAAATTGCACCACTCTTGAACAGCATTTAGGTTCGATGGCAAGAATTATTGATCTGATGTGCTGATGACGTTCTTAAAAAGTATGCAGTCATCTGCAAATATTCTAATAATAATTTCGGGCGTATTTACGGAGGCAACTATATCATCGATAACGATAAGAAATAAGATTGGTCTAAGAACGCTACCCTGGGACACTCCAGATCTAACAGGTAAAATTGCAGGACGAGATTTTTTAACAACAAACTGTTTCCTGTTTGACAAATAAGCGTGAATCAATTTGACAAGTGCTGTAGGAAGACCGATACCCTGGAGTTTAAGGATGAGATTACTGTGAATGACACGATCGAAGGCCTTGCTAAAGTCCAAAAAATGACGTCAACCTATCCGGCATTAACAATCGAGGTAGCAAATTCATGAATGGGTTGACGAGCTGCATAACTGTATAATAAACACTTCCTAAAACCAAGCTTAAAGGGCGAAAGAATGTTATTTGCTTCCAGAAATGATATAATAAGTTTAGATATTATATGCTCCATGGGCTTCCAGGTGAAGGAAGTAAGGGAGGTGGGACCATAATTGTTGACGTTCAATTGATCGCCTTTGGTAAAAACCGGAACTACGCAAGCTAGACGCCGGTCATCGGGAACAACACAATCTTTTATCGAGAGTTTGTATAGACGAGTTGAGATGTAGGCTAATGGCTCAGAATAACGACGCAAGAACTCATTAGAGATGTCATCAGGTACTACAGATGATCTAGTTTTAAGCTTTAGGGGCAGGTTTAATAACCCTTCATAGGATTATGAAGTTCCCTGACATATCTAGTTCAGACGCATGCAGCTGCACTCATGGAACAGCGGGCGCAAAAATAGAGTGAGAGAAAGAAATGAAATGATTTGCAATATCAACATGATATCTGAAATCTTCTCATTGATTGATACTTGGTCTACTTCATGTATTTTGTCGCGCACGTAACGACAGAACTTTTGAGAGCTATCTCTCAAAAATTGGGGAAAAGGCTGTGAAAAAAAAAAAAAAAAAAAACTTTTTTTTTGCTTCGTCAAGCTTACAAGCTAGCTGAGTTTATACCGTGCAAACAATGATAGCCTAACGACCGACATGGTCGTCAGACCGGTCAAATACGGTCGTCAGTTTAGCACGTTTAATTTTCCGATGAAAATGAATGATTTCTCTAGAAACTCATTGATTAGGTATATTTGCCCGCACGCGCAGCCTGGGAACAAAGGTAATGATTCCGAAGAAAGCAAAGGAAAACGTTTCTTTCTAGAGCGGAATCTCTACTACTCGGGTGCAACTTCAGATTTCTCTTCGCTGAGTCCGAATGAGCTTGATCTAATTATGTCTACGTGTCCACCGAAAAGTAAAATGTCATACTTCGTCTTCCGGGCCTTTCTCCAAAAGCCAACCTACACAAACAATATATTAAAAAGTCGCAGAATTAAAATGTGGCATGGCCTAATCTTAATTAAATGTAGGTGTCTACCCAAAAGTACTACCCCCGCCGGGGTGGCGCAGTGGTTACGCTGCTCGACTACTGTTCCCAAAGACGCGAGATCGAATCCCGGCCTCGGCGGTCGCTTTTCGATGGAGGCGAAAAGCAAGGCGTTCGTGTGCTGTGCGATGTCAGTGCACGTTAAAGATCCCCAGGTGGTCGAAATTTCGGAGTCCTCCTCCCCTACGGCGTCTCTCATAGCCTGAGTCAATTCGAGATGTTAAACCCCACAAACCAAACCAAACCAAACCCTCCTCTCCCTCCAAAACTAACTAAAGTACAAAATACAAAAAAAAAACCTCACGGAATGAAAAGAAAAGCGAAAAGCGGAACAACGTCAGCTTTGGCGATCTTTCCAGCCAACCACTCTGCACTCAGCATTCTTAGTGACGAGCTCAGAGCACGCATATATTGGTCACGCCAGACTCTCCATCCCACGTAGCGAGTTCTCGCGGTATGATCGCGTCGCGGCGAGCTGCCAATGCGTCCGCTTGTGGAGAAATAGTTTCCTGAAACTCGGAATCCGCACCGAACCGTAACTTCGAGATAAGACGTCGCACAAGAGAGAGGAGTCCCGCCTCTGGCATTGAAAAAAAAAGAGGACGTGCTAGCAAAAGGTGTATAAAACGGCGCTTCTGCTCACAGACATAGCTTTGTGTTTTGGCGTTTATAGGCAAAACAGCGAGGAGGACCTCGCTCTCGCAAAATATCTTTCCGAGCATGAATGGATCTTTAGACGAGCCATTCATTCCATAGCAACGGTCCAGGCCGACTAGGTCCGCATTTTCTTTCCCTAGCGCGCGAGCCAGGCTGCATTTACTTGTGGGCCTCAATCCAAGGAACATGTCATACATGTGAAAGTACACCAAGGCATGCACAGCTGTACGTGTGTTTATTTTATTTTACTTGACCCATAATGGTAATCTTCAACATATATTGTATATTGAGAATTTTTTAACTTAAAAGCTGTTCTCAATCGTTATTAGTTAGCTAGAAGCGTCTAGCCGACAGGTCAATATAATAATACAGTTGTTATACAAACTGACGGCCTTAAGGAGATACACCACTAAACATCGCGTTAACAAGGTTGTTCACCACAGAAAAATAAGAGCAAGACCACTATTCCAGGAATTTGTCGTCTCCCAACAAAAACGGTTCTTCTGACAAGCAACTGATAAGTTCACGGCGTACAGGACCAAGTATTGGCCACTCGGCACGACGCCGAAACCTACCATACGCAGCTAAGCAGCGACTTCGCCATTAACTGAAAACACCTGCCCCTATCAACAGGCGCACAAAACTACCGTTGGGAAAGCGACCAAGCGAAACAAAGGAAGCAATACCCTGTCCGCGGAATCCCCCATGAACTGCACGACAGAAGACAGGCGCCGCCACGCAGGTAACGGAAATTGCGTGGCGATTAGACTCTGCGAGAGGCCAGTTCGGGCATGGGCTGGAGTGCACAACGCCCCATCGCTCCAGGCGGTCGCGAGTGGGCAGCACAGGCCAACCCAGTCGCCAAGAAAAGTCTTGTAGATGGTCCGGTCGTGACGATGACGACGCTAAGGAGCTCCATTGAATGCGAAGCATTGGTGAACGTCGATTTGCCGGTAAAGCAAGCAACAAAAGCTAGCCCATAATATCGACCACAAGATGTTCAACAATACTGATGTCAGGACTTAGCATAAAAGAAAAGTGTAGATTTGCAGAAGGCGAAAGGTAGTTAGCACTAAAGATCAGTATTAACAAGGACAGTAGCATGACAGTACAAGACCCGTGTCGAGGGGCCCAAAACTTCCTTACCAGGATTCACGCAGGAGAACCCCCCCCCCCCCCCCCCCCCTCAAGTAAGATGCGCATCAGGATTCCTTGATTGCTAAAAGCGATGATGGGACAGAAATGTTAGGAAATCCAAATGTCTCGCGCTTGCATGGCTGTGCTAGCACAGCTAGAGCCCCAAGTTCTGTTCTTCCAGGCCAAAAAAAAAAAAAAAAAAATACAAAAAAAAACGCGAAAATCGTGGACTGCATGCTTGTCATAAAGCGGAGTGGGGATTTTACAATGTGACATAGGTACCGCAAGGTACCCAGCCTCACTGAATAGACTAGCTAAAGTCGTTAACTTAGAGATAAAAAAATTAAAGAGCGCTGCAGAATCTGCATTGGAGTAATGCGAATTAGCACGGATGCTGTGCGTTGCTTCTGGTTGCTTCTAGTTGCTTAATTTACTCTAGTTGCTTAATTTACTTCTTGTTTGCCCATTTTAGTCTTTGGTACTTTCATATTGCGCGCCATTCCCTTCCTATGCCCTTTTTCGGCTCTACTTCCGGTTACGTGACGTCATATCCTTGACGCAACCCTAATTGACTGCCTTAATTAACTACTTTATTCTTTGGTACTTTAAAATTGTGCACCAATTCCTTCCTATGCCCTTTTTTGGCTAGACTTCAGGTTGCGTGCCGTCACATGTTTGGCGTCACCTTAATTCACTGATTTAATGAACTATTTTAGTATTTGATATATTCAAATGTGACGCCAAGCCATTGGCTAATGAAACCATTTTCGCCTTTACTTATAAATTTTTTGCCACTAAATATATACATAAATAACTGATTGCCTTAATTTTTCAGACAAATTACGTCACCCTCTATCGACTGACACCACTCATTAACCTCTACCACTTCTCAATTGCTCACAACTGCTGCAGGCAGGATTTTGCGTGTTTTGTCTCTAATTAATTACCCAATTAAATTATTGGCCTAATTATTTTTGGACACAGCGTTACATCACCCTCCATCGATTGACACCACTCATTAACCTTTACCCCTTCTCAATTGCTGATAACTGCTGCAGACATCTTTTACATTTTTGCCTGTAATTTATTATCTAATTAACTTATTGGCTTAATTATTTTTGACAACATTATTATGTCACCCTCTATCGATTGACACCACTTGTTACTTACACCAGTTCTCAATTACTCACAACTGCCGCGGACTCGATTTTGCGGACACGGTCTGCGGACGCGGTCTGCGGACAGAAATCTGTGAACATAGAGAGGTAATGCTCTCGCATTAATAAAAAGACTGGACAAACCAAACGTTAACCTTGACGCCCTCTGCAACTGAAGTCTACATTCCCTCATACACACCGAAGTTAAAGGTCATACCTAAAATCCGCACCAGCTCGCAACACTTCAAAGAAATCGCTAAGGATATGGGCGTCTGGAGGGACCCTATGGCAAAAGTAATTTTTTTTACAGTATTTAAGAGCAGCACCCGACAAAGAGACATATGCGGGAAAAATAGAGAACACTTAAATCAGGCTCCGTTTATCCGCAAGGTACAGCTTGATATCATCAGCGTATGCTGTGACACGCACTGTGCCGCTGGCTGGCAATGGGAGACCTTTAATATGCGGGTGGCGATATAAAGCCAAGGAAAAAGGCTCTAATGCCAGTACAAACAATAAAGGGAGAGCGGGCAACCTTGGCTAACTCTACAGGTTACAGAAAGGGGGCCACTTTTGCGACCCTCAAAAAAACATGTGCTGCAAGTGTCCCTATACATCGCCTTAATTAGTAGAACAAGGAAGATGGGAAACCAGAGGCGTCAATGGTAGCGTAAATGCACCCATATTCCAGAAAATCGAAGGCCTTCTCTAGGTCTAGGAGCGTGAGCATGCCTTGACAGAGACGGAAGATGTGCTCTATGATATAACAGACTATGGATGTCGAGACCAGGTATTGAACAAACCTGATGAAAAAAAATAATAAGGGATGGGAGCAGTTTTGCGAAACGTCGGAGAATTATTTTCAATACCTTATAGTCGGTGTTTAACAAGTAATCAGTCGGCAATCTCCAGGGTGAAACGAAGAAGCGTAATTTCTAGCTATGAGAATACTACGACCAGTTTTGAAGGAATCTGGAACACTTACTGACTGAAACAGAGCTGAAATTACCTGTGTAAAAAAGATTCCTGCCGCATGCCAGAACTGGATGTAAAATTCCACCGGGAACAAATCTGGCCCAGGTACTCAACCCCTTTTCATAGAATACAACGCATCTTTTATTTCACTAGAGGCCGGCGGAGCCACGAGGCCGTCATATTACTCAAAGTCAACGTGAGGCAAGTTCGCTAAGAATTGCTGTGTTGCAATGGAATCGCGAGGTACTGACGTCTGTGCAATAGCTTAAAAATGTCCAAAGAAGGCGCAGACGTTGCTCCCATTCGAATGTAGTTGGTAAAGGAGGGGAAGTCTGAAAAGCTGGGATCGCAGAAGGGCCATCCAAGGTCTGGCATGCAAATTAAAGCTTGCCCCTCGCGATGGGTTGTTGGACTGCGACGACCAAACCACGCTACCACCATTAATGAGGACTCAACTAGACGCGCTGGAGTCATTTATGAAGCTCTTCTTTCCAGACACACATCAATGACGATGGGGGGTAGGGACGGGGTGCGCTTGCGATGCGAGGTTTGCCAGATGCGCACTTCGTCCCACACCCGGCTTCGTAGGGCACGACTGTAGACTATTCAAGGATGACGCCACTCATCTTTCAGCCTGTCCCAATCTTCAGAGAACGCACCAACCATCGGTATCCGCAAAGTCCGCTCAAGTCCGTCTCTCGTCTCGGAGTCATGCAAGACACGAAAGTCTAAATGCCGTGGTCTTCCAGGAGACACTAGCGAAACGGAGAAAGCGAGCGACAAAGCAAACAGACGCTCATAGGTGTTGTACTCCGGCACTGACGAAAGTGACAGCACGTCCAGCCTGCTTGGACCCTGGAATTCATGTTACCCGCATAGGCTATTGAGGCATGTTCATACGGCTTGGTTAAAGTGGGGCTTTATATTTGGACTGAGGAAAAAGAAAAAGAGATGAAGAATGCTCGGTCACACGCCGCTAATACTTTCGCTCAATGTTTGGTTCAGCAGCGTTGAACTCTTGTAATTTTTTTCTTCGCATTGCCACGGAATGGAACGGCCTTTCCACAGGGACGCCGTCATCAACTGTCCATCATATTTCTAAGCAATTTATGTAACCATTTTAATGATATCATGTAATCACTAAAACCATTTAATGATATCACGTAATCACTCAAACCAACCATTTTTATTTTCCCTCCCCTTCTCTCATAGCTCATAGGCGTCTCTCATAGCCTGAGTTGCTTTGGGACGTTAAACCCCACAAACCAACCAACCAACCTTATGTAATACCTCCCCCATGGGGTCTTTAAGGTAATAAATTGAAGTTAAGTGAAGTGAAGTGAAGTGAATTGAGTGAGTCTCACTTGTTTGGAAGGGTCGGAAGTACGACATAGGAAGTACGAGGCTTCCTATGTCGACCTCCTGAGGACTCCGAGTCAGATGCTGACGGGTGAGGCCGAATAAAGGTGAACCTTGAGGATGCCTCCATCTCGACCTCCACAATGTCCGGCGACGCCGTACTTGAGATGAACGACGGAGACGCGATTTCTGCAAATAGCCTGTCCTTTCGAACAGAGTTAATGCCTGCGTCGTCTATGACCAGACTATTTGGAGATGGCGACGACGACCATGCGTCCTCATACCCAGCCACTGCGGCTTCGCTCTTGACTGTCACGTGGAAGTTCTGACCCCCGAAATGTTGTATGCAGTAGTTTTCTTCGATTCCATTAAGAGCGGTCATCGCGTCCACAACGTCCTCTGGACTAGTCCCTTCAGGGACAGTTGTGTCAAAGGCCAGGGATTTTTGTGGGAGGCTGGCTCGCCATTTTGAGATGCCCGCCAGCCGAAGAAGCTTTAACAATACTGTTCTGAAATGTCCACTAGGCCCCACCGATGGAAGCCAGCGCCCGGATTACTGCACGAGCTAAACATCCATTCCGAACCTAAGCTCGAACTCGAGCACTCTGCTGTGCTGAGCAGTCGAAAGAAACGTATGCTAAACAAAATCGTCTATCATAATGGTCCTAAGGAAAATCAGATACTGTATTGTATGAATTCTTTAAACCTGACGCCATTGATGCCATAATGGTGTATACCGCTCAACTTTCACTCGGCAATCCAGTCTCTAAGTCATCGATGGTGCCATGTGCCAAATAGATTTATTGATCGCTCTGAGGCGTGCACTTAAGCATAAATTCTCATCACCCTGACTGTACACGATTTTACAAAGGGGTGAATGGTGCTGCCATATTGGGCAGCTGGGCTGTTCACGTAGCACAGGAGAGCGTTGACGGCTTCTCGAAGGGTCGTAAAATGGTCTATACCCACTGCAAGAAAAATGCCTCTCCCATGTCCCTCCGCTTTATCTGGCCCTGTGCCAGCTGCATTTACTTGAATCCTGCAAACTTCATCCTAATACTATCCGCCCACCTAACTTCATGGTTTATTTGCAACACTGCCTTCCGTTAGAATACAGTCGATTACCCTTAACGACCATTGGTTATTCTCTCTTCGCTGTGCATGTCCTGCCCATGCCAATTTCTTATTGAGTTAGAGTAGAATGTCTAAGTCGACCCAAGTCAACCGAAGTCACCCATTTTAAATCTATTTAAACACTTCCCTGACTATTCGATATTACAGCTTCCGCTGGAGAGTGCAGTTCAACAGGCCATGCGTTCTTGGCATGCCACAAGAAGGGCCTAATGCTGAACCACGCAAGCATTCCTCGTTTAACTGGACACATTAGCGCTGTAATCGGCGCCCAATTTCTTCAAGCAAGATGTGCATTAATTGACATACTGTGTGACTGGAGATTTCCTCTTTCGCCTGTTTCTACCACATAACACTTCTCTTCCATCCTGATCATAGCAGCAGCCATGGCAGTTAATGAATTATAGTAATGATTTTACTGAACTTTAATTACTTTGCCGGGAGCTTGCAATGTAATGAACTATTTTGCCGTTCTGGTAATGTACTGATGTAATTAATTACTGAAAGCAGTAATTTTAATACAAAAGAAATTATTATTTTCGAAGTTACTTTCACTAAATGCCCCACATCTACTTCAGCAGAGTGTAGGGTGCCGCATAAGCAGGAACGACGCGCGGCAAGCATATGTCAGCGTAGCTGATCATCAAAAAGAGACAGCTGAGTAGAACTGTGCGTCTGAGAGCCATGGTGTCCTGTGTAACTCGCTCACCCACTGTGACTATCCTATCGCTAGTCGCAACCATTCTCCAAGCAGAAGATGTAAAGCGACAAGGGGCCGCTGGAAAGACAGCTGATGCAAGACGCTGGAGTTAAATATTAGATTGCAACGCGCAGTGGCACTCTTTCCTGCCTGGACTAGGGCACAATACTGTCTGGTTACACTCGTCGCCACGGAGAAATGGACATGGGGGTAAGGGAAAGGAGAGACAGGCAGAAAGGTCCATGGCATGGACAATAGTGAGTGCAAAGTTCCGAGGCTGTATACTGGGACTACTGAAGCGATAAAAGACCCGCTTCGGTGGCTTCGAAGTGTGTAGACAGCGCCGGACTATCAAGGCGTTCCATTGACCGCTCGTTTCTCTCTTGAACGCAATGAAATCGAAGAGAGTTCCACCATGTTTCTATATCTTTTTGTCTTTTTTTTTTCTGTTGGGTTATCTCTGTAATAGCGCGTTCTGTAGGAAATAAGGAGAGAATAGTTGTCATGGACGCAATATTGTTGGGAAGATGACAGAATGTTTACATCGTGTCTGGTGAGAGGTTGTTGTGTTTACTAGGTCATTAAGTTTTTGTATTGTTGAAAACTGGAATGCAGGTGAAGACTAATTGCTTTACTCAGCAAAAGTAATTGTAATGAGATGTTAGTATTTTTGGAAGCAGTAATTAGTCATGTAAATTGATTACAATTTTGCGGTTTTCAGCAAACTATTTAGTAATGTATATTACTTCATTTTCAAATGTTATTTTTCCATGTATGCTTAGAAGACAGCCTCTTACAAAACTGCCCGATTGTTTATTCTGAGTGACCCGACTGTTTTTATCTACTCATCTGGGAAAGGAAGCATTCGTTGCCAAGGTGTTTATGTTATTTCGTTACTGCAGCTCTAAGCAACAAAAAGTCAGTCTCGTGTTTGTCCTAATTAAGAAGCCCCAAGAAGAAATTCTCAAAAGCAACAGTAGCGTTAGAGGAAGCACTGCGGAGCAGAACAATGCGTACATATTTACAGGGCAGTATGGCATGTCTGTGGGAACGTTTTTGGAAGTAAGCTCTACGCACCGTCTTTGCCAAAAAGTAACTGAGGAAGAGTGTTTACTTCTGAGCAGGACAAAAATAAATAATAAAAAAGTTGTGCACATATTTACAAAGTTACAAACAAAAATACACATTCAACGTAATCATTCACACCGTAAGAGGGCGGAGGCAATACGCAAATTAAAGTTAATCAGTGGTATAGTAGCTGTGCCTCACGGGAAGAAGCGAACCATGCCTTGAGTATCCGAGTAGCAAAGTAAACCAAACCATCGAATATGATATAAATAACTCCGCAAATATATTGCTGGTCGTGCCAGTTGGTGGACGGAAAGAAATATCGATAAAGTGGCACTTGCGTAGTGCAGTAAATGTAGTAAGTTTAACAATGTCAATGGGGATCACTAGCGAGGAATTGACAGATTGAACATTGATATCTTGGGTATCAGCGAGCTCAAGTGGATCGGAATGGGAGAATTTAACTCCGGCGACCATTATGTCTTTTATTGTGGGCACGAATCCAAGAGAAGGAATGGGGTCGCTCTCAATGAAGCGGCTGGGCTAAAGCCAAAAGGACGCTCAGTTGTGGATGTGTCGGGAAGCGACCGGAAAGTCCGATGTTGCAAGGAGATGTATCACATAGCAACATGGAATGTAAGATCTATAACGCAAGGTAAACTGGATATCGTCAAGCGAGAAATGGACAGATTGAACATTGATATCTTGGGTATCAGCGAGCTCAAGTGGATCGGAATGGGAGAATTTAACTCCGGCGACCATTATGTCTTTTATTGTGGGCACGAATCCAAGAGAAGGAATGGGGTCGCTCTCATAGTAAACAGAAGAATGGGCAAAGCAGTGCTAGGGTACAACCCCAAAAACGACCGAATGATTTCACTTCGGATCCAAGGTCACCCTTTCAACATAACAGTTATCCAAGTCTATGCACCGACCACTACTGCTGAAGAAGCTGACGTTGAGAGATTTTATGCGGACCTACAATGCCTTTTAGACCGCACTCCATCATCAGACGTCGTTTTTCTCATAGGAGACTGGAATGCTAA
This sequence comes from Amblyomma maculatum, assembly GCF_055883805.1. Classification (NCBI taxonomy): domain Eukaryota; kingdom Metazoa; phylum Arthropoda; class Arachnida; order Ixodida; family Ixodidae; genus Amblyomma; species Amblyomma maculatum. The sequence goes on along the minus strand of NC_139349.1, from coordinate 18,941,333 downwards.
GGTAGGGAGTGAAGAAATATCCGCAATTACAGGCAAGTTCGGTCTTGGTGAGCCAAATGAAGCTGGGCAGAGGCTAGTAGAGTTTTGTCAAGAAAACAACCTGACCATAGCGAATACTCATTTTCAACAGCACAAGAGGCGCCTGTACACATGGACCTCGCCGGACGGTCTGTACAGGAATCAGATCGATTATATTATTTGCCGACAGAGATGGAGAAGCGCTATACAAGCAGTAAAAACAAGGCCTGGGGCCGATTGTGGCACCGATCATCAGCTTCTTGTTGCCAAGATTAAGCTTCGATTGAGAAAAACGCAGAAAACTAGAAGGCCTTTCAGGTATAATCTGGATCAAGTTCCATTAGAATATGCTGTGGAAGTGAGGAATCGATTTCAAGAATTAGATCTAGAAGACAAAGAGCCCGAAGAGATGTGGACTGATGTTCGTGATATAATACAAGGAGTTGCTACTAAGATAGTTCCAAAGCGAAAGAAATGCAAGAAAGCAAAATGATTATCTGAAGAGGCTTTGCAAATAGCTGAGGAAAGGAGGATGGCAAAAGTTATGGAGGAAAGAGAAAGATACAAGGTTCTCAATGCGGATTTTCAGAAAATAGCAAGGAGAGATAAGAATGCCTTCCTGAACATACAGTGCCAAGCAGTTGAGGACAACAGCCAATTAAGGAACACAAGAGCTCTGTATAAGACAATCAAAGATATCAAAGGAAGCTTCTGTGCTAAGATGGGCGTGATAAAGGACAAACGAGGCAAGGACCTCACTGAATCCGCAGAGATAAAGAAGAGGTGGCAGGATTACACAGAAGAACTGTACAAGAAGGACCCGAATGTGCAAACGCAACATAAGACGGTTGTGGTCACTGATCTCGAGTCGGGCATCCTGAAGAGTGAAGTTGAATGGGCCTTAGCCAGCCTTGCTAAGAACAAAGCTAGCGGAATTGATACAATTCCAGCTGAGTTGCTTCAAAACCTCAACCATGACGCTGTTAACATTCTGCATACATTATGTCAGAAGATTTGGACAACCCTGCAGTGGCCACAGGATTGGAGGAGGTCAGTTTACATCCCCATTCCAAAGAAAGGCAGTGCCAAAGATTGTTCCAACTACCGCACGATCGCGCTTATTTCGCATGCTAGCAAGGTGATGTTAAAAATCCTCCAAGGTAGGCTGCAGCAGTATGTGGATCGGGAGCTTCCGGACGTGCAAGCTGGGTTTCGCAAGGGCAGAGGAACTAGAGACCAAGTTGCCAACCTTCGCTGGATCATGGAAAAAGCAAGAGAGTTCCAGAAACCCATCTACTTCTGCTTTATTGACTATGCGAAAGCGTTTGACTGCGTAGATCACAGCAGATTGTGGCAAGCTCTCCAAGAGATGGGAGTTCCAATTCACCTCATCTGTCTCCTCAGGAACCTGTATGAAGGGCAAGAGGCCACAGTCAGAACTGGGCATGGTCTTACTGATTGGTTTCCGATTGAGAAAGGAGTGAGGCAAGGCTGCATACTGTCGCCCTGCCTATTTAACCTATATGCAGAGTGCATCATGAGGAAGGCTGGTCTGGACGAGTCTTCAGCTGGAGTGAAGATTGCTAGAAAACGTATCAACAACCTTAGATATGCGGATGATACCACTTTAACCGCAGAAAGTGAAGCGGAACTCAAGAGACTTCTGATGCGCGTACAAGAAGAGAGTGAGAAGTTTGGGCTTAAACTGAACATTAAAAAGACAAAGATCATGGCGTCTTGCCCTATCAAGTCCTGGAGCATCAAGGGACAAGAAGTGGAAGCTGTGACAGATTTTCTCTTCTTGGGCTCCAAGATTACCTCGGAAGGAGACTGCAGCCATGAAATTAGGAGACGCCTGCTCCTGGGAAAGAGAGCAATGGTTAGCCTTGACCGCCTAGTAAAGAGCAGAGACATTAGTCTGCCAACCAAGATCCGTATAACTCGTGCTATGGTCTTTCCAGTTGTGATGTATGGATGCGAGAGTTGGACTGTGAAAAAGGCTGACCGCCGAAGAATTGACGCGTTTGAATTGTGGTGCTGGCGAAGACTCTTGAGAGTTCCTTGGACTGCCAGAAGATCAGATCAGTCAATATTGTCCACCATAAACCCTGACTGCTCATTGGAGGGTCAAATTCTAAAGTTAAAGCTCAGCTACTTTGGTCATCTGATGAGAAGAGAGGAGTCGCTGGAGAAAGATTTGATGTTGGGAAAGGTTGAGGGTCGCCGGAGAAGGGGTAGGCAGCGAACGCGATGGTTAGATGGCATCCTCGAGGCACTGCAGATGAAATTATGTGATGTTAGGAAGATAGTGAGAGACCGGAAAGCGTGGTGTGACATGGTCAATAGGGTCACGAAGAGTCGGACACGACTGAACGACTGAACTGAACTGAAATATTAGGAAGACCACAATCCGCTCAGAAGTCAAGCCCACAATTTAAAAAGCCCGTGATCGTGTTTGCCCAAGCACAATACATACTTTCTGCTTCGTCCTCTGCCTCCGCTTCCTAGTCCCAGCTTTCCAAGACCTGCGCTTTAACGTGTTCACGGGTGCACGCGCTCAATATCAAAAGGCGCGGCCTGATGTCGTGCTAGGGAAACACCGGGCTGTATTGCTTTCGCGTGAGTAACATCCCACCATACTAGGCAGGAGCAACAGCAGAACCTCATTGCCACCATCTTCGCAGCGAGGCACTGAAGTGGCGATAGCGTAGATGACTGTAGCCGCAGCTTCCGGCCAGTATCTTCGAAGCGGCAACGTTCGTCGCACTACTTCGTCTGAATAGCCCCGCTGTTCTAGCCGTACTTCCCCGCGATCTCTTCCGCTCTATCCATAGGCTGCGATATTGGCCGCTCGCTGCCAGGCACAGAGCCATCTAAGTACACCAGCTCCGTGGCGCTGACACTTATGACGGAGGCTAGGGCCATTTTGCCACGCCAGTGAACGGTGACGATGAAGCGAAGAACTCCGGCAACTCGAGAAAAGTGGGCAGGAGGCAGCAGTGGCGGCGCATTCTGCCCTCAAGCCATGCAGGATAGGTTGTATGTACAGCCCACTTTGCGTCCGCTTGCAGGGGTCCCGATTGATGACTGGCTAGCGCTTTGATCATAATATCGTGTGCCCTTCTGAGTGGGGTAGCAGCCAGTAACGAGCTCCTCGAAGGCAGGTTTTGGGACTCTGACGACTCCTCAGGAGCCTAAGCTTTTAGCTTTCTAGCTTTGATAACACTGCAGGATACTAGCGCCGTAGAGTGTATACAGAAGAGCACAGTGATAAAGCGCAGCGGAAACCAAGGAGTATAAGGAGTGAGACACTGTCGAGGACGCAGTGGCGAGTATAGATGCCATGAGGCAATAGAATCTCCGTGATAGGCGAAGGGAAGACTAACAGTTCAGTGCTTCGAAATGCGAATAGTGAGAGAGATGGCTTAGGCTCGCAACTGCTGAACTAGTGTGCCAGGGCTTTCATCTCAGAAGACGGCGCAAGTGAGTCTCCAAAAGTGCATCTGCGAGCCTCGCTATCCAGACCTATCAGAGATGCAGATGTAAACGAGTGCATGCGCAGGGTAAAGATAGTTCTGCTTGTACGCCGTTGACGCTACCTCGTAAACGTGTCAAGGCTTTACGATAAAATTAAAGTAAGCTCAGAAAAGAAATAGAAGCAAAACTCGTAAACGCGGTAGAAACTTGCGCTTTCTAACCTGAAGTCATGAAGTGTTTTTTCGCGCACACCTGCATTTTCATATTGTTAATATTACCACTTTGCCTCCAAGCTCAAAGAACACAGCGTATTGAAGTGTGGCACGTAAAGAGTAAATGGTCTGCATTCAAAAATGCAAGTTCACTACCCCGTCTGCATATTCACCTATACGCATACTAACCTTGCATTCAAATCGTTACATGCTAGCTGTGATCTCCTGCTGAATTTTAATAGAACGGTTACGTAGCTCAAGGGATATACAAGGTAAAAATGTAAAAATAAAATAAGATTTTTATCGAAACTTTATTTGATCGGCGGGATCTTAGAATTTTTGGTTTGAACAAACTCTTCAAACGGTGTTCACAAGCCTGCAAATAAAGTGACATTTATTTTCGCAAATTTATTGCTGTTAACGTGCAAAAGTTCGAATCAACTGTGGGAACTTTTTTGACGTCACCACCCAGCCTGCAGCGCCTTACAGACCACTAAAGATGTATGGCGATTTGCTTCTGCTGCAATAGGAATATTCCTGACCTTAAACTATACAAGTACCGCCATTAAAGCGCCGCCTTATAACACTGGTAGCTAGGAAACGAGGGCACTACACCTGATTTTTAGAAACTTTATTGATAAAACCGACCTGCACCGGTATGTTAGGATGGACTTCGGAACAAAGTAGTAAACTATAGGCCGATAACTTAACTAGTGTTTGCTGCAAGACTTTGGAACATGTTGTCAACTCAAATTTGATCAAGCACCTAAATAATAATAACTTTTTTGTTGACTACAAGCATGGGTTTTTTTCTGGCCGGTCTTGTGTTACGTAGTTAATCGAATTCTCGCTGGACATGTTCACTTCCTATATCAGGGCCTACAGACAGATTGCTTACTTGATTTCCAAGGGGCATTCAATGCTGTTTCTCACATCCTTCTTCTGCACAAGTTATCCTTTCTTTCTTCCATTCATTCATTCATTCATTCACTCATTCATTCATTCATTAATACTGTCAGCCTATACAGGCTGCTACAGGAGTGGAGAATAAACAAAATGCAAAAAAAAAGGGAGCACATTTCAATAACTACAAATATGCTTTGCTAGATCCAAAATTATTTGACAGGACACAATGAAAATGTCTTGATTAATGGCTTCCAATCGACAGACGTTTCCGTATACCATCAGGTGTGCCCAAGGGTCAGCGCTTGGCCCACTACTGTTTCTGATCTACTTGAATGACAATGGCAGCGGTATAACCTCCAAAATTCGATTGTACGCTGATGATTGCGTACCGAGAAATAAAGCAAGGTTCTAACAGGCTAGAACTTTAAAATGATCTCAACAGTTTTTGTTGTCGCTCCTGTCTTATGAATCTAAATGTGCCTAAATGCAAGAATGTTCGTTTTAGCAGAAAACATAAACCGATTAATGCACAATACTACTTAAACAGTGAAATGATATCTGAAGTAAGCGAGGAAATATACCTAGGCGTAACATTTAGCTCCGACTTGAGATAGAATCGCCATATAGATACTTTAACTATGAAGGCTGCCCACACTTTACATTTTGTAAAACGAAACTTTAAACATGCTCCACCAAACGTGAAAAGAATGCTATATGTCACAAATGTGCGCCCAATCGTGGAATATACTGGTGTCATATGGGAACCATACCGAGCCGCCCGTGTTGTCTCCCACAACTATTCGCATTGCAGCAGTGTCACCAACATCCAAACAAAAAAAAAACTTAGAATGACCTCTTCTTTCCTCACGCTGCGTTTTTCGACTCGTGTTTTTACGAGACATATTTCATTGTCGCACCGTACTGACAAAAGATGCCTATCTTTTACCACCTACGTACATTTCCTAGCGTCGTGCCCCTACAGCAGGGCACGGCGCTAGGAAATGTGGGTGACACTCTCAGGTGCCCCTACAGCATGGCACCTGAGAGTGTCACCCACGTATATTACCGTACGCGGCGATTTTTCTGGCTTGGCCTCTATCGCTCTGTTCGCCGCTACGGTGCAGCTTGTGACCTGTGACAGCGGCGGAACCTAGTGGTCACCTTCCACTAATCGAAGTTTCTCGTGACCCATTTTCCCGCATTGGTCTTAACCTCCTGGGGTCTTCCCCGACATCGAATTTTCAGAACAGCTGGATTGCGGTTGCCATTCATTGCCCAACGCAGTACGCTATCACGCTAGCTATCCCAACCAGCTGAGCCTCCGACGTCGCTTTTTTCTTCTTCATGACGTCATCCTGCTTCATGGTGCTCCATGCCAGCTGCTTACGAATCGAGACCCCTGCTTGATTTCTAAAGTTGTTGATGACTCGCTCCGGTCATGCTCTACGAGCCACAGTTCCATGACGGCCTATCACCCCCAAAAGAATGGCCTTACTGAGCGTCTTGACCGGACGCTAACGGACATGCTGTCCATGTACGTTTCTGGCCACCATCGTGAATGGGATGTCAATTTGCCTTTCGTCACATTTGCTTACAATTTGTCCCGTCAAGATACAACCGGCTTCTCACATTTTTGTCTCCACTTTGACCGCGATTTCTGCTAACTTTCGACAGTTTGCTGCCTACTGAAGACCATGCCAGCAGTTATGCTCCCAATGCCATAGCACGCGCTAACACCGCCAGAAACATTGCTCTAGATCACCTCAAGGCAGAGTTTTGTGGCCCCGATATGTAATGCGAAAGCTCCGCGATCAAAAATAAATATAATGAAGGGAACCGATCACAGAAGAAAAGCTGAAATACTAGCTCGGAATTGGTGACCTTCAACAAGTTTCAAGGAAAAACAAGATGGAAAAGAGCTGTTCAGACTCAAGTACTGAGAAATAGAATTTTGGCAAAAACAAACGATGCATATCAAGCCTTTCAAGAAGGACACATGCGACCAAAAGCAATTAATAATGCAGGAAGCCTACAAATGTGCTCTACTTACAAAACGTAATCATGGGCCACATCCCATAAGCTTTAATTTTTCCTGCCATAGGGCTGGACCATAGAGTAACAGAACAGTAACATGACCAACAAGAGGGGACAAGAGGGGAGAGGGAGACAGCCAGTGTTTTCACGAGACAGTTATAAAGTGGCAAATCGTAGGTGTTTGACCGGAAGAAGGTTACATATCAATACTCTGGCCCGAGAAGGAGATGTCGATAAAGCATTAAACTTAAAAACGCGTTAGTATGTTGCTAAACAGAAGATGCATTACCTGTTTACTAACCTACTCCTCCCACTTTGCGCTGCTGAATGGTCTTATAAGCCAATAGTGGCGTCAATTTTTACGACTTTGTCACAGTTACGCAATGTGAAGCCTCCAAAGGCATTTCGAGGAGTCGACATCGTCTTGTTAATTGATCATAGAAGAGGACACAACAAAACAGCGTTAATATGTAGTCACCTGGTGATAACTACAAACCTTCTCACCTGACGCACCTGTCAAGGCTCACTTTAAAGGAGGCGAAGAAACGTAGAGTAACGTAGAGCAAACGGTGACTAGCATAACCTAGAACATTGTAGAAACACACGCGATTTACTGGAATGTTCGAAATATATCTCTACGCATGTATCTTTAATGTTATTTTCTGCGTGGACAGGCGTCTAGCAGCTATGCGTTCGGCTCCAGTCGTCTTATTAATCAAGCGTATGCTAGCGAGACGTACTATAGTATCAGCCTGCAAAAATTTACGCACTTACAATATTTTCTCACATGACTCAAGCCACTCACTGCTATGAAGGAAAAAAGAAACGAACTACTGATGTTGCTGCAAAACCAATCTAAAACGATCGGTGAGCAAAAGGTCAGACAAAGGCTCGCTATCCGTTTCTTAATTTATTATTGCTACGCTATGTGACCCAGGGGAACGGTCTTCCCATCTTGCCTTGCGGCTGCCTTGCAAAGCAGGCAGCCGCAAGACAAGATGGGAAGAATGAATGCGGGAGGCACTGGAAATTCTAATGAACGATAATCGGCTTTCTTCCTAGCGCCGCCCATTTGGCCATTCCACAACGGCGTAGCACGCTCAGCGTGGTCCCCCAGATGGGATTGTGCGGCACAAAACAACCATTTCCGTATTTTCTGGCTTTGTCCACGCTCTCAGCGAGCGAGAAGCATTGCAATTGCTGGCTGCCCCTTGGGAATGGCCTCCCGCCGGACTAAAAGCTTCCCCCAGTACGACTAGGAGTTTTCCCCGGTGGAAAATTGTAACTTACTGCTTTTTTACGCCTAAATATAGGAGGGCGGGCCCGCGCTAAACGCATTCTGACTACTCTGACCCTGCACTAAAGAAACTGCGGCTAGCAAACACTGTGATATCGAGAAGGCTCAGTTTTGAGAAACCCACTCCAAATATGATGGCAGCACATGGACAAACAAAAATTGCGCGAAGTGCTCTTGCTTGCATATGAAAGAGGATACTGGATTAAAATAGCAAAGCGCCTATTTACGGTTTGTTCTTGGTTTTGGTTGCCACTCTGTGCCATTTATCTCTTGGAAACCTGAATCGGCTGTCATTAAGGGCATTCCTTGCTGCACGGGGAGTCTGCGTCAAAACCCTAATTGCTGACAGCGAATGGCGGTCTGGCTCTGAACAATCCCGAGCATATATCAAAAGCAACGTATCGATGCAGCGTCACTATGTGGAGGTATTGCGTAAAAGCCAATTCCTCAGTAACATGAGCAAGGCGGAATGCATTATGTTGGCCTTCTGTGCCATCCTCGAGAGCCCAACAAGAGGAAAAGAAAAACGCAATAACAAAGCCACCCCCCCCCCTCCCCACCCCCCTAAAAAAAACGCGGCAGCCGGGTTAAATTGGTAACCAGACCCTCCTGGTTACCGGGAAAACTATGAGAGATTCTTCCAGCGCACGAAAAACACACGGACGAGGCTGAAGAGACAGCACGAACGCCGGACTTAAATTAAGATTTATTCTGCAAACAGGTGTATATGTGCTGGTACGGACAAAAATAAACGGAGCACTCTATTTCCTTCTAAAATATTTCACGCGCTGCATAATTTAAGCTGGCAGTCGTTGTATATGCGAAGCGGTAGGAGACGCCAGTGCGTTTTCACTCGGACAAATATTGTGTTATCTCCAGTGCCGGAGGCATGATTTTAGTTTGAAGGGGAATGCGTACTCTGTTTACTTATGTCCGCAACTGTACAAACAAGGGGGGAGGGGGGGAGCAAGGCCATAAAAGTATTCCGCGACCAGGTAACAATATCAACATACACATCAAGCACAAATGACATGTCATTCTTTTTTTTTTTTCACATCAGCCCACCTTATATCGCCTACCTGGCTGACCCAACACATTTGCCTTAAGGTATTCTGCTTATATTTTGCGCAACGCCACAAAATGGCCTCTGCCGCAGCGCTCTCCTTCATTTATTATACTACAGGCTTCAAAAACTTATCGGCTCTCTTGAATCTTGAACTTGCGCAAGGCGCTTGTCCTGTTCAAAAACACCTTGCATGCTGGCGTTTGTAAGCAACGGCGAATGTGGTCAGCTAAGCGAACTGCGCCAGTTAACGAATGAGCTGTCCTGCGATGCTTGAGCAAGCGTTTGTTTGTTTTGTTGTTTGTTTGTTTGTTTTCGGGTAAAACCGAACTTTACTCTGTTTTCGTACCCCGAAATTCCTAAAATATGAGATAAAATCCGAAGTTTTCCGATTTCTGGAACAACTGTGCCCAAGGAACTAGTGTGCTCACAGTTGGTGCTCAGGTGAGAGGCGGCCTAGGCGGCGGCCGACAGACGTACAATCGTTGACTGTAGGGCCCGTGGTGCCATCTAACGTCTCACTACCAAACAAAGCCGCGAGCCGCTCGCGCACACACAGCAGTGACATTTACGCGTTGTGCATTCACAGCACGCTAACAGGCGTTCGAGATGAAAGAAAAGAAAAGACGTTGGATGACTGGTGCAAATAGCACTAAGATTTAGAGACTGCAGCGAAAGACTGAAGGGAGCCGCACACTAGTATTCAAGTATAGTACTGCAAAACCGAGATGGTCACCGATCCAACGAAGAAGCCCCACGACCCCATTCGCGAGCGTCTAGCTACATCCCGTCATAAAAAGTTGAAGATGGCGATCCAGTAAGCTGGGAACATATCAGTCAATGCTCTTCGATGTTATCTTTAGGCAGCGTGCGGAACACAATGAAGCGGATAGCGTGATTCACGACTTCGTTCGTGGTCTGGCGTACAGTGGAATCAGCATACACGAAGCGGACTCTGGGGGATTTTGTATGCAAATGCTGCAAGGCCGCTAACCCATGCTGACAGGACAGTGACTCCGGAATAAATACCTGAAAGAAGCTTTTGACGGACACATGGAGAAAATCCGTGATTATATGTAAGCCGTTAAAGTGAGTGTTTTCGTCGACGAATCCCCTGACATCACCGGAGTGCCTATCATAACACTCTCCTGTGCTGCTATATTTTAAAACAAAGCAAGAAAGAAGAAGGTTTGTTTGGTCGAGATCATAGGGCTTCGAACAGCTATATAGTGGCCAGGGTAGTCTGTAAGACTCTCCTGAATGTAGGAAATACATGGAAGGATGTTGTAGGTGTAGCCACAGACTCACCGGAGTAAATGCAAAAAATGATACGTGGGATCTGTGAATCTGAATCGGTCCACATCTTGCATGTGAAAGACTTAGCACATTTGATTCATGTCAGCGTAGACCATGTCATTTTGTCCCCTTGTATGTCTCATGTTCAATCCGTAGTGATCACGTTTGGACCAATATTAAATACGTTAACAAGCTACATGAAGAGTGCATCGAAATCTGTGCCTCTAATAGTCGGTTTGGCCCTGATGCAAAGAAGCCTCCTTCTCTAGTTCCTAACAAAAGCAAAGCTTCTACAAAACGCTTGTTGTCGTCATAAAAATGCGGAGCTCATTAACAGAACTTGCTGAGAGCCCGTATGAAAGCTCCAAAGCAGAATATATTCCAGCGATATTTTCTGGAAAAGAGGTTCTTTGTGAGAAGGCAGTCTTAATGAGATATGCACTCTAGCCACTTTTAGATGTGCAAAAAGCTCATAAGAGCAGAAAACGTCTGATGCCAAGTTTCGATCACCTCGTAAACGTCACGTTGCAGCAGAATGTCAACGCGTTTTCCACGATAATCGGTAAAGCGATCGGGCGAAAAGGGTTTTGTCTATGATACCCAAGAGCAGTGCCACATTAGCAAAAATAAAAACTTGCTGTGAGACGTTTTCCCCGAGAATCTCCACAAAATCGGACAGCACTCTGAAACAGAACGTCTCAGAGAAAGAAGAATACTTGTTGACAACGTGGAAGCTGGGTACCGTAACCGTTCCATTTCACAAGCGGCTGCTAGGTCAGTCATTTGATGAATACCGACCTCTATATTTCCGTGACGGATGATGTAGGCTCGCTTACCAACGAGTTCAGCCAGAACTTTCCGGAAGCAAGCCTAACAAATGAAAGTGTTGAAGTGATGGACAATTGGAACTATGCAACGCTGCGCTACCCGAGGGTAGCAGATGCAACGTTGACATTGACGTGTCTAACTAACGTTGCGCATGCAGATTATTATTTATGTTAATAAAAACGTGTAAAACGTCTGTGCCCAGCTCACGTGAATGTATCTTCTCCAAAAACTGATAGTTGTACCGCCGCACCTTCCCCCCCCCCCCCCCCTTCCTTAAGATGGCCGCCGAAGGCTACACCTCAGCCGATTAGCCGGCATAGGCGACATCCACTCCAACAGTGTTTTATAACCTCCTTAGGCACAATTACAGGTCATTTTCGCCAACGTGCGTTTTCTCCTAGCTTGTGCCCCTCACTAGACAAGACCTCGCGAATGTGGCTTTGCACCACACAGACCACGATTTCAGTTGTGAGCCCCGCCTTCTCTAATCGCCTTAGCAAGGCATGGACGCTGTCACGCACTGTCACGCTGTCACGCATCAAGTAGGTTGCCTTTGTTCCCTTTGTTTTAGTAACGGGAGTTTTAGTGTCCCGAAGACATGCTTACTGAACAGAGGCTAAAATTTTTGCAACCAGTGAGCCTCATCACACAGCTGCGTGGGCCGCGTATTTGAGACTTGTGCACCAGGAGGCCACGCTGCAGCGCAATGAAAAAGTAACAGCAAAATCTATTTTTAAAAAAACTCGGTGGGAAAGCACCTCTAGTAGCTATTTAGAAATACCACGCACCATATTGCGCCCCCTCCCCTCTCCCCACCGATACACTGAACCTGTCTCACATCCAGCCTCTCACTAAAAGCATTCCTTAGAGCAAAGGCGTCCGAAATAACTATCGGGGGCGGGTTCAACTGTTATTGCATTTTTATTGCCTCAGGTTTCATAACCGTTCGCTCATCTTTTTTTTACATCACGTATGTCTGAGACGAGTTTGCAATACAATTCACTTTCATAAAATGTGCAGGGTTCTTTCGACGACAGCAGCAACTTCGCAAGGTTCAATCTAGAGGCAAATAAAAATGTTCAATCCAAACCGAATACAATTTGGTTCGTATTTGCACACGTTTAAAGCAGGGAAAGTGAAAAATTGAGGCACGTGGCCTATATCTTTTTAATTTCAGCCATCAGTAGGCGTCAGAATACAACAGATCGCCTATGTATTTTGCTTTCCGGGTGATTCTTTATAAACTTTTCACTGCCTCAGACACTTCCATGCCACTGCGAGTGGCTTATTTCTCCCTCTAAGTTCGAAGTTTCTTTCTTTTACGCCTCTTTTGAAATTGTTCTTTCTCGTAACCCCAGTACAACAAAATCTTCTTACAAGGAAATAGGAACGGGTTCCGGCCTTTGGAGCCAGCTCTTGCCAAAGACGCAATAAAGGTCGCTTAGGTGGGAAAAGACACGGACCTTCAGAGAAAGTGGTTTTTCCCAGACCACTGCCCTTCGAGTGCTACCCCGGGAATGTGTTTTCTTGCAGGCAAGTGTCCAAACCAAGCACAAAGAGAGAGAAAGAGGAGGAGGGAATTGTGAGCTGGAAAAGGTGTTCCTGTTGGCTATCCTGCACTTGGGAACAGGAATGAGGGGATTAAAAAGGGAAACAGAAAAGGGGCTAGGAACACAGTAACAATCTGATCAGTGCTTTCTTAAATCTATAATTCACATTGTCGACCACGAGTCAGTCATTCGCCTCTTTCCTCGCAAGGCCTTCCAATGGTTGCTTATAAAACTGAATGTTAATGATATTGCCACGAGGATGCGTAGCCTATGCAACCATTTTCTGGGCAACGCCAACTAAGCAAGATCTGAACGACTGAGTAGAGCAACCCCCACATTATTGCACTTTTTGTTTTTTTTCGGCGAAGAAAGAAATAGAGGTGGTGGCTGGAGGATGGAACAGCCTCGATAATTTTGGACATTTTCTGGGAAAGAGTTTGTGAAGGCAATTTTTTCACATCTTGTATTACTTCACAATGCCAACCAGTATATCCGCTGATAATCCCTACGTAATCTTCTAGTGCTTTTGCTATTTTCAAAAAACGCGCTCTTTTAGTGTTTTATCGCAGTCTTTATTATTGGTTGCCAGCGCAAATACACTTCAGAAGCCAACATTCGGTACGCGCCCGAACCTTAAGCCATTGCTCTCAGCATGAGCGTTAAACTATCTTAAAATATTCCACAGTTTTCTCGCAAGCATTTAATACAAGTGTATACCATTAATTCTGTGCCAATCTTAACTACTCGGTGCGAGTGCAGGAAAAAACAAAAGCAGGTTTTTGGAAACGAGCTATAATTATGAAGATCTTCATAAAGTTGTATCAACATGAAGAATGAAGCAAAATGGCAGGCTCATCCCATCTGAGCGGGACAGTCAGAATCCAGACATCGTCTTTTTGTATTGCGCCCTCTGGAAGAAAAACACTGCATGTTTTGACTCATCTTCCGCCGTAGCACTATGTGAAAGCAGCCGAATATCGACATTCCATCCATTTGAAATGACTAATTAGCCTAGTGGACCACCAAAAGGCGCAGGTTGGGCTGGGCCAATTTGGTTTTGAATGCGGGCGCACTCAATTTTCTAGTTTTCTAAATGCGCAAACGCCTCTTTGTAGGCTTACATCAAAATTTTAGGAACGGAACAGGTGCATAATCAAACTTTTTCCCCCCTTTGAATTCAGATACTGGAAGTGTGTTTTGATCCATTGCGCACAATTTGAAGTTGATTAAAACGAGGCACGTCTTCTACGGAGCGAGTAATTAGCTTCGGGACCAATAAACCATTAAACTGTACGCTTACGGCGGCGTTTTATTAGCTGTCGTACCATACTGCTTATGCCACTCTAGTATGACATCAAGATATCAGTACCTTATAGTGTCTAGAACTGATAAAGACCGACAATGATTTCGGCAGCCTAGACGGAAATGAAAACGCGGATATCATCATCATCATCATCATCATCAGCCTGACTATACCCACTGCAGGGCGAAGGCATCTCCCATATTTCTCCACTTAACCCGGTTCTGTGCTAGCTGCAGCTTGATCTATTGCGCACAATTTGAAGTTGATTAAAACGAAGCACGTCTTCTACAAAGCGAGTAATTAGCTTCGGGACCAATAAACCATTAAACTGTACGCTTACGGCGGCGTTTTATTAGCTGTCGTACCATACTGCTTATGCCACTCTAGTATGACATCAAGATATCAGTTCCTTATAGTGTCTAGAACTGATAAAGACCGACAATGATGTCGGCAGCCTAGACGGAAATGAAAACGCGGATAAGGTATACTCAAAGCTTCATAGAGGTGGGCGTAACAGAAAGGCTACGAACTCCTTCCCGAAGTTCGATAGCTTTGACAGAAAAAGAAATAATAAATTGCTTTGCAAACCGAAATTTCGATCGCTGCTACCGGTCAGCATATGCTTTTGTTTTCATAGGAAACACATTCTGGCACGACACATCTTGTGGGGAAGAAGGAAACGCACGCTGCATGTATAAATGTCTACCTGAAGTACACCTTTCAATACATTAGGAAGAGGTGAAGTTAGCGCTGCAGCTCCCCAAGGGTCCGGTTGAAAAGAATGAGAAAAGATACATATATTCAGAAAAAATTTTATTTCCTAATCACGCCCGCTTCTTATAGTATTTAGGTATTTTGCTCTTCGACCCTGCCACATGGGCTAAGCCACTTGCGATGTGGAAGCGCCTTCAAGTCGTCCTTAAATATGCGCTCCTCGGAACCTTCATGAATAAAATAGGTCATGATTAATCTGCCAGAGGCCGAATTGGCGCAGTGCGAGCGCGCACCCTCCGTAGTTCGTTTTTGTACCGTTCAAATTCTCTTTGTGGCATGATTTTCGTACGGAGGCGCGGTCTACCGGTTCAGCGCTTAATTGGTTTTGCATGGGAATTCCGTAATTTGATTAGCGTATTCACGCTGCACAGTAGGATGAGGAAGGCAGCAGCGGTCGGACAATGGGTGGCGTGCAGGGAAGGAGGGGGGGGGGGGGCATGACGACGGGCACGCAAGCTTAGTTCGTTTGGACCACGTGCTTCCTTTCCTGAAATGACTGCACCTTTCTTTGAATACGTGGGCTAAATGTGTAACGAAACGTGATGCTGCAGAGGTGGTCCCTTTTCCTTTGTGGTTTGAAATGATTGTAAATTACATTGAAGACAGCGGAACGAGCTGTGCAAAAGAAAATTATATGCGCAATATTAAGAGATAGCAGTAGAGCTGAGTGGGCAGGTAATGGATGCGAGCTGAAATCACGAAGAGAAGATAATAATGTACACGTGTCACTACGTTCAATTCATTTACACCTGCTCAATCTTTTGTCTTTTATTTTTTTTTTTTCTCGTGTCTTTTAAGTTTCTGTTTCAACCGCTCAACGATGGTTTGACGTCACAAACAGTTTAAATCACTTTGCAGAGCCTCGTTCTGGCCACGCCAAGAGCGGGCCAACGCACGGCCGCTGGAAGAAGAAAATGAAGACGGCGGCTGGCGGTGGCAGTTGAAGCCACGGCTGTCTGTTCTGTTCTGGCCTAGATCCGTGTCAACTGCCTCTTCCTTCGCTCCTACGGGTTTAGGCCTACAACTTAATTGCTCAATAAAACTACGCCATCATTGTTACTTCACAATTTTTTTCTAATTCAAGTCTTTGGCAGGTTTCAGCAAAGTTTAAAAAAAAAAAGAAGAAGTGGCGACCATAGTGCATGTTTGTATGCCTATGAGAGCTCGAATCGTCTGGGATGTCGCAGTCGTTCTTCCGTTTAGTTGTTGAAACCGAAACAGCATGAATGAAAACAAAAAAACTATTTGTTGGTAATTCTACCACTTTTGTTGCAGTTCCTGTAGTTTTCCATCTTTTCCAGTGCTGCGCGTTATTACAAATGCGGATCCGGCAACAAAAATTGGTATCTGTACTCGTTTACATTCTACCTTCAAAAATATAAAGTGACCCCAACAACTTCTCCCGCTTGCAGCTCCCTTTTGTGGACTCTAGTTTGCGCCATATATGCGTCTTTCGTGTAAAAATCTCCAACGTAAACTAAGGACAAAACTGTGCGCGATGGATGTGCGCGTAGAAACAACTCATTACATGTCTGCGCAGTGTTAATCATAAGCACGACATGTATCCAACCTAATTCTCAACTTCTTCTCGTTATTTGCTTTCCCTTCTCTGAAATGAATACGTTATAAGAGTCGGCAAAGAAAACAGCGGCTTATTTTCTCAAGGAACACCGCAGCTGGAGGATGCGGAGAGACTCTCAAGAGACGGCGCCCTTTCCCGGAACGTCAAGTATCCTCGCTCGAGGCTGGCAATGCAAGCAGAAATATTTTCGGGTCAGCGGCATTTTAATATACGACCGAGGATTTGAAAACACCCCGGCTGTCAGATTAAGCTTCGCTTCTTGGAGCGCCGTAATAAATTTCAAAGCGTAAACAAAGCTGAATAAACACTTGAAGCAGGCCCAACTTTCTTTTCGACCCTTCGGGAACACCTCGAGGCAACCCAGACCTCATTGTTCCGGATGGCTTCCGATGCAGATTACGTTACCACCGCGTGCTCAGAATTTAAAAGTGGGCCTCTCTCAGTGTCGTGATTTACGGTGGAAAAAAAAGCGCGCCAAATATTTCTCACTCAGCGAATCGCGCTGCCACAAGTGACTTCAACGCAATCGTGTCGCGATTCCAGCGTAAAGAACCGTAACCTCCTTTTAATATGCTGGCTTCTAAGCTTCAGTTTGAGTGCTCTCACTCATCAGCTCATTTTCATGCACAGAAACATTTAAATTGTTTTAGAATTCTTCAGTAAAGTAATTAGAAAATATTTATTGTATATTAGTCGACTTACTTGTAGACATAGTATGTACCAGCAAGAACAACTATGCCCCGTCGATATTTTCCAGCGACAAAGGCGTTTGGCTTCTGAAGCTGTAATGGCGGGTTGTAATACCAACCCTGGCTGCAGCACTTTCAATGGAGACGAAAAGCGAAAACGCCACTGCTCTGTGGCGGTAAGTGAGCGCTAAAGAAATTATGGGAGACAATTAATCTCCTCCGTTAAGAGTTAGAGGCGACAGCGCAGGCTATTACCCGATATATAAAGCTCCGTTTTAACCAATCTGTCTGAGCGTGCCTGTGTGACCTAGCGGTGACGTAAATGCAAATGTGCTGGCAGGGCGACTCTGAAACACGCTTCCATATGAAAGGAGAGGCCCGAGTTGGCAGATTCCACCAAATACAGCGTGAGGCAACCCTACGTTCATTCAGTGCGCGATTATGTCACCTGCCTGCTACCGCATGCCAGCATTGCGCTCGTAGGTTTTCAAGCTACATATATCAGAGACACCGCAGTGGAGGGTTCCGGAAATGTCGACCACCTTGGCTTCTTCAAGCACTGACATCGCCTTGTGTTTCTCCTGCATCAAACAGCAGCCGACGCGGCCGAGATTTGATCCCTTATCCTTGAACACAGCAGTCGAATGCCTTAAATACTGCACCAGGTTGGCGGAGCAAGGGGCAGACTGTCCTAACACGTTTTCAACATAACTTAATGCGTCAACTTTTTTGCATTTTGTTTCTGGGGCCTTTTTTAATCACAGAATTGGAACTCGTCCTCCAAATAGTGTAACCGAGAGGGAAAAAAACTCGGGGCGCTTTGGCAGCCTAAAGTGCACTAGACGAAAGCCTTTGCCGCACCCCTTCGACCAGCCTTCGACTAGGTTGTGCGTCAGTGACGAGACGTTCTCCTTGCGGAATCAGCGAGCCGCTTAGGAGCCATCAGGCTCACTCGACTGCAACGACACGTCTGGCGAAGGAGCGCCATCGCAGCGCGTACTCGCTCCTCCTGCCGGTGCAGGTGACATCACTGTTGCTATTCGGAACTGCACATACACTACCGCGCCGCGAGGAGGGTGCGCGCCGGTGCGGGGGAGGGTACAGCTGGCACTGTTCCAGCCTTTGGATGTAACTATAGTGAACTAATATATTGATACGGGTCATAACAACATTATAGTGGCACAACCGGGAAGGCGCGCATGTGTTTCCGACAGCCCGATACGCCCTGGAAAGCCGCAAGAGGCCCTGCTAGCTTCTTTTAAACTAGGGTGCCTAGATGCCTTTCGGAGGTGAAACGCATCGAGGCATCCTACTTTCAAACCACTGCGGCGCGGCCTATCAGCTGGCTATCGCTGCGTGCAGACTGCGGAGAGGCAGTTCTCAGGTTGCCTCTCATGCGTTTTTATGGGCCGTTGTTTTAACGCAACGGCGTTAAAAGACCTGTTAGTCAGAAAATCCGGCATCGGCATCATGAGCAGAAAATCATGGGCATGGCGCTGGGAGGATGTAGCTGGTATGGTCGGGCACCGATTCTTCTATGGTTTGTGCGACTTCACGAGACTACACATGATAGCTAAAAAGTTGGCAGTAGCTGCCAACTCATATTGCTCATCCGAAACGCGAAGGTGGAAGAGGGATCAACCTTCCAGTTCTCTTCTTGAATGCCTAGTCAGGCACGCTACATGAGGTCCGGTGGTGGCCTGCTCTATCGCGTCATATATCCTTAAATGTGAAGCTCGTCATTTTTTTCCGTCCGCCCTCAGGCTTCGTGCCCGTGTTTCTGCAACCGCCCAGCCTTTTTCTGCAGGCCGTGGACCCTAGATGTGAATCATCACCGCGTGCACTGCTGCCCGTTGAATGGCGAAGAGGCGCGTACAGGCTCTCCGGGCTACGCACGGTTTACTCAAGCGGGCCCAAAGAGTTGTTGTTCTCGGCTTCAAACGATGACGGCCTCCGCAAGTAGCAGCATAATAATCGCAGAAAAAATAAAGCTAACATCAATTTAGAACATTAGCTCTACTGCGTTCCTTCGAGAGTTTCGCATTGCTCCTGAGCCCTGGGTGCGTGGTCTACGTGTTATTCCTGGATAGACCTTTGACCTCGGATATAACAAACACCTAAACCCGGTTTTACGAAGATGCACACATACCAACTACGGTCCCTCATTTGTATGGTGGGAAAGTGGAATAACTTTCCAGTGCTTTTGGATTTCTAGTCAGGCATACTCCTAGGCTAATCCGGCACGTTCATATGGCTTGATTAAAGCGAGGCTTTATATGCCGGTTGGCAGGCTGTATGTGCTATCCCGTCATAACTTTCAAGACGGAACTTAAGTGTCCAAAGAACGAAGGTGCACGCATTCTACGTGATATCGGGTATACCGAACACTCAGTATTTGCTGTAATGAAGATATATGCATACCGCGTGATCTCGGATATAACGAATAGCCAACCTCGGTTATAACAAAGATGTGCATCTTCGTTGTAACCAAGGCCAACTAACGGTTGATAGCCATGTTCGGCAACGTCAAACTCCAATTTCTTTTATTTTTTTTGGAAGTAGGTAAGCGTCACTTTCAGCCCCACCGAATTTGTTCTACGTACGAGAAGACGCGCACAAGTGCCGAAGGAGACAGCGCTCCAAATACAGCCGGATGCAGTCCAGGGAGCTGCGAGGATGATTCGAACGGTCTTAATTGGTCTAGTTGGTTGCTAGATTCGGACATAATGGCTAGCGCACGAGGAAAGCTCACAGAAAAAGGTAGGAGTACAGGACGCATGCTAGACTTGCAACTGATTTTTACTCCGGAAATGAAGCTGCCCTTGCGGCCAAAATGGTCCCTTGACTCTCTCCAGACCATACCAGCTCCATCCAATGGATGGTGCCGAATCAAGTTTGAGATTAACGAGGCCGTGGTACATATTGCAATATTTTGTCAAACTGAAGAAAATACTACATGCAGATACAACACAAAAAAAAATATGTGTACATTACAACGTCAAGAGGTATTTATTATCAAGGTGTACATTCAAGGCTTTGTTGTGTACTGAAGAAACCGTGAATATAATAGTTCAACACTATCTTTGACCCTCTCTATTATGTCTTGCACAAGCACTACCATGTTTGCGCACTGCATTTACACTTGGCCGGATATGCAAAAATTTTGGAATGGTCAGACATATATTGTGAAGAAGTTGTTTTTATCTGAATGATTAGTTTGATCCTTTAATTCTAAGCTGAGGACATCGCACGTGCGACTGATACTAGCTGCTGTTCTATCTTTTGGAAGACAGTCTGCCTGCATCGAAAACCGTAAATATTAATACATGGTAAACGCAGGAAGCAGTGCTTAATGTTTCGTGGGTCGCTCATACCGAGTCAATGTAATTCAAGTTCACGGTAAGGGAATCCAGCTGACAATGTCCGTGCTTATGTTAGGCGCGTTTGCAAACTGCTCATCGTCAATGTTTACTTGCTTTATTGTGATATTAAACATTACAGGCTTCGAAAAATCGGTCACACATTGCGTGGTCATGTAAAGGGACAACTTAAACTTCCTTGGTAGGTTGCAATTAGATTACCAATTCGTAATGAAATGAAAACGCGAATGCACACTTTCTACTCTCAGCCGGCAATTGAAAATGCGCAGCATTTTTTCGGTCTTGACGTCATTTCAAAAAGGGCGGTTCACCTGATACATCTTATACTCCAACAGAAACATTTTAGAGAGAGTACAAATGTTCAAAAAACTAACTCAGATATTATCTGCTACAGAAGCTTTTGCCAGACAGTAGACATTTTCTTTAATTTTGTATAAGCCTTTTTTTCTATGCATAAATGAAAGGAAAACGAATTGGCACTATGCGAAGAGACTGACCAGCGTTCTTGCACCCACTTGTTCTTCAAAGAGCTGCTGGGCATACGAGCGTCATTGAAACGATAGTAAACGTGGGCATCGTAGTTGCAGTGGATGTAATATTTCATTTACTTATTTACCACAACTCACTAGATTAAGCTGAAATGCTGAGAAATGAAACATCCCTATAAGGTTAGGTTAGGAAAGGAATGGAAATCACCTGCAAAAATGGTGATTTTTACGCAGCACGCCGGGATAAACTTGAGGAAAGTGAAATAATGTATTAAGAGCGTGCAATAACGGATAAGACTAAGAAATTTATTTTGGCTAGTTAAACTAAACTGGAAAAAGTGAAAGAGGCTTGGGCGACTACTGGCAAGAAGTGTTGACATCTCCGTCAGACGGCCGTTTTGAAACGAATAAACATGACTGCAGCGGTCGAACAAAGAACTTCAGAATACAGTACACAAACAAGTAAGCGAATAAATAGATGAAGTTTAAGAACAAAACTTTTTCTCACTTTCTTCAGCTTGTCCAGTGAAGCTAGGAAACAAACATTAAAAAAAAAATTGAGCCTCACGGAGAGAGGCTAGCAGCGCGTATTATGCATTCTGCTCTCCCAGGTTTTCGCGTTCTTGGGCATTTTGTAACAGTTTCCCAAAGCAAGCACTCGACCGTGCAAGAAGGAGGTTATCGCTATGCACTGGTGAATAACGAGAGCCTTGACTTTCGCGTCAACAGCCATTCCGGCGAGTCTGTATGCGACCCAATTTATCATTCTGGCCGTGTAACATTGCTTTCAAACGAAGAAAGATGGCTCATGAAGGTAACAATTAAGCTTATTAGGAAAGCTGCGTTTTCTTTGAGCACTTGCTTGCAGGCGTACTCATTTGCATAAACGATAACTTGCTGAGACACGTGGCTGTGTGGCCGTAGCTCTAAACAAGCTTCATCAAATGCGAAGATGATAGAGTAATCGATTTTCATTCAATACTTTTAAACCATAACTTGTGAGAGCTGTGTACTGGTGTTGAGAAATGCTTCCAGATCGCTGATCTGTTGGGAATGGCGCGGGAAAATTTTAGCACGCCTCTAGCGTCAGTTCCTGCCTTCTAAAGGCTTAATTTCTTCTTTTTTTTTCTCACCCTTCCTGGTTACTTTTGCTGTATATTTTGCACGTGTCATCCAATATTAACTTTGTTTTTAATTCAAACGTCTTTCACGCTTGAGCTTTCCTCCAACTTTGATTTGCTTTGCCATTGTGGAGGAAGCCAAACATTCAAGTAAGGACCTCCTTGGCGTGTGGACAGGCCTGCCCAATATACGTATAGGTAAACATTGCGTTGTAGCCATAGCAACAAGGGCGTGTGTTCCCCTTGTTATCTCGGCCAAAGAGTGCGTTGAGGATCTCCGGTACTTTTACCTGCAGCAAGGTAGCACACCAATAAAATTCGTTAATTCCAGGCTTGTTTTAAACTTCTTATGTCACGACATGCGGTCAGCTGATGACTTAGCGTATTGTCACAAACAACGCCTTTACGGTCAGCAGAGGCGCGGAATCCCCTTTACGGTTACCTTTCGTCCCTCTGTGAGGTTTGAGAACACAGTTAAATGTTAGGCCGGTCAACCCGGGAAGTATACGTGTGTCGGTGTGTGATTGAGGAATAAGTTCAAGAAAGCCACCTTTTTCTCTTTTATAAGCAATGGGATATTTATATCTAGTAGTCCAGATTACACTGCATAATACAACAAAAAAAAAAGAAAACGCCACGACACGATAGTGATAAAAACGACTCAGTAAATTTCAAGAGGGAAAAACCGATAATGAAAAAACACTGCGACAAAAAAGGACTATAAAGATGACAAAGCAAGTCTTCCAGATATAATAGGTAGGGGCAAGAGTTACACAGAAAACAAAGCGTAAAATACTAAGTCACACCAAGGTTAAACAAAGGCGGAAAGAATATTCAATTAACCGATAGTTTGTGGCAAAAAGGAATTCTCAGGGCTTTCTTGTTAGATGAGGCGTCGAAGTCGCAGAATTGATCGGTAGCGGCGATCGTACAGAATGAGTTGATCGCGGGTTCGGTGAAAAACAAAACACTTTCTCAGAGCGAGCAGCCGCGAGAGAGGCCCGGAAGACTGAGTCTTCCCAGAACGCGCTGCCGCGGGTGTGCTGCGATCTGCCTTTTTATACTCTCGGCTGTTTGCGCTGCAGCCCATCGTCAAGGACGCGCGCTTGCCGGTCGCTGCCCCGGCGATTCATGTCGAAGCATGCTCGGAGGAGCAGAGAAATCCCATGAGTTCCGCTCAATATGTGAGGCAGAAGATTCCTTAACCTCCACTTTATTATGTGTGACAGCATGTGACACGTATACTTTTCTTTACCTCAAACCTGAGGATCTCATTTCTAACAGGCACTAGTGACAAATTTAATGAGATGAATTTTTATAGTGCGGTCAACAATTTTCAAATATAAAGTGCTACCGTAAATAAGTAATAATTTCGGTTTTCGTTTATACTTCAACGTCCCAAATCGACTCACGCTACGAGAGAAGCCGTAGCAGAGGCAGTACAGACAGCAAACTTTCGAAAATGCTTTTTTCCGTCGATGAGCAAGTTTACCTAATCTAAACCAGCTAAACAATTTCTATTTTTTATGTAGTTTCGGTTCCCTACCCCAAACGAAAGACAAATTGCGGTCACATAAGTCATCAAAAAGGGTAATAAAAATCCCCGCTTATTCATTTATTATGGTCCGAACTCTTCAGCAGGCTAATAAAAGGCACAAATCAGCAACTATACTCCAGTTTTTCCACTACTCACGTGACCTGAAATTTTCAGTGACGTTACATCTGTGGTTTGGCGGCTCAATCCAATATAAATGCTACAGACAGGGAACTGAGTTATAATTGGTGCGCCGCTTTTTTCGCCTAGTCCACGCGGCTAAACAGAACATGCTCCGCATCGCTCCAAACATAAGGCACACAACTAAACTTTGGTGTCTCTGCTACTGTAAAGGTGCAGTACAGATATGCAGTGGCCGTCAATGAGTCCTAAAATCATATTTAGTCGGCACTTTGTCAGACATCTTTGTCAGAGTGTATCTTGCAACCAAAACTTTTCCAGCTTGCTAAGATAGCACGGACGACTCTGGATATGCATACCGTAGTGTCTTTCGAGAGATCCAGATCACTGCGATCTAATATCTCATAAGATATGACCTAAGGTATGAGATCATCATAAGACCTCATATCTTAGGTTGCCTAAATTCAAACTTTTGATTTTTGATACTTCAAATGTTTGCTCATTCTATGTTCAGTATTTGATAATGCAATGCTGCCCACATCATGTGTCGCTATAAAACGGCTGCAGCCAGCAAACAATTGCTCCCAAAATGGGTAAATACGGAAAGAACAGTTGTGTTCAGCAGGTCTTATTGTTCGGCATATTTTCTGTGAAATTATAAAAATTCATTAGGCTGTCTTTTCGCCTATACGGGTCACAAGAGAAAAAAACCTCGTCGAGCACCGAGAGAACAGTGTGTTCAAAAGCTAATTTCTGCGAGGTGGTATTACGCTCATGGCCTCTCCCGTGCGAGCGAAAAGCTCGAGTTAGGCCCTATAAAATGCGCTTTGAGCATCGATATTTTTTAAATTGATTTCTCAAGCACCTCCTCCGCAGCCGCTAATGAGATTCGGATAATGAGGCTGATCTTGTAGCTGCACTGTGCCGTTTCTTCTTCATGTTGAAGGGTTCATTCTTATTTTTACAGCGCTTATATTTGAGCTATACTCTACTCTACAGAAGCTCGCAGCGTTGCCTATATTAAGCCTTTTAGGAATCTCTCTTTCTTGGCTTTGCTTTTTATCAAACATTTCCTTTTTGAAAATTTTTTTCTGACCTTAATGAATAATTTCACGTGCTGTCATTCATTTCACACAATTTATTTACGCTCCTATATTTACGAGGTTGCAATAAATAAAAAGTGTAAAAAGTTCGCAGAATATCTTTCGGCAGTTTTATAAGCATCCGCATCCTATGAATTTTTCTCACATAACAACTCATATACAGCACCCGCCTAGCTGGTTCATGAAACATTTTCGAGCTAGTCGCATACATCGGAACACTGCACCGCTTGCACGGAAAGTACTTCTCATTCCATTTCCCTACTGTGGCACACGGGCGATATTTGCGCTTTTTTTTTTTTTTAAGTGTCACAGGATTGTGGTTGATATAGCAAGCCAATCATTTCTGGCCTTATGTTTAACCTTTTTTTTTTCTATTCAGGATGGCTAATATACACTTGTCGTGATCACCAGCGCCGCCTGCCTTCCGTACACTGAACATCCTGCAAGAAGTAGCTAGAGTTGCAACATGCGCATCTTATTTCGTAATTTATTATGCAATAGAATGAAGCTCTTGTTGAAGCGGAAAAACAGCATTGACTGTGCAGTCATGTCACACAAACTAGTGATTGGCTATCGCTGAGCGTGACGCCAAGTACTAGATGATAGCAAAAATTATATGAAGCACTTTATTCAAATCCGGGGCGGTCCGAACAGACCAGATTCTCTGGTCTTCTCTGGTCGCTGTATTAGACCATTGCAGCATTGCAGCAGCCCAATAACTCATCTTTTTAACTGCCCCACCCTCAAGCTGTATTTCGGATGTTGTCGCCTTCATCAACTTTCATACGTGCGCAAGTCAGAGCGAAAGCAAGATCACGTGGGCACTTGCCCTTGCGAGCCCTATTCGAGCGCGTGAACCGAAGAAAATGTAGCCAGTAAACGCTCTCACAAATATCCAACAAACCACAAGGACGGGAGATTAAAACGACCTAAATTTATAACTGGCGTGCATTAAATAAGCTAAAACATCTAGTTTTGTGGCATTACCTACGGGTAATAGTAGTTACGAGAGAGTGATTCATTATCTCAATAGGTGTGTACTTCAACGAGCGAGGGTGCACAACACATCAAACTTTTGGAAGCAGCGCAAAGCACCTTAAAGGTCACACTGACAGCTCCGGTCATTTCTTTCTTTTTCTACGCCATTGTCACTACGCCCGCTCTTGGCAGGAGACCTGCTTCTGAGCAGCAGTTTACTGAGTGAGTGCCACTGTTTGCGCTGTAAGGAGACCGGTGCTTTTCCCGGCGTCCTAAAAGACGCCGCCATGTTGATTGCCAACAGCTAGATGGAGTTCACCCATGTACCTTTTCTTGCGTGTCACAGTGGATATATGTCGCACGCGTCTCGTTTTTGTTCACAGCTCTATTTCTTCTTTTGTTGTGGTTTGAGCGTCTCCTACCTAAAAGGGTAGTTCAATTTCAGTTTTTTTTTCTTCCCCGCTTTCCTTCGTTTCTGTCCGGGACACAAGAGTTGTGCAAACGTTTGCCCTTGTTACAGGCGGGGCCAATTTCACGGTCCCTGCTCGGGCTGATTCAGCTCTTGCCAAGTCGTCGTGTTTCACTAGCGGGCAGCTACGCCACGACAACGAGATTCCTACTCTTCTCTTTGTTGTTCACGTCCCCGTTGCTGCGGTGTTTTTTGCGGTATAAATCAATTACGCGCCACCGCGGCTGCACGTTCCTTCTTGCTTATTGTGGAGGTTGGGTTACAGATCGTGAAGACACCCCCTGTCAGTGAGAAAAAAAGAACAAATGTGCCACAAAATTCCGCCCGAAAACGTTACCCGTCAGCAGTTTCTGGGGGGGGGGGGGCACATTTTGCAATGGCAACTTGATTCCAAGCTTTAAATTAGCAATGACAAGAATTGCTTCGTTGCAAAGGTTATAAGACGCCTTTTAAAGCTCCACTCATAGCAATCTTGCTAAATAACCATAGTACAATCCTGTCGCTAACGAACTTCAAATCAGTAATTTAGCCAGCTTACCTGTGCGAATTCAGCGAGTTTCTGGTACATTTAAAAGGCACTGCAACTTGTTCAGCATGGGTAGCCGCTCAACTATTCAGGCCATCGCCAGTTACCTTCCTCTTTGTTATTCCTTGCGAATAAAACTGATGAAGGGTGCTTTGCATTCATTCAAGCCCTTCCGGTACTTTTAATGTATCATTATATTAAGGCGACGCCTTAGTAAAAATACAGGAGTTGGCCTCTTTTGACAGCATGCCGCGTTTTTAGAACTACACGTCCCTTCTATACCTATATTCGCCACCTCATATGGGTATGCCCAGGAATGCAGTCATCAATAACAAGACGACTACAAGAGGTTGGACTTTCGGCTACAAAGGAGGAAGACCTTCACTTGTAGCTAATGGACAACATATTAAGCCGGAGCTCGCTTCGATTACTTGAAGCCAATAAACTACACGACTTAATTTAAGTTAAAGACAGCTCCATTCCATGCCACATGGCAAGTCTTCGAATGAAAAGAAATGTAAGAAATAACACTGACCTCTTGACTGAAAAGAAAACAAGATAATGAAAAATTGAAGAGAGAAAAAGACGAAGTATTAGATGGCCACGCAGTGGTCATAACATTTATGGCGAAACGAAACGGGGGGAAAGGGGCGATGGGTAGATTAAAAACATTGGCGGTGGCTTACCTTGGTTAAACCTAGTTAGAAGCGAAAGCAAGTAGGAGTACTGTCATTAGATTTAGCGCGGTCACACTGATCACAATTGGATGTCTTTCCGGGCCGCAGAATCTATCCGCTTGGTTTTTAAGAGCGCTTGCTTGCAACAGGTGCGCTTTCATAGTTGATCTGAGGTGTATACTTTCGTTCCATTTTTTCTTTCATTTACATGATCTTCGCTTGTAACTTCTTTGAATGTTTGCAATTATGTTCAGTGTTTGACCTTTCTTCATGACGCAGTCTAGGCAGAAACCGTACCCTGCAGAGCTTTATCAGGATATCTCTGAACGTCAGTGGTCTTAAGATTGTGCGGAAGATTCGTCAATTTGACAACGAATTAAATATAAGACGAAATATGCGAGCTGAACCAGAAAATGAAAAATAATGCGTATGCAATGTATTTACGCAGCGGAAGTGGTAAATATGCGTCGTTTGTTTACGTTTAGTGCTCCTACAGCTGTTGTTGTGCCCGAGGTAACCGCTCGCAATCATGCCAGGCAAGTTATCGAAGCAAAATGTTAACAAAAAGAGCGATGGCTTTTTGTATGTCTTTTGGCTGCTTTTTGTATCCGCCCCCCGAATACAAAAGGCAGTGGATAGGTTTAGACAGACAGCCTGCTTCTTGTCACTCTTTGGTTTCATTTTTTCTTTCATTTACATGCTCTTCGCTTGTAATTTCTTTGAATGTTTTCAATTATGCCCAGTGTTTGATCAAATCAAAGAAAGTGTCAACGTTGTCCAACAGCTCTCTGCGAGCAACTCAGAGCAGATTGCCGCTTTGACAAGCCGCCTTGACGACGCCGAGGATAGGGCGCGCCGACAAAATCTGGTGTTTTTTGGGCTGACGGACGGCGTAGGCGAAACATGGGCGCCGTCCGAGAAAAAGGTCACCGAATTTTGCTCCACGCAGTTGAAAATCACTATCCAGCCACGCGATATCGAACGTGCGCACAGGCTGGGTCAGTATCAAGACGGCAGCAACAGACCTGTAATCATCAGGTTTTCCCACTTCAAAGATAAGGAGTCAGTTCTTGGGGTTGCCAAAAACTGCAAGGGATCTGGCGTTAGCATCTCCGAAGATTTCTGCCCTCGAACTCGCTCCGCCCGAAAACGCCTTCTACAATTTGCAAAATCCGAAAACGCTACCTACAAACTCCGGCACGATATCCTAAAAATTGGAGACAGAGCTTATAAGTTTGATCATAAAAGCCAGAAAGTGTTGGAACGTTTACCATAGCAAACCGCATTAGCTCAACCTCAGAACTGTGGCCACATCTCTTTTCTTTTTACTAACATCCGAAGCCTCCTGCCGAAGAGTGATGCCCTAAACAGCCTTATCAGCACATCCCACGCAAACTTAATAGTACTAACAGAAACCTGATTGAACTCTTCTATTAACGACTTCGAAGTTGAATCCTGCTTTCCAGATTTCGACATTTTTAGATGCGACCGCTTCGACCGGAGAGGCGGCGGCGTCCTTATAGGTGCTCATCCCACGCTGCTGTGCACTCGTGTCCGAATAAATTCTCCGCTGGAAATTCTTTTCATTAAATGCCATGCCGCGCACCAACATTTAATCATCGGTGTTTGCTACCTCACCCCAGACACAACTAGTACTTTTGTTTCCGAGTTTCACGACGCCCTGCATGCTGTAACGTCCCAATTTCCAAACGCGCCCATCCTCATGTTTGGTGACTTCAATTTTCTGTCAGTTATCTGGTCCGATCTCGCAGCTCCAATCTCGAAGCAAACCATTGAAAGTCATTTCGTTCACACGTGTTTAACATTTGGATTATCACAAATGGTCAATTCACCAACTAGAAGCACCGCGCGCGTTTCTAACATACTTGATCTCATATTAACATCACATCCCGATAATCTCTCTTCCCTCAGTTATCTTGACGCCGTTAGCGACCACATAGTAATCGACGGAACATTTAACTGCATGCACAAACGTCCGAACGCTAGAACTAAAAAAATATTATTATACGACAAAGGTGATTACATATCTATCAACACTGAGCTCGAAGAATTCTGCGACATATTCCTTTCTGAGTTTAAAGAACGTTCAGTTGATGTAAACTGGTCAATGTTTAAAACTAAAATGCAGTACCTAATCAAAAAGTACATACCTGTGAAGATTATTCGCGACCGTCCTTTATTACCATGGTTTACATCGTCTCTTAAACGATTAAAAAACAAAACAAAACGACACTTCAGAGCGGCAAAATCTACTAACACTCCACGTGCTTGGCAGAAGTATCATTCTACATTAAAACTTTTTCACTCGCTCCTAGTGAAGTCTAAACAATTATTCTTTTCATCGACACTACCTTTATTAATCCGCAACAACCCTAAACAGTTCTGGAGGATTATCAACCCAAAGCGTTCAAATACACGCGTCTTCTTAACTAACGAGTCAGGCATTCCTTTATCTGAAGGCGACATTGCTGAGGCCCTCAATCGTACATTCAGTGCTGTTTTCACTTGAGAGACTAACGCAAACCTCCCTCCCTTTCCCATTTTCACTCATCCGAACATGATGGACCTCACATTTACACCTTATGGCATAGCAAAATTATCGACTCTTTGAAGCTCACATCATCAACAGGAGTTGACGGCATCAACACAATGGTTTTGAAGAACACCAAGCATCTAACTAGCATAATCCTAACACACATTTTTCAGCAGTCTTTATCATCTGGCACAGTCCCTCAAGACTGGAAAGTGGGAAAGATCGTTCCAGTTCCTAAGAAGGGCTCAGGTAACACTTTTCGCCCCATTTCTCTCACAAGCGTATGTTATAAAATCATGGAACACGTTATTTACTCACATGTCGTCAACCTCCTAACATCCATCAAATTTTTCCATCCCAATCAGCACGGCTTTCAGAAAGGCATTTCTTGTGACACGCAACTTGCATTGTTTTTAAACGACATTAGTTCCAACTTAGACCTTAATATTCCTACTGATGCACTCTTCTTAGATTTCGAAAAAGCATTTGATAAGGTTCCCCACAAGCGACTATTACTAAAACTGTCAAGAATTAACTTAAATGCATCCGTATTTAATTGGATCGAAGATTTCCTTACTAACCGCTCCCAGTTTGTTATCGCTAATGATTACGTTTCCAGCCTCACCCCTGTTCTCTCCGGTGTACCCCAAGGTACCGTACTTAATCCTCTTCTTTTCCTTATTTATATTAATGACCTACCCAACTCCATCTCTTCTAATATCCTCCTTTTTGCCAATGACTGTGTCATTTATCGTCCCATACATAACCCTACTGATAATTTGGCTCTTCAGGCCGATCTGACAAAAGTCGAGGAATGGTGTCGAAATTGGTTAATGACCCTAAATGTTAACAAAACGGCCCTAATTACCTTCCACAGACGCGAACACTATTCTTCGTACAACTACTTACTAAACGGAACTACTATCTCCTCGGTATCTTTTTTGAAATATTTAGTTGTCACAATTTCCAGTGACCTTACATGGCATTCTCACGTTACATCCGTTACCAACGATGCTAACCGCACACTTGGCTTTCTTCGGCGTAACCTAGCTCAGGCACCTTCTTCCGTTAAACACCTAGCTTATGTAACCCTTGTAAGGCCCAAATTGGAGTACGCATGCGCATTGTGGGACCCGCATCTTCAAAACTTGATATCTACCATTGAATTAACACAAAACCGTGAAGCTAGATTTATCTTCTCTGACTATTCTCGTAATACTAGCGCCACTAATCTAAAAGCTAATGCCGGTCTCCCAAGCTTGCAAGCACGCCGTAAAATATCTAGACTCTGTTTATTTCATAAATTTTATCATGCCTTATCATCTAGCACAGCAGTCATCATGCCGATTCATCGAACATCCAGTCGTATCAGCCACACCTTGGCCATTTATCCGCCCCATGCACGAGCGACAACGCACCTCAACTCATTTTTTGTAAGGGCAGCCACCGACTGCAACGATCTTCCCGCTGACATCGTCGCTCACTCTAACCCAAGCCATTTCAGAACCGCCATTGAAAATTTTTTTTGTTAATCTCGACAATACTGTCAAGCCTACTCCTCATGTAAAACCCCGTACTCCCGGGGTCTTTGAGGTATTGGAAATAAATTAATAAAAAAAATTTCACTGATAGTTTTTCCTTTATTAACCACGAAATAATATCCCTCCAACCTCGGCCACTAAAACAGAAAAAGAGACTTGAATCAAATTTGAATACCCCTCCAACGATGTCAATCAGTGGCAACAACAGCACGTCCCCTGTCGAGTATTCAGTTTAGCCGCCCTAAAGCTGTTGTGCTGGAGTTAAGTATTATTTGTCAGGTAAGTTCTTCTAGAAGCGAAATGTTGATTGCAGGAGGAGTGACCGTTGTTCTCTCGTATTCTAAATTCAGAAGGCGGAAATGTTTTGCGACAAAGCACGCATCTCGTGCCATCTTGACTATTTATTTCGCGTTGATGCATCACGAAATAATGGCGCTCCAACTTCGGCCGCAAAATACAGAAAAAAAAAGACAAACATAATTTGCATACCGCTCCAACTATGAGCCCTATCATGCTTTTTGTTGGTACCTATTTTTTTCATTCCTCGCAGCTATTTATGCAGGGATACTTGCTTTTATGTAAAAAGAGACATGTTCGCTGCACTTCACCTTAGGGGAAAATGGCGGCCTTCAACCTTTGTCCGTACTTTAGTTTGTGCTGAGGATAAGAAGTACGACACACACCGTGTGCTCCTGACACGACAACGTGTTCTTAGATCGTGAGCAATTACGCCATGTGTCGGGCTAGTAGGCTTGCTTCAAGCTCCTGTTCGTTTTCGGAGCAGCGTGGTGTTTATTATGCAATAAATCGATATTGGCGGAACAGCCTTCTTTCGTAACTCGCCACTCTTTGCCACGGCTCCCCAGACCCGCGGCCATTATCTCTGCATTAGCCACACGCGCCATAACTGTGGAGGCAGCGTCCGGCGCGCGAACCTCCGCGAACTGCGCCGTACGAGAATGTATGCGCGCGAGATATGTGCCTGCACACTGCAGAGTCTGGAAGTTGGTCAAACATTTGTGAGTTTAAACGAAAAGAAAAACATGCATGCCAAAAGCACGATGGTGACCACGATACATATTACGGTCCCTCCCTCCCTCCCTCCCTCCCTCTCTCTCTCTCTCTCTCTCTCTCTCTCTCTCTCTCTCTCTCTCTCTCTTTCTCTCTCTCTCTCTCTCTCTGTCTAGTTTTCAGGGAACGGTAAATAAACAAAACCTTCCATACTGCTTAAAATAAGTGCTTTGCTGAGATTTTTTGTGCGACACCAGTCTTGATTCGCGCTTGTAAAGCAAGCGGCCATGCCTGTATATATCTTCATATGCCTTCTCCCACATCGTCACCCATCATGATCATCTTTCTTCTCCCCTTCCCCAGTGCAGAGTAGCAGGCCAGATTTTAATCATTTCGGCCAACCTCTCTGCCTTTCCTTTCAAGAAATTCATCTATGTATATTTGCTGAGAAAACAATGCAGCGGTGACACCAAGTAATCACGGAGACTATCAATACTCACTCACTACTCACTCACTACATATGATTCCACGTCATTCTAGGCTTTTCTATACTGTCGTAAGAAAGCTGCTTTCGCGGTGTAAAATCGATGTTCGCGATTCTCTAAACAGGCCGTGCTGTTTTCGCGACGTACATGCTTAAACAATGACGCATCATGCGCCCACGGGCGAGCGGTAACTGAAAGAGCAGCATGATCCTTCCCTTTAACTGATGTTCGTAATAAGTGTTTCAAGGTCTGAACCCCCCAGAGCTAGCCTTTCTCTTTGTTTTTAGTTTTGTCTCAAATTGACTGAGCAGCTTTCGTTTCCTAGAGACAAATGCTTCAGAGACTCGACGAAAGAAATAATGCCTCTTTCCTTCCGTTTTCATCATCATCATCATCAGCCTGACTACCCACTGCAGGGCGAAGGCCTCTCCCATATTTCTCCACTTAACCCGGTTCTGTGCTAGCTGCATCCACTTGACCCCCGCGAACTTCTTAACCTCATCCGCCCACCTAACTTTCTGCCGCCCCCTGCTACGCTTTCCTTCTCTTGGAATCCAGTTTGTTACCCTAAGCGACCATCGGTTATCCTCTCTTCGCACTACATGTCCTGCCCATGCCCATTTCTTCTTTTTAATTTCCACTAGAATGTCGGTAACTTGAGTTATTTCTCTGACCCACTCGGCACGCTTCCTATCTCTTAATGTTACCCCTACCATTTTTCGTTCCATAGCCCTCTGGGTTGTCCTCAACTTAAGTAGAACTCGCTTGGTTAGCCTCCACGTTTCAGCCCCATAGGAGAGTATCCGCTTTATCAAACTATTAAGCGCAACCATGGCCACGCTTAATGCACCGGAATAGATTCACAATAGAGTCACAGCTGCTTGTCTACAGGAAAATCATGCTCTGAGTTGATGTCGTGACATGCGTGTCGGGCTGTGGCCTAGCCACGCACGCATAATTTGCAATGGGCTCAGCAAGCACACGCTTAATCAGTTCCTCGTACGGCAGGTGAGCTACACCAGGGGAGCCATTCAAAACGATTAAGAGATAGTTTTTCCCGTTTAGCACATACTCCTGCTCGAACAGACTAGAGGCATGTACCCAAGCGTAATTACTGCGAGGTCTATTATTTTTATGTGCGCTCAGTTGCCTCTTTTCCGTGCAGTGCTAACGACCCCACGTTTTCAGCGATTTCGAATGTAGAGATAAGACCCGTGCGGCACCACCCACGCATGTCATATAGTGCCACCATCCACTGTTTACCACTTGTCCCTTCTGCACTGTCCCTATACAGATGTCCAAAAGAGGGGAATTAAGCTACGAGCGACAAGCTACGGCGTTCCCACGTCTTTCAAAAGGAACTAAACACGACTGAGTTTTCTCCAAGACTCGAAGGTTGGACAAGTGAAGCTCGTTATGGTGTAGCAGCCCAAATCCCGGTTTCTTTTTTCTTTGCTTCAGTAATGAGCGCGTGCGAATTCTCATCTTTAACCCTGCAGAGGAGCACAGAAGTGTCGAGTTACCGTATACACACCTCAGGTTAGGCAACGAGTGGGCACGTTTTCCTGGCACTTAATTCAGTTTATAGAGCGGGAAAAGAGTCGCCGTCCTTGCTATAGGCGAATGTAAGGACGTGCGGACGGGGGCGGCGTTCGACTGCGCCTCTATTCTCTGGGAAAGGCACACTGGGTAAGGCTTAAGCGAAGCACAAGCCGTGGCTGGTTCAGTCTCGTTTTATTGGCCATCTCCTCTGGAGGAACACTTCAGGCTGCCCCGCCGAAGCACTCTCCGGTTCTTCGTGCCTTAAAGCGAGAGCTCTCCTCCAGCAAGCTGAAGCCAGTAATCCGGTAATGCGTTCCAAGATGACGGTAGTTCACGTACCGTCTCCTTCCGGTAGCACCTCTTCAGGCTCCGTGCGTAATTTCCAGGGAATTTTATTGCATAAGAGGAAATTCTCTATCCTCCGACATTTCGGAATGGGCATTCTAGAGGAATGGGGCTCTCCCGATCTCGTTCATTCGGGTTTGTTTTCATATGCATGTTAATGTTCTGACGCTCGCGATAATACTGCCTGCTTGGCACATAGATGTCGCATTTATAGGCAACAATAAACGGTTTCTTGAATAGCAAAGAGAAAAAGAACAAAGCCTAAATACAGCTGGCACGGGCAGAGGCACAATATTCTATGTTTCTTTTTGGGGTAGCCTCACCATAATATATGTCACGTTTTACTGCTTCCCAAGAAGGAAGGACTAAAAAGTGACAGTTGTTTTTAGGCTTTGTTCTTTTTCTCTTTGCTATTCCCAAGAAGGAAGGATGAGTATATAGTCCCGAGATTTTTTTAACATGATACTCTTGGTCACTACTCCTGCTAGAGCTGATTAATTACAAGGGGTTCTCATTAAGGTTCGGCTTTTGAGCTATGACTCCTTACTAGGAGCTAAAATTGAGATATCATACACTCCTAGGAGGGTTTGTAATGTATTGTTTCCAAAAAGTACGGTGCACTTTGTCCGCAGGTATACCCAGATGTATTATCAGAAGTGCATAATCAACGCCACAGAATTTGCATTACTGATGTGCGCTACTTCGTATAAAGAATACCAATGCCTGTTCTGCCTCCCACATTACAACCCGGACCCCCTATTGTCGTCCTTTCGACTTCCTC
Organism: Amblyomma maculatum; assembly: GCF_055883805.1. Classification (NCBI taxonomy): domain Eukaryota; kingdom Metazoa; phylum Arthropoda; class Arachnida; order Ixodida; family Ixodidae; genus Amblyomma; species Amblyomma maculatum. The sequence continues at coordinate 18,905,628 of NC_139349.1, read as the reverse complement.
CGATGAAGTGAAAAAAGTCTGGCCGGTGATTACAGTACTCATTAATGTGAAATTTGTACCCAGCTCATCAGGTATTTTAGTTTTGTGATATTGTGAAGTAAGAATTTGAGACATGTTTCTCTACATACGAGCATATAGATAAAGAGCCTCCTCTATATTTCCCCTCATAACCATCGTTCAACCGAAGCTCTATCGCTCCCCGGTTCTTGATTGTTATAAAGGAGACGCCGGCGTGACAACTGCCGGTGCCGCCACCCCGCCTACAGTCGGCCTCACCTCCAGCTCCACGTGGAGACGTAGGTGCGTTTCTCTGCTGCGCAAATATATTCCACAACGATAAACAAAATTGATGGACAATTAAGACCCGCCATTAAGGGTATGACGCGAACGCGTTATTTGCTTCCGTATTCGAACTCCCTTAACGGTACACATTCGCATTCGTGCACTTTTCAAATCGCATATTCACCGTTCCCTGTATCTCTATTATTTTGCCCCTACTCTTCCCACACATAAATGTCACAGAGATGTAAGCTATCACGTTATTTAAAAACCAACGTGTTGATTTTATATTTTTTTATTATTATTTTATTTCTGCAGACATAGATATCAGTCCTCGTTTTAATCAAGCTACTTGAACTTGCCTCTGTGGCTTAACGGCAGCGTGTCTGACTCAGGATGCAAGCATTCCGGGTGGTTCAGTGGGTACGACGCTCGTCTGCTGAACCCAAGGAAGCGGAATCCAATCTTGGCCACGACGGCCGCCGCTTTTCGTTGCAAGCAAAAAAACAAGGTGCCCGTGTGCTGTGCGATGTCAGTGCACGTTAAAGAATTGCACGTGCTAGAAAATTCCGGAGCTGTCCACTACGGTGTATCTCATAGCCTGAATCGCATTGGGACGTTAAAACTCCATAAACGAACTAAAATATGCCGCAGCAATCTTCGTGATTTTTGCTCACGCCAACAACAACCGACGCTGCGTTTTCCGCGGTACCGAGCCTTAAGCAGCGCAGCCATCTGGTGAAATTCGCTACCGTATTTCGGAACCCTGGTTACGTTTTAGAGCTCAGTAGTAGTTGCGTGCGAGCGTCATACCACAAATAATAGCCAGTTGGTAGTGTGCGCATTATCGGTGTGAATGCCTTACTGTAATCTCTTGCGTGCGTGCGTGCCTGCGCCGTGCGTGTGCGTGTGTGTGTGCGTCTGGGCGTGCATGCGTGTGTGTGTGTGGGGGGGGGGGGGGGTGAGGTGACTATGCAGCGCCAGATGTCTTCAGATACATTTTTGAGCTTCTGGTGTCCAGGTACGGAAATCACTACAGCACACAAATTCTGGAGATTTCTAGGAAAAGCACTCAATGCCGTAATCACCTGCATTGCTTATTCTAAAGCTTGGCTCTGTATAGCGCGAGCGCCCACCCGATTGTAAGCGTTAGGCTCTATTTGTAGTTATCAATTCATTAGTTGACTTACTTGCTACGCCACCGCTAGGGTTCATGCTTCATCGTTCCACCATGCACAGTGTGGCACCCGGCGATGCGCCTACTTTTCTTTCATCCACGTGGTCTCGAATACATGATTCCGTCATTCCACTGGTTTGTGCCGTATCTTGATGTGCTCTGGATAGCGGATAATCAGCGACGTTCAGCCTTCATGTAGCTGGCGACCTACGATTCAAATAAAACTTACCAGGCAAATCACATGGCGATTTGGTAAATTTCGTAATTGTTTGTTTCTGTTGCTCTGTTTATGAACGCTGACCCAAATCCCTGGCTCTTTTCGCACTGCTGCCTGCACCTCACTGTCGTTATGAACAACAGAAGCAAGTTTGGAAATAATTTGAAGACTTCGGAAGTAGACAGCGGTTCAAAATATGCCAAGACCGTGAAAAGAGTCCGAAAATATTATGTTGAGCACAGGAGGTCCTTACATAATTAAAATACTGGAAAAAATGAACATGGCTGACCAGAGTGTCATAACAAGGTACAATGCTTCCATTCTGCAAATTATGAAGAAAATATCTGCAATCTCCCAGTGGCACACTTACCAACCATGTACAGGGAGCCGACCATGTCAAATCTGCTTCAGTTTCTATCTCGTATTATCTTCTTTTTCATTATCTCCTCTCCTGCTTCCTGGATTTGCTCATGATGTGTATGAAGTGTCCACAAAAAACTAGGACAGTTGCGGCTCCGCCTCGTTTCCATGAAACCTTTCTTTCCTTTCGGCAGACATTATGCGTAAGAGCAGAAATAGCGGATCGCTTTGATAAGTTCTCAGTCACTACCGCTCACAGCAGAACTTGGATATAGTCTCGAGCTTTATATACTGCATCGGTGCATATCGTCCGCAGCAATAGACAGGCCTTCCACCTGTTTCGACTCTTTTATAGCACGAGCTATTGTACACCCACCCAGAATGATCATCGACACGTAGCTCCTTCATGCGAGAACCTGATCAAGCCCACGGAGGCGTTTAGGCTAGTTCTTGCTAGGTTTCGCTATTTATGCAAAAGACGTAAACGTCGTGAAATATCTCGACGAACATCGTAATGCTTAAAATTACTGAGACACACTTGTCGCAATTTGTTTTAATGCATGTAGTTAATACCGCATTACATATTGAGATCTGCTTCGTCTGTCAACATTTAACTCCGTACTCATCCAGCCTTCTTCAACGTTTCGGAAGCATTATGCAATTTCACTAGAGCTAAACCTATAGGTCAATACAACGATGAGTGGAAGCTGTGACGTAAGTATTGTAGTCTAACTTCAGAGTTCATTTCTTTCTTTATTGTTTATATATACCCTCAGGGCTTATCAGAAGCGTTATTGAGGGGAGGACCTTTTATACACAATTATATACTTACAAAATACAAACGAGGGGAAGAACACAACTGAATCGAGAAAAATAGAGACAAATGAGTATCATGGCAATGGAACATAATAGATAAAGTTAATGTACACGAAAGAAAAAGAACTAAAGGAAAAACAACTAGCAAGAACAGTTTTATATGGGGATAAAGCTGTTTTGTAATGTATTTTTTAGTATTCTGCGAAAATGACCTGTTTCGATGATAGCAAATAATGACGCAGGCAGGTGGTTCCACTCGTAACATAGACATATAACTTTTGACAACGGCAGCTGAACGGCAAAACTATAAACGAAGAAAGTACTGCGCGAGCGTTTGTCGCCGAATCAACAGAAAGACGAAGAAATGAAAACACAGGTCTAGCGATCGCGTAACGGCGCCATGTGGGCTCTATGCTCTAAACAATGTTTTATTTATTTTCCTCTCACTTATATCTACTGCCAAGTCTGGCCGCGATGGTGATTCCACTTCAATAGGAACACACCGCCTGAAAATAGAAAGTTAGGTTTTAGCGCCGCCTCGTCGTTTAGTCCACGTTTCGGCGCTGTCAATCGAAAGGGCTAGGATGGTGATCTCAGATCAATAGACTCTCACAGCGTCGAACTTTGCCCCCGCTTTTCTTTTTCTATTTTATTTATATATTTATTCGACGGCTCAGTTTAGATTGAATTCCTGGCATCAGTTTTAAAATGGTCTAACGCCTTGAATGGTGTGGTATATACGCCCCTTGGAATGCTTAGATAGCACCCCTGCTCTTGCAACAGTGTTAAAAAAAACCATTTCAATGTAATGCTCTCCCAAACAACTTCGCTTTTGAGGCTGCTGCCGTTCAGGTTTTTTATGCTCTATCAGTTTCGTGAGCCCCCCATTATTTGGTTTTGGACACCTTTATGAAGAAACACGCATCAAGTTAACACAGGTCATTGTTGCGTAAGAGGCCTGTTTAAAGTCTCCCTAAACAATGCCTTGCCTTGAGTTCTAGAGACTTGGTCGGCGGTCTATTTCAAAGCAGTTATCATGTCTGCTTACGTAACTAACGAATTCGGTGAGCCTGTAGCCCACATTAGTTTTCATACTGTTCTCCAAAATATTCCTTCAGGGCGACTTCTAAAACTGGGTCTGGACTAACTCGAAAAGGGCACCTTGTGCATAAGCAGTGCCTCGTGTCACATGCATTTTCATATTACTCGCGGTGTAATATCATCACGTACCGTACACCATGATGTTATATTGTCATCCCAAGGTGACACCCTTTATTTGCATAAGCTGTTGTTAAGGCAAATGCCTAACTTGTCTCATTAGTATAAAGAAACGTGGTCCCGGAAATTCGGCGTGACGTCATCCGGAGTCACCTGGTCGCTATGGCCCATTAGATATAGGCAGTGAATGTTCGTCGCATATACATATGCCTGCTACTAGTATACCTTAAGCCTTAAGTCGTTATTTATCTGTTAATAAACTTCTCAATTCTCCTAATCACCTTCTTAAACCACCCCGTGCTTCCTTAAAGAAAAATTGAAGAGATTTTAGAATTCAACTAAATCAAAGGAGTCAAGTGTGTGAAAGCTAGATCATACCAAGCCATTTCGTGCTAGCATTTAAATTGGCGATGTAATCGCTGAATAAACCTATTTCGGTATTCAGGCTTCTCCGCAGTACACAGTGGGGACATCACTGGTGACGTCATCTCTAGAGGTATTGTATTTCCAGCGCGGAAACGTTTGCTCTGAGGAAGAAGACCAAAGCCAACGAAAGTAAAGGTCGCGAGACGTCGTTCGGCGACATCGGGTAACTCGCAGGAAGAATTGGGCGAAAGATGTCGAAATTTGAAATGTTATTCATAATGACGTCACTGTCTAGTTTCACCACACTGCTGCAATCCTGTGAGAAGAAACCCAACAATTTGGCAATTTTAATAGTTAATTACGTCATAACTTTATATGGTAGCGCTAAATCATTTCGTTAGCTTAACCTACAACTTTCATATATTGTAATGCGCGCATCTTGGGAAATTGTCAAAATATCATTTCAGCATCCCTTTAAGTTTTATTATGAAACTGCGCAACAAAAAACAAGAATGCGGAAAAAAAAGAGGAAAGAGGAAAGAGGAACGTAGCCAGCGGTGATTCGCGATTCGCACGCAGTGCGTTGAAACCTTATGATCTCAAAGGAGAGCAGCAAGGTCTCACAAAATTTATATTTCCAGTGCTCTCCCCTATACCTCAAAACACATATTGAGAAGACTTCATATTAGACTACTAGAGGATCTATTTTCTAAGCTGTTTCACATGTCCGAAACTCTTGTACCGCGTCTATCTTCAGCGCCACAGATTTAAATTCCTAAGTTTGAGCAAGCATGCGCTCCCTTCCTTATGCACAGCCAATTCATTTCTCTGCGCCTTGAGGATTTTTCCTTTATTTTATTTTTCCAGCTGTCTCCGCTTTGATTACGAGATGGGGACGGTTGCACGGAGCCTTAGCCGCAGCTGTAAGAAATAAGTTTCCCAACATCATGCACCATCTTCCCGCTGCTGAAGCGTTCGGAGAAATTGAATTTCCCTGTCTCCTCAACTCTCGGTGTTTTCTGTTTTTTCTTTTCTTCCGTTCCTTGGCTCTAATCTTGTGGCTGGCTCTTCTGGTGCCCTTTAGCCGGTAATCCAGGAGAGCGCGAGACAAGTCCTCCCCTCTCAAGGTTTTCCCACACGGCTCCTCCCACTCCTAGCTCGAGCGAAACAGCGCCCGAGTCATTGGTACTGAAGCCCGGTTCGTGTCGTTAAAAACGAGCTGAGCAGCAGCTCGTGCATTCACCAAGGTAGGCTTGCATAGGCTTGCAAGGTAGGTTGATATAGTCAGCGCCTTGTGTTTGTGCTTTCTTGTGTCTCTGTGTCCCGTCCCTTGCTCTGTTCCTTAAATATGCAAAACCAACTAGCCCGCCAACTCGCTCTTATTAAATAAGTAGGCTTGCAGCCCCGTACGCGCAATGCGCATGCTTCGGCCTGAGTTGAAATCTTTCTACGCCTTGCGCTGCGCTGCGCAATGATTAGATTCCATAAAAGACGGGAATGAAGAATGACGTCATTTTTCTCACGTTCTAAAAAACAAGCGCAGCGATTCTGGAAAAGCCGTCTCTTGTCTTCCATTCACTCGCGATTTCTCCCGTTTCAAGTTTACTCTTGCCCATGCTGAACAATTTTGCAGCGAGAAATTATGCGAAAAAAGATCGCACGAGAAAGGATTGAAATAACTAAACTGTTTCACAAGTTGTTCGCAGCAGTTGTTAGCAGCAGAGCTAATTAACGTGAAGAGCACAACGTGATTGCGCTCCTAACCTCTTGTGCCACTGTCGGCGACAGGATCGTAAGGGGACAGCATTGGTCCAGATTATGCCCTCTTCAAATTATGTCCTCTTTCGGCACAGTAAAGTTAACATTGCTTGGCGTTTTATGCTGTCTCCTCATGTACTCCTTCAGTTTTAAGGAAACGTTAACGTTCAGTTTTTAAACGGAAGCCTTTTATGTCTTCTTAGTAACTAAACTCAGCGGCAGCGGCGGCGGCGGTGTCCAGAAAAAGGGACCCAGAGAAGTCAGCGTGACGACGTCGGTACGGTCACGTGATCGCACTGGTAATTTAGACAAACACTAAATTCGTGCAGTGTGTACACGTGACATCTACTAGTCCATTTATTTCAACTAATCCACCTTTTAATCCCCCCTAATGGAGAATTTTACTATCTGATCTGCCTTAATTCAATTCTTATCTCCTTTATCCGCTTCTTAGTCAACCACATGCTTTGTCCTTAAAATCATTTAAGCAGTCTTAAGGACTGTTTAAATGATTTACAGGGCAAAATCATTTACAGAGCCCGTAGTTTTCCAGCGACCTAGTACACCTCTGGCCTAGCGTGCAACCAACGTAGTCGAGGTGTCCTCTGTGAGGCGGCCCCTGCGAGATGCCCTCGCAAATAAGTTAAATACAATAATGATCCTAACAAGCACACATGTATCTAATCTCTAACGTTAATTTATTTTACTTACTTTATTTTACCTAGAAGCGGCTTCGCTTCTAGGTTTATTAAGGTAAAATTTCAGTTTCCCACAGTGGCCTGAAACAGTTGTATTTCACAAAAGCATGATCAGTAATGGAGTAGGCATGCATAGCTTGCAATTCTTCCCCAATAAAATTTAGAAAGTTGAAACATATACAGTATTGGGCTGCAAGGTCTGTCCTTGGAGACAATGACAAAAAAGCTATGACAAAAGCTAAATGTAGTTTTCTGTACCAGACTTACATAATCGCTAACAAAATTTGCTACTAAAACGTTTTGCGGTTTATATAATCCCCCAACTGGTATTAGTCTGAAAAAACCTACAAAAACCATCATTGTTTATACCAAAAAGAACAAACCACCCTTCCAAAATCAAAAAACTTGGTTTAAAAGGTGACGTTTGTACATATTTCTGGTATGTTATGTCCGATATTGCACAACATGCATCTTCTGATGCTGTTTAACAGGCTTTTTAAGAAATAAATGTCTCACGTAATCCGGTCTTTGCCGAACGAAAATTTTCCCACTTGCTGCGCCTGAATTGCGTCCTCTGTAATGTACTTCCTGTGCACCCATTTGTAATGTAATCTGTACCTTGAGGGTAAAATAAATAAATGAGGATCAATGAAGTTTTGATTAAGAGATCTGCAAAGTGAATGTGCTACTGTCTCCCCTAAGTAGTCAGCTGCAAACGGAAATGGCTAACAGACCCTTTTTCTTTCGGGCAAAAGTAACGAAAAGGGGAATTTTTTGCTGAACTTGCCCATTTTCCCGCCCACCTCTTGTGAGCACCCCACGACAATCGCACTTCAAAGATAAAGATCTGTTACCAAGGTAAGTTAAACTTATTGAGCACCAATATTAATGTTGCTACTTCATTCATTCTTGATATTTCCACTGTGATAGTTTGCGACGCAGCTGGCGCCCTCACTCTTGCCTCTATCTAACAGTCTAAATATCATCCCTCTCCGAGCTTCTGTGAAAAGAACTTGAGATCCGTAAATGAGTAGTTTCTCTGTAAGTGGTAACAACTGTCGCAACAGTTTTCTTTCTTTTCCTTACACTTTTTTGTAGATTTTCAGGTCTCGCGCAAGAAATAGAACCATCATGCCGCACTGCGTCTAAAGCCTAGCTTCGACCCGTGACCTAGAAAGGCCGCGATCAGATCGATGAGCAAAGCACTTTCCCACTTGCGACAAAGAGTGGCAACAATAACATTCTCCAGGAACACTTCGAACTGGCGCAACCTATTTTGACGAACTCGGAACATCGTCGTCGCTCTCATCAGTGTCTAGACTCGGCCATTCTTGCACTTACCCGCGGAGCTGGAACAATAACCCACATCACATAAAGCGTCTGGATAGGTATCACCTCAAATTCCGCTGTCTGGATCATTTTGTTGGGTGTAGACACATTCGACTTCACTTCTGAAGTAGGTATCTGCTTGGTAGGATATAACAAGACACTTTTACAGAAATAAAATGGCAGGATCAAGGAGGACTTTTATTCGACATGCGGACAAGGTGAAAACGGAAACGTCGCCCCAGAGAGAGCGAATAGTTCAGAAGGCCCTTCCTTCAACGAAGATGCTCAGACCCTGCTGCAGCGAGGTGTAGTTATTCGATATATTTAAGGACAAAATAAACACTAACAAAAACGACAAAGCGTACCTTGCTGAAAGTCTAAATGTCCCGCCATATTCCCACGTTTTCCGGCAAGTGATCGAGTATCTCGTGCTTTAATAATTAGTAGTATTGTCTCATGGTGCCGGATAACCTATTCTTTAGCGTTATATGATACTCATCGCAATATAGTATGTAACGAAGCTCTTTTAAAAGTGCGGAGCGCTCTGGCACAGTGAAACTAAATCAGGGCTCTTCAAAGTCCTGTGGCTCAGTCTACAGCATTTTTAGATTCTCCAGATTTCAATTACTACTTAATGCTCATTATCTAACTGTTAATTGTTAGCTTGAAGAATAAAGCATCTTTAGAAAAACAGTATAACACCTTGAAAAACAGCTAGCAGCGATATTTTCACCAAGGTACCATTTATGAAGTCTTATATACTGGCTCGTATTTCCCGTCTAGTGCAGAAAAACCTTGACGGAAATAGCACTACAGAAAAAAGGGGATTTTCTTCCCTTGAGACGCATCTTGGAAAGCTGAAGTCGCATTGCTGTCACGTGGAAAGTATTTTATTGTGCAAGCTATTGTTTTAGAACGGTTAAAGGAACTACTTTACAAACATTTCAGTCTGTTCATTGTTAAGATAATATACAACTTTTGCAGCGATACCTTTGCAGTGAAACAATCTACGAGCATGGTGCAGTGTTTGCCTGTCTGTTTCTCTAATCTGTGTTTTTGCCCTGGTTATTCTAAATATGAACCCATTCCAACCAGTCCAGTTTGCAGTTCTAATTTTAGTGATACTCTGTTCTTGAAAGCAATGCCTAAAATTAGGTAATTAGTTTGTTTTTTTTTTTAACAATAGCGTTTATATATATAAAAAAGCGGCGTACTAGGAAACGTGACAATCAACAGTCTTTAGCTGATTTCCCCTGGCTAGGTAACATTGTGTGTTTTAAGACGCTGGTTACCGTTATATGGGGTGCTCGTGTTATCCATTGCCTTGCATGGCTTGAAGTGGAGTCGCTGCACCATAGCAAGTTAAATAAATTTATAGATATTTAATAAAGTCGCACATTGAAGAAAATAGAGGAATTGAACTTTGTCACACTGGGCTAAAATGAACAACGCACACATGTTCTACCTCGCACGAGCGCACGCGCAGTTCTCACACTGCCGTCGCACTCGAGGTCTCTCAAACCGCCACCACACAAAAACGGTGCGGTGCTCCGTGACGTCAGAAAATGGAAAGGTCACTCACAGGCTTAAAGAAATAAAAACACAATTATTAACAACTGGCATATGTTTAAACAGTGCCTTTCTACTTCCAATAACATTTTCTATTGGTCCTTACAGCCTACCTGACCCGAGGAATCGGTGGAAGCAGTCGAATTACTGCCTCCTTTGTCCACTGAAAGAAGCGCACACTTGCTATCTAAAGACAGATGCCAGAGCAAGAAGAGTCTGCCTGAAGAAACAAAGTCAGCGCAGTCTGAAGCCTCCTCTCACTACCGTAGGTCTCCCGTCGTGACGCTTTTCCGTCAAATAATGAAATTCGTATGCAGCATTTGAACCCTCCTCTCATCTACTAAATAGTGAAGGACGATGCACATACTTTGTGATTGCAAATTATGTCGGCATGCTAATTACTTATTTCTTCACGTGTATTCGTTTCATTTCATTACACTGTGTTTACCTTTCTTGTTCTGTTCCACAGTGCATTCCGAGCAAGCATTGCATTCGTGCTTCTGTCACCAGGAGTATTCAGTAGCGAGGGTGACAATTTCAACGAGGCACTGATGGCCTCCTTCCATCACGGGTCGACACAACAGTCATGTGAACCCACCGTTCAAGTCATGAGCTCGGATTTGTGTCAACACTAAACAATGTAACAAAACGCTTTCCATGTCATTCCGTCTTTGCAGGGTGGTCATGCTGATTTTTCATGCTCTGAAACGTTACATACAACAGTAACCATCTCTTTCGATTATTCATTCACTTAAAGCATGCAGCCTGGTCATGCAATGTACAAGGGCCTGCATCAGCACTCAAAATGACTGCTTTTTACTTTATTTTTTTAGCTACAGGAGCTTATACTTCTTCAAGAACTCAGCTACCGTGTACCACAATGTGATGGAGCTGGAAATAGAAAGCTTGGTATCTAAAACTAGAATTTCCCTACAAGAAAACTCGATCAAGTATGCCGAAGGGATGAGTTATCGACTCTCGCTACGTGCATAACCCCTGTTCTCGTCGAAGGGCGGTTTGTTTTCCACGCTCATGGAGTATTCACACAGACAGATTTCCGAGAGCGCTTGGTTCACATTGTGGCGCGCTCACATATTTCACTACCCCGTCGACGTACCAGCATTGACCCATTAAATGTAATATGGTTGTTTATTTCCTTCTTACTCAATTTCTTCTGGTATCATCTTTTTATATGTTTTAAAAAATTGAAGTTCTTAAATTCTATAAAGTAGCAGACTTAGTGAGCATGTGCAGAGTTCTTGACGAAGGTTTTAAGCCGTGATTCAATAATCAGTTGCAGTTCCGTGCCCGTCCTGTCCGGCCTGTCCACTTCTCTATGTGGCGTCCTTTGCGCTGTTTTCGTTCTAACTTCATCTTTTTTTAACTGTATACCTTGTGTTTTCCGAGACACTATCATCGAGCCGAAGGTTTATTTCCCGTTTAAGTCAGTTTCTTCATTTTTCACTTCAGTTCTGCGAATAAGCATTTCTTTTTCCTTAGTGTGGTTGTGGTTCTCGCCAGCGTAGGTGGCCTCCCCGCATCAGCAGCAAAGAGAAGCTTAGTTTTTCTTTCTCATACTGACAATTGTACGCACTGCTGACGAAATTCGGGTCCAGACAAACCAGTTCTTGAAAAGACAAGCCAATGCTTACTCCATAAAAAGGGAGTAACTCGCCACAGAACAACAGAGAAATGGGTCCATTCGCAATAGAGCACGACGGACCCGATGGTTCAACAGTGCCTGATTGAGAAATCCTAATAAGAAACTTCCCACGCTACACGCAGCACATACACCGTCTCCTCATCCCCACCCCCATTCTTTATCCTTATTCTTGCTGTGTCTTGCTCCCCGAATGGGGAAAGAAACAGCAGCGATGTGCCTTTTCAAAGCAATTCAGCTTTTCGCGCGCACAATGCGACAGTGCCTCGTTATATTTCACCGAAACTCCAAATGCTCAAAGAGAAAAAAAGAAAGAAAATAGTGGTTAACAGACTTAAAGCAAAGCAGCAAATCCGCCGGCAGTGCTGACAGTTATTGGAGCTCATTTAGCGCTGCTAACGAGACTCCCCTTGTCCTTTTGGCAGGCGCGCGTCGACAACGCACAAAGCTGCGGGAACCCTTTGACCGGCGCAAAGCACGCGCCGCCGCAGCCGCTGCAGGACGCGACTCTTGCCTGTTAGCGGTCACAGGGAGTTATTTCAAACGAAGGGAATATTTTGCTTACTTGTTCAGTTGTTCAATTAACACAACCGCCCTGTCACGTAGGCCTGCCTTCTTTGGCACCATCAACTTTGTTGGGTAGATTCCACTCAGCTCATGAATTTGCTGGTAAATTACTGTCAGCGCTAGGCAATTATGTGAATAATTAATTAAAATTTGGCCATTAAATGTTTTATTCGCTGCCCTGCTGCCCCTGCATCATTAGCCAGCTAGGCGATAAACATTCGCTTACTGGTAACGATAATAATCATCCCCAGCCTGACTACACCCACTGCAGGGCAATGGCTTCTCCAGTATTCGTTTCCAATTAACTCTCTCTTGGGCCAGCTGCAGCCGCCTAATCAACGTAAACTTCTTAATCTCACCTATCCACCCTACTCATTGCATGCCTTGCCCATGATCATCTATTATTTTTGATGTCGCAAAGGTACCACTCTTTCACATACGGTCCCTGGCCCACTGTTTTCGCTTCCTGTTCGATCCTTAAGACCACACTCGCCGTTTTCCTTTCCACAGTCATCTGCGCTGTTTTGAACTTACAGTCTCAAAAAGTATTCAAACAGCCGCAATGCTGACAAGTATTACAAATTCTTAATTCCACACAAACCACGACTACATCTGTAAGGTGGTTGCGGCAATCCGCCGCTGCCTAAGTAGTCTGCGGGCATGATATTTTCTCATGATTTGCGAAAGTAATCTTGAGGATGTACAGCAAGAATTGATAGACACGTTGGTCAGACATAATTTCTACTGCAACAGCGAAACGGCGCAAGGTCAGGGGGCAAGAAGGAACGAGACACAGCGCTGCCCCTTCTTGTTTACTGGCCTCGTGACGTTGGAGTGTTGCAGTAGGAACCTTGAGAATCTCAGCGAAGAACACGGCAAGTCACGTTAGAACATGCGTTTTTCCTAAGGATCATTGCAGCGCAACTGCATGCTTCTGCTCTGAGCCATGTTCACAAAGTTCTTTCCCAGCCACTGCGACACAGTGTTTATCGCAGTGGATGGCAATCAAGGCTGCTAGGCTACTGTGACAAACCAGCAGTACTTATCCGCAGACAGCAGGCGTGCGGCAGCAGATTTCAAACATTCAGTTCGATGTTGTCAAAGAAAAGAATCAATTGTAAATTTGATTGGTGGTGCACAACAAAAAGTCTCGAGTATCCAGCACTTGATCTGCGCAAAGCAACACGTAATGCAAAGAACTTAAACTAATCGCTTTCCCAGAAACACAGATATAAAGGTAAAAAGCACCATCCCCGAAGGGTCGAAAGCGGCGTTCAAGTACTGAAAATGTATCGTCCTGCGCGATTTCTAATATGCACGACCATCCAATTATTTGATTCAAAAGCGACAACTTAATTGACTGAGCAACATATGGTACAGCTCTAACCATTACGGAGCACCTTGATAAATTTCACTCAGCTCTGAATTACAAGGTTACTGAAATATGGAAATCGCATTTACATTCGTGTAATCTTGTGCGCCATTACCAGTAATCACGTTTGGCGTTTTTTGATGAATTTTGCAAATAATTTGGTTTTGTTTTGCGCAGCTCCCAAGGTATTATTGATGGCCAGGGCCCCAACAGTTCGAGCTGCTGAGGCAGAAATAAATTGAGAGAATCAGCAAACAAAGTCATCAGTGAAACAGGCTGCAACCAAGGCATTCGCCAAACGGTTTGTGGAATACGCCTTGATCGGTTGTGGTTCAAGGACCTCTCGGCCCTTGTACTTCTCAAGCAGCTGACACTCCCACTGGAGGTACCCAACAGCGACATCTCCAGGGTTAGAGCTTGTGCTAGCGCTGAACCATTCGCACTGCAACACCCGCAGTGTGCTGCGAGTTTCTCTTTATTTGCCTTTCTTACCGCAACTTCCCGGCGAGGGCAGCCAAATACAGGACTCAGCCTTTTGGTCCATGTCTTTCTTACCCCCGATTCAAACAGCAGAAGATGTTTCAAGAATGCACGAACGTACAAAATACTTGAGATTGCTTCATGTGTGCGGATTTTCTCTCTCCTGCCCAGAACCAATTACGAAGGCAGTGCAAATCTACTAAAGAAAGCCAAGACTACAGCAGATTTTTTTTGTTTGTTTGTTTCCTCCTATCCGTCTGCTTGCGCATTTTATTTTGTTCATTTCATTTCGTACAACCACATACACGAGTGATTGTACGAAATGAACATTTCTTTTTTTGCACAAGTTCCTGACTTAACCCCACAGGACGCATGCCTGCTCTTGCTAAGGTCTCTTAACTCTCACCCAGCTAACACAAAATAACGAGTCGCAAGAAAAGCGTGCTGCAATGGCATCCTAGCGGTCGTTGCCGCGCCCTGGGACCCATGTAAGCCCATTAGGAGTGGTCCAGTCGCGAAGTATTGCGATGGGGGAGTAAACCTTGTAAACTCTCCGCGTCGCCGGCGAACCGCTAAAATAGTGGTAATGCCCGTCTCAAGGCGTTACGACCCGCTGGGGTCGCACCGTATACGCTGTTTACGCCAAGGATGCCAGCGCCCTCTTTTCTCTCTTCGGGGCATAAAGCGATTTACTGCTTTCACGGATACTATGCGGGTGTCTAGAGGTGTACGCGCCTACATTCTTCCTCGCCCTTGGTGTTGCCGATCTCGAGGGCATTGTCGAAGTCGCTGCGACGCTGGACGCCAAAACTCTGCCGGATCTCGGCCGCTGGCGGCTTGGTTTCGGTGGCTTTCCTAATGAACGGCACTGCCCCACTGAGGCAGAAAAATTTACGATGACTATTTTGGTTAGTTGATGCTAATCTAACAACATATTGAACCAGCGAAAGATACAGAAACACAAGAAAAAAAAGTCCCGTGTACTTCTTTTCTTGTGTTTCGTTGTTTTTTGCTGGTTCAGTATGCAGAACCTTGCAAAACGTAAATTTTGTAACTGTAACTTTATTTCAGTTTTAACACATACTAATTTGTTGGTCTGTTCCTGTTTGGGCTTTTGCTTTCAGGGAAGTGTTTATCTGTGCCTAATAGAGAAAGAGGAGAGGAGGAGGAGCAGGAGGAGGACAAAAGATAGGACATAAGGAGTAGGCTCTCAAAGCCTGTAAAAATGCGCGCTAAACGGCGCGCCGAGCTGAAGGAATACTGGAACGGGAAAAGCGTCTCTTGGAACCTGGCCTCATCGCAAACAGAAGAAACTGAGGTACAAAAAAAGGCCGGTGACAGAGACCTAAAATATGACTGAGAAGTATAAAATGGTCGTATGCCTTGATTGCCACTCCGGATTAAGAAAAATGACGTTGAGTGGACTGGATGTAGGCTCTACTCATTTTCCGACGTCCAAGCTTATTGTTAATATTATTTCAGCTCCATGTTTTTCAGTTGACCAAAATATAAACATCACATACTTTGTGATGGCATTTGTTTGGATGTTTTTAGCTGAGTCCGTACATTCTTCATCTGTGCTATTCGACGGCATCAAAGCCATGTGGTGAGGCACCTTGAGGCAAACGTACAGAACGGCCTAGCAGCCGCCACCACATATATGAATAGCCCTGAATTTCTTACTGACTGCACGCAGCCGCCATGCAGACGTAACGAAATGTACAATACGCATTGCTTTGCACTCATGAGGCATTAAGACTTAATAACAAATTACCGCAGAACGTAAGGAGTCGCGAGTCACCAAACAAGCATATGTCGCTCTGAGAGATTTGTGGTTTGTGCACTTAGGCCGGCACGTGGGCACGGTCTGTAGCATTGAGAGAAAGTCGAAACTGAAGGGGCATTACAATATTCCAAAAACACGGGACATTTTCATCGAAAATTTAGGTAATATAATAATAAATATAATAAAACCCTGTTCATGTTTGCCCCTTGTTACAAATGAGCTAATAGAGGTTACTGAAGTAAAAGTTGTTCTCTTAGCAGCTAGACGTCGCTTCAACCACCTTGTCATCAGCGCCAATCACGTTGCCATAACTCTATTTTCTACTCAACCAACCATATCTAAACTTATAAGCATTTCAATACACACACACACACAACACATCTAGAAGGATACTCTTAAAAAATTTGAAAGCACTCCCATTGTTGCACGAAGAGGTTGGCTATAAGAGCCTATGCGGCATTGTAGCTTCTACGCCTGGAAGTCAATATCGTTCAAAAAGGACAGTAATGGGTGTTTTATCCTTTATCTTATCAAGTACATGTAAAAGAAGCAAACCATGGTGACTGGTACTATAAAGTGCATAACTTTGCATTACTGTTTTAAGGTTTGCTAAACTTAAAGCGGTTTCTAGTCTTGCTTTTATTGTTCCTTTAGGGCACACAGCGGTTTATGTGCATAAATATTACCCGCTACTATAACCCCGTGTTTTCAGAAAGGCTGTTGTCAAACTTATTTCAAACTTAGAACTATTTTCTAAAGAGCAGACGGGTGTCTTTTTCATAATAGACACGCTTTTTAATCTTCGTTACAGAGCTATTTGCTCTTACTAAGGTACAGTAGTAAATTAGTAAATGAAACAGTGCATCGTAAGTACGTTTTGGAATATTATATAACATGAAGCTTTCGGCGACATCGAATGAAAGCATCTACCCAGGAGGCGAGCCAGTGAGCAGCGGTGGCGCAGGAGGGGAAGGGTATAGGCAAGGAACGGGAAGGCTGTGTGGCATTGTGTCTGGCAGTGTTGTACATTTGTGGAGATATGCATCGACAAGAATCAACTTTGGCAGGTAATTGAAGAAGAGAAGCAGCAAGTGTGCGAAGTAGAAGAAGAAGCGAGGCAGAAGAAGAAACCAGCGTCGCCGGTTCCTTGCGCCGCACATGAGGTCTGAAGTCCCGGCGTCTGAGTACCTTCACAAATGACAGCACTAGAGCGAACACTATTAAACTGTGTCTAACTTAAATCTTGAGTTAACATTTTAGTGAATATACTGCAGGAGCACTGAAAAAATTAAGAGATACCCCCTCACCCCCCCCCCCTCTTTCAGCTATAACAATGTGCAAGAGCTGCGCTACGCTGCTTTCCTTCTACACGACTTTAAATTATTTCAGTCTGAGAGGTAGCAGCAACAATTTTTTCCCCCGAAACTATAAACACTGCATTTATCCTAGACGTACTCTAAGGACTTCGTACCAAAATGGCTCATTGACCCCCCCCCCCCCCCCCCCCCGTAAAATGGCGGAGGGTGCTGGGTGAAGAGAGCAAACAGGCACAGCTTATTCTTTATTCCTACGCTTTTTGCCGGTGCAAGGTTCCATAATTGGTTTGCCCGAGGTGGACCATAACGCCCACGCTCAACTGCCGTCCGCCCAGCAAGGGGGACGGCGAAGAGCGGAGAGGGGGAAGCGCCATCTGCCTCCCGAAAAAGCCCAAAACGAAAATTAGAAGAAGAAAAATCGTGCGAAAAGTAAAACATTGAACTGAAGCGCGAGAAAGGGAGGGTCAAGAACAAATATCCCCTGCGAGGTAGCATGGGCCAATTTGTGCCGGTCAGGCGAAAACAAGGCCCCAGGGACCACTCCCGACGGAGCATGGATCCCTGTAGAACGCGCCTAGCGAGACAGTCGCAAAAGTAACACTGAGCGTAAGTACATCTCCACATTTTAGTGGCCAGTTCTTTCCTGCTCCTTAGATGCATTTGATTTTCCATCCTTTGCCGTCCTGTTCTTTTTCTTGTTGTTTTCTTTTTCTCTTTTTTTTTCTTTTTTTGCGGCGGCCAAAAAGATTAGTTGTGGTTTAGCTTTGGTTAACCGTAGTTGAATTGCGAAAGCAACGGCAGAAGTTTTCGTTGGATGTTGGTACGCTTTCTTTTGCTCTTCCTTCAACAAACCTTGAACAAGATCTATGTGTCACCCATCATGGCATTCGCTACCTTAACACTGAAAATGAGAGTGAGGCTTCGTTCGATGTTATAATAGTGCTAAGCTTCCACAGGCTGTGGAACACAAAACTAGCAGTCACTCAAGCTAATGTAAACCAACAAGCCCAACTCTCCACTCTTCTGATGTAAGTGTTCGGTCGGAGTGAGTGAGTGAGTGAAAAAACTTTATTGAGGTATTTTGGTTAGTCTCGGAGAGTCTTCCTGCAGCCGCTTCTTCGCCACCGTTGGAGACTCCTTAGCACGGGTGGCTCCCTCATTCCAGGGCTCCACTGGTCCTGGCTACCTCGCATGCGTGCTGCACCAATGCCCTTTGGGCGGTGAGCTCGCAGCTGGTTAGCAGGCCCTCCCATTGCTCCGTGCCAGCATTGCCAGGTGGCGCCTCTCTGAACGAGTGAGTACGACAAAGAGTGTGTCGCGCTTGCGCGTGTGTGCCGCTTGCAACGCTCGCCCTGGGCAAAACCCCCTGGCTTGCAGTTCTGTGCTTTCATGTCTTGCCCTCTGGTCACAGAGTGCGGGACATTCTGGTAGAGGTGCTAGGCGAAGCACTCGCCTATGCAAGATACACCGCCCGATGTACGTCGCGCCAGCCCTGTACTACCTGACAACGCCGGTGAACCGCTTCAGTCGGCGGCTCCAGGGACAAGTAATTCCGTTTCCTCAAAGCTAGGGTCCCGCAACTTCTTTCTAACCTCTTGGCTCTGTTCACGGCTGGTTTTGCGGCTACTAAGAATTAAAAACATCACATAATGCAACCTAAAGAGGAACACCACCCAGGAAAGATCTTGATAGCTTATTTTAACGTTGCGATTAAAAACAAAATATTCAGAAAAAACGTTGCACTGGCAGGTTTCGAACGGGCGTTTTATTCGCTCAATCTTCGGGTAAGTAGTGTCAATCCATTGCGCCACTGAATTTATTTTATTACCGTCTTGGCAGCACAAACAAACACAAAATACATTTACATGACAATAAAAGCAACAATCACTTTATGGTTGCTGCACGATGATAGAATGGATTAAATGATTTAGTAGCAACTGGTGTGGCAGGCTTTAAATGCGTTCTTATTCATTTTTACAATATTTTCGCTATCTGTCGCCACAGCGGTAATGAAAGATAGAAAGTAAAGATCAGAGACGAAAGCGACTTATTACGGCGCTGCTCAACTCAGCAGCTGTCGATTGCGAATCCCCTCGGAAATGCTGACTCGACAGGCAGTTTGCGCGTGCAACGTTAAAGCAAACTTGAGTTGCCTACGATGAGGAAATGGCAAAAAAATTACCGACGATTACGTTACTTCCTAATGCGAAATTTGAGCGCAGCAAATAAGCTGTTTCACCTTTTCGATAGATTGAGGCAAAGAAATCGAGCAACACATGTATGCGCTATCACAGAATTTTTTCGTCTCGCTCATGGCTCAGAAAGAACTGGCAGATAATTTCGCAGTGGCGAACGGCAGCGGCAATTTCGGCTCGGGCGGTGCACATATACAGATCCGCCGCCACCGATCTGGCTCTCTGATTGCCACCGCACAGGGGTTGCATTGGAGGAGGAGCGAAGAAAGGAATTAAGTTCGAGCCGGCGCTTTGACAACCGGGGACTCGCAGGAAGAGGGGGGAGGGGGGCGGCGTGTACACCCAGCGGCAAGCGATGGGGGCAGAAGGGCGCGCAGCAAGCGGACAACGCGATAAAGGGAGGAGGGAAGAGATAGCAGCGACTGACTGATGCTGCTGACGCCGATAGTGAGTCAACCCCAGCTGCGGAGTTGGTTTCAGGGACAACGCCGCCGATGCTGACGCAAACAATATGATACCCTCGCTTCCGCAGCGCCAAGAACCAGGTCTAGCCGTGGGAAGGTGGTCACGTATTCGTCGACTTGCCGGGGCCAACGTGAAATAACCGGCGCGTCGGCAACTGAAGAGCACCCTATCCGCCACACAGGAAAAGGGGGGGGGGGGGGACCCTCCCCTCCTCTTTCTGCATGGCGGCAACGGTGTTCTATGCAGTCACGTTATCTTGACTCTCTAGCGGCGTCAGCGGCATCCAGCGGTATCAGTCGGTCGCTGCTAGCGGATGAAAGGGGAGCGGAGCTGGTTACGAGGCCGACGCCGACGCGAAACCCAGGAACGGACGCCAAAGAGCTGCGCTCTAAAATGTGGAGTAGGTGCTCTGTATCAAACGACGCGGAGAAGGACCAGCCTGATCATCGCACCTGCGCAATAGTTCCTCAAGCGCTCGCGAGAGGCGGTGCGCGGAACGTTTGCGCCACGGGGACCGTCAAAGTAGAAGGGAAGGTCCCTGTAGATTGTGCTCTTCCTCCTCTACGTATATAGTGTATATTGGTATCTTCTTTCGACATGCAGAATTGATAATAGGTATTACGCATGCTTGAAGCCGTAAGTGCCAGTAGACAAGAAACCGCGTCGAGCGCCTGATGACTCACAAGCCGCATAAGGCAATCACCTGTGTGAAGCAAAACGTTACATTGGGCGAGTTAGTAGATGTTCATGATGTAAACAGCGCAAACTTCAAGGGACGAAAAAGAAGAACGGATACAGGATGAGCGTTGCCTGTGTCCCTGCCTCTTTTCTTGTCGTTTGTAGTTTGAGCTGTTTACATTTTGAACGCCTTTGTGAACGACCATTGTCTCCCGCCAAATGGCGCCGTTTGGCGTTCGCTAGCAATAATGACTGCAATTTTAATTCAACGCATGTTGCTTTTGTATTTACAAAAGTTTCAGCGCAGTCTTCATTTTATTTCTCCGGGTACGACGTAGTCGAACGTCATGAAAGTCATTTCCTAGTTATTTTTCTATTAAGCCAATGAGCTGAAAAAAAACGTCCTCCTACAAATGCGTTGGAGTGCTAGACAACGAGGGATGTTTTTTTAATTCCGCACCTGCGTTTCAAAGCGGCATGTAGCGGTTACTATTAGCTTCCGCGAGAGAATTAAACATCGACAGGAGCCGCTGAAACAGCACAAACAAAAATATTACTTTGAGCCGCACGTTATAATCATAGACTTTCACGACGAAAGGTTCCAAAAGTCTTGAAGCCGGCGGCGGTTAAGTGATCAAGCATTACTGAGACTGACATCTTTATCAGAATAGAAGGAACGCATTGTTAATATTTTTATATATATTCCTGCTTCAATAGTTTCTTTCTTCGCCCGCTTGTTTCATTATATTCTTTTTTCTCTCCATCTTTGCTACCCACGCAGCTGTGTGATTGCAGGGTCTTCAAGTTTTGCTTTACTCGCCCAAAACATATTGCGATGTGCTAAGAAAACAGGCGGAATGTTAAAAAGAAGTTTGTTCTTATTTGTCGATATTTGCACCAAGAATTTACTAGAACGCCACGGCGATAGAGCAGACCAAGGGTTTTGACAAAAAGTGAAACAAGCGTATTTAATGTCGCTTTTTCTTTTTCTTTTTTTCACAGTCGACACATGAAGTGTTTTTCAGAGATTGGCGCCGACTGGGGATTTTTTTTTTTCTTTTTTCTTGGCCACATTAATTTCTGCTGCTAGCAGTGCTAAAAGCTGCAGTTCAGTCGTTCAGTCGTGTCCGACTCTTCGTGACCCTATGGACCATGTCACGCCACGCCCTCCGGTCTCCCACTATCTTCCTAACATCACATAACTTCATCTGCAGCGCCTCGAGGATGCCATCTAACCAACGCGTTCGCTGCCTACCCCTTCTCCGGCGACCCTCAACCTTTCCCAACATCAAATCTTCCTCCAGCGACTCCTCTCTTCTCATCAGATGACCAAAGTAGCTGAGCTTTAACTTTAGAAATTTAGCCTCCAATGAGCAGTCAGGGTTTATGGTCGACAATATCGACTGATTTGATCGTCTGGCAGTCCAAGGAACTCTCAAGAGTCTTCGCCAGCACCACAATTCAAACGCGTCAATTCTTCGGCGGTCAGCCTTTTTCACAGTCCAACTCTCGCATCCATACATCACAACTGGAAAGACCATAGCATGAGTTATACGGATCTTGGTTGGCAGACTAATGTCTCTGCTCTTTACTAGGCGGTCAAGGCTAACCATTGCTCTCTTTCCCAGAAGCAGGCGTCTCCTAATTTCATGGCTGCAGTCTCCTTCCGAGGTTAGCTTGGAGCCCAAGAAGAGAAAATCTGTCACAGCTTCCACTTCTTGTCCATTGATGCTCCAGGACTTCATAGGGCAAGACGCCATGATCTTTGTCTTTTTAATGTTCAGTTTAAGCCCAAACTTCTCACTCTCTTCTTGTACGCGCATAAGAAGTCTCTTGAGTTCCACTTCACTTTCTGCCATTAAAGTGGTATCATCCGCATATCTAAGGTTGTTGATACGTTTTCCAGCAATCTTCACTCCAGTTGAAGACTCGTCCAGACCGGCCTTCCTCATGATGCACTCTGCATATAGGTTAAATAGGCAGGGCGACAGAATGCAGCCTTGCCTCACTCCATTCTCAATCGGAAACCAATCAGTAAGACCATGCCCAGTTCTAACTGTGGCCTCTTGTCCTTCATACAGGTTCCTGAGGAGACAGATGAGGTGAACTGGAACTCCCATCTCTTGGAGAGCTTGCCACAATCTGCAGTGATCTGCGCAGTCAAACGCTTTCGCATAATCAATAAAGCAGAAGTAGATGGGTTTTCTGGAACTCTCTTGCCTTTTCCATGATCCAGCGAAGGTTGGCAGTTTAGTCTCTAGTTCCTCTGCCCTTGCGAAACCCAGCTTGCACGTCCGGAAGCTCCCGATCCACATACCGCTGCAGCCTACCTTGGAGGATTTTCAACATCACCTTGCTAGCATGCGAAATAAGCGCGATCGTGGGGTAGTTGGAACAATCTTTGGCACTGCCTTTCTTTGGAATGGGGATGCAAACTGACCTCCTCCAATCCTGTGGCCACTGCAGGGTTGTCCAAATCTTCTGACATAATGTATGCAGAATGTTAACAGCGTCATGATTGAGGTTTTGCATCAACTCAGCTGGAATGCCATCAATTCCGCTAGCTTTGTACTTAGCAAGGCTGGCTAAGGCCCATTCAACTTCACTCTTCAGGATGCCCGGCTCGAGATCAGTAATCATAACCGTCTTATGTTGGGTTTACACATTCGGGTCCATCTTGTACAGTTCTTCTGTATATTCCTGCCACCGCTTCTTTATCTCTGAGGCTTCAGGGAGGTCCTTGCCTCGTTTGTCCTTTATCACGCCCAGCTTAGCACAGAAGCTTCCTTTGATATCTTTGATTTTCTTATACAGAGCTCTTGTGTTCCTTAATTTTCTGTTGTCCTCAACTGCTTGGCACGGTATGTTCAGGAAGGCATTCTTATCTCTCCTTGCTATTTTCTGAAAATCCGCATTGAGAACCTTGTATATTTCTCTTTCCCCCATAACTTTTGCCATCCTCCTTTCCTCAGCTATTTGCAAAGCCTCTTCAGATAACCAGTTTGCTTTCTTGCATTTATTTTGCTTTGGAACTACCTTAGTAGCAACTTCTTGTATTATGTCACGAACATCAGTCCACATCTCTTCGGGCTCTCTGTCTTCTAATTCTAATTCTTGAAATCGATTCCTCACTTCCACAGCATATTCTAATGGAATTTGATCCAGATCATACCTGAAAGGCCTTCTAGTTTTCGGCGTTTTCCTCAAACGAAGCTTAATTTTAGCAACAAGAAGCTGATGATCGGTGCCACAATCGGCCCCAGGCCTTGTTTTTACTGCTTGTATAGCGCTTCTCCATCTCTGCCGGCAAAGAATATAATCGATCTGATTCCTGTACAGACCGTCCGGTGAAGTCCATGTGTACAGGCGCCTCTTGTGCTGTTGAAAATGAGTATTCGCTATGGTCAGGTTGTTTTCTTGACAAAACTCTACTAGCCTCTGCCCAGCTTCATTTGGCTCGCCAAGACCGAACTTGCCTATAATTCCGGATATTTCTTCACTCCCGACCTTAGCATTTCAGTCTCCTATGAGAAAAACGACGTCTGATGATGGGGTCCGGTCTAAAAGGCATTGTAGGTCCGAATAAAATCTCTCAACGTCAGCTTCTTCAGCAGTAGTGGTTGGTGCATAGACTTGGATAACTGTTATGTTGAAAGGGTGACTTTGGATCCGAAGTGAAATCATTCGGTCGTTTTTGGGGTTGTACCCTACCACTGTTTCGCCGATTCTTCTGTTTACTATGAGAGCGACCCCATTCCTTCTCTTGGATTCGCGCCCACAATAAAAGACATAATGGTCGCCGGAGAATTCTCCCATTCCGGTCCACTTGAGCTCGCTGATACCCAAGATATCAATGTTCAATCGGTTCATTTCTCGCTTGACGACATCCAGTTTACCTTGCGTCATAGATCTTACATTCCATGTTGCTATGTGATATATCTCCTTGCAACATCGGACTTACCGGTCGCTTCCCGACACATCCACAACTGAGCGTCCTTTTGGCTTTAGCCCAGCCGCTTCATTCGTCCTGGAGCTACTAGGAATCGCCCTTTGTTCATCCCCAGTAACATGTGGGACGCCTTCCAACCTGGGGGGCTCATCTTCCGGCGCCATATCATTAATGGTATTGTGACTGGCCATAGGGTTTTCTTGGCAGGAAATACTGGAGTGGGTTGCCATTACCTTCCTCAGTGAATCACATTTTGTCAGAACTCTCTGCCGTGACCTGTCTATCTTGGGTGGCCCTACACAGCAGAGCTCACGACTTCATCGAGTTTCGCAAGCCCCTCCGCCACGACACGGCAGTGATCCATGAAGGGGGCTAAAAGCTGAGCACATCTTAAAAATACTAGAGCTGAGCAATGTACACATATGTAGGAGAGTAGGACTGTTTCACATAGTCAGCCTGAAATGAACGGCCTGAACCTGGAGCTAAACCAAAGAAAACATCGGTTGGGATATGAACGTTAACATAACTGTTTTGCTCACGCACGACTGTGATGCCGATAGCATTGGGTATAAGCACGTTGCTTCTCCCACTAGCGTTGACTGTGCTATGTTAGCAAAAGCAAACCCACGTTTTTCTTGCCTTGTATTGCACTTGTACGACCCGTTAAAAGTGCCTCGTTCGACAGTTTGCTCTCGTGATTTAAATTTGTAATCAGTCATAAACAAACTCAGAGCTTCTATTTATGTAAACGAAACCACCGTAATGTTTCGCGAAATCTTCAATAGAACATAATAAGCACAGGAAATATTTTATGAGCAGCGCCCAGGCTCAATGCAATATTTAGGGCAATGATATTTCTGTTGTTTAAAGACAACCTTTGAGTGAGTAAATAAAACAGATTAAGCAACGAAGGGAGACAGTAAGTAAGGTATAGATAGCAGACAAAAAACAGAGCACATATACGAGATAAGGGGCAGAATCATCATCATCAGCCTGACTATACACACTGCAGGGCAAAGGCCTCTCCCATATTTCTCCACTTAACCCGGTTCTGTGCTAGCTGCATCCACTTGACCCCTGCGAACTTCTTAATCTCATCCCCCAACCTAACTTTCTGCCGCCCCCTGCTACGCTTTCCTTCCCTTGGAATCAAGATTGTTACCCTAAGCGACCATCGGTTATCCTCTCTTCGCACTACATGTCCTGCCCATGTCCATTTCTTCTTCTTAATTTCCACTAGAATGTCGGTAACTTAATTGAGTTATTTCTCTGACCCACTCTGCACGCTTCCTATCTCTTAATATTACCCCTACCATTTTTCGTTCAATAGCCTTCTGGGTTTTCCTTAACTTAAGTAGAACTCTCTTGGTTAGCCTCCACGTTTCAGCCCCGTAGGTGAGTACAGGTAAGATGCAACTGTTGTATACTTTCCTCTTGAGCGATACCGGTAAGCTGCCAGTCATAATCTGCGAGTGTTTGCCAAATGCACTCCATCCCAATCTTATTCTTCTTGTTATTTCCTTTTCATGGTCCGGATCTGCAGTTACCACCTGTCCTAAGTAGACATATTCGCCTACTACTTCCAGTACTTCGCTACCTAATGTAAACTGCTGTTCCTTCCCGAGGCTGTTGAACATTACCTTAGTCTTCTGCATATTGATTTTCAAGCCTACCTTTCTACTTTTCCTGTCTAGGTCATCCATTATTATTTGCAGTTCATCCCCCGAGTTGCTTTGCGAGGCAATGTCAACAGCAAATCGCAGATTACTGAGGTATTCTCCATCTACCCTTATCCCTAACTGCTCCCATTCCAAGTCTCTGAATACTTCCTCTAAGCAAGCTGTGAATAGTACTGGGGAGATTGTGTCTCCTTGCCTAACACCTTTCTTTATGAGAATTTTGTTACTTTCTTTATGCAGAACTATGGTTGCTGTGCAGCCACTATATATATCTTCCAGCACTTTCACGTACGGCTCGTCTACCCCCTGATTTCGCAATGCCTGCATCCCCGCCGAGGTTTCAACTGAGTCAAATGCTTTTTCGTAATCAATGAATGCTATGTATAAGGGCTGGTTATATTCCGAGCATTTTTCTATCACCTGTTTGATGGTACGGATATGATCGATAGTAGAGTACCGTTTCCGAAAGCCTGCTTGATCCTTTGCTTGATTGCAGTCTAAGGTTGTCCTGATTCTATTAGCGATTACCTTAGTAAATACCTTATACGTAACAGACAGTAAGCTGATTGGTCTGTAATTTTTAAAGTCCTTAGAGTCCCCTTTCTTGTGAATGAGGATAATGTTTGCATTCTTCCATGGTTCCGGTACCGTCGATGACACCAGGCACAGCGTATACAGGGTGGCCAGTTTTTCTAGCACGATATCCCCCCCCCCCCCCCCCCCCCGTCCTTCAGCAAATCTGTAGTTATCTGATCCTCTCCAGCTGATTTCCCCCTTTTCAAAGTTTCTAGTGCTTTCTTGATCTCGTCCTTCGTCACTGGTGAAACGTCTGACTGTGTTTCTCTACCGCCAATCTCATTACGGTCCTGACTACTTTGGCTACTGTAGAGATCTGTATAGAACTCCTCGGCTACTTTGACTATCCTGTCCATATTCGTGATGACGTTGCCCGCCTTGTCCCTTATCGCATACATCTGGTTTTTGCCTATGCCCAATTTCTTCTTTACCGCTTTAAGGCTTCCCCCGTTCTTTACAGCATGCTCAATTTTCTCCATGTTATACTCCCCTATATCGGCCACCTTGCGCTTATTGTTTAGCTTTGATATCTCGGCCAATTCGATCCGGTCTGCTGGATTGGAAGCTTTCGTACTCAGGCGTTTCTTAGTCAAATATTTCGTCACCTTAGACAGCTTACCGGTATCCTCTCTAACTATCCTACCACCTACTTCTACCGCGCACTCAGTAATGATATCTCTGAAATTATTGTTCCTTGCTTCTAGGGTAATGTCGCCATCCTCAGTTAGAGCTGAATACCTATTCTGTAGCGAGATCCTGAACTCTTCTGCCCTCCCCCTCACCGCTAATTCGTTGATGGACTTCCTTCTTACTGATCTGTTTCGTTCTCTCTTCAGATTTAGACTAATTCGAGACCTTACCATCATGTGGTCACTACATCGCACTTTCCCGATTACCTCTACGTCCTGCACAATGGCGAGGTTAGAACACATTATGAAGTCAATTTCATTTTTAGTCTCTCCGTTCGGACTTTGTCCATTTCCGGTTCTTCCGTTTGCTCAAGAAGGTATTCATGATTCGTAAGTTATTGCGCTCTGCAAACTCAACTAGTAACTCCCCCCTGCTATTCCTAGAATCAATGCCATAGTCCCCTACTGCCTGTCTCCTGCCTGTTTTTTCCCTACCTTGGCATTGAAGTCGCCCATTAGTACAGTATACTGCGTCTTTACTTTTCGCATTGCCGATTCTACATCTTCGTAGAAGCTTTCAACTGCCTGGTCATCATAACTACATGTAGGTGCATAGGCCTGTACAACCTTCAGTTTATACCGCTTATTAAGCCTAATTACGATGCCTGCCACCCTCTCATTAATACTATAAAATTCATCGATATTACCCGCAATATACTTATTGACAAGAAAACCTACTCCTATAGTTCTTGCCTCTCCGGTAAACCTCGATAACACAGTACATGCCCATCCTTCAGTACAGTATATGCCTCATTCGGCCTCCTACCCTCACTAAGCCCTATGACATCCCATTTCATACCTTCTAGTTCCTGTAAGAGCACTGCTAAACTATAGCTTCATTAGCTAGGGTTCTAGCATTAAACGTTGCCAGGGTCAGTTTCCAATGGCGGCCTGTCCAGCGGAGCCAGGCATTCTTAGCACCCCCTGCTGCGTCACAGGTCTGACCGCCGCCGTGGTCAGTTGTTCCGCAGCCGCTGGTGACTGAGGGCCGGGGTTTTGTGGAGCTTATCATGAGAGGTTGCGGCCAATTACTGCACCAGGGCGGCCAACTCCTGTTCTGGTGAGGGAGTGCGTTGCCAGAGGTGTTCACCGGCATCAGGTCGCACCCCAAACCTGTTTATGCAATTCCATCGACACGCGTATTTTTTTTTTTTTTTTTTTTTTATAATCCGGTGGAGACTTGCGCGGAATGTAAACAAACTATAAAGGGAGTTAGAGCGACTATGATCGCTTCAAGCCCCTTTCACTATTTGTAGAGTCGTCTTTTCCTTCACTATAGCCGCTTTGCTAGAAAGCACGGTTCCAGTTTACATTTTGCCACTCTGGGCCAAGCCAACGTCAATTACAAACACAGAGCCCTTGCAAGAAAACACGCACTAGAATCTCCGTGCTACAGTCTCCTTCTTCCTTAACTAATGTCTAAGAACCAGTTCTGAGCTTGGCAGTCACCTGAACTAAGTGAGGCCCTTTGCCCATCGAATAAGAAGTTATTCGCAAAGCAAATAGCCGCCGAAAGCGAGGAAAGTATAGAATAATGTTTCTCGCAATGCGATTTGTTTCACAGAGCGTGCCCAGAGTCGTCGCCTGGATGATGACCATCCAAGGTCGATGAAAGCAGTACGAAAGAACGATCGGAAAACAAAGAGCACGATCGACAGAGGGGGGGGGGGGGGGGGGGGGGGGGGGGGGGGGGTAAGGAAGTCAGTAAAGGAATGAAATCATTGACTTTCTGCAATAAGAAAATTGGCGGTGCAGATTGCATCTCCTTTGGAGAGAACATTTTCGCAACGATGCGTGGGGATAATATATTCTTAAAGAACGGAGGGGGGGCGTATAAAAGAGAGAAGGTATATCACTATCGCCGAAAGAGAAAGGAAGTAGAAAAAATGGTAGCCAGGGGATAAAGAATATAGAAAAAAGGATAGAACAGGAAGAAAGTGGAAGGACGCCGTTGCTGAAACGCACACAGACAGAAATAAAAATAGATTTAGATATCAAGCTGCTGGGCAACTTGCCAAAGTTTTACTGCGTGCTGCTTGAACCGCGAAGGCCATCGGCCACGTCATGACCTCTAATCGGCTTTTCTTCGTGGATTCAGTGATGCGGCATTCGGTTGTTTTTGCTTCTACTTTCCTCTCAATATCGGTCAGGTTAAATTATTATTCGGGTATCCAAATTTTCGATAGACCAAATTTAATAATATGCAAACTTCCTTATGCTTAACCTTGTATAAGTGATTGTTGGTTTCCATGGAACATGTTTCGAGACGAACCTCTTTTGGTTCTTTGGTCAACTAATTGGCTGCCATGCTAACTGGATGCGCGCGCTTGAGGCCAGTAAGTGCTTCGTTTCAAGCCAGTTAGCGCGTAGCATGAAGACTAGGTGTGCACGTCGCAAATCATTTCGGAAATTCAGCGCAACATTCTTTCTCTTTATCATCTCAAACCAAGGCTTAGTGCCACTTACCCCGCCGGGTTGGCGCAGTGGTTACGGCGCTCGACTGTTGTTCTCAAGGATCCGGAATCGAATCCCGACCTCGGCGGCCGCTTTTCGATGGAGGCGAAAAGCAAGGCGCCCGTGGGCTGTGCGATGTCAGTGCACGTTAAAGAACCCCAGGTGGTCGAAATTTCCGGAGTCCTCCACTACGGCGTCTCTCGTAGCTTGAGTCGCTTTGGGACGTTAAACCCCACAAACCAAACCTTAGTGCCACTGACTATTCTGGCGGGTAATGCAGAATTGTCCTCGATATTGCCGTGGCGAATCACTCCTAATTGTTTTTTTGCAAATATCTGAATTTGTTTTGCTTCGATATTCATGAGATGCTACGAAAGGCAATACGCGTCTCCTCAGTGAGAGCAGTGAGGAAATCGAGCAAAGCATACACATCGCTGAATATTCACTTCTTTAAAAGTTTCTATATGGCCGCGACTTTAGGGATATGTCGGTTGAAGCTATATTTTCTCAATCTCTATCCCCTCAAGGTCTCCCTTTGCCTCGAGCTTTCCCCATCCTTACACAAACTAGCTCAGTCGCAACATAAGCTAATAATTACAAGCTGCTGTAAAACCAATCATGGAAGGTTGCGAGGCCAATTACTGCACCAGGGTGGCCAACTACTGTTCTGGTAAGGGAGTGCGTTGCTGGAGGTGTTCACCAGCATCAGGTCGCACCCCAGACCTGTTTATGCAATTCCATCGACACGCGGATTTTTTTTTTAATTTTTTTTTTATCCGGCGGAGAATTGCGCGGCACCGGGATTCGAACCCCGGTCCTCTTGTATGCGAGGCCACCGCTGCACCACTGAACCGGGTTAACTGGAGAAATATGAAAGAGGCCTTCGCCCAACAGTGGGTATAGTCAGGCTGATGATGATGATGCTGTAAAACTTTCCAGCAGCTCTGGGACGCAATAAGCTCACTCTTCCCGGTAAACATTTTGATGCGAGCCAGGCGATGAAGGATAAAATCGCCGAAACCCGCACGAAGCAGGGCACTTTTAGTCAACGGCAGGAAGTAAACGTCTTTCGACGATGCGTGTCTTTTTGCCTTTCTCTTCACTCACGTTCCAGCGCTGCAGCTTAGCAGGAGATAGCTACAAAGACAGCGTGTTTATTTATGCAGCAACCCACTCAACGGCAAGACACCAAACTTTTTTCTTTTCGCTTCGCCTTTGCACCTTTGCAGTTGCACCAATTTCTCTCTCCCGCCACTTTTGCTAAGCTTGAAAAGCAGCGTCGCCTCAGCCTTAACCCCCCCCCCCCCCCCCTCCTTCCCTCTTGGTTCCGGTTAATCGAACGGTCGTCAGCCACAGCTGTCCCACGTGGGTCAAGCTAAAGTAGAGCAAGATATTGTGCCCTCTTTCGGCAACAACGGACACTTTCGCGAGCCGAGAAGCGATCGATGCTGTTTTTAAGCGGAGCTGATGAGGTTAGGCCAATTTAATGGCGCAGCTTACACGCCTTTTGCTGGAATTGTTTAATTTGCATCGCGGCTAATTAAGTTTGACACTGGCCACGGACCGCTCTATAAGCATTTTGCTAGGGCCTCGGGCATACTTCCTAGTGCACTTTCTCCGTCAACATAGCTTTTCTCTCCCATAATTTTCCAAGCTTTTGGCTTTTCTTATATTCCGGTCATTTCTCTACCTTCACAGTGCTATATTTTTTTATTTATTGTCGATAGTCGTATTATCACTATATTTTTTTTGCCCGTTCAGCACTTCAGTTGATGCTTTTAATATTTGCAGCTGTCTTTACTGATCCCGAGCTCCAAAACAAATCAGCCAGTCTATGTGTACTATATTTTTGCATAACCCCAGTAATACCACTGTCAAGATTTCTTATCGCCTAACAGACGAAGCTAGATTAACTAGTTTTTCTTTGTTTAATCACATATGCGCAAAGTTGACTTTTACGGAAGAGAGCATGCTTAACGTCTAAACAAAACAAGAGGCGTTGATGAAACAGCCTGAAAGCGAAGTAGGAGAAAGCGCAATCAAGACTTGTGGGTTTTATGCCGCCGACCAGATTAACGCCAGTGAATTGGCCCGTTTCCATAGGCTGACCGGCCTGACGACAACTTGAAGAAGACAAAAGAGGAGCAAGAAGGTCTGAAAACTATGTTTCTTGAGGCTTTGAGTTACAGAAATATGTAAAATAGCTACACCACAGCCTACATACCACCTATATATGACTCCTTATGAAAAAGAAAGAAAAAGAAGAAAAGGGTACATAGGCAAGTTAGTCAGAGGGGTGTTCCAGCCGGCTACTTTGCACTGTGAAGGAAGAGAGGTGGGTGTTCGTAAAATGGAATAACAGAGAAATAAAGTGAAGTCAGAAGACGACATCAGAGTGTGCTCGTTGCGAGTGGCAACCTGAGCAGCTGCCGATCGGAAGCCTGACAAATGCGCAGACAGCCACATATTTCACGCAGCGAGACAGAAAAGAAGTCGATATCGAGATGTATACACGTTCTTCTGTATAGATTTTCGGGATGTTGCCAGGCAACGAAGCTGCCAGAAAGAAACGCCAAATAAATGCTGTGGAATGATGTGCGGCAGGCAACCCTGAGGCGGCCGCTCATTGCATAGCAAGTTGCGGCGCAGAAAACTCTCCGGCTAGGGCAGCTTCAACACGCTCGTAGTATTATTCTTTAGGCCTCTCTCTTTCCTTTCTTTTTTCTTCGTCCGGCCTTCCCTTTTACACACCAATTTTTTCGTTGCTTCTTTTTTCCTTCAGAAATGCAGGCCTAATGCACGCTTCGCAAACCTTGCCGCACGCGTAGGGCTACAGAAAACAAAAATGAAGCTGTAACTTTCGCGTACTTGACTTGTTAACATCACACACATCGACGAACGCGGGTAAAGCCAAAGAAGATCGCAAAATTCGCCACTAAGCAGTCATTAACGCTGTTTGATAATGCACTGTGTTCTTCTCATCATTATGAAAAAATAGGCTGTTATAACGTCCTGGCGTCTAAGATCCTTTTCTGCTGCATAATATTGCCGCTCATAATTGTGTCAACCATCACATAATTGTGCCGTTATAGTAAGGATGGCAAGTTAGATGGTAATGCATTCGCAATTGTGGGAAACAGCGCGGAAAAGACAAAGATGAATGAGTATGTGCCATCAAATTAGAGAAGAACAACAACGACTGAATACAAGGAAAGCGTAAAAAAAAAGAAAAACAAGAAGAAAGCTCCTATTTCTCATACCAAAGTGAAAAAAAAAACAAATAAACAACAAATAATACACGATATCACCACTATAGCTCAGTGAGATTTGGGCAAAGATACGCAACTACTTTCACGTGCAGCAAAATATATGGTATGCTACTGCACTCCACTCCCTGTTTAGTGATGTAAAAGATTCCACAATGTTTCGAGATATCTTGTACATGTGCTCATCTACAACGCGCGCATTTCCTGCAACCTCGGTAGACAGTCGTGTTTCACATCACAATTTCGACAGTGCCCAAACAATTTCGAACAGCGGCCGTTTTTCATGCACCGCGCACGTCTTTTGTTCCTTTGATCGAGCATTGAAGCACCTGCCGGTTTGGCCCATGCCGCCCTTCCTTTTACCCAACGAATGAAGTGCTTGCGCGATGATAATACGCAGTGTTTTTTTCTTGGACGCTCGGCCGTAAACTTGCAGTGATCTATAACTAGGTAAAGCAACACAGCTATGCTCGCAGTGGCCGTATCCGATGTCTTCGAGTGCCATCTTGGCCAAATCTTAACCGGTATACTCGCTGCACACAATGAAGAGTTTTCCACAATATCTAGCTGCATGATGTCCATGAATAATTTGCCTTAAGCACTACTTTCGCTTTGTGCGGGTTCTAACACCGAGCAGGAATATTCAGTTAATAGTCAATAGTACTCACCCCATGATATCTGCTCTTCATAAAAGTCCTGTAACGAAGTTCACAATCTCGCAGATGACCAACTCATCCTTCTCAAGTTTGCGCATTCCAGGAGTACTTCCAGGAGCCTCATTAAGAAGCCTTAGAAATAACCCTTTAGACTAGATATTTTTTGGCAAAGATTGTGCATCGATGTTTTGCTATTAATGAGGTTTCAAAGGTTACTACATTTACTTCCGACTCTTTGCTGCAAAGTATCTGCAAATACCTCCCCGAGCAGCCACCAAGCAAGGATAAAATTTCTTTAAGCTTTAACAAGTAATCAAATGCTAATTGGTGGATGAACTGGAGTCTTTATCCTGATATAAGCTTCAGGTTGCACGTATGAGCAATTCCTTAAACACAAGTGTCGCACGTCGCAGCTAATCAGAAATATTAGGCCGGAAACGTCACAGGTGCCACGCGGTGCAGTAAATATCAGGAGAACGTGAAGCTTCGCAGGCGACGTGGCGGCAGGAAGAAGGATCTCCACCAAATGAGGAATGGCACGAAAGAATACAACTAGAGCAGCGTTTTCATATTATATCGCAAACAAGTGGGGCGGGAAAGCAGAGTTTTGTGGTTCCCAGCGTCTTGAGGCGCGAGACTATACGGCGCCTCGGATTGCGAATGTGGCATAATCGTGACAAATTGCTCCGGCATGGAACTCGCTGCGGGAGGATAAAGAAAAAAAGAGGGAAGGTCGGGTCCCGCGGCCATAAAACAACAATGGCTCCGCGAGGCTCGCGGGATCTTCTCATTTGGGAAACAAGAGAGTAGTTCCCTGCCTTCCCCGTCCGCCTCCTCTTAATGGATACGGATGGCCCTGAGGCACTGCAGTAGTATAGTGCGCTACGAAAGGCTCTTATCCAGCTAGGAGACGCGGTGAACGCTTGTGGAAGAGGTAGAGAGAGAAATGCCGCAAGGCGGAACTTCTCCCTTCCTTTATTCTTGCGCTGTAATTTCCGGTGCATTCTTTTAGCATTTGTTTCTACTTGCGAGTTTCCATTCTCGCGTTCTTCCCGAACTTTCTCGCTCTCATGGACTGCGCAAAGTTTCGCAATGAGCCCGACAAAAATTTTAAAAAGCTCGACTGGACACGAAAGGACAAAAGCTTCGAGGCTCCCTTTGCTGTTTTCTCGATCAAGAGCGGGAGAACATTAAGGCTCTCCGCTCCATTTGAGGGACGCGGAGAAGCGCCGGAGCGGACCGACTTATAAGGAAATGAGCAAGACCTTTTTAAATGGTATACGTTGAGCTGAACAGGATTGAGGTGAGGTGGGGCCACATAAGCCACGGAGTGGAATACGAGTTACTGTGAATTCGCCTTTTTTTAAGAGCGTCTCATCTTGCTAGGATTGCGACTATAAACGATGGAATCGCTGAAAATGACAGCCAGCGAACATATTCAGGAGAGCTAACATTTATCGCATTTAGTTCTGCAGAAACTCTTCATACTGGTACTCTCGGTTAGTTCGTCCATGTTAATATAACAAGTAATTCCCATCTCTACGTTGACGGTGTTCCTAAACATCAAACCTCGCGTGCAAAGTGAGAACAAAGACAGAGAAGCAAACATTATTCCCTTTTACGCGCTGTTCGACGTCACTAAATGGTAAAATAAAAATTATTTCGCGTGCACAAAAAGTTCATTGCCACGCGCTTTTGACTGGAACGCCTGTCAGCCCGTAAGGGAGCCATTCATAAAAGCCTAGCTAACCTTAACGTTCTTTTTTTTCCTCCGTCGTCAAGAAAGTTTCGTAGCTTAGAAAGAGCGCCCATGTTGAGATGTCAATAACGCTCGCTTCGAATGCTTTCTTCTGCCTGCCTTAGTGCCGCGAACCGGAATCTTGTGCCTGCCTTTGTCGACCCACCTTTAAAGAACGGTCTCTGTTCCCTCGCAGTCTATCGCAATTTCCTGGCGATAAGTTTCTTCCTGCACAATCCTCGCTGCGTCGGCGTGGTCCCTGACATGTGCACCTGGCAGCGCGTATCAACGCCTCCTCCATCGCTATTATGTCACCACTGCCGTTCCTGTTGCCAGAACAGTCATTCTGGGTCCCGTCAGCGCACCATTACCGGTGGTAAAAATGGAGGAGATTAGAAATAATGAGCTGCTTCTATTGAACGTTTGTTTAAATATGTCAACAAAAACACGCTGGTAACGAACACAGTGATTTTGGGGGGGGGCTTAACCTGGATGAAGTCATTTGATAAGCTTTTCGTTACCGACAGGTTCCTCCTTTCCATTCTAGCGTCATCTGCCACCCTCTTTACGTAGCCTTTTCCGGCCAGGCAGCAGTGCTAATAGCTTTTTTGTGTCATGCCAGTTTCGTTCGTGCTGTAGCGCAGTACACGCACTAATTTGTCGTTATCAAATATAAGGCACTTTGATCGACGCCACATATGTTACTAGTTTGCATTCCGCATATAGAAATATAGGCTCGTACTATCGCCAGCTGTCGAAGTACGGCGACCGTCGCCTGGAAGCATAATACAACACTAACGATAGAACATGTGGAAGCAACGACTCGCGACCGCTTTGAATTGACAAAGAAACTTGTATGAGAGGGCACCGATGCACAGGCGTGAGCAAAGGTATATAGGTACTACGAGAACAGTGCATTCTGCTTTTGTGGCTTGGATCCCTTGTCAGACACACTGCTGAAACGGCACGCAGGCTTCGTTAAAGCGGGTATTTATATTTATATTGGATGGTGTTTCACGTAATTTGGAAGCTTAATATTTGGAAGCATAATAATAGGAGTCTCGGCGGAATCTCCACGGCCGTCGCTGTTCAAAAACAGTCGAGTGTAGCCAGTAGCTTTCGGCCCCTGTACCAATGTTGTTCTGTGTTGTACTATGACTGTAAAAATGTACAATGTCGTCTTTTGTTCACCTCATCTCGTCAACATGGAGCCTTAATACCCGGACCCAAATCGTGACATCGCCTCAGCTTTGGCTGAATTACGCAGCACGTGGATTACTGGTGCGAGCGGTGTGTACCTGTGACTAGCCACTTGTTACTGATGTGCAGTTCTGCCGTCATGCTGATTTCCGACCGCATTTAATATAAGCTTCAATCAAATATGGCCCCAGCGCAGTTTATTCTACACAGTATGTGCTGGTAGTATTTCGAAAGCGTAGGCAACCTAAGGTCAGCAGAAAAAAAAAAAGGTAAGGTGGCTCGATGGCCACTCCGCACTTCACGGACAGACGCGGTGCTATCGAGGAATCCTAAATATAGAGCCGGAA
Organism: Amblyomma maculatum; assembly: GCF_055883805.1. NCBI lineage: Eukaryota > Metazoa > Arthropoda > Arachnida > Ixodida > Ixodidae > Amblyomma > Amblyomma maculatum. The sequence continues at coordinate 18,868,768 of NC_139349.1, read as the reverse complement.
GAACCGTCTGAAGTGCATGCCGCAAATCACAAAGAACAGTGTGAGATTTGATTCAAGAATTTTAATTATAAAAGTTGGAAGGAACTTTATAAAAGATTTATTGTTATCGTGCTGTCAGCGTGAAATCGCAGTTAAGTGAGCTTAAATATTTTCATGTATTGAATCAGTCGGAAAATACTAACATGTGCCGCCACCTTTTTTTGATCTCGAAGACCTTCCGAGCTACTGCATACTGTGGTCTTGATAATTCCCCAAGCTAACGTACTTATATAACAGCAGCTGAAGTACCTGCTCGACACGACGCAGAGCCATGCAACTATCCCCCACTGCCAGCCAGTAATGTAACGAAGTATGCATATGGTGGACTAATGTCCCCCCCCCCCCCTCGTTGAAACAGCAGATCATATCATTGAAACCGTTGCTAAGACGCATTTTACAGCACATTTCGCACAGCAGGGCTAACGTATCCGCGCCCAACAATGCAACAGACAAGCTGCAGAACCATTCTGTGCAAAAACATGCACCCTAAACAGAAATTAACCTATAAGGAAGTAAAAAGAGAGCAACGCGTTCTCCCGCATACTCGCTAATAATGCAGACTATACTACCAAGGCCTTCCGGTAAATTTCCATCCGTAATGATGCGGAATACTATCGGCTGGCAATGGCCATAAAAAGTGATTCTGTCCTTGAAGCTTACGAAGTTTTCTCGCAGTTACAGAGATATTAACAAATGTTTCACTCTCCTCTGCCTGTTAACCTTAAGAGCTGAAGTGCCGCGATTAAGTGTTTTCTCTCATTGCTAACTACATTCAAGATCATATGACTTGGGATGGAAATATTCATGTTTTGCGAACAGCCCAGCATTCTGCATATTTTAAGACGATAGTTTGTGACGTTACTAGCGCTATCATACATCTCATTTACGTAGATAACTCTGGGCATGATTTGGTCGCCGGATCAGCAACCAACGCCTTTTCAGAAGCAGCGGTTATAGCGTATGCGAAGCGCCTTCAGGCTTAAGCTTAAGGTAATACAGTTCCGGATCAGGTCCAGAAAAAAATGTAAATATTAAACATAGAAAACATGATTTACAAGGGATCTGATGATGTTTTAGCTCACTCACTGCGCGCAGCGCCCTTCATCGGTGACTGGCGACACTCATTTCAAACGAAGCTACCCCTTTCTATAGGGAACTGTCGGCGTGCAGTACACCAGCCAGTATATTCTAGGCACTGTACTAGTACACAGAGGCATAAACATCAGACTACGTCTGATTATCAAGCTGATATAGCCGGTCGAGAACCTCCGTTGGCCAGACTAACAGAGCATAATCAGGCTAAACTTAATGGCTTTCGCTCTTATAACTAGGTTCAAGTCATGTTTAACCCCCTCCCCTCCCATTTTTGTGCGTGGGTGCTTTAACGTCACAAAGGCGACTCGGGCTATGGGGATTCCGTAGACGACGGCTCCGTTATACGAGAAACCACGTACCTGTCAAAACAAAACACACGGAGCTCCGTAGTAAAAAACTTTTTATGCTCGGAAATCAGTCGTCACTACCTACTCTACTAAGCTTCTACGGCAAAGACCGACAGCGAGCAGCACCAAGGAACACTCGACACGCCAAGCGGAGTCGTGGCACAGCATGTGTACGGTGCTGAGACCTCGGCCATCGGCCTCGCTCAGCGAGATTGTGTCAAGGCGTGAAAGCTTTTCCGTGTTGAATGTCTCGAGTCCCTCGCGCACAGAAGCAACTGTGACTTGGTTCGCTCCATTTGTTTCTTCGCTCCCCGCTCCCCCTCTGGCGCTACGACGTCAAGTCGAGCTCCCCTCGACAACAAGCACGGTCCAGGGACTGCGTTGATTCTGGGGCACACATACAGATCGTGGCAGGATGTAACCTTGTCGAGAGAAATAACACGCTGCGAGCTGGGATGTCTGCCTGTGATGGTACTGAGAAGGAAATATGAAGCAAAGCAATCTGGCGATGATTAAGCATGGAGGGATGCATTTGCGTAGCAGTGAGCGTTAAGCGTAGCAGTGAGAAGTTAAGCTTGTCAAAAATTCGAAGTATTTTTAGATAAAACAAGTTTTGATACTCCAACTTACAAACAATATGCAGAATTTTGTAGAGTACCCGTCTAAAATAAATACAGGCTTCGTGTGGAGCTACAAACGATCCCTGTCTTACTGTATTTTTCTTTAATTGTCCTTTTTTTTTGTCTTTTTCGAACAATCGTATTTTCGAAAAGTGATACCTTGAGCCGAAGCTAGTTTGTATCGTACACATTTGGCTTAATGAACTGTGCTTCCTAGCTAAATAAAATCTGAGCTTCCCAACTTTATTTCATGCTCTATACTTGCGCTCTATTTCATGACAAAGAGAAATTAACTCGACGCACACCGGCAGATTTCTGTTGAAGATGTTTCTTTCAGCTCCTTGGCTCTTGTTCATTTTAGCAGCTTGGCTGTAGAAATATATCATTCCACAAAATGCCGTAGGCGTGCGTTTCAAACCTCGCCTCAGCAGAGAGTTGAAAAGAGAAAACGCAATTGGAGAAACCAGAAATAAATTTAGCACACAGTCTGGAGTAGGTTTCGAAGTGATCGCCTTCGGTTCCACTGCTTCGCTGGTTGATATATAATGTGGTGCATCATTTCTCGGTGGATTGAGTTACACCATACAGAACACGGTTAGCGCTAGCGCTGTGTGTGTGTGTGTGTGTGTGTGTGTGTGTGTGTGTGTGTGTGTGTGTGTGTGTGTGTGTGTGTGTGTGTGTGTGTGTGTGTGTGTGTGTGTGTGTGTGTGTGTGTGTGTGTGTGTGTGTGTGTGTGTGTGTGTGTGTGTGTGTGTGTGTGTGTGTGTGTGTGTGTGTGTGTGTGTGTGTGTGTGTGTGTGTGTGTGTGTGTGTGTGTGTGTGTGTGTGTGTGTGTGTGTGTGTGTGTGTGTGTGTGTGTGTGTGTGTGTGTGTGTGTGTGTGTGTGTGTGTGTGTGTGTGTGTGTGTGTGTGTGTGTGTGTGTGTGTGTGTGTGTGTGTGTGTGTGTGTGTGTGTGTGTGTGTGTGTGTGTGTGTGTGTGTGTGTGTGTGTGTGTGTGTGTGTGTGTGTGTGTGTGTGTGTGTGTGTGTGTGTGTGTGTGTGTGTGTGTGTGTGTGTGTGTGTGTGTGTGTGTGTGTGTGTGTGTGTGTGTGTGTGTGTGTGTGTGTGTGTGTGTGTGTGTGTGTGTGTGTGTGTGTGTGTGTGTGTGTGTGTGTGTGTGTGTGTGTGTGTGTGTGTGTGTGTGTGTGTGTGTGTGTGTGTGTGTGTGTGTGTGTGTGTGTGTGTGTGTGTGTGTGTGTGTGTGTGTGTGTGTGTGTGTGTGTGTGTGTGTGTGTGTGTGTGTGTGTGTGTGTGTGTGTGTGTGTGTGTGTGTGTGTGTGTGTGTGTGTGTGTGTGTGTGTGTGTGTGTGTGTGTGTGTGTGTGTGTGTGTGTGTGTGTGTGTGTGTGTGTGTGTGTGTGTGTGTGTGTGTGTGTGTGTGTGTGTGTGTGTGTGTGTGTGTGTGTGTGTGTGTGTGTGTGTGTGTGTGTGTGTGTGTGTGTGTGTGTGTGTGTGTGTGTGTGTGTGTGTGTGTGTGTGTGTGTGTGTGTGTGTGTGTGTGTGTGTGTGTTCCTTCCACCCACTCCAAATGGTTTGGTTTGTGGTGTTTAACGTCCCAAAGCGACTCAGGCTATGAGAGATGCCGCAGTGGAGGACTCCGGAAATTTCGATCACCTGGGGTTCTTTAACGCGCGCTGACATTGCACAGCACATGGGCGCCTTGCTTTTCGCCTCCATCGAAAAGCGGCCGCCCAGGCCGGGATTCGATCCCGCATCCTTGGGAACAGTGGTCGAGCTCAGTAACCACTGCGCCACCCCGGCGGGGCCCTCCCAAATGGGACCGTGTGTTACCATTCATAACATATGCCTTCAATTCTGCTATGCAAGCGACTACCGTTTCCTCGCCTTATTTCCTTCTGTACGGCCGCGAAACTTCTTGCACAATGGACACTGATCCTACCCTACCGTCCCGACGTCTCCGAATTAACACCCGTTTTTCCAACTGCTGCCTATGCAGAAGAGCGCCGTCAGATCACGCGCCAAATTGCAACTCGAAACAAGTCTGCCACATGTCTGCCACCTGCTTATCGTCCCGACTCGTTGGTGTGGCTGTGGGTGCCCTATTCTACCTCAGGCAAGCGTTCTGCAGCGATAGCTCGAGCTTCGTCCACTTTATCGTCTTCACAACTTCGTCGTCTTCGGCGACGTCTACGTTTTCCTCTTCTTGCTGCTTTTTCGCAGGTTAGGTGTTTCTCTTACAGTGTATATATATATATATATATATATATATATATATATATATATATATATATATATATATATATATATATATATATATATATATATATATATATATATATATATATATTAGTGTGCAGTGTGAACAGAAACGTATTTGTGCTAGAGGAAATCGCGTAATCACATAATGCATGTTACGGCCAAATAAGTGGAAGAGGAATATAAGGGAGGAGAGAACAGCCTGGATATCAATTCGTTGCAGCTATTTTGCTAAATACAGATTATAAGTGCTCTGTAGAGACAAGAGCCATTCAAAGCACACAGGTAAGAACGTGCCGCATAAATTCAAGTAAGAAGAGACGTTCTGTAAAATTTGAGGGCACCCCGAAGAAGGTTCAGATAGAAAAGATGAAAAAATTCCCGAATAATGGAAGGGGAACTATCGCGAAAAATAAGAATCGAGCAACCAGGTGCCTCACAAAGAGGTTCATCAAACTCAGCATGTCTTGGGGGATGCGCAACTATGTCACCTGTATATAATTCCTAGACCCACTGTTCTGTTTTACTTGTGTAGGTCCTCGGTCATGATTTGCAAATTGTTTCATGAGTTAATTAGCACGGCATTAATACCACCAAACTAGAAAATACTAAGATATTTCCTGGTATATTTTATCCCCGAGTCTTCCCAACTGAACTTCCTGGATACCTCTTGTAAACACGAAATAAATAGAACGCCTTTGTGTCTCCGTGCGTCGCACACTTATTGGTTGAGACTTAATTGGTTTCCTCTTGAAGGAACACTATGAATATTTAGCCACTAAATATATTTTTCGCTACCTTTATACCGTAAATGCCTCTCTCAACCTTTATGGCTGGTGAGGTATCGACTGTGTCAAATGCTTTCTCGTGATATGAAGGCTGCATATAAATGTTCCTTATACACTGAGCCTTTTTTTATCACTTAACTGACGGCGAGAATACAGAGTGTTGTCTGGCAGAGTTTCTGAATGCCTGTCTGGTTCTTTGGCTGACTAAAATTCAAAGTCGCTCTAATGCTGTTAGCATATATCATAGCAAATGTCTTGTAGGCAACGGCCAGCCATCTGATCGGCCTGTAGTCTTTTTTTTTTTTTTTTCAAATCCTCGACGTCCCCTTACTTTTGTAGTGCACTCTTAATGATATATGTTATAGGTTACCATTCATTACTTGAATACTAGGACCATTATCCTCAGTTAACACTTAACAAATGGCATCTAGCAACATCCTTAATTGATCTGTTCTCCCTCTTGTCGCTAACTCTGACACAGGCTTCTTCCTCAGAAATTTCCTCCATTCAGTTCTAAGATATAGGCTGATTCAATACATCATCATCCTATTTTGATTGCAACCTCTCACCTTTCCAAGCACTTCCACAGTCACGGTGCTAGGATAGGTGCAAAAAGAATGCAGAATATTGTTTCTACATACTGTCGTAAGTCGGGCTCTTCCACGTCTCTTTGGGTTCCCGCTTTTACGCGAGAACGTATCAACTATCCGTAAAGTATCCTTCTCTGCGAACTCTGCTATGAGCTTCCTTCTGAGGAAGAAATTATGGGACAAGAAATCTCGCAGCCTCTTTCGGAGTTTGGCTTGTGTGGACTCAAATGAACTGACAGAGCAGAGCAGACACAAGCGCAGGAAAGAAAACGCGGTTTTCAGGACGCTGTTCATGCCTTTGCTAAGCAGAATCCTGTTGTGCGCGTCTTTTTCCTCGGTTATCTTTTTTATTTCTATGTCAGCCTCTTGATTTTGGGGAACGGACAGCGAACGTTGCCGCGGCTAGTTTATTAACGAAGACTCGCGTGCATTCTGTCCTATCAACAGAGGCTCCTCTCTTTTTCAAACAATCTATAGCGAAGCAACTTTCTTGTTACTGGCTCTTTACTGTTTTATGATGATGTCCCATCCTGTCAGGCGACGAAAGGAAAGGGGATTGTAACAGATGCGTAAAGAGAAATGACAGCTCACTGTCAACTTAATTGCCCCTCAACTATCAGAAACAGGAGTATTGTTTCTTCTTCTACAAGATCTGCTGCCGATTTCCGGTGTCTAACTCTACTGTTCTGTGAGTAAATTACTCTTTACATCAGGAATATGCTGCAAGGAGTTATTTTGCGTCTTTTATCTCCTGGTACAAGGGTAGATTATTAGTAACTGCTTCAATCCGCCCTGTTCTGACCGGCGAGAATTTTTAAATTATAAACTGTGTTGGGAGGCATCTCCTCTCCCCGGCTCTGCCGATTTTATTTAAACGAAATTCAAGAAATTGGTTGAGAAATTAGAAAAGCTCCCACCACCTCACCCTCTGAGAGTTCTCCAAAAATCCGACCTTGATATAGCTCCTCACGACTAGCCTGGTGCGCCAATCACGAAACGCATGAACATTCCATTTTTGTGCGCCTTGCTAACGTCTCCCGTTTGTACAGCCTGGCAGGAACTGGGCAATATATAAGTCGGAAAATCTTTCGTATAATGCCATATCTTATGAATGTGTGTTAATGAGAACGTGTGAGGTAATAGATGCACAGATTAATATACTATGAGTAAACGAGTGCCAAAGCGCCTGTACGAGAACGATATTCAAGGATAGCCGGTAAGTGGGAGCCATAAACGCCATTCGCGTCTAACGTTAGAGGAGGAGCTTTTAGGTGTAACACTACTTTCTTTTTCGCTCTTTCCTCTCGTCACAATACTGTCTAGCTGCAATTACATTTGCGTATCCACTTCTGCAACTCTTCACCATGTGGTTGGGGAGGCCTATGATACGTTCATATTATTATAAGATACGTTACGATAGGCCTAAGATAAGGTACGGCAAGGTAAGCCCAAATTAGGCTTAAGCTTCGTTCGGATGGAGCACGTTCTACAGCGGAAAAGTTTCATATTGCATATTTTGCTGAAACTTCGGGGAAAATGAAAGAAGTCCGTACGGATGGGTGTTAGGCAAGGTATACACAACATCTCCAATGCCCTTCGTCGCTTACTTACAGAAAGTATACAGAGACCTGTATTGGGAACATTCAAGGATACCAGGGAATATAAAATATCTCGGTAATCTGAGAATCGGTGATGACATTACCTTGCTAAGAAACTGAGAGGAGGAATAGAAAAGGATAATGAATGACCTAGACAGAAATTGTGGCAGTGGGTCTAAAAATAAATATGCCGAAAACTAAATAGTCAGCAACATGTGAAAAGAAGAGTAGTTAATGAAGTTTATGATAGGTAGCGAGGTGCTGGAAGGGGTAAGGACAAGTAGGGACAGCAGATCCAAACCTTGAGAGTATGACATGTGCGAAGCGAATTTGACAAGTACTCTCAGATCATGTAATTATCTATACACCTTGAGAGTAAAGTATATAACAGCTGCAGCTTGCCTGTACTCACTTATGGGCATAAACGTGGAGGTTAACGAAAGGGGTTCAACATAACGTGAGAGAGTTTTTGAAAGGAAAATGGTAGGTGCAACGGTAAGAGACATGAAGCGCCCAGAGTGGGTCGGTGTACCAGCACGAATTAAACACATTCTAGTCGACTTTAAAAAATGGGCATGGGCAGGGTAAGCAGTAATGCGGCAAGATAATCAATAGTATCAAAGGTAACAGTGGATTCTAAGAGAATGCAAACGTCACATAAGGCGATATAAATTTAAATGGCTGGACCAGCGTCGGACGTTTGCAGGGAGGAGGTAACTGCAACGCACAATGCCGGGCAAATTTGGGGGATATCGGAGGAGCTTTTGACATGCAATGATAGCAGTCCGGCTGATGATGACGATAATCATAAGGAACTCCAAAGTGCGGTGCTTAGTATGGCGGCATTCAGAGTCAATGACATTCTACTTACCAGGCGCTGGACTAGTTATTATCTAGTTATCATCTTATTTCTCTAGTCCACATGAGAGAGCTGCAGTCCAATTTTCACACTAACAAATATGATCCGAGACTACTGGCCGATACGGAAGTTATGCGCTTTGGTTACAGTTTGCGTGATCCGCATACTTTTTCCCCGATAGTACATCGTATTTCCTTCAAACTGTTGCCAAATGAGTTGCACGCCAACCTGCGCGCGAACTTCATTTACCGGAGAAATCTCGCATACTTATGGTAGTATCAACAGCCAACATAAATCGCCATGCGGCGTTTTTCCTTCCTGCTACCACCAGTGCCGATTATTATTTTCTGCATATATGTACCCCTATACACAAGGGTACCACAAGCATTACGCGGCATAAATTTCGCCTTTAAATCCGTTCTGCCTCAGCGAACAGAAGCTTCATCGCCGCGGCATCTAGCAAAAGTGGATCATTCTTCTAGTGACAGTACCATAGTTCGGGAAAGCCGCTAAGGTGAAACATTTGGCAATAAAGTTACAAAAGCGCAATTTAGCGGCTCGTCAGCTGAAACCTGCGCTCTTTTCTGTGCCCTCACTTCTATTATACAATACCGATGTTATATGAATCGCACGAGAAGCCGATGCTGGCGCAACCATTCCTGGGTAAAGGGCGCAGTCAAGTTTGCAATATACAGTTTCAACGCCTGTGCAACGCACCGCGATTGCCTGTGCCTAGGCTCCACACCACAGAGGCCCTCTGTGGCGCATTCTTCGCACCAGGCAAGCTCATAACCCGCCCACTCCAGTCCAATAGCGGCCTCCGTGCACGCACTTCGCAGTTCCTGCTTGTGCGAAGCTGTTTGCGGCAGAGGCGGCATGAACTGCATGCTCGAGTAAAGGGTCATATAGAGGAGGATGAGGAAAAGAGGGAGGAAAAACAGGGCAGGCAGGATTCTCCTTATAATCGGCTCCCGCCGCCAACACCCAACCATGCTGGCACCGATAGTGGGCCCGCCGATAATGGCGAGTCCACAGCCGCCGTCAGCTCAGAAATGCGGCGTTTAATATCGGGTCTGCTACCTCCTCCCCCCTTTTCTTCTCCCTCTAAGCAATACTTCTCCCTCTCATATACTGTGCAGCTCCCCTCTCCACGATCCTGAATGCTAACCCTTCCGCCATTCCCGGCAAAACATGGCTGGCTCTGTAGCGCTGCCCTCTTCATTTTCCCGTGGTTCTCGACAGTTCCTGAGGCATACTTTCGCACTCGCACTTTTATGCAGAGGAGCTTTTCGACACCTGAGCAGATGGCACGCCGCCACGGTATCAATGCCTACCTTATACGGTTGAAGGCATCGCGAAACAGAGAACCCGTCTACGAGCAGTGTGAGTGAGTGAGTGAGTGAGTGAGTGAGTGAGTGAGTGAGTGAGTGAGTGAGTGAGTGAGTGAGTGAGTGAGTGAGTGAGTGAGTGAGTGAGTGAGTGAGTGAGTGAGTGAGTGAGTGAGTGAGTGAGTGAGTGAGTGAGTGAGTGAGTGAGTGAGTGAGTGAGTGAGTGAGTGAGTGAGTGAGTGAGTGAGTGAGCGAGCGAGCGAGCGAGCGAGCGAGTGAGTGAGTGAGTGAGTGAGTGAGTGAGTGAGTGAGTGAGTGAGTGAGTGAGTGAGTGAGTGAGTGAGTGAGTGAGTGAGTGAGTGAGTGAGTGAGTGAGTGAGTGAGTGAGTGAGTGAGTGAAAGCTAGCCTCTACCGAGTAACTTCAACTTCTTGTTTACCCTTCCGTACCCTTCAGGAAACTCCGGAACAGCGAGTTGTGAGCCCGACCAGCGACGTCATTTGAAAGCACGAATTGAAAAGCCCCAAAGGAAATAGTACTGGCATGCGGCGCTATAATTAGCGACACAGGGCAGAATCGAATATTTTGACACCATATTCCTTTCACGCTGTTTACGAAACGCTAAAGCTGCGCCTACTCGTGACAGCCTTAGCTTTATTATTGCACCACAGGAAAAAACCGACAGATTTAAATACGGCACAAAACGAGCAGAGAAGAACGTCTTCTCGTGCATACGCTGGCAGCATCGACAGCAACAGCGGCACCCAAGAGTGAGAGAAGTGTCAGTCTCTAATGAATTGAGGTCCCGGGAAAAGCGTAGATCACCAAGAGAGGGCGGGAGAGGAAGGGGGCAATGCAGCTGCGCAGGTACTGCAAATGGACCTTCGGCGAACCAGCCAGCGCTGTCGCTCTGCCACATCACGTGGCACCGACACCTTCCTAACTTGGTTATCACGCTGCCTTCAGATCAGTGTCACCGCTGATCCGGCTTATACCAGGCTTGCAACCGTCACAAATAGCACAGATTGGACAGCATCGCGAATGCCGTATAACTGCGTCTCCTGCTACGATAAAAGTACAAAATAGAAGGAATCGAGTGCCGGAGAATAAAACAACACGAAGTCCAATCAAGAAAGCGAGCACTGTTTGGCATGGCTGGTTAGCTAAGGATTTAGAGTGGTTTAACACCAGAAGGGGGGGGAAGATACTGTAATGAAACCGAAAGAAAATGCCTTTCTCTGTTTCATTTTTCATTTTGCTTTAAAGAAAGATGTAAGGAAAGCTACATACTAGCGGCTGCTACTTTCTATATTGCAGTCGTTTTAGTAGGTTTAACCTGCTGTTGTTATTTGTTATTGTCTCCCATAGTACAGTTATATAGCAGCCCGTCTATGTGCACAATAATAATTGACCTAAAATTTCCACTTGAAAGCAGTAAAGCTTGCTGCCTTAACTTTAGTTTGCCTTTATGATAGTTATAGTTTATGATTCCGTGTATTCCTATGTATGCATTGCCCGTATATATATATATATATATATATATTGAGGGTGGCGCTGGTGAACACTCTCAAGGTTCGTATACAGACAACATTAATACCCGAGAAAGTAGCAGGGGGGACAGCGGCCGATGCTCAGTTGGAAGAGCACCGGACGCGATATTCGGAGGTCGTGGCTTCGGTCCCCACCATCGGCACGTTGTTTTTTCTTCTACTTTGTGTTTAATTATCTTTCCCCTAAGCAGATTACATTACTCATTTCTGTGATTATCCAAGTAAAAATTAAAAAAGAAGACATAAAACATAATCCCCAATGCTTTCCTTGACCTCGCCGACTGTTGGCTTCTTTCCTTCATATATATATATATATATATATATATATATATATATATATATATATATATATATATATATATATACATATATATGTGTGTTTGTGTGTGTGTGTGTGTGTGTGTGTGTGTGTGTGTGTGTGTGTGTGTGTGTGTGTGTGTGTGTGTGTGTGTGTGTGTGTGTGTGCGTGTGTGTGTGTGTGTGTGTGTGTGTGTGTGTGTGTGTGTGTGTGTGTGTGTGTGTGTGTGTGTGTGTGTGTGTGTGTGTGTGTGTGTGTGTGTGTGTGTGTGTGTGTGTGTGTGTGTGTGTGTGTGTGCGTGTGCGTGTGCGTGTGCGTGTGCGTGTGCGTGTGCGTGCGTGCGTGTATCTTTCTCGCGCAGCAGTCTCAATGTAGAGGCGTAATTTCAGACTAGAGGGGAGCCACTTGTCCGGCTGTAAACTAACCTTCACATTATGATAGTGGCCACGCTCAAAGTAATGATGGCATATTTTCACTCTTTGAGAGTTGGTGTTTATTGACTGAAGATGATGAAAATGAAACAAGAGACGAGATCTTCCAGATTCCGAAAGAACGAAATGTTTACTGCCAAGGCGTGACTTCCTAACAGCTGTTAGAGTTGTGGGTCATTGCGGCCTGCGTCGTGTTCTTCTCAAAGCAACTACTTCTCATCTGGTTTCGACTTCCTACATTTGAATACCAGGCTACGCTCATCTTTGGGCCACGCTTTCTTTTTTCAAAATTCTGACGGGGTGAATCGTCTACGGAAAGGGGGCATTTTTCGGCTCACTGTATTAAATTTCGGCAAAAGTCAGGTTATGCGCAACCTGTTCGCACGACGATCTGATGCAGTTTAGGAACAAGTAGAGCGGACCTCGTGGATTCATTACAAAAAACACAATGAAAGTTTTGATATGCCAGCGGGCTGGAAACACCCGCAATAGAACAACACGGTTTAGGGCACTTTCTTGACCGTTTTCATTACACTAAAAGTATTTCCAGCAATAATTAAGGCAGATACATACGATTAAATTGTTACGGTAAGTAGTTCGAATGGAATGACGGAATTTCCTACGGTTCGAACTGCGTTTCGCGCATGTAACCCGCATTTGCCGTAGCAACACGGGTAACCCGCATTTGCCGTAGCAACACAGAATAAATAAGGCAAATACATACGATTAAATTGTTACGGTAAGGAGTTCGAATGGAATGACGGAATTTCTTACGGTTCGAACTGCGTTTCGCACGTGTAACCCGCATTTGCCGTAGCAACACGGATCTCGCCTGGCCCGCTTTTTCTCGCTTCGCTGACAAAGGTATTGCATAAACCATAGTACCTTTATTTTAATATTCGGTTATTGCGGTGGTGACAAACCGTTAACAAGATTGGGCCAGTCTGATTAAGTAACGGCTGTCTGCAAATGAGCTGTTTCTATTCTTCACTGCAAGAATAAAGGAAAAACTGCACTCTAAGACGACAACGAAAGGGAAAGAACGAGCATAAAGAAGGAACTTCTTCGTCGTCGTCTTGTGTGCTATAGCTTTCTTTCTTCCTTCTTCAAAAATGAACCAACTATCCCGCAAGAACGTTCGTCTAGTTCATTGTAAGAACTATAGTACGCACCCCGACTACACCAAAATCAAGTTGCGGTGTTTCCAAAAGCTGTTTAACTAAATTGCCTCAGTGCCTCGCTGCGGTGGCCCAGCATTTAGGGCACTCGACTGCTGATTCCGAGTATTCAGGCTCGCTTTATAGGATTTGGTAATGTAAAGGTTTCATTATACCTTGCGCACAGGCATGTCTTTCACCTCCCCTGGAGGGGGCTCGGTAGATTGGTTCGCCAGCCTGCCGATTGAAAGCTTGCCTCTGGATTCCTTTGCTAAAAATCGTGTGGATGTAATTCCTGTCGCACTCATACCGATCAGTGATGGAATGCTAAAAATGAAAAATCCAAAAACTATTTAGCAGCAACTCAAGAGTCTGACGGATCACTATCTTGATATCTCTGAGGTGCTACCTTTCGGGAGACGAGGTATAGTTTGCAAATCTGCAAACATTAATTGTGTGTCAGATATGCTACATTAGTTGTGTGTCAGATCAGCTACGCTGCAGTTCTTTTACCTCGATTCCTGTCAAAGCCTTTATTCCTGAACAGCTGGACTATTGTGCGTGGAGTGGATCCTGCATCTACTGCTCAAGAAATCTTGGAGGAATTTCAGGACTCAGAAGCTGGTGTTCTTTCAGTGTATCGCTACTCTCGCGTGGTGGCCGGGGTGCGTGTTGCTACAGAGTCAGTTATAACAACTTTTGGCGGTGTGTCCATCTGAGTTGAAAATGTGGCCAATTGTCTATCGCATTGACCCGCTACGTCCTCGCCCACTTCAATGTACCAACTGTTGGCGATTTGTCCACAGTGGAAGAGCGTGTAAGACCGCGACTAGATGCAGGGTGTGTGGGGAAGGACACTCTTGTGATAGCTACACCGCTGCAAAACCTAGCTGTTGCCTATGTAGTAAAGAGCACTTGGCTGATGACGCCAGTTGTGAGAAACGTTCTCAGGAGCAGGCGTTACTAGAATTATTTCAAGAGAATCGTTGCTCTCGAGCAGATGCTTATGATCTTCCTGATCGGAAAAGACACGCTTATGCCAACTGTGTGCGCCCTTCTACTCCAGACTTTTGAGGCCCCGTTGTCTACCGCAATTGTGACAACGGTTGAAAAAGCCCTTTCTTTCGTGGTTAACTGTATGCTTACCAGCTTTACTGAAGCCTTGTCTGGTATTGTTGGTAGCCAGTCATCTTGCCCACCTCAACCTGTGCTGACTCCAGCATCTATTTCATCTCAAACCTGTGCTGAAAGTTTAAATGCAGCTCCTCCTCCAGTGCTGGCTCAAGTGCAGCCTATCGACAAAATCCCTGTAAGCATTTCTCGCAAAAGTGTTTGCTCTAATGATGTTGAAACGGCATGCCCTACTCAGAAGCGCCGTGCTTCTAACTCACCCTCTAAGTCTTCCATTTCCCAGACCAAAACTAAAAAAGGGCCTTCCAAAGCTTTACCGCAATCCGACGTGTTAAAAGAGGCTGTTGCGGCCTCAATTTTAGGAAAGTAATCATGGCAAGTGTACAAGTTCTTCAGTGGAATTGTCGCTCTATTGTATCTTCACTTCCACATTTATATCTTCTCCTTTCAACACATAAGCCAGACATAGTGCTTTTGCAAGAAACTTGGCTCTCCCCCGCAAAGTCATTTACCTTAAAGCAATTTCGTGTTTTCCGCGCCGATCATGTAAACAGTAGAGGCGGTGGCTTATTGACTTTGATATCGTCAAAATTATGTCACCGGGCAAAAATAAGCCAAACAATAATGAATCCTGAGTGTGAGATTTTGGCTGTAGATATCACATTGCCGCAATGTGGCCCTGTCACAGTCGCTAACGTCTACTGCCCCATAGGTGTACGTAGCAAAGATTATTTTGACAAATGATTTACAAATTCTGATAGGGTCGTTATTGCAGGCGATTTTAACTCGCACCATACTCTTTAGGGTAACTACTCTGACTCGTGTGGAAAGCTGTTATGGACGTGGATGTCGGCAAATGCTGTGCGCTGATGCAATTCTCGGGCTATAATCTTCATGCGCGGAAATTTTTATCCCTGGCAGCAGGTGAAATAGGTATAGGGAGATGGTCAACAGTAGACAGTGGTACATCTAGTGACCACTTTCCAATAACATTTACCATCATGATGAGCCCAACACGAGATAGCACTTTTGACCGTAAACTAGTAAATAACGCCAAATATGCAGCTTCGCTATGCTCCTCCCTCACATCTAACCTTTGTTAATGTGGGACCGATAAAGCATAACAAGTATTTTCCTCAATTGCTAATGCTACTGTAGATTTCCAGTTCATTGTGCGGTCTGCAGTAAACAATAAGTCGCCATCCCCATGGTGGAATGATGCGTGTGATAAAGTCTTCCACCGTAGGAAAGCAGCATGGAGAAGCCTTTCTTATAACCAGAGCCCAGTAAGCTGGATAAACTATAAATTTTGTTCGGCGTCATTTAAAAGAGCCATTGCGCAGGCAAAGGACGAGTACAACGAAAATTTAAGTACTTATTTGTCAAACCCTAAGCACTGGAAGGCTTTGTATCGTTTCATGGAACAAAATAGAAACTCACACATTTCTTAGTCATTAAGTTCAGTAGTGTTGTCTCCACAGGAGGCAAAGGATGAGTTGGAACAAATTGCACAAGGGCTAGCATTACGTTTCCGGGAGCAGTGCAGAGTTGCCTTGCACGCTCCCATTTCCTGCTCAGACTATGTTGAGGTTAATAGGTCAGAACTCCTATCTGTGAATTCTTGCCTGCAAACCTCGGCTCCAGGTTAGGACGGGGTTACGGTAGGTATGCTCAAAATTTTAGCAAATGAGTTCACTCAGGATCTCCTGGATCTGGTCAACGAATCATTAGAATCTGTATGGCTGCCGCACGTCTGGAAAGTGGCGAAAATTGTATTGATCTTGAAAGACCCTGGTAAAGGATTTCATGTTGAAACCATTCGGCCGATAACTTTGACTTCGAATCTAGTAAAATTAATAAAAAGAATTGTGCATGGCCGCCTCTCAAAGCATAATTCAGAGGTTAATGCTTTGAGTTCTGCCCAGATTGGTTTCCGCAATGGATGCGCAATATGGTCTGCACATGTAGATTTAGAAAGCAGTATTCGCCTTGCAATGTGCAACAAGGAGGTATCAGCATTAGTGACGCTCGATATAGCTAAGGCCTATGACAGCACTGAACATTATATTCTACTAAACAAGTTGTCATTATTACGACCTCCGTTCTACATTTATCCGTGGATCAGGGAATTTTTGAAAGGACGAGAATTATTTTGCACTGATGGCTCAATAATCTCAAATACCTATGCACAGACAAAAGGGGTGCCCCAGGGCTCTGTGCTCTGACCACTCCTTTTTATTATATTAATTTGCGATATTCCGGTTCATCCTGATGTCACTGTATATGTATATGCAGATTACATAGCATGCTTCGCCTCTGCAATATTTGTGACCTCTATCGTTCACTACAGGCTTACCTAAATGCACTTGAGGTCTGGTTGGACAAAATTAAATTGGTTTTAAATGTGTACAAAAGTAGTGTGCTAGTTTTTAAAACCAAAACCGCCTTATATGTTTCGTTAAACTACCGCTCAGATGTCATACCTCAAGTGGAATCTGTGCGGTATTTGGGCATTACGTATGATGCTAGTATGGATTGGAGGCTTCACATCAAGTCTAATGTTCGGAAAGGTGAGCGTGCCCTTGGTAGGCTCATACGGATAAGTAATAGGAAATTTGGTATGCGTCGAGATACTCTTCTACTTTTGTACAAAGCCTATGTGAGACCGATTCTAGAATTTGGCCGAATTCTTTTTATTGGGTGTCCAAAATATAAGCTACATCCTTTGCTGCTTTTAGAGAGACGGGCGCTGCGCCTCTCCCTAGGGCTTCCACAGTCAGTCTCTACCACTGTTCTGTACTTGTAGGCCCTCATTCCGGACCTTAACTCCCGTTTCCGCCTTCTAACTGCTAGGTCATTCTTGCGATCATTTGAGGCTACTCCCGGTGTGGCTATACCTATTTTTGTGTCAAACCCCGCCCTCTTTCTCACTCACCAGTGGCCAAGGGTCTGCATGCCCCAGGTTGTTTTCACGCAGAGCATTTTAGCAAACATTGGTGTGGGCCTCGGTTCTATAGGTCCTATTGGTTGCCCAACGTCCTTTATGGATATAAATTATGATTCTATATTTCCATCTAATCTTACCTTCAAGTCTAATATCCAGTCTTCTATGTGATCACCTTGAAAAGTTCCCTGCATCACACTGTAATTGCCATTGATGCGTCTGTGACTGCGCAGAAAGCAGCGATTGGAATTTTTTCAGTCTCTTTCCTGCAATTTTTCGGTGCGTATCCCGGATTACGCACCCATATTTTTAGCAGAGTTTATGGCAATTGGGCTAGCACTACTAAAAGTTCCCTGCAGTCAATCAAAAACAATTTTTCTATCAGACCTCTTTCTGTTTTGTTGTCACTGGAATCAGCACGGGATGCTCTGTTGAGCCGCTCAATAAAGTATTTCATACCGGGGTGGGTGAAAGAAATACGCTTCATCTGGGTCCCCGGTCACAGCGGTATTTTCCAGAACTAAGCGGCAGATTTCCTGGCTAAATCAGCTCTTGATGCATTTGTTTTATGTACCATCCCTAATATCACCATTTTCGGAATGTCCCGTTTTCAGCGTTATTAATACCTAACCGCTTTATTCAATGATCCCTTGCTATCTACAGCCGAATACCAGCATGTCATATTCTCATGGAAAGTTCATGTAAATCACGGCAGTGTGAGGTAACGATGACTCTCATGAGATGCAGGATTTCTCGCCTAAATCTTTATTTATGTAGATGCGGAATCAGCCCCACAAACCTTTGTGAGGCTTGCGGTGAGATTGTAAATATTGATTACTTCCTTTTCGCTTGCCGAAGGTTTTCACATCAGAGGAGGGTGCATTTAGAAATTCCAATAGCCCGCTTGGGATTTACGTTGTCGGTCCCGCTTCTACTCTCCTTCGGTGCGAGCGCAAAAGGATTTGCGTTGCCTCAAATTTGTCAGTACTTACATAACTACATCACAGCTACGGACAGATTCTTTTGCTAATTGTACTCCAAATCTACAAACTTCCAAATTTTTACTTCGTATTTTTTCCTTTCAATCAATTTTGAAATCTTAAATCTTATGTTTTTGTTTAGTTGACAATTACTTGAATGCACTAATTCAGTTTATGTAGGACATTTGGCAGTCCACACTGAACCCTGGCCGATCTCCCTTCGTGGGTATGTGCCATATATCAAGGCAGAATAAGAAGAAGACGGCACAACGTGAGTGAACTCCTGGTGGTCAAAATTTTCGTGGCCCTCCACTACGGAGTCCCTCATAGAAGATGTGACTTTTTGACGTTTAGCACTATTAGCCAAAACAAAACCAGGTCGTCTCAGGAGTCAAGTGCATTCTTATAGGCAGGAAACTGCCTACGCATTCTCTTCGCCGGCAGAGTGATCTGGAGGCTGGTACTTTCTCCTCTTGTGTAATGCTGAAGAAGTACTTGGAACCCGAGGCTTACGAATCGCGAAATTCACCGCAGCGGCTCGATTCCTGAAGCATCGTCGTTTTTTCATATTTTAGAAAAACGGCGAATTGCCTAGAATAGGACCCGGCTTCCGAGACAGTACCCCGTCCGGCCGATACCTCGGAGATAACACAAACACACCGGCGGGCGTTTTCGCTCCTTATAACTAGGTTTCAGTAGGGTTAAACTTTCGTGCTTTTTCCTGTTGTTACGTGTTATATCTGGGTTTCATTCGTACTGATTAACTGCTGCTTGTCGTCGACCCATCAAATTCTGACTTGCGTCGCTCAGAGCACACCAAAGAACAATTATATCGGCCCCACCGTTTGCTTGCCCAGGCTCAGATTTTCCACAAACTTAGTTGCGTCACATTTTGTGGCACTTTTTACACTACGTTCAAGGCGAGATCCTTATATCTGATTCGCTCAGTATTATTCATTAAGGGCAACTTCGGTGTTGTTTTCATCATTCAGAATTGGTGCTTGAATTACATCCCTCGGTCTGTCCGGACTCCTATACAACAAACCAATTTTCGAAATTAGAACTATTTCTCAAATGAAAGAACAGTAAATCTAAACCTAAACTGGTTGCACGGCCATAAATGACGTTCTAGTGACGAAACGGTGACGGCACATAAAAACGCACATGCGCGTTTGATGGTGGAAATAAAGTCTTGAAATTATGACGCAGTAGACAAAATGCCTAAGATAGCCTAAACAGGAATCAAAATTTCATGATCACGCGGGGAGCGGGCAGTAACGTGGAGGTGATCAATAACGACTTTATTGTTCCACCAGACAACGAGGCCCTCTGCTCCCCGCCCCCAGCATGCGGCCTAAGGGATGGAGGCTGAGACCTCCGCGATTAGAAGCAGGCAAAGAGGTCTTGATCTTTCGCGGCTTCTTCCGCCAGGTAGGTGGCTTGTTTGTGACGTCATAAGCGCAGTGTTGCCCGCAGAAATCGTCTGAATTGAGGTCACGAAATTTGGCATTTTAAAATTCAGTTGCGTGTGAATGAATTGTCGTACTGCACCCAAATTTCGTAGAATGTGTCAAAGCGGAGAGGGAAACCTGCAGTAAAATTTTTACCAGAATATGGCAATGTCGAAAATCCTCCGCAGTTGCCCTTTGAATCTATAGAAATCATTATAATCATTATAAGAATCCTCACAGGGATTCCGCCCTCGACTCATGATATATCTCGGAATGAGGGCGGACCAATAAAGAAGTTTCGCAACATTGATACAGGTAACACCATTGCCCATCTGCCCCGAAAGTAAAACCATCGTGTTCTCGAGAGGGCGTCCCCTATACCACTGCTACAAAAAGGGGCCCTGCAATGGTTTCCCGCTATGTTTTAGATTAATTATTGTCACGAAGATAGTGATTCAAAAATAATTACAGGGATCCGCGCACTATAATTATTAAGAAATGAATTTTTCAATTACAAGCAGAGAAAATATTGCCTTCAACTCAATTCCCCGGTCTTTCACCTTCCCATTTACTCGCCCGATGACGACACGCAACAGGACTAGTTGCAACAGCCTACATAAGAACGTCACTACGGCATCAGAAAAGATGGCTCCTCATAGTTTCCTGGTCACTGTTACACGTTATTACTAAAGTTGACGACCTCTCTTCCATGATCGTGTGGGCGTCTCGCAGAAATAGAACGAGGAACGAAGAGACAGGGAGGAAACAGAGGAAGTAGACATTCTTGTGTCACCCTGCACCCCAGCTATGGTGCTTTCCTCCTGGGACCGCTCCTTGACACTCTATTTCGACAGGTGAATATTGGCTGCATAGCCACAGTCCAAGTAGTATAAGGTATAGTAGTCCATGCGTATAGACCAGATTTTTTAGCCGTTCCTGGCCGCAGCCATTTTTTTTTTTTTTCGACCAGCGCGCCGCCGCGCGGGTGCTCCCTTGGGGACTGCTGGGCCAACCTAGTCTAGTAACGTTGTGCTGGGCAGCGGTGTCGCCTCGGCCGCGCCTGCACGGCAGCCGCCTTTAGCTAGCCTTCAGGCGCTAGAGAATATCGCCAAAAATATTTTCACCGCAAGGTTGCGTTGGAGCAAGTTTATTTGCATTGCCATAGAGTTTAAATCGACTTGTTATTAATGGGTTTTAGTTTTAAGTTCACGTTAACTGTGCTGGGGCTCATCACAATGCTGCGTAATACTGCCATTTCGTTCTCTTCCTGACGATAAAAAGTTTTTGAACAATTGCGAACATTACTCTTGCGTATATGACTCGCGTATAATTCCACTTCTAATGCGTTCTTTTTCCTTCCTGCCAGCCATTTCGAACCTCAGAAATTAGGCTGTATTATCGTTCGCGTGGTGTGTGCCAGTCACGTCAACAAATTGTTAAATTGTGTTCATCTTACTTGAAAAGCTAATGGCAGGCAAATTTTGCTGCGCTCTAGTTATGAACACCGCCGCATTAGAATAGTTTCTTTTCATCCCTGGAACATTATATCGCCTGTCAAACTTTTGCGCCTTCATGTCAAGCATAATGCATCTTTTTATATCTCGCACGTACCGGTGCGGGCAGAAGTAAACGGAGTGCGTTTTTTTTTTCTTCTGCCATTTTTCAAGCGTTGCATAATTGAAACTGGCGGTCTAGGTGCACGCGATCCGGTAGTAGACACCAGTTCCCTTCCACTAAGACAATATTGTTTTCTTATCTCCAGTGCAAAAGGCGTGATTTTAATTTGAACGGAAAAGCGTGCTCCGTTTCTTATGCCCACACCTATACATTCTCGTACATACCAAAGAAACAGCACCAAAGAAGTGCTAGCTGAATCGATACGACTCAGTTTTCATATGGTACAGGGAGCTCGCATGAAGCGATGCATGCTGGGTAATCCGCCATGATGTCACTGGCAGCAGACGACGGGCGGCGCAGCCAGGCTGAATTGCAGTGGCTAGAATGGAGCAAGTGCCTTGTCGTTTTCGACGGTTCACCGAGAAAACACGCGGCTTTTCGTGCGCTGTCCTTACGTGCGTAAAATTGTCGGCAGATTCCTGAGGAACGTACGCGTCGATGCTGTGCCCGAAAAATCGGGCGCGCTATGAAGAAATGCAAAGCAGTGCGACGCGGACCTGTTCAAGCTACGCGCGAGCGACTGACCGCACTATGCGCCTGGA
This sequence comes from Amblyomma maculatum, assembly GCF_055883805.1. Lineage (NCBI taxonomy): Eukaryota > Metazoa > Arthropoda > Arachnida > Ixodida > Ixodidae > Amblyomma > Amblyomma maculatum. Next base: position 18,847,088 of record NC_139349.1, on the reverse strand, counting down.
CCTGGCCGCCCATCGACATCGCCGACATTCATGATTTCTAGCCCTGGCAAGTAGTTTCTGATACTTGCCCGGATTGGCGTCGATCCCGCGCGAGTGTTGGCCCGTGCGAGCCATTCGCGTCGGCGTCGCTAGAGGGACCCTTTGCCTTCTCGCATTCGGGCAGACGTATTTTTGGAATCGTGAAGAACCCGCAGTCGGCTTATCCCGTCGCGCCAGCATCGTCTGCGTGCACTACGCGACCACGTAGACGAGGCTATTGTGGCAGTGCCGTGCTGCGTCGTCTGCTGTCAACGACAACATAATGGCGGAATACCCAGCATGCATCACTTCATGCAAGCTACCTATAATTTTTAGCATCCGAAAGTGGCATCGGCTATAATATACGCCGTAGTGGAGTGCTTCAAAAATTTATCGACTGTCTGGAGTACTTTAACGTGCGCTGACATCACACACTACACAGGCGCTTCAGCTTCGTCTTCATCGAAGCGCGGCCATCGATTCTGTGATCGAACCTATGTCTTCGTGCTCGGCGGTCAAGAGCCCTCACCACAGAGCCACCGCTGGAGGGCACAACCTCGTTTCGTTATTTGTATCGGATATTTACACAGTAGCCAGCTCTCCCGAGTTTTGCCGCGACAAGACGAGTATATTTAATTTAGAAGCTATCAGTGTGTGTTAAACCGCTACTTAGCCGTTTGGGCCAGGTCACAACACGTAATGAAATCGTGTTGCGTCCGAGGTAAATACTAACAGCAAAAGCCTACTGCGCTCAACCGTTCTGCACGCCGAGCTCTCTCTGAAATAAGGAAATAACAATTGGAAGTCCTAGTTGTCGTACTTAGATTTCTTAAAAGAAAAACGAAAGCCAACGACGAACCACTGTTGGCCGAAAAAATACGTTTCGACTAAGCAAACTTCAGCGCGAGACTCGTCCATCCGGTTAAATCTGACACCATCTACATCCTCGTAAGCAAAATCAAAAAGTAAGAAAAAACATGTGGATTTGTCTCATGTGAAGAGCAGCCTCCCCCCCCCCTCCCCCCCCAAAAAAAAAAAAAAAAACACGCCACTGCTGCCCATAATGCCTAGATGGCGATTTACAATTCGTAACCTGCATGGTAACTACCCTCGTATATTACGTCACCGAGGAAAGAGCCCGCTGTTTCCTCGGAGTCATGTCTGGAACAGGGACAAATGTGTGTGGCGATGCGCAGCACACACCTTGCATAGGTGGTAGAGCACGTTAACGACACAATTGAAGAACGCTCGCTCATAAACACGCATTCAACGCGGGGCGATCGCGCGACCTGCAGTCCCCTGGCCGCGCGCGCCTGTCAGATGGTGCCTGGTGTCGAGAGTAGGAGCGCGCTAGCAGCCTGCGTGTGAGGGTAAAAATCTATAAGTCGTAATAGTATTTGATGCAAAGTAATAACCAATGCCTCTGTTGCTTTTTGTGTCACTTGCTTTGCAGTGTCCTTGTGCAAAGCAAACATATCGAATGCATTGACTAAATATAAAAGAAAACAACACGACGCAACATATTTTTCCTAATGGACACAATTCTCAGTGTATTTACTATTGATCCAATTGCCAAACCTCGCAGTTGAAGTCACATCCGCTGCAAAGAACCACCATCACGCGCCAACACCGTCAGTATAATGATTCTCACGTAAAAGGGGTCATGAAACCAATTTTGGAATATAAACTATTTATTGCATCTTATTCCTGGTGTGCCAAGCAACTAAATCTCAAACTTTCAGCTCCATCGAAACTGCAGACATTTTTAAACCTAGTATTTTCGTTCCTTCGTGAATAGCTTGCTGATCTGGCAACCAGCGTAGCCGGTGACGGCTTTTCTAAGATTTTTTTTTTTTTTTTCATGGCCGCAGTGGTTACGGCTAGAGTGTACTAGACTACGGCCCTGCCGTGCCGCGAAGCGGCCCGTTAAAAAGGGGACAGCCGTCATCGCCATCACCACTAAACGAGTCTGTAAATTAACGAAGTGTCTAAAGGTACGTCCGACGTATCCATTCAATTCTCGTAAAGATACGGCGGACGTCGATATACAGGCTCATGGCTATATACACGTCGAACGCGGCCACATTCCGCTTGCTATGCGTGAATGAATCTTATCCTCTATGATATCAGCTAGCCGCGACTCTCGATGAATTGCTACGAAGAGTGCATCCGTTCTACCATAGATCACGGTCTTCACTTAGGGTTGTGTACGGCAAGCATCGCTGTCACGCACATAGCTGCAGGCGATGCTACGTACTGCACCAGCTCCACCAGCTGGCATCGAGATACGCACATTCACGAGCAGCTTTCGCTTCGCACTAAACTATTACCTCGATCTGCCCGTAATGTAAGCGAGCTACTCCTAGCATTTACGCTGTCTTAGGTCCTGCATCGACCTCCGAAGATCTAGCGCCGGTACAACACACACACCTCGCCGTGCAGAACATTCGGCAGTCCAAAGTATGTATGTGAAATGGCATTATGCTCTTTCCTCACATGCAGACCGAGGAAACAGGATGTTTCTAGCCAAATTCTTCGTTTAAATTCTACCACAGAGCCGTGGCAGAAGACATGCCGAATCTACTAGAGGCCTGCGCTGCTACTGCGGCGAGCTGCACATCGACTCGTCGAGGCTAAGACCTACTGCACCGCACCGCAAGAGTGCACAACCGGAAAGCCGGAAGCGCGAATGATTTGAATTCCCTGTGAACAGCAATGTTCTTTGGTATTTAGGGGAAGACTAGACTAAAGTGCTTAGCCTGCATCTTTTTCTTGTCGTTGAATTTTGCGTACATGTAGTGTAAACCCCCGCATGCTCGAGGTTAGCATGACCCGACGGAACGGCCGCGCAGCTTTGAAACGATCGGGATCGATATGCATGCATCGGCGGACTTGGGTACGCGTTAAAAATGTGCGCTGCACATTTCGTTGCAGAAGCTGACTCTTGGAATTTTGCAGAGTGCGCCACGCAAGTGATCGTTGCTACAACCACGCATCCATGTTCCAACGGCTGGCCTACCCCGAGGCGCATAAATGTTCAACCGTGGACGTATCAATGATCGAAGAGAGGACAGATTTTCACAATATTGGGCGCGAAATCGATAGCTACCAGTGCTCAGTGTTAGAGAAATTCTGCCTTGATCATGCCCAATTCAGTGTTTCAGGTGTGGTCAGTAGCTGTAAGTTTGAACAGTTCGCCTGTCAAGTCAGCGGCGCCAGCGATGGACCGGCGGAGCGATTTTCCACGCTACACCGCTGTCTTGCTAGAAAACCTACCTAGGCGGCGTTTGACATTCAGTTGCTTTTTGTGGGCCCCGTAATTGAAAGCAACGCCTTCAGAAACGCGTTAAATGTTCAAAACTGTATTCTCTTCAACAGTTTCACTCCAGGCTGTCAAAGCAGGCGGACGTTGATAAAACAGTTGAGCACTCCAGTCTTTAGATATCTGTAGAATCGCCTTCAGTTTGTAAAATTATTGGAATAGGTCACTTTCCGATCGCTGGGACATAGAACCTCATGACAGCGCTTTCACGTGAATAAGGACCACACCAGACCGAAAGCTTGTCACATATAACATAGCTAACCAAGGTATACCTTACAGCATTGTATTGATTTTTATGGTGCATAAGCGACTAATGCTGCCATGCACCAAGAACAAGGTTTAATGTATTTATTTGTGTGTAATGACTAAACTGTTCTTTAGGATGTAGCTTGTTTAGGAACATTTTAAGAAACCAAAAATGCAGGAAATTTGCACGTCTCTCCTAGGATTACAGTTCAGAAGAGCGTGTTGTCAGGCTAGTTGGTTCTGCATAGTATATCAGAGAAATGCGCAACAACTTAAACAGGACACTTATTCTCTTATTTCCTAGGATCATGCTGGGATGTAAAGGGATCTGTTGAAAAATTGTACAAAATCTTTCCTCTTATTTTCTCGACTCTGGCACACGTGAAAAATATGGTTTATTGTTAGTTCATCTCCACACTCCTTTCATATTGGTTTGTCCTCTTTCATAAGTATTGAGCTGTGTGTGAGGTGTGGGTATGACTTTTGTGAAGATGACCTAAAATGGCCTCCATGTTGTGTTTTTGAATACTGCATGATTTCCATTCCTTAATGACAGGTTTGACAAGTATAGTTTGTAGTTTATTTCAATGTTTCAAAAATCCTGCCATTTCACTCTCACCTTTCTTTGTACAAACTTCTTGGTATCTTCATGCAGCATATTCACCCTCCGTAATTTAGCATTGCGTCAAGGTAACCTGGTTATTTCTTTCAAGACAACTGTCCCGATTTCGTAAAGTGTAGGGTTTCTGATGACAGGAACTCCTTGGAAGTCATAGAAATAAATGAGATCCACAATCATGAGCTATCTAGGGTATGCATATACATGTCCATCGCTCAGTGGAATGGTGTCAGTACGCTGTTAGAACAGGTCTTGTGGTAACAACAACCATTGTCTGAGGTGGTCCTTTAATGGGCATTGAAATGCTATGTAACTACAGGTACTGATAGAACTCTTGATCATGTTATGTGATGATGCAATCCTTGCATGCATATAGGTATACATTTCAGAATCTGCAGTGCACTACTTGACCATTTACCACCAGTTTCTGTGAAAATGTATTTTTCATGCATGTTAACCAGTACTTAACAGATGACCCCTGTGCACAAGCCAAAAGTGCCACGAGCCAAATGTCACGAGGCCACACGACATGGCAGGAGCTGTTAAGTCAAGCTTACAAAGTTGTATTTGAAATATGTTCTGGGACGTTTCAGCTCCAATTAAGAAAGGTTGAGGCTTACAGAGGTCTATGCCAGGTTGTCTATCACCTAACAGGGCAGCCTACGACCGTATGCTAATGAGTATATCTGAGATAACAGAGACATGAATTAAGGAATTAGTAATTATGTTTGTAGCAAAGGGCATGTAAATTAACAGGAATTCACAGTGGGATCTGCAGACAAGAACCATTAACGCTGGCACACCATACCCTTACAGGTGGAGATTAGGAGTCTCCCTAATTTTTTTTTCTGCTCAAAGCTTGTCTTTCCTTCATTCTTTCAGATGAGGAAGATGTGAAAATGATAGCATCGAAAATTCCAGAGACCATCGTTAACAAGGATGCTGATCCCAACAGCGTAAAAAGGAATTTCAGAAAAGATGGGTGACTAGTAATGCTGGAAACAGTTGAAGCTAAGTGGAAAGGCATGAAATTGAAATGCAACATATGCAGAGATATGTTGCGAGACGACCAGTCTGTGGTGTGCGACATCTGTCTCCGTTAGTTTCATCAAGTGATTGGCCAAAGCAGATGGGGCTTGTGGTTTTGTGATAAGTGCAGTGTAGTAGCATAGATGCAACCTTGCCCATTAATAATTGCAGTGGAGTAAGTGCATTGTTTTGTTTTTGTAAGATGTTCATGGTTTTCATGCAAACATTATGAGAATTTTTTTCCTAGAGAATGTTTGCTGAAATGTGAATATAATGTGCAATAAAACTAGTGTTTTCTTGCTATTTACTTTTCCTTGTATACATTAGTTCTGTGAAGAAAACCACAGGCTAGAAGGAAATGTAATGGCATGCATTTTGATACTTGGCCCCGTTGTGCTGGCTCAGTAGTTAGTGCTTGGCTGCTGAACCCAAAGATGCAGATTTGGTTCCAGCCAGAGCAGGAGCATTTCAATAGAGGCAAAACAATAGGCCGTCATGCACCGTGCGGTGTCAGTGCATGTAAATGAACCCAGGTGGTCGAAATTATACCGGAGCCCTCAACTATCGTGTTCCTCATAGCCGTAGTTATTTTGGGATGCTAAACCAGATATATATCACATCATACTCTGAGTAAGATGCTATTCATGGTCAGTTAATCATACACTAAACGATCAATTCTTTTCTGCATGGTACAGCAGCTGTTGTACAATTCTACTTTAGCCTTCATGAAGAATATCACACTGGCTCCACATGGCCTTCTGTTGACCCTTGATATGCGTCACAATCACACACCCGAGTATTTGTCTAAGGGCACCTATGCATGCAAGGAGGGGACCATTACTTTCCATTTGTCCGAACTGATATGCACGATCCACATCATTTCTGTAATTCAACTGCCTGCTATTTGAACTGTCTAGCATTGATGCAAGTTTCAAAGAACTGCAATTAGCAAATTAATCCAAGCAGGAAACCATGCCAAGAACTGCTTTGGTTTCATCTTTAACAACTGTTTGAGAACTAAAATTAGCCAAATGTTGCAAAACATAGATGAGAGGTTACAAAATCTAAAAAACAATGCAGCCTACCTGTGGCATGTAGGGTTTCACATTCTAAAGTGACATATGTAGCTATGAAAAATACAGTAGTGGAGAGCTCCAAACTAATTTGACTGCCCGGGCTTTGTACTTTGCATTGACATCTTGCAGAAAACAGAAGCATTTGCATTTCGCCTGCACCAAAGTGCGACTGCCATCACTGGCATTAAACATCACGACCTTGGGGCAAGTAGCCGAACGTGCCACTAAGATGTCGCAGCGTCTACGTACATGCTATACACGTCAACCTTTCTAGCATTAAAGCTGTCACATGCATGGCAGATATTCATGTTCAGCTTTGGACTGACAAGTTCAAAAGTGTACTATTTGCGTTTTTCTAGCATGAAAAACAAAGGAAACTAAGAAAAAACGAAAAAAAAAAATGAACATATGTTGAAAAAGCACTACAGTTGAATCCCGCTATAACGAAATTCACGGTGCACGAAAAAAAATTCGTTCTCGCGGAACTTCGTTATCGCAAAAATTTGACGTGAAACGCAGAAAGAATTGCCCAAGCAGCAGCAAAGGCGTTTAATGCCAAAAATCTGTAAGCTTGGTTTGCTTACGCTTCACGGCGAGCAACGCCGTCACGCGATTTTCGCACTCGGTCAGCAAACCCATTGCAACATCGTCGTCTCGGACAGCAACGAAATTCCTGATGACATCAAAAGCGTCCATCACCTGTACGGCGGTTGCCGCAGCCGGCGCTTCCTGTACGTCGTCGTCTTCTTCATCGGAAGAGTCCTTATCATTCCGGGCAGCTTTTATGATCTGCTCATCACTCACATCTTCGTGAACAACAACACAAGCGTCAGCGCCGATGTATTCGTCGAGCTCGAGATTAGGCGGCACGGTTCCTATTCCTCCCAGCGTTTTCCAGGCGGCCGCGATCCCCGGAGCCGGTGACGCCTCTTCGTCGTCGTCTGTAACGCCTGGTGTTAGGCCAGCAGAGTGTACGGGTCGACCTTCGGCAAATCCGGCGTGCCTGAAACAGTTCACAATTACTGAGCGCCCCAGTGTGCTCCAGGCAGCAGACATAATCTGCAGTGCCACGTACAAGTCCACCTTCGTGTCTCGGCCGGTTTCAGTGTTAAAAAGCAGCCGCTGAATTAACCTCCCGCGGTAAGCGCGCTTCAGGCTAAGAATCACGCCCTGATCGAGAGGCTGTAAGACAGACGTGCAATTGGGAGGGAAAAACCTCAGCTCCGTGTTAGTGAGCTTGACTTCGTCGGAGTGATGCGCTGAACAATTGTCCAAAAGCAAGCAAACTTTACGGCCCTGCCGCTTCATGTCGCGGTCGAATGCCATCATCCACTCGGTGAAAATAGCGCGGGTCATCCATGACTTGTTGTTCGCCTTGTACTGCACAGGTAGGCTACGAGTTCCCTTAAAACAGCGCGGCTTGGCACTTTCGCCTATGACTAACGGCGGACGCTTGTCCGAGCCATCCATGTTTGTGCAAAGCAGCACTGTGATGCGTTTTTTGCTGTGTTTGCCGCCGTGACAGCGCTGCCCCTTGAAGTCGAGCGTCCTAGCCGGCAACATCTCGTAGAATAGCCCGGTCTCGTCGGCGTTGTAAATGTCTGCAGGCGCGAAGTTGCTTAAAATTCCGGCCATGTTACTCGCCTTCCAAGCAGCTGCTCCGTCCACGTCTGCTGACATTGACTCGCCGCACAACACTTTTCCAACGATGTTATGGCGGGCCTTGAAACGGTTTAGCCAGCCAATGCTGGCTTTAAAATCATCAATGCCAAGTAGGCATGCATAGTTCAAGGCTTCCTGCTGGACGATGCTTCCGGACAGGGGGACGTTGCTGGCTCGTGCTTCCACAAACCACGCATGCACTGCTTTGTCCAACTCTTCATGGAGGGGCCGCGTCACCTTTTTGTGCTTCGAGGATGTGCCTGAAGCAAGTGCCATTCTCACGCTGTCCTTATTGCCTAGAATCGTTGACAGCGAACTTGCAGGAATTCCGAAGTCTTCAGCAATTGCCGCTTTCTTCCTTCCGCTTTCTGCTTGGGCGATTATTTGAGCTTTTTGCTCAAGGGAAAGAGTTTTGCGTTTTTTCACTTGCGTTGCCATCGTGTCCTGCGGATGAAAACTCGTCGTTGTCGAAGAGAAAGGCAGCGAGTGAACAACGCGACCACGACACAAAGCCAAAATGGCGGAACTGCAATCACGTGATTTCATGCTTAATGTGGCTTTGGATTTGACTTGGACTTCTCGCCAATAAAACTAGTTTCGGTTTCGATTTTGAACGCGAAAATTTCGTTGAAGCGGAAACGCTCTGCAAAAATGGTTCGTTGTGCAGAGAAATTTAGGCCATTAATTCTTATAGGATACTCGCGGGGAATAAAAAATTATTCGTTGTCGCGGAAATTTGGTTGTGGCGGTATTCGTTGTGGCGGGATTCAACTGTAGCTATTAACACATAAAGCATATTCGTTCTTTTATTAATGATAAAGTGGCCTTCAACAATAGTACAAAGCCTGAACATTTAGGAAGGTGCTGTGCCAGGCAGCTATTTTACAGAAACCTGAACCATTTCACCTGTAGTAATGCGCATCCCGGCGGTGTGGGCTGGGCACTTATTTTTTGGTCCACTAGCTCCAACATGCGAAAACTGCATCATGTGCATTCCCATTTTCCGAGTTTTGAGCTCTGTAGTGCAGGCTAACAAATTGTCGATGACTTATTTTCGTCTGATTGTTGCACAGCGCGTGTAAATAAATTACCACTGCACCTAATAAACACTGACATGCACGTGCAACATCGCCGATCATAAACGGTCACACTGATGTCCGTCCGGACATCGGCGCACTCATCACAGCACTCTTCGTAGTCTCACACAGCACTCTAGTAGGACGTAATCCGTACATCACAGCATCTCACGGTAAGCACAAACCACACCACCAACAAACACGAATGACGCGATGCTTGGGCTAGAGACACGCCGGCGGCACCCAGTTTTTTTAGCGACTACGTAGAACTTGCAGCACCAAACCTCAATGCGAGCAGAAAGCGATGCGTTACGTGACGCATCTCATCACAGATAGAAGTGAGGAAACTTTGAAGAATCAAAACTACATAACGACCGTCGTAGACGTTAATCCACATGATAACGAGGACCAAATGAGCGGACGTGCGGGCCGCGGGCTGGCTGTCAACACCGCGATTACATGCGCTTGCGCTGGTCGTGCTTGCGACCCTGCCGCGGTCCAACTCACGTAAACCTATCATCATGCCATCAAGTAGTATATCACCCATTCTAGGCACTATTCTTTCCACTGTACTATTCTTTGTAATTTCACATTTCTCGCATGCAGTAGTACATACTTCCTGCACCTCGCACGTACACCTCATACCAACTTCGATTTGGCTACATATGGCTACCGTGTTGTTGCTACAACCAACGTTTTTAGATCCTACAACCACATCTGGGGATCTCGGATCCGTCCGGCTTTCCCGACGGATCCCAAGGCCCATATCGGAGAAAAATGCGTTGGGTCCGTCGGAAGAACCCTACCGATCGGGTCCGTCCGCCGTACCTCTGAAAAATATTTCCCGGATCCGTCCGTCGTATCCCGAAGAAAAACGCACCGGGTCCGTCGGACGTACCTTTAAGACCATTGATTGGGTCCGTCGGACGTACCTTTAGCCACAGCCGTAAATTAAAGGGGCGATGACAGGATATCGTTCGATGTATGGCCGTTTTATACTTCTGTGAATGATATACAGATCTGTGATTCTACCCGCAAAGTTTTAGTGCCTTGAGCGCGGCGTATATTACAAAAAAAGCGCGATAGTAATGGAAATCGGAAAGCTCCTCCCACCGAGAGCGACCGCCATTTTGGAATGCTCGTATGACGTTACAGAGTATACGCGGCGGAACGTCATCTGCAATGCAGGCTGCGGTCTAGACACCCTAGCTGCGGTATCAAAGGACAGGTCTCTTTTCTATTTTGGACGATTGACACAGTGGTCGTCCCTCACGCAGAGCAGAAATGCTTGATGAAAATGTTACCGCACGAAAGCGATATGTAGCGATGTTAACTTCAGCATAAAGCACGGTCACAGTTAGTGGGCTGCGCGGGTTCCTTAGCTTAATTATCGACGCACTGATCTGGCAACGACACCAGCAGGGACAACGGTCGCCTATCGTTGTAGTGCGAAGCTCTGCATCCCCGCGACGGTGATGAAACTGGATGAAACTAATCAGCTGACGGTCGTCCGATCCGTTTTGGACGGATCGGAGGCCGAGCGAGAACTTGACACCCGATGAGCGAACGGCCTGAACAGCTGGCGCTTTCTGTAGCTTAATTTACCGTGTTAGAAAAATGAAAACAAGAAGCTACACTTTATATGTTCCCCCTTGTCATCAGCAATTCCCTTGGCCAGAAATATTAGTCGTTGTCGCGAACTGCCGTTCAGCGACGAGTAGGCCTAGCGCCAGTACGCACGGTGCTCGGGGGTTTTGAGTTTCGGTGATTACAGCGCATATTCACGAGCTTTAGCGGTTGCATGCAGCCATCGAGTGTAGTTCTGGCAGTAGCGACTCCAAATAGACTATTGCTTACATCAAGCGAGTGCAGATTGAGCGCGGGAAGCGTTGATATGTGACCCTGTCTAGCGAGCGCATCCGACAGCTGCCGGTGTCGCTTGTGTGTACCCAGCGTAGGCCGGGTACGTAGCATTCACGGCGCGCGCTTCTCGCAGCGCAGTTATAGCTGGTGGAGAAATAAAGGTGCCACTGTTGCGAAAATACGTGGATAGCTTGGTATTGCTAGCTGAGCTTGCATTTTATGCCGTGCGAACGAGCAGCCAGTGCAAAAGCTAGATACAAACAAACAAGCAGAGACAGGAGGCTCTTGTTCGATGCGAGCATGCAGTGAAGCGCAGTCGCATTGCGTTGGGTTTTGCGATGACGGGACTGAAGCGGCGGCGAAGACATTGCTTTCGTGCGCTGGCAGCGACCAGACTGTGCAATATGCACCAACTATAGCCCACCAGTTTACTCTCCTAAACCATTGAATTCTTGAAGCTAATTATATTGATTGTGTACAGAAAAGGCATTTGGTCGGCAGTATTTTTCAATGTCAAACTTGTTTGGATTACTTGCCTGATTCGATGAGAAGAAGCCGGATATATTCCTATCGTATACGGCGGTGGCGAAATACGAACGCCACTACCCCTTGGTAGGCTCCCTACCCTGTGGTGCGGCGTAGCGCCTTCTTGTGCTGATTTCAATAACCTTCCGGAAAACAAAGTTTACCTCTCCGTTCCTAAACTTTGTTTTCCGGGAGGTTATTGAAATCAGCATCAGATAGCAGATACCGGGGCTGGCAAACATCTTTTCCTTTCTTTGTATATAAATAAATCACCACTAACACCACCACCTTTCCGTTCCTGAGATAGAGTTGCTGCAAACAATCTAAGATGGCGCCACCAGCACCATTGCTGTGCAGCGATTCGTCTTGCTTCGCCGCCGCTGCATACGATAGAAACATCTGGCTTCAATTCTGATCGAATGAGGCAAGTATTCCAAACAAATTTGGTATTAAAGGGCAACTCCGGCGATTTTGTGATGCTCACAGATATCAACGAAATTTGCATCAGACGTTCCTCTCGACGTCAAGATTGCGTGTTCCAAAAAAGTACATTTGAAGACGCTTTAGTTTTCCCGCAACGTAATTTTAAAGATAGCGCTCCGGGACCCGCGAAGCCAGACAGAAAGTTTTGTACGGCCAGCACTGTGCTTGATGACGACAGTCGTGCAGGGATGCCGAACAGGCGACAGCGACAATGTATAGCGGCCCTACTGGGCGCAGCTTGTACGGTGTGGCGTCGTCTGTAGGATCCCACGGGGTGCTACGTACCATAGAGAAAGGACTAATTGTGCTACTGGCACGGGGCAAGGCGGCGACGCCACTCAGAAACAGCCTGGGACTACGCAGGCACGACCGAGAGCTTGCTTGAGAACAGTATAAATAGTGAAATTACAATATCTTGTAGTTTCAACTCGCATTTTAAGTTGGCTGCGCTAGTTATTCTACGAAAAACAATACAGTAATTTTACCTTCGATTTCCCGAGGTAGAAGAGCTTCTCGAAATATTTCATCTCAGCTGCGATTCGGCTCCCCTCTGCATCCGAGAACGCATGTGTGCTCAGCAACATTTGAGGCGGGACTGCTACCAACACAGGATGGTTATGTACGCGAGTACTAGGCGATGGTTGAAATCAGATTTTTAATCCAGTTTAACCCGCCCCATTTTTAATTGATGATCGAAAGCGGGATTAAGGTGATAAAAATATGGCCTCCCGAATTTTATTTACAACACGAAATATTCCTTTTTAGGAAAATATAAAAGCGCGAACTGTTTTCGTCTGCTAGTTTGGGCCGCGGTCAATGCACTCTTTTTTGCGGCCATAAAACCAGTATCGCCTTTTGCTGTTATGGCTTAAGAAGTTCAAGACAAAATTGGATCTCATGTTTTACTTACACCTTCGTAATTTGTAACAGTGATGTATTTATACTGCGGTAATAATTTTCAATAAGCGCTTTTGGTAAACACCGAAAAATGGGCTGTTGTTGCGATCCAGTCTGAAGCAAGGCGCCGTCTGCTGCGACCCGGTTGCAGCAGCGAAATGCTTCCTACAACCGGGTTGCAGGAGCAAAATGCTTGCTGCAACCCATGACGTCTTATCCGGTGTAAGAAAAACGTCACATCCGGCTATTGTTTTGTGGGTTTTGTGTTGCTTTTAGTAGCAAAATGGCTGGTCGTCGTCGTCCATGGTGGGAGCCGTGAGAGCTGGGTGCTCTCGTGTTGTACGGTACGTAAGCAATTTTTTCTATTCTTTAGATACTTCAGTATGCATGTATTGAGTCATTGCCCGCTGTCTGGAGTTCTACATTTAGTTTTCAACTTCCGTGCGTCCGAATGTTCTGTTGACGACCATTGAGCCTGCTTGGCCGGCAGTGGGCCCGAACGGCCCAAAGGTGTATTATAGAAAGTTTCAATCGAAAGCTCAACGTAGTTCGACACCAAGGAACATACGGTTAAATACCGTTTATTAGGCCAACCGCACGAAAGTCTCAGTCATGTAAAACACGCCTGACTACCAGTCTTGCGTGCGCCTGAAAACGGCGGGAAACTTGGGTAAGCTTTCCTCAGCGGTCTGGATGAATAATTAATGATTGTAACGTCTTTGAGCTGATGGAGGGACTTAAGGAGATACTAGGACATGACAAAACAACGCGTAGAAGCAGGAAAGGTGAGGATCACACAGGCCTGTGTGGGAAGCTTTTGTTTCGGTGCACCACGACGTACTAACCATTTGTGCGACGTGACCCTTTGTGTGACCCTCATTGCTGTGACGCGGTGTAGAATAATGATTTAATACCTCATTTTATGACTGCGCACTGTCAAGTGTATGCAGGGCCACTTTCCAATTGCGGTGAGGTAAGCGATTTCGCCTTGTGTTTAAAATGCATCAACATGTACTTGTCTTAATTTCTTTTGTGTGTGTAAACATCGCTTATAAGCTGACGTCTAATATTTGGTACGCAGGGATCATCCTGATATGTGTTTTGGAGTCTAGCATGGGCTTGCTGGTTGCTGAGGCTGAACAAATGGGAGGGACTATGAAAGGCGGAGGCAGCCTATGCTCCAACGCCACAACGTGAGCCCTGTACTTAATTTCAAAACAATTGTTGTGCCACCGGGACTGGTCATTTGTTTTAACTTTTACATGGGGAACATGGCACAGGTCACCAGTTTGCATAGAGTGCATGAATGAATCAAGCAAGCAAGCATTCCTGCAGCTGCAGTGTCCAGCTTGTAGTTTGCAGCCTTTTTTTCTCAGTTGCAATCAATGCGTTGCAAACAGTGTGCAATGTAACAGTTGATTCAGACTAAGAAAACCAGACTAGCTCCAAAAACAAACAAATGTTTGCACGAGATGGAAGATCAAACCACGCTTTATTGTCTTCTCAATTTGCTGTGAAAAACTGGCAAAGCTGCCTTCTTTAACGAATGATATTCCTGCACAGATTGGTTGTGTCGCTTTTTTGTGCGTGTAACAAAGTTGCTGCAATAACTTTATAGCTTTGGAAACCACTGTGAAAGATAAAATGAGGTCTGCAAGATTGGCATCAATGGCTTGCAAGACAAGCAGCACAGAATATACACCCTGCCAATTCTTTAACAGTATCGCTTGAGCGTCGACTGTCCGAGCAGAAGCAAAGTGGAAATCAGGAGAGGGAACAAGCAGGGAGATGTAATCATGCTGCTTCAGCGAGTGTTGTCTGCTTGGCTGTTCTGCTCCATTGGCAGCAACCCCTTGAATCAAGTTTCATATCGGAGTTCTGGGAGCGCTCTGCTATGTGCTTGTGGCTTCAATCTGTGCAAACTTGTAACGTTCCAAATATTACACTTGTCCCTGGTTGTCTCAAGGGTTTCTTTTTTTTTTTTTTTTTTTTTTTTTTTTTTTTTAATGCAATGAAAGTACCGATACAACAATTTTTCAAAAGTATCGATGGCAAGAGTTATGGGGCATGTTGGATTTTTTATCGGAAATGTGTGTACTTTGGAGATATTCGCATGATATGCAGATACTATTGCGGCTAAAAACAAACAATGACAGCTTCTCCGGGCACCGGCATGCCTGCCAGCCAATTGTGGCAGGGTTGCTTCACATTGATCAAAGCAGCGTAGCAAACGAGGTTCACTGCAGCAGCAAGAATTGTGAGCACGCCCTCGCACTCTATTGCTTTGTCATCTCCTGCATCTTCCGGCGCAGCAGTGCAGGGCAGTCGACGGTCACGTGGTACTGTTAAAACATTGTCCAGGTGTACACTGCCTACGGTGGTGTCCATTTCGTAGCAGAGGCAATGCCTGCCTAATGTATATCCTCTTCACTTGACGAGCAAAGAAGCATTCTAGTTTCCCTTGCTGAGAATGGGGAATGCAGCCCAATGTCGAACACTTTCTTTCCGCTCATCAGAGATCATCAGAGATTATCCTTTTATGCCAGGGGCCTTGGCGCACAGCCCGCGGAGCTGCGTGCTGCAGTCCGCCAGCTCAAAATTTTCAGCTGACGTTTTGAAAGCATTGCCACCAGCCCTAATTTCCAACTAAAATAAACTCAGATTTTGTACCAGTTAGTACGCATTCATTTTTGAAAAGGCGTTGACCACTTAATCTGCGTGAACTTTCATTTGACATCACTATGCCTTCAAAAGCAAGGAGCCAGACATCCTGCCTTCTCTTTTATTTCTAAGTGTTCTTTTTGTTTGTTTTTTTTATTTTCTTGTTGAAGATTATAAGTGTGATATTTATTAACAGGTGTACCATTTCAGTACCTCTCTCTGAGCGATCCTGAAGCTGCTTTTGTCCGGCATTGAAGTGGAAACAGCACACATTGCTTTTCTTTTGCAATAATAGGAGCGCTTGGTCTGACAAAACGAAATTTTGCTTATTTTTGTTCATTTTATTGTTATTTACTGTACTTTGTTTCCTGTTGTTTTATTACTTTCTGGCTCCTGGGTCATGAGAGAAAAAGCTTTCTCAATGCAGCCCACGTAGCAATATGAGTTTGAGACCCCCTGCTCTATGCCCATAATGGCGTGGGGATCAATGGGTAATTCATAATTAGTTTGTCTGAAAGGTAATTGTTTAGCAAAAAGCGACTATATGCCACTGGTCGGCCCAGACCCACAACCTCCGCATCATGGTGTTAGAAGTGTGTGAACGGGTCGCTCCGCACCGAACAGTAAGTGGCAATACCGATGCTCTGATTTCCGTAGGCTGCCGAGAGACTGCGTTGACTGTTGGTGGCCGCGGGTTCGCTGGGTGCCGCAAGGATTGCCAGTCAGTTCTCAACTTGCATCGGTGCACATTTTGTTTTTCTCGCTGACGCCCCCGCTCCACGCCTTTCTTCGATCACGGTATATTCTAAGTTGTAATGTAATGTAATGTGGAAAAAAAAGTGCATTGTTCACCACTGCAATACAGGCTACGTATTCTGCAATGAAAAATGTCAGCTTTCTTCGGTGCGAAAAGATGTCAAACGACTTCAGCTATGGTGGCCGGCATACCAAGAAAGGACCGAGCTATACAGCCACTGTTTGTGAGGGGCGCTTGGAGCCCAGGTTTGTGTCCAAAACATGGACGACAGAGTTAAATGGGCATGTGCTGCAAAGCGTTGCGCGTTGGTAGCAAAGGAAGCGGTCCCCACGATATTCTCTGCCTGCCTTGCCTACCTTTCAGGCATCGAAAAGTAGAAAGCGACCCACTGAAAGGCAGCCCCAGGAACCGAAAAAAAATAGAAGATCGTCAAACCTTCTGTAGAAGCGTCAAGTGAAGGTAGCACGCGCTTCACACGACACTGTGTGGGCATGGACAGGCCCAAAAGCTGGGTGTGGCCCAACCCACGGCCCGTCTGGGCCGACACATGAACATTTTTGCTGGACTCTGAGTGGGCTTAATGGTACGGGTCTGAGCCGGATTCGGGCTTGTACACATAGGGCCGATGTCCTTTATAGTCACTTTGTCAGAGTAAAATACACATTCGCAGCGTAGCTGCAGCGAAATGGATAAAATAACCATGGTACGCTCCGAGAAAGAAGTTTAGTCTTCTTGGCTTATTTATTTACTTATTACGGCACCGCGGTGGCTTGGTCATTAAAGCTCTCGAGTACTGAGCTGGGATACCCTAGTCTGATCCTAATTGGGAAACAGCATTTTGGTCGAAGCTGAAAGCATTGCAGGCATATACTTAACGATGGCAGTTTCACTGAAGAATCCCAGGTGGCCGAAGTGATCCAGAAGCCTCTGCTACGGCGTCCTCACACTTTGAGCCGATTTGGGACCATTGCTCCAGAGACATAGCCCTTTTGTTGTTTTTTTGGCGTCATGTACACTTTTTTTTTTTTTTTCTCCACGTGAAAAAATTCAAAACCAAATGTGGGTATGGTTTTCATTTTAATCTGTTGATTGGAATGTCTCATAACTGAAATAGCCGCAAAGGCTTGATAGAGTTTAGAAATCTCCTTGATGATGGAATAAGATAAATCTTGAATGAGCAATTTTTAAATCGAGTCAGAGTCGTAAACAATTAGGCGTGCGCCGGCCACATTGAACGATACGAATGAATATATGAAATTACTCCCCTCGGTTACTAAGGAGCAGCAGTCAAACACCGCTCTTGCATGTTTTAAAGCGTAAAATGCCATGTGCGGGTTACGCTGGTGTGGTGCAGCGTGAAGTTCGCCTAATAAATTAGAGTAGTGCCAGGTGAGGCTGTTTCAGCTATCAGCGAGCACAGACAGTCTGGTCTGCAATAAGGCACTTCTACATATGGTCAGTTTTATACAGTCGTGCCTCGCTAATATGGACACTTTGGTTTCCGACCAAAACTGTCCATAAAGCGAGTCATCCATAATAACGAGTCATGAATAAAATGAAAAGAATTTTATTGAGAAAAAAAGAATTGTAATTAATGACTTCTTTTGTAGATAACGGTGTGCACTTGACACAAAATTTGACAGAACACCGGCAATTTTGAGTGCATTATCCTTATCATTGTTGTCTTCGAAAACTGGTAGTGGAGACTGAAGCGACTCGCGTACAATGACACACGTGATGGTGGGCTTTGTGTTGGTTTAACTTTCGAGCATGAATCGGCGTCCGATTTTCTACTCACCATCACTTTCAAAATGGGCTCGGCATTGAGCAAAGTAGCCGCTAAGTAGCTGCTTGAGATTCTTCTGAGGCGAGGAAACAGTCGAGCTGTCGATACTAGTCCCTCACGGCTTAGATTGACTGAGATGGCTTTTGCTGCTTGTGTTCACAGATTGCTTGCTTCGCGCCGACGTTCAGCTCTGTTCTTTTGCGTTTAATTCCCACCATGCCAAAATCCAGACTCCAGTTGAGGGTTACAGGCTCCTGATACTTTGCACTTTCTTGCTTAGTTAACCTTTCTGCCTTTCCGTTCTTCTGATTCTTTCTTTTTTGCCTTGTACTGTTTCCGTAAGGAAGCGAGAGAGTCAAATTGGCAAGCTGCTATGCGGAGGCTATAGAACATCCCATCTTCTTGGCGCTGTTTCTATGTGTTCGTGTAAGACAAACACTGCAAGCTGAAGTACAGTTTAGAACGACGATTAGCCGACTACGAAGAGCTCAGACCTTGTCAAGGCCGCATCGTTGACTTATAGCGAAGCCGACATGCGGACCCGCCTCAGGTGCAAAATGTGGCAGTTCGGCAGCAACAGGAACGAAAACCAGGAGCCTGAGAGGGAACCGCGCCCAGGACGGGACGCCCGGTCTCGGTTGCATGCTCGTACATCGCCTTTCTTTTGTCGCCCTACTTTGTGAGTGTGTCTTAACTCTCACCGAAAAGAGTTTACGGCTTCATGGAACACATACTGTGCTTTGGGAAAGAAAACTTCAGTTCCCACCACCACTGTATGCACTTTTCTTTCTTCCTGTCATTTCTTTCTTACGCTTTTACCGGCCTCTCTGTTCACGTCCAGCAGAATTTATTGCAACCACATGTTGCTGTTTTCCCGACTGCGGCGGCACTGCCGCTGCACCCAGAAATCTCCTGGTTCTCCCCTTTCAGGGTCTTTCTTACGCCAACCCTCGGTTTGCTGTGCAAGTTCCTCTCCGCTCTTGCGCCCCACGCTCGCTTTTATTCTTTCCAACCCCACAGGACTCGTTCAGGCATCCGGTTGTATCGGCTGTTGCGTAGGTTCGCGGGCGGCGTGCCCTTATTTAACTTGCGTTCGGACTCCTCTGCTTTTTTTTCAAGCACTGTCCATATTACCGAGACAAAAATACATGGGCCCAAGTGGGCCGTGTACATTCTTCCCCTGTCCATTGTCCAGACAGCGAGTTTCCATATTAATGAGGAATAACTACACTGAAAAAGTTTCGTCCCCAGAAAAACTGTTCATAATTCGGGTCGTCCATATTAAAGGGGGAACGACTGTATACCACTGGAGGCTAGGAACTGGAAACCTTATACAAACCACTGGGAAGGGCCAACATTCGAACGCTTGATGAGGTGCAATCTTTTTCAAGGTTGGTGTTCAACACTCGTGACGCCTCAGCCACAGATACAGTCTTGCTGCCGCAGCGGCGCCATCTTCTACATGCAGAATCAGCGAAGAGCATTGCAGCCAGAACACGTGCCGGCCCTGGCGGCGGTGCTGTTGTGAGCTATGATATAACGGCACCGCTCGCACACCACAGGACGGGCACGCCACCTGAGCTTCTTGTCTTTCTTCTACCGCCGTCACCTCCAGTTCAAGATACATTAATTCGAGAAGAATATTGGCTTCCTCTTTCTTTGATGGAGGTGGTACCTACGCTTGACGAATGGCAGTTTTGGCATGGCGTGAAGGCTATATACGCACGCTATTGGCTACTTTGCGTTTCCTCCTAACCTTTCTACGACGGCGCAAGAAGTCGCAGGGCGCTGATGCTCCGGACCAGGATGGGGGGGGGGGTGATGATGAAGTACCAGCACCTCCAACCAAATGTTACGATACGGCAAGCCGATGAAAACAGGAGAACACAGGACAGAGAGATGGTCGATGACAGTGAGATGGCGTTTAATGAAAAATGTTGCCGGGCCTAGCGCGAGCGCTCCTGTCCGCGCCACTGCCCGCTTTTTCTTCTTTGATGTCGTCCGTAACAATATCATTTGACTTTAGAAACGTGCTCTAAAACAATTTGAATGCTTCAAAACTTCCGTTTTATAGCTTCAAAGTGCTCGAGCCTGCTTCCACCTCTCCAAGTTGGTTTGTGGTTCAGGTCATTATTGACAGTTCTGCATGACTGAATTGATGTCTTCAGTTTGGAGTTTTGGGAAGGGTTGCATCCATTGGGAAGAGGGAAAAATGCTGGCTGAAGATAAGGAACGCAGCATTATGAAAATTCCGATTGCTATTGGGCAACCATCTCGTGGATGATGGCACTTGAAAGCGTTTTGACTGGAGGTACCCGCACTGCTTGGGCTAGGCCAGTGCAGCACTTCATCTTACAGGAGCATATGCACCTAATCTTGGTCGCATTTTGCTTGTTAACGACATGCAAGACATTGCTCTGTACAGATCATCACCTGATTTTTATCTTCAACAGCTAAATAATCTATTATTGATTTTTTGTCTTATCTGTTTCAGGGTGTGTATACTCCATTAACACACTGAATGTTGGTAGTGCTGCTACTGCACTTAAAGTCAAGTGTTGGTCTCTGTTTGCAATATTTTTTAGCTGCTATGAGAAGTAAGATGCTCGTGGACAGCCTCCTTAACAACATGAACTGGTGTATTTGTGATGGAGACCGTATATCAAAGACAGCCAGAGGTTTTATGATGCTGGCATTGTAGCAACTGTTGTGGTGCTGCAGTTCGATGAGGGATTTGGCCATCTTGTGGTTGTTGCCTGTTTGCTGTGGCCACCCTCAAAGTAAATAGCTGTGGTCCTGTCACATAGTTTGAGAACTTCTTGTTACTTGTATGGAAACTACTGTTTGGCACAAAATGACTTGTGGCTGCCATCATGTGCGTTATAGACATTTGGGTGGAACAGTTCCTCATTCTTTTTCACGGCCCATAGGAAGGATTTCGCAAGTTTAGAAAATGAAAAGTCCACAGCTGAATTAGTCGCGATTCTGGAATCATGCTGTGTAGTCGACAAACGCTACAATCCGAGAGCAATGCATGTCATCTAATGAACAGTGCAAGCGAAACTTCTTGGATGCAGCAGCAAATGAAAATGTGCACACATGGTTTTCAAGATGTCTCAACGTTTATTTATATGCTTCACAACCTACTAAAGCCTGCACGCTTGCGTTATACCAAAGCACAATCGGCTGTCTGTTCTGATGTCTGTGGCCAGTATTGATAACTTCATATCAGTTCTTTACTACCCATGGTGTCCATTTCTGCTGTGCATGTGCACTGCAGTGATACATTGTCACATGCATGCAGAGAGCACTAGTACTGGCCTTACTTAGGGTAACCTTTTCGCTGTTTTGGCTTTTCTCGTTCTTGAGCTATGCTACAGGGTGCACACTTTTCTTTTTGTCTGGTTCCTTTGACGAGTCATGAATTCAGCATTCGTGCTTCTTTCCTTTTTGAGGGTGTAGTGACCATATGCAAATCCACTATTAGAATATATGAGCTGCTGCATAGTCTGCAGTCCTGTTATCTTTTTATTTAAATTTGGTACGTCTCTGAGTTTCTCTGGGTGTTTTGTTATTGTTCTGAGCTTGCATTCTTTTGTTTTTTCTTCCCATGACAGTCGATCCTGCACGTGACTGATACTAGTCGAGAGATCACAACAGCTGCCCACCTTTCAAAGCATGGCATTCCTTGGCCCAAGTTGACTGCTCTCTGTGCTACTGGCTCAACAGTGTACTCTCAAGTCTGCACTTCACTTATGAGCGTAATGGCAACACACACATGTTGGCCATAGCTTCCCATAGCTTCTGTGTCAAAATAAAGTATTCCTACTTATGTGCCTTTTCATTCATTATTAACGCACATGATTGGAGTAATAAACACTCCAGTGCCAAAACACCATGTTGACACACTCATTTATGTTTAGACTGCCAACCTTCTGCATTACTTCCCTTTTGTAACCTACCTAGAAAGGTAAGTATTTACTGTATGTGTCATAGAACCACATGTATTTGTTATTCCTTTTGAGACTGGAAATAATCCGCAAAACCAGTGAAGTAAGAAAAGTTCACAGATATGTTTCGTAGACAATTTTTAGAGGTAAGCCCAATGAAGATGTTTCGAACTGCAGGCAGGGACTGATGATAAAATGGCAAAGTGGGCGGTGTTTGTTGAATTGCATAAGATTGGTTTAATTCAGTATTTTGCAGATGAGCAGCAACTTTCTTAATTGCAATGCTTGCTTACACCCATACTGTCACCTCATGTAATGCTCAAACATTTGGCAGTGCTAATCACTTTACTAAAATATTAAACTCTTGGCCCTTCAAAGTGAATTGTGTTCAGTAGCGAGGTGACATGCTTGTAGCAATGAGATCAGATCTAACCTTGGATACCCGCTTAATACACTATTGCTGTGCCTCTTATGCTACTGGGATGGTGAAGCAGCATACTAAAAGGGCATAAAAAATAAGCGTGTGCAGTAATTCTTTACATGTAACAATAGTTCAAGCCCTCGCCTAATTTAATTTGACTGCATTAAAAGGCCATATTTACCAAAAAAGGCAATTTGAGCGACAAGGATGAGTGGCAGATAGTATGACCGGATGGACTGGTCTGTGTGATGTGAGGGCCATGGTATGGTCCAGCTGCCTACCCAAGCAGCTCCTTTGACATGAGAAAAACTCATTGCCTTTCAGAATCCCGTCAGATGTGTGAGTTGGGAGTTCATTTACATAATGTGGTAATTAGTAATTTTACAAATTGGTATGTGTGATAAAAGTGCAAACAAAGATTGGTGAGTCAACAAGTAGCCAACTAAATGTACAGGGATGAGGATACAGGAGTCGTAAATGCTGTGGCATGTTTTCCTTAACAGCGGTGCTGAAGTGCCCCCGAAATATTTGTTGCATTTGCTCAATTTATGTGTATTTCAGTTTCTGGTATAACCTTTCCCACACCTTTAGGCACAGTAATTGTAAGTAAAATTGGCAGTTAAAAAAATAGCATTGTCAAGATGACAGCGTTCCAAAAAATGGAGAAATAATAATTAAGGTACGTATAGCAGCAAAAGTTGCTACACTGTACCATCAGCATACACGTGTGATCCCAGCCATTTTTGGAACCATAAATGCAGTATTAACATCAGTAGTTTATCAATTCAGTTTCGGACTATCCTCATGTTTGACAAGATTTTAATGATGAAACCTTCAGCTTAATGCCTCCAGTAGCCTGAGTATTCTGAAGCATAGCATTGTTGCCTTACTTAATTGCTTGGCACACTTTCCAATTTTGCGGTGAGAAATTTTCTTAAAGCCTAAAAAAGTGAAAACTTTGGTAGTACTCTGTGAGAGGCAAAGCAAGGTTTTGAAAAAGGAAAATAGAGTAGATGTTTCTGAGTGGACACCCCATGTGCACTGTGAATGAAACTAATGAGCAAAAAAAAAAAAGAAACATGCTTTCAAGAAAAGTATTGCAATGCTTAATATTACATAGAATTCCTCCTGGCACACATAGATTTCATATTTCAAGCTGCCAGTTTCCATCGTGCAAGGACGACATCTGCTAGTTTCTATACAGCACCTTCGTGCTTTTGCACTGGCAAGCCATGTTTTGCGAGAGGGTACCTTTCTAAGTGGACTCAGCTAGGCTTAACCTGATTTCCATGAAATATATATGGAAGGGTGCTTAAATCAGATGCTATCAGGCTTTAAGTATACCTGCAGGTAAGGGCCCTGCCAACTACTATATTTAATAAAGAAAATTTGATATATCTAGTCGTCACTTAGTGTTTGTCATATATACTTCCTCAAGCACAATTAATAGTGGTCTAATCGAGCTGCTTAGTTGATACTAAAAATGAAAACACAGCACTGACACCAAACATGGACGGGCTACTGCTCAATTAAAACGCCTGGAGAGAGTGCAACGTAAGTCAACTTAATCGCTTTCACTTCTTTCTTGTCGACTGCGACATAAAGTATCGGCAGCACTTGTGCAGTGGTCACCTTTACAAACCAAGCATGCTATGCGTCTGGTCATCGACTGGCAGCTGTCGGCCGGCGCATCGTCGCCGTCAATTCTCCTAGCGACGCCACGCCCTCCGCGGCACGGATTCAACCCTCTTTCCAGTTTGGTTGCTAATGGCCATCAATTTTCGCTGATTATTGCACTATAAGCAGGTAAGCCATCTCTACTAATTGAGCACATAAATAAAATATTTTATCGAATTTAGTTTACAGCGCAGCCCTATGGCAGTCGCGTAACCGGCGAAGCGAATGAAGAGCACATCAGAGGATGAAAGTTCGGCGATTCACTCTGATGCATGTCTTACGCACTGGATTTGTTAGAGACCAACATGGAATAATTTGAACAAATTGCTCGATATAAACGGCCATTTGGCTGCTGGATATACCATTGCTTGTAAATCCGGCCGCGCAAAATATATAGTAAAAAATAATTTACTTCTTTTTCTATATTTTATGTTCACAACAAACATATGCATAACCACGCACTGAGATCAAGTGCCACATGAAAATTCGCGCTTCCACTTCAGTTCGAATAATAGCTCTCGAGGTCAAATGTTCGAATGAGTCGCGTTACATATGCTGTGTATGCGAGGTGGGTACGTGGGGGACGAATTAAACTGCACTGCAAAAGATGGCTTGGTTTGGTTTATGAGGTCCCGAAGCAACTCGATCAGGCTATGAGATACGCCGTATATAGTGGAAGGCTCCGAGAATTTCGACCATCTAGCTGGGTTTTTACCGTACCGCGCAGTACACGCGGGCGCCTTGTTAGTATTCGCTCCCATTGAAAAGCAGTCACCCCAGTCAGGATTGAATCCCACACCCTTGGACACAGAAGTCGAGTACGCCAACTGCACCAGCACAGCGGGGGAGGGGGAGGGGGGGGGGGCTGCAGAAGACACTGTTGTGTTGTTGGGTGCTTGGTTTTGCCCGCGGCTGCTACGTTTTTGTGACATGGCCATGCAGTTCCGTTCCACCTAGCTTCCACTGGGCCATCGCAATTCAATCTCGACTTCCTATAAAATCGCAACCATGCAATTCCTGGGCACGAAGTCGCCTCCTGGTCGAATTAGCGTGGCTTACCCTGCTCGAGTCGCCAGACAGTTCGTTTATACACGCTGGCCAACAAAGACGTACGGGATCTGTTGGCTCTTAAATGATCACAACGGTGCACTGCAATGCCGATCGACGCCACGTACACGCTTACGGGCGGCATGCAATTCGTTGCAGCCTCCGCTGCTGCGGGTGCGGGCCGTGAAAAAAGAAACTATGCCGGGACTGCGGGCATTGCAGAATTAACATGTAGTTTCACGGGTTGGTTCGGCTGGAGGCTTTTAATTGTGCCCGTGTATGTGGTGCGATAACAATTAATTAAGCAGGCGCTGGTATATAACTGATAATACTTTTTAACTAGTCATGCGCACTAGCGCCTCATTTACTAACAGCTATAGGTTTGCTGAGGTCGCAATTATAATATCTATATCAGTTTTTTTAAATTTTGGAAACACCATTATCGTCCCCGCTTTTAGCACATGAATTTAGGCCGCGCATGGCAGAAAACGAAACCTCTCGGTCGAGGATAATTTCGTGCGCGCGGCATATATATGTACGGGTGTACGTTGTACGATCGCTTCGCTAGCCATTCCTTCTGGGCGCTCCCGAACATTTTGAAAGGAGTGACACCCGCGGCGGTGCGTGGCGCGTATTCAGCATGCATGACTAGCGTGGCGATTTTCGCTCACCCGCTGTATATTTTCGGTTTCGCCTGTGTACGGCCGAAACTACCCGAGCAGGTAGCGTAGATGGCAGCGTACTGCTCCAAAGTTGTCACTTGCTCCTTCGTAGCGCACAGGAGGGACGGCAAGCTTCGAGAGCAAGGTATACCCGCACATATGAAACGGGCTCATAAGAGAGCCAGGTCATAGCCTCCTCTATTTTTTCGAAAAAATAGAGGAGGTTATGGCCAGGTACACGCTCGATCATCACAGTGGTTTCAATTTAGCCCGCGCATAAAAATTTCTTGCGCTAAATACGCCAACAGAATTATGTTTTGGGAAAGTTTACACTGATATAGGTAGAGATACTGACATGGGCGTCGGCATGACCTCCTGCATGGTGCCAACAGATTCTTATTCACTGAAACTGCATTGTCAGAACACTTAGTGACATAATTTGTTCATTCTAGAAGGACAAACTCGTGGAAGTTTAAATTTTGGGGCTTGTGTTATTAAATTAAGGAAAAAAGTATGGGAGATGGAATAAACCCTACCCTTTACAACCCCCTTTACTGATACATTATCAGAAGGTTTGATTTGGTTGTTTAATCTGATGCAAAAATTCATAAGAATAGCAATAAATGGACAGCAGAAGACAATTAAGTAGTTCAGTTTGGTAGTTAAAATCTTATGGTTCACTGTATCAAATGCTTTTTGAAGATTAAGAAAAGGCAGCTAATTTTATTTGAGTTGAACATGCCCATGCTTCTCATTTAGTGAATCAGTATATACAAAGCATTCCTCATCACCTGATGGGCCAGCTCATCAAGACACTTACAGTAATTGCTTAACTGTGGCTGCTTCCTCTTTGCATGAAATAAAAAACTAACTTGAATTTGAGGCAAAAATTTCTAAGAAAGGAAAAGGCGCAAGTACTGAGTCATCAAAAGTGCCTTAAAATTGAGATACTCGCTTAAAATCAAGAGAATTAGCTGCAGTATATGCAGCCAGAGAAGAAACAGAAAAAGGCTTTTGAAATGTCAAAACAAGTGATTTTAATAGCACCCCCAAAATTCAGCAAGAGTACTGGGCAAAGCAGAATTCATTTTACCAAAATTTAATACTCAACTTGGCTGTTCTGCCAATGCCAAATTTTTCTAAAAAATTGCAACACTTAGAAGCACAAAAAAAGCCTAGCCCTGATGGCTTTTGCTTTCTTTTCTAGAATGCATTCATACCTTCAGTTAGAAATTTTAAGGTATAGAAGCACGATCAAAAGAGACCATTCAGAGCTTCATTGGAACTATCCAAAATATAAGTTATAAACTGCAAAATAAAACGACCCACGTTTAAGGTCTTATTGTGTTTTTTAAGTTTCGCTCTCAGCTATGCTGGTCCCTGTAGACCTTTCCTCAACTCTTAAAACTGTACTTCAAGACCTAGTAGAAGTAGTAGTAATAAACTTTATTTGGCTACAAAAATGAGTGCCAAAGAGGCTTGCAACTTGTAGAACCAGGGCCATCTGTCACTTCGACATGGAGGACTCCAGCCAGGTACACCAATTAAAAGGAGGAGAGTCAAGATAAATGGGGGACTGAATGGCAGTGGTGCAAAGGAAAAGCAATGTTCCAGGTTAATGCAAATGGGAGATATAGTTGGTACAAGATGCTTTAGGTGGAAACGGTACAGAAAAAAATGCACTGGGAGAAGGAGGAAGAAACTTAAATGACACGGAGTATTAGGCACCGAGAATGTCCTGAGTACGGGTCACCAAAGCCAACCAGTCCGTCAGCTGGTGCAAGACTAGCCAAACCCACCAAGTCGGGGAAGAAAAGTGCGGAAAATGAAATGTGCCGGGATGGAGAGAAAATTTGTACCCATTTTACGTTTGACATGAGATTCATGTGACAGAGGAAAGGAAGAGGTATCAAAAGAAGAATGAGATAATCTCGAAAATTCCTGGAAAGCAGCTTCATTCATCAAACTGACAGGTTGAAAGAAGCTGGCTATCCGGAACATGGTGTCATCTCAGTTGCTGAAGGAACCTATAAAAAAATGAAAACAAACAGCAAGGAAGCTATGCCTAACACAGCGTACAGAATACAACAACAAAATCTGGTTGCAATAACCTATCTGCACAGCATATCGCATGATTTGAAACAAATAGGCAAAAAAGTAAATATCGAAGTAGTTTTTACAGCTTCGGAAAAGTTATCGAAGCTTTGTAGGATCACTCAAACTTGTGGTGTGCAGCGACGCGCATGTAGCATAAAACACCAGACTTTATTTGTACCCTGCAGCACAGGTGTGGTGTATGAGATCCCATTAAGCTGTGGGAAACGTTACATTGGACAAACGGGTAGATGCCTCAATGAACGGTTCTGAGAACACAATTATACCTATGAAAAACTTGCAAAAAAGAAACATCTGCGAAGGAAACGTTGCTTTGCACTGCAGCAGGTGCACAGGTTGTATGCCCTGGCTTCTACTGGGCTTAAAGCCTGGGGGTGTGTTAGAGACCCCCCACCCCCCCCGTAATATTTAAGAGGGGTCCGAGATCCCCACAAGCTTGAATTCAAGCATGAGGACTGTAAGAATACAAACCAGGTAACCATTGTTTTGTTCTTGTCAGTGGTGTAATTGGAAGATTTCTTCTCTATCGTTTTAGCAGTTTAACAGTTTCACATTGAGTATTAATAAAAACCAGAGATGGAGAAAAATAATGATTTCTCCCCTTTGTATAAAATTATTTGCAAAACAAGCAACCAGCCACTTTCTTTATTTCCCTTTCCACCAATGCTCGAACACTACAGACCCCCTCCGATTGAGCCAGACTTTAAGCACTGGGCTTCACAAAACAAGGATTATTGGTAGAAGCAACA
Organism: Amblyomma maculatum; assembly: GCF_055883805.1. NCBI lineage: Eukaryota > Metazoa > Arthropoda > Arachnida > Ixodida > Ixodidae > Amblyomma > Amblyomma maculatum. Next base: position 18,818,447 of record NC_139349.1, on the reverse strand, counting down.
AGCAGATTACAACAGAGATTCTGGAGGCAAGAGTCATCAAACAGAAAAAGGGCTTGTGCGTCTGTGCACCTTCGATAATGCTCAGTGAAAAAGAACTTGAGATCCTGTAAGTAGCGTAGGTTTACTCAAAATGCTTAGTATGTTATATCTTTTCTTGTATGGCAGTTTTCGGTTCTATATCTGGTGGTTTTTAAGGCTAATGACACGACTTAATCCTGCTCATTCATACTTTACATTTTGACAACAGAAGCCCATGTACAGCTCAACCTGGCTTTTTCATTTGTCTTCATCGAATGTTTAGCGGTGAGGCATGTGCTTGCTCATGGTGTATACTACTTCACTTGCGTTTTGGATTTTTGTGATTTCTTGTTTACTGTTACTTTTTTTTTTTGTCAATGCTTTGTTAGGAGAGAAAACTGGTACACGTGTATATGACATTTTGACTTCGGCTGAGTCACATGTTATGAAAATGTGCATAAATTCCTCCGTTTTCCAATAAACCTCAGTTGACAGTCAGTGCTGTGTTCATCTCCCTACCTCTGACCACATCTATCTCAATCTCAAAGACCTCATTCCAATATAGTAACATGCACAAGTATTGATACAGTCATAAATTTATTACAATGAATAAGACTTTGCTGTCAACCATGATGAACTTGACTTTCTGCAACATCTAACGTCGAAGTGAAAGTGATCGCTCCTTCTGCTTATATGCTTCGCTTATTATTAAGGAGATTATTGAGTTGGTTAAGACCTCAAGGCAGAATATTAGTTTAAATAGTTTAGTCACACAAACAAAAAAACACGGGAAAGAAATTATAACCGAGTTTTTTCTTGGTTGAAGTGCCGTACAGGGGAAGAAAGTAATCATATTTACACAGGTGGAAACAGGCTCAAGCATTTTAGAGCAGCTCAGGGAGCAGTAATAAAGTAACTTCGGAGCAGCTTTGAAGCAATAAAGCGAGAGTTTTGGAGCAATCACATTATGTCTTGGAGCAAGATTCTTTACTCGCTTTTAATAATAGAATTCTAGCTTCCTCACTTAACTCTTTGACTGTCGAATATTCCGGAAAAAAAAAAAAAAAAAATCACCTCCAGTGTCGAGCTATTTCAAACACCATGCGTTTAGCGCAATACCTGTACTGCAGATGCTGCGGGACGGCATGCGGCCGCAGCACTTGTACAGCAAAACCAGTCAAAGGGTTAAATAGCAGCAAATGGAATGCTGTCTTCTACACTTCATTGAAGATCGTTTAACTAAGAGATTTATACTGTTTTGTAAGATTCAAAGGTGGACTTCACCACTTTGATGCACTCAAGTATTGCCAATAAGTTTGAAGTCACATCAATGAACAGTACATTTCTGCTTTCTATCTTGTGCATATTCTTTTTGATCCTGCGCCTGTGCAGATAAATTTCTGGGTACTGGCCAGTAAGGCCTTCAGGGAAGATAGGTGGCACTTTAAGTATAGCCTTTTTCCCCTTCAAATTCATTACTTTATGGCCCTCTGTGGCTGCTGAAATTATTGCTTGAGCTATCTTAGTTTCAACACACTGGCAATAGGCCCTGTATATGACTTTCCAACACTTTTGAAAACACATTTAGTGACTGGCACCTAAGTGGCATCACCTCCATAAGAGTTCCAAGTGTGCTTTTGTCTGTTGTAGGCATGACAGGCTAGATGGTGAAGCACCTGCTTGTATTCACAGCAGAATCGCTAGAAACAAACCGTGTAGTTCATTGCAGCTGGACAAGTTTCTAATGGCTCGTAGTCATCATCATTGGCCAAGCTATATCAACTGCAAGGTGAAGGCCTCTCCCATACTCCTCTACCTGTGCTAGCTGCATCCACTTTACTCCTGCCAACTTTTTAACCTCATCCGCTCACCTAACTTTCTGCTGTCCCCTGCGACGATTTGCTTCCCTTGGAATCGTTTATTACCCTAAGCGAACATCAGTTGTCCTCTCTACGCATTACATGCCCTGCCCATGCCCATTTCATCTCCTTGATTTCCACTAGAATGTAATTAACTCATTATTTCTCTAACTCACTCTATGTGCTTCCTATTTTTTAACGTTACACCTACCATTTTTCATTCCATAGTCATCTGCGTTGTCTTCAACTTAAATAGAACCCTTTTCATTAGCCTCCATGATTCAGCTCCATAGGTGAGTAAGTGTAAGATGCAACTGCTGTATACTTTCCTCTTGAGCAATACCGGTAAGATACTAGAATACTTACCAAATCCACTCCATCCCAATCTTATTCTTCTAGTTATTTCCCTTTCATGATCTAGATCTGCGGTTACTACCTGTCCTAAGCAAACATATTCGTCTACCACTTACAGTGCTTCGCTACCTCGTAGTAGTTTGGTGCGCCTGCTTCACTTGCTGATCTCATTTCCCTCACCACAGGCGATTCAAAAGGCCGGGAGTAGGTGCTATATCAAGTGCACAGAACATTTTCCGTAACGAATTCCTCAAATTTGCTTATAAGCAAACATTATGCTGCATACTAAAAGTAATATTAAAATTTTATATGTATTAGGCTCCGGTGACATGCATTACACCTCTGCTACCGGTGTGCTGCCATCGTTTTGACTACACCAGCCACATACCCTGTATACAGAACTCATAACAGACCATTGCCCAGCTGCGCTTCTCATAGTCGCTTAACTTAATTGTCTCGGATTGCGATTCTTGCTGTCAATACCAGTAATGGCCCACTGTGCGGCAAAACCGTGCTCCACTAAATTTAATGTCAGAACATTGATGCAGTCAAGTTGGAGCAATTTTGGAGCAGGGAAAGCAGGCTGGAGCAGAATGAAGCAGCACTTCCACCCCTGCATTGAGGATGAATGCAAATAAAGGAATACTGCAATCAAATTCTAAATTCTAAGTTCATTCTAAGTTCAAAAGACAAGCCACCATGCCAGTGTTATCACTCAGTATCCTAATTTCTAAGTTCAATATCACAGGAAAGACAGCTTAACACCGTTCAACATGATCCAGTTACATATATATATATTCCTGCCGAACATAATCACAGTTCCCATATTGTAAGGAATCTTTATCAACCATGCTTTTATTTATGTGTTTATTGATACCTCAGAGGTCCTAATGCAAGACTTTACAGAAGGAATGGGCTTGTGCACAGTGATAAATGGCGACAGGCTAGTGGTATACATGGCTATGATTAGACAGGTTCTTCGATGGCAGTATTGAAGCTTACAGGATCACTGATGAGGGATGATTCCAGTTGTGAACAGTGCTTGCGAAGAATGACTCATGAAATGTAGTTGGGCGGGCATGCGGTGAAACGCCACTTTTACGATGACCTGTGCGAGGTGTTCTATACACAGGTTAGCCGAGACGACTGCCATGAGGTCTTGTATGAAAAGCTTGTGATAAAGGCAGGGGCATGAAGTACAGTGATGAGAACAGAGACTGTAACAGAGATTTCATGGCAGAGATGCTGAAGGAGTATTTGAGGGAATGAAGCTGGTGGCATGGTTTTGAACAGGCTCATAAGGTTCAGTAAAATTACAGTAGTGTGGATCAACTATATCACTGGCATATTAAAGTTGTGATCACACAAGGATTTTGTAATCTAGTAATTTTACACAAGAAGGTGCCAGCCATGGGTAGGTTACGATAGAGGTATCCAACAGTTTTATTAGAGTAATTAGTTACATGGCTTACAAGGTAAGACAATGTTAAGCCATTAGTGAGGTGAACACCAAAGTACTTAAACGAATTCTTTGAAAAAGTAATACTAGTGTTAATTTTGTAAGTAGGATGTGTTGTTTTGGCAGTGGTGAGAAGAAATCAACAGTTTAAAGATTCTCAGGGACGGAGGCCACATAGCACATCACTATTGTATGCAAATTAGATATAGATATAAGGCAGAGGCGTCGGATGAGTTGGTTACAGAGCAGCGAAGTACACAGTCATCAACTAAAATGTGGATGGTAGAAGTTACTGAAGGGAGATTGTTGAGTAAGGGACAGTGCTTTGTGGAACACATAGCTGAAAGAAAACTTTGAAAAAAAGGACTGAGTATTAGCAGTATAAAAACCGCGAGCGGTCGGTCAGAAAGCCTTGGATCAAACTAGTGGATAGAGGTTTGTTCAATTCAGGCAGCTTCAGCAGAATGCGGGCAACGTGAAAAATGCGTGCAGACAGGCGACGCAACTTGAGAAAAGCGGTAAAAGAAAATCCAGTACCGAACCTGCTGGATATTTTTTTTGAAGTTAATATTGGGATATATTGAGGGCGAAAGGCACCATTTCGGCTCCATCTTAGTGCCTATACCCTGTGTGATTCAGGGAACGTAGGAACGGGTGAATGCTAAATATTTTTAACACACTCTTGTACACTACGCGAACGCGCACACCTCGTGAATAACGCGAAATAGAAGTGTCCTTTCGCTAAGGCAGTTTTGGGAAAACTGCTCGCAGCTTCGAAAAGACCCGTTTTATCTGGAGTGCCCGGCATTGCAAAAGAAAGAGCACATAAACACCCTTCCAGAATCAGCCAAGCGATCACATACGGTGATTACATAAAAATCGCAACCTTCAAAACGAAAGCCAAGACCACCTACACGTTGAGAATATTTTTCTTCTATGGCAGCACAAACCAAATCACGATCCCCATACACAGGCGTTTTACATACGCTCTTGGTTTCTAGTATGCCACACTGTGCACCACTCATGCTTCAAAAATAAATCCAAGATGCCCTGTTCGTGAAGCAACACGCAAATATGATTTGTTGCAGAATGAACGGAGAGACCGACGGGGTCCGCAGGTCGGAGCACTCTTTCAACTTCCGTGGATGCACGAAGCCTCTACTCTCTACTGCGTCTATCGCCTCTGTCGTTACTAACGTAATCCATGAAGAAACTGCAAGATGAGCACTGAGGCACGAAATGTGCACGGCGCAAAAATCGCGATTCACACGACCACACATTCCAAACGTCGTTTACAAACACACGACACGTGATCTGCCTTTGGCTTTCCTGCAAAAACCCCAATCCGAAAATAATAAACAAAGCCAAGCCAATCCATGGGTTGCAATAACGATTTGCTTATTTTCACCCGGTTGCACCAAGCTTCTAGCTTATTCCAACCGGGTCGCAGCAACGCCGGCCCTGAAGCAATTTCTTAGAATCCATATCCATATCCAAAACACGAAACTGTGCCACAGTTTAGGTTCACGGGCATGGTGTTGCTTTCCGCTGATAGAATTTTATAACGTGGTTTTATTCTGCTGGAAAATGACATCCGGTGATTCATCACACTGGTCCAACCCGTTTTCTCGTTAATCGAGTTATTACCTAGCCCACTGCTCTTGTGTGCGTTACGATCATCTCGTTGCCAGTTTCCGGAAATAATCGCCCTTTCGGTATGTTGTCATGCATGTATAATTTTACCTGCCGCATTACTGATGTTTCTTTCATGCCCTTCAATTCATAACTGTGCTCATATTCTCTTCCCAGAACGTCGTGTTTAATTTCACTTAGGTGAATTGTTGTGACATACCGTAGCTGCAAGGCATGTGAATAACATTCGTAATAACATCATTGTCGTAGCTCATGCACATCCTACCAGTATACGTGACATTCTGACATGTTAATCAGCATCGTTTAGAGTATTGTGACAGATTTGCAGTTCATGTATATGGGACGTAAGTGATCACAATGGGCTTGCTCGATCCTTAGCTTAATGCGTCAATCCGTTCGCGTGTCAGGCTGTTAACTGGCGCGGTTGTTTTGCGCATGTTTTGAGGCCGAGAAGTTGACTTTACTGTATGCGTCGAGTGGTATATTTTCATGTTTGTGTTGCAGTGCGAGCATTTTGCCGCATGGGCAAGTGTTCGTTGACCTTTCTGCCTGCACTTTTTGTAACAATTGCTGTGCGTCGTCAGCTCTAGAGAGCTGACGTTAGCTGACCGTTTGAAATGCGTACACAAGCACCGAGCCTGTTGAGGAACGATGATGAAAAACAGCGTTATAGCATTATTACCGACGTTTCAGTGGGGCTAAAAGAATGAAGTACCCTGAAGCGTTAAAAACTGCTTTTCCTACAGGTCACAAGATCTGCTTACGACGTCATGACGCAGCGCCGGCTGCCGAGCACGGCCGCGACGGCGCGCGAAGTCAAAACTGGCCCGGCCACCACGGTGGTGGACAAGCAACTCATGGGCGAAGAACACTGCAGCCTGCAAGTCGCATTCGAGGAACTACAGTGTCACTTGAGACAGTCACGCGACGAGATTGCTCGGCTCGAGCGAGTTAAAGCCAAGCTCAGGGCCGAGGTTGACGCCAAGACCATCAGCTTGGGATACCTCCAACAGAAGCTGGACAAACGCGATCAGGAGGCGGAGGAGTTGAGGTTGAAGGTAAAATTACCTTGACATCTACTACAACTGTAACAAAGGAAGCATCACAGCAGCAGATTAACTCAGTTCCGCTGTATTCAAACACAACTCAAGAAAGGGCAGCTTTTGCCCCTCAGAGAACTACCTGCAGTCAGTGGCGTCAACCGATTGTTATTATTGATCCTCTTGGACCTATTAATGGGACAACACATGATGTGGCAGATGAAAGGGGATTCATCATGCTTTAATTGGATTAACCACAGCATTACGAGGATCGGTCAACACCATTGACTGAGGGGCCTTCGTTTAGAGGCATCTGTTGTCTTTTTTTTCTCGATTCGTGTCTGACTATAGCACACTAGAGTTGGAATGAAATGCTGAACTGCATACAAGGCTACTTGCAAAAGTAATCAAACAGAAAATGCATGGAAGCACCATAATGTTGATCCGGCTTTAGCACTTCTAATTCGCGATTTATGTCACCCGCCAAATGGCACGGCATACGTTGTTGTTCTTGAAGACTTTAAAGGATTAAGAAAAACTCATTCAGTAGCTTTGTTATCTCTTCTAGAACATATAATGCTACTGCTTTATTCGTAAGAATATTTTGCTTGTTTAGGAATGCCATTTCTACTCATTATGAAGCTTTATGAAAGAATTGCTTGGGAATATTTTCCAGTTAGCATATTTCTGCAATGAATAGATTGGCTTCATTTTCTTGTTGAAAAGCTTTTGCAGTGCCATCATTTTGATAATAATCACTCATATTTCTTTTTGCAGTATATCTAGAGTTGATTCAGTGCATCCAGCATGTCGCAGCAGTGCTAAGAAATAAAATGGGACTTTTTTAGTACTCATTATTTATTATTTACTTTTTTAGTACTTTTTTGTTTGTCCTGAACTGCTGTCATGTACCATAAGAGGTAAAAATGCCATAATTAAAGATTTGTTTTTCTCAAACTTTTGTCATGAGCCATAACAGGCAGAAATGCCATATCTAAAGGTTCGCAACTGATTTTCACCTCCTCTGCGCATCTGCATTTCAATGTTGTTAAGATATGTTTATCATGGTCAGGTATCGAGGTTGATACCCTGTGGTCAGCGTCAGAAAGCTATAACTACTGAGCAACTGGAGAAGCTGATAAATAGTAGCCTCAACACTGCTGAATCAACACCTATTACTGTTGTTAAGAGGGAAAAAAAGGCAACATTGACATGAGTGATACTTACATTGGTGGATTTCTCTCTTAGAGAACACAACTATATAAAAATCTTCTTTGAAGGCAGATTTCCTGCGTTCCTCAATGGCGACTCCACCGGGTCATTTTGTCCCTTTTTGCGATGCACACCAAGGCTCAGTGCTGTCAGCAACGTTATTTAATATTATGCGAGATAGTACTGAGCTCGTTGGGCTAAGAAACCATTACCATCGCCTTCCAGAATTGTCGGCGAAAAACTTGGCATTGTTTTGAACATGTTGGAAAATTATGTACATGATTTCGTATAAAAATTACGAAGCAACCGCTCATTGTGCAGCGTTCAGGGTTGTGTCATACCATTTAGCATCTCATTAGCATCCATCTATTAGGCTAGTTTGCGGTAGGGATTCTAACCAACGGCATTTGTACTTCAATTTGCATGGCATTAATTGGAAGTCTAGGTATTCGCCAAGAAGCGAGACAGATACTGTACCTTCCTTTTCCGAAAAACTAACTTAAACAAAAATATTTTAAAAATCCATGAAATGAAAAGGTAGTGTTAAATGTGCTGTTGCATCTACTCTTACGGCAAAGCTTGAGTATCCTTCCAAATTTTGCCTTCATTGCCCTTGCATGATGTTCCTGACACTATGTTTTTACTATATGCTGATGATATCATAGTATGGAGCATTCAATATGACCTTCAGACTAAAGCGGTGGCCCTGCAGTCAGCCTTGGATATTACCACTAGTTATGCTGTATGTATCAGATCACGGCTTTTCTTGAGCAAAACTATGTTCACGTCAGTTTCCAACTACTGGGAACAGCGTAAGTTTGCTGCAATTCAGTTTGGCTCTAAAAATCTGTAGCCCGACCGCAAGAATGTTTGAAATCCATCAGTCAGAAATGGCTTTCTCCAGCTAAAAAGCAGGCGATGCAGACATTGGGCCTTATCAGACGTGAATTTTTCCCAAAACTGATGGCGCTTGTTCCCATATTTGCCAACGTTTGGTGAGAGCGGTCTTCATACATCATGTCTTTATCAACCATGGTTCCAGCACTTAACTAGAGCTCAGTGGGATCGTCTGAAAGTTGCCATTCGAGAAGCTTTGAGAACCTTCCATGCATCACACCGATCTCGGCACTTAAAGGGCCACTGTCCAGGGAAGGCCCTTTTAAACAAAGGAGCACAGTGTTTCGATCAGGTACCGGAGATAGTCTGTGCAAAATGCTACAGTGACACGCGCGCCGCAAAGCATCGAAAATACAATTCAAAGCTCTCTCATGCTCTTCTTTGGGAAGCCAGCTTCCCCGTTTCCTGCGCTGGCCCGACGGGCCACAATAATGACGTACGTACCGCGAATGACGTTCATTGGTCCGTCTCGCTGACTGACGGGAGAAGGATGGGTGTCTACCGCTCGCTGCGCGCTTTTCCCTCGCCACGGCCAGACTGAATCCAGCGGCGCGTGCTCCCTCGGCCGCTTTTTTTTTTTTTTTTTTTTTTTTCTTTTTGCGCTCGCAGAGTGCCACGTCCCACCTCCCGCCAAACGCGGAGGAGGAAGGGGAATTTGTCTAGCGGAGGCTAGACGACCTCGGGCAGGAGAGTGAAAAACCTTTGCGAGGGAACGGAAGGAGAGAAGCATGACAGAATCGGGTGATTGCGGTGGCTGTAACTGCGTTATTAGTTACTCTTTTCAAAAACATTTTGCGGCCTTGCGTTCTAGGGGCGAAGTCTCACAGTCACCGGGGAAGGAAATATTTTCGATCGGAGGGTGGACAGTGGGACAGTTCGGCACACCAGCTTAGCTGGCGTAGCAGCATCCTTTTGCACTCACCGCTAGCAATCCAGGCACATGGTCCGTCATACGTCATAGTGTCGCCACTGCTGCCAGTCATTCCTCCATAGGAATATTGTTACATTTGGTGGAGAGTGTGGTTTCGATTCTCCGCCATCGCCACGCCATTGACACACCCCTGGAGCCTCGTCATAGCCGCCGCCTTGCTGGACTTTCTACCACGTCTCCGCCGACTGAGTCTAGCTCTGTGCTTTTCACCACTTCAAGTCAGGCGAATTCCGGCCCTTTTCCACAATACCGGGAGCCCCGCCCTTTCCCTGGCGCGACGGAAGAAGAGTCCTCCGCCACTACCAACGGGTGAGCCGTTACAACCGTTGGGACTCCGCCACTCAACTTGACAACGTAGTGTTTTTCCTGACCGACACTGCCCTTATCTGGTTTGAAAATCACGAGGACATGCTGACAACATGGGAGCGTTTTGTCACTGAACTTAAGCAGTGTTTCGGCGACTCATCAGCGAGCAAGAAACTGGCCGAGCAAACCCTCGCCCATCGTGCCCAACTACCCAGCGAGATGTGTACTACCTACACCGAGGATGTGCTCATATTGTGCAAGACCATCGACTCTCGTATGTCGGATGAGGACAAAGTAGGACATCTTTTGAAGGGCATTGGATAGGATGTTTACAACTTTCTCATTACCAAAGATGATATCTCAACTCTCTCTGTTGTCCTTCGTCACATCTGCACATTTGAAGCGCTGAAGACCCGTCGAATAACGCCCAAGTTTGGAAGACCGGCCAATGTGAAAACTGTCGCCAGCGTTGACGAGCATGTCTCCACTGATCTAACTTCGACTATTCGGCAGATCATTCGTGAAGAACTACTTCGGCTCGATTCCCACGGCCGGCACACCTCACCAGTGTTCTGCCGCTCATCTTTTCCGAGGGAACCTGCCTACACACTCGAATCGCAGTCCGAATATTCTTCTGTCCGAACAGCACACCCTGCCTCTTCCAATGAATGGTCGCGCCAACATTTCGCCAACCCTGTGTCTTCCAGACATTCTGATCAGCGTAATGACCTTCGCTCATCAAGACCTAAGTGACCACTCAGGCTTGCAGATCAGCGAGACCCTGGCTATTATCGTCATCCTGACATTGAGGGCTTTGAGGATCAAACCCTTCTCCGTCCTGCTCCTGTCTGTTACCGGTGCGACATCCCTGGCCATATCTTAATGCCGCCATCGTCCACTATCACGGTATAACTGACCCACGTACCTAGACATGACAAGTGGTTACCCAGTTGACTCCCCTCGGTACTGGCCACCTCCTCCACAGAGCCAGTTTCAGCCCGGTGGCGTGCGCAACCGCTCTCCGGCTTCTAACAGGAGTCTGACTCCACCACCTGCGTTTCGTGCCCGCTGTTCGCTGTCCCAGCGCCATCACTCCCAGTCACCACCGCCGGAAAACTAGGCGCTGCGGCCGATGCAGGTGAGGCCGCCGGAGAATGATTGCTACTCGCTGAAATACCTCCTTCTATGACTATGCTCAACAATTAGATTCGTTAGTCTGTTGACTGTATTTTCACAATGGCTTTAGTGGACACGGGTGCGACTATTTCAATTATAAGCTTATAAGCTTATATGGTGCAGTAGCACGAAGAAGAAGTGTGTGCGCATTTAGGTGCCGTCTGGCTTGGGTGCACTTGTTTTGTGTGAGTAACGTTGGTTTACACAGTAACATCAATAGCGTTACAATATTATCCAGCTGAGCGATTACAAACCTACTGATCTGTGTCGACCAACCTCATCTTATGTAGCACTGTTCCTCATGTGTGTATCATGTAACAAGATACCTATGTGTAGATGTCGGCATCCAGAGCTACAAAATGACATCTGTTGGTCGAATATTTAGAGGAATCCCCCAAGGTGGAGTAGATTTGTAATAAGGAAGTAATTACTTAAATTACATAGTGTAGCCGTATGGCTGCGCTTGGATGAATGTAAATGAGTAATTGCTCTTATTACAAATCTACTCCACCTTGGGAAATTCGCCTAGATATTCGACCAATACCAGTCCCATTTTGAGTTATTGATCAATTCACTATCGTCCGATGTGCTGACCATCCTTGTTAGCTCAGTTGGTAGAGCGACTGTCGTGGAAAGGTGGTGGTCCCGGGCTCGATCCCGGGATTGGGGCGAATTTTTTTTAACTACGAAGTTTCTGAGAAAGCTGTAGAGCTTTCCTTGCAGCCGTATAGCTACGCTTGGGTGGATGTCTTTGAGCAATTACTCCCTTATTCAAAATGACAACTGCTCTTTACTGTCCCTTCCCTATTGACCTGCACTTAATAAAACGTCCTGGTTTAAATTTGCAGAATCTCCTTCTTCCTTCTGTGCCGAGCTGGTTACTATCCAAGATGCGTTTTACCATGTAGCCTCCATTACCTTGCTTCGTACAGCTCACATTGTTGTTTGCATACACGCCTTTTAAGCAATGCGCTAAATCTGGTGCACTGCACATCCCATTCAAATTGAATGGGTCCCACATGACCTGCTGAGTCCACAAAGCTCTGCAAATTCCTCAACATGCCTGGTGACACTGCCCTCATCAGTACCTTGATTCCTCGGCATAAATGATGCTACCCTCCTCATAAGAAAGGAACACCTCTAACGCCGTACACATGCTCTCATCTCTCTATGTGCAGTAACCTTCCGCTGCAGTCTCGCCTATGCCTATATAGGAAGTTGTACTTCAGAGGATTTGGGTCAGGGTTGCCCTAACTTCCGCCGTCACTCAGACGCAGCCTCAATTTTGATGCTTATCGGTATTAATCCACACTTAGGGTGTTCTGCCTGCAACTCCCAAAATGCTGCAGCATATACTGGCCACTTGTGGATTTGCTTGGTGCTGAAGCCAACGAACATTTGGCGCCTGGCAGCAGCGGGTGTCCTGCCGAGCAACCAATTCTTATATATTGCTTGGACGCAGGGGCCACATCGTTGCTCACTCTACTTCATTTGTTCAGTCAACATTTTGCATTTATTTAACACTACCCCCCCCCCCCCCCCCCACACACACACACACTTTCCTTTAACGACTTCCTTTATGCTCTGAGGCCATAAGCAATATAATAGAGGAAATTTGGTACAAAAGAACCTTACGCTACCCTCTTTTACCACGTTAAACATTGAAATTGAATATCTGCCTGCTTGTGCTTTCTATGCAGCTTGAAAATGAGACCCAGAGGAATGCTGACCTCGCTCAGCAGCTTGCAGAAGCCCAAAAGGCAAATGCCGGACACTTCGGATCGTATGCATGGCCACACGGCACAAAGAAGCAGGCCTTTCGTTACCCTGTTGAAGTGAGCACTCAGGATGCGGACCCAGAGGATACTTCAGTGTGGTGAGGTTTGCCGCTGGCACTTCCTAATCATTTGCAGAGGGGTAGTCATTGTAAACATTCTTGGCTCAGCATTGTTGTGTAGATACTGAGAAATTCACTTGGTGTTAAAAAAAGCTGTACTGTTAGGTCATTTATGGCTATCATAAAGCTGGTGTGGTGCAGTACACAATTAGACCTCATGTATTTCATTTACAGAATGCAGAAACAGAAAAGATCTTGGCACCACTAACCAGCATCAATGCTGTGTACTAGCTATACATGGTGCAATAACACCTTGCATGCTACTGTCATTGTGCCGTCTTAAGCTGATTGGCTTAGCCATTGTCTGGTGCAGTTACGTAAGCCATCATGGCCAAGCCAAGCCTAGCGCTTGACACCTACCGCAATGAGTTCCACCCAGAATTCACCTCCAGTTTCAGCAACATTATAGTTGATGGCGCATGCAGTATTGTAGTGTAAGAGCACAGCCTACGGAAAGTTCCATTTTGAAGTTGCTTTCCTCGTTAAGATGCATTCTAGTGCAGTTTGAAAGCGGTAAACATGGCTAAATTTTTTAAACTACCTGAGTAGCATATGGAGATGTCTTTAAAGGGCCCCAGAAATGCTGCTTGTGGTAATATTCCAGTGCAAAAAATCCATAGAGATTGTCTTCAATTTCAGTCATATTTAAAAGCCTTGCACAGAGCCTGTACTTTAAGCAGGTGGGAGAGGGCACGATGGGGTGCTGTCATGACTTGTTTTCTTCTTGCACACCAGCATGGGCCGAGTTGAGTGGGGCGAGGAGGAGCATCATTTTCGACTGCCTATATGTTAGGTGCTAATGAAGATAGATTAAAATTTTTTTGTTATGAAGACAATTGATGGGATACTTACTGCTAGTGCACTTTTTCTAGTTTTATTAAACAGCTTTTAATGGTCCCTTTAATCTCCATTTAAGGCTCAGCAGATAACTCCGTACTGTCGGATTCACTTGCTTTAGTCATGTCTCTCTGGTTCCCACTTACCTCGATACATGTTTATTATGAATGCAGAGTGTTTGTTTATTGACATGCAGTATCGTACCGACCTATCAGCACCTTGCTAACTGTGCATAGTCAATCAAAGCAAGAGTGAAATGCCTGCAATTTTTATCACAGATGTCAGAGTAGGCAGATGAAAAGGAAGAAAAATAAAAGTGCCAAGCCTGCAACACAATTAAGATGACAGAGTGTAATCCCTTTAGTTGAAACTAATGTTCATACCCCTGCAAATTCAAATTACCAAGAGTGTGCTGCATGGACCCTTAACGAGGGCCGACCAAATGCTACATTGTGGCCAGCAGTGAGTTTTATATTTGTCATCCTCCGGCATGTAGGTATGTAAAATGAATTAAAAGCCATTGAAGTTCATTGTTTTGTATGAGTAAATTAAAACGCATTCAAATGTTGCATTTACACTGCACCTGTCCTGTGTTAATGCTGTAAGAAAGCACACTTTATTATGCACTACATTGTTAGTGGCTCTGAGTGCTTTACATCGTCAGACACCAGCATTGCCATATCACTATGATGCAATAGCACTATGGAATACCCAGCCAAACACCATCTTACCATGAAGTTCCGGGAAAAGGTAATGAAAAGCTAATTGTTCATGCGGATGATCATTTCCACTATAATTCATCTTGTGTTTCAAACAGCTGATTGTTGTTACTGCTCATTTTGGACGTTATGCCTTTTATGCTGCATTTATTTATGTGTTACATGTGTGTTCTTTTTTTCTTATTTTTTTACTTTATGCATTTAACTTTACTCTTCGGCTTCATTCAACTGTCGTGTATTGTTATCGTTTCTTATTGGTTTTGCTTACCCAACCGTTCTTTGTTTTGATGTGTTCTTGTTATTGTTGAGTTTACTTACGTGAAGCCCTGGGGCCATTAAAGGAAAAATAAATTGAATTAAATTTATTTGGCAGGTTTCTAGGCCTGAAGCTACAGATGTGGCTTGTTTATATTGGCCACATTACAAATGGGCCACCTGCTGTTTTTACAGGCAGTAGCATAGAAATGTTGCAATTCTTGGTAAACTGTCAGTAATAGCCAGAGAGTGCAGCTAATGGTCTAATGGTTGGTGGCCGCTGCACCTGTCAACACCAACTCTGCTGGGAGTCCGGTCACATTTGGTTGCTGCAGCAGGATTCTTCTGCCAGGACTATGCAAAAGAGCAACAGCAGGGTCATTTCTCATGACCAAGAACAACACACCTTTTGTTGGTGCTGTGTGGAGGTGGCAGAGTCTGCTTCTTAGTTCCTGTAGTGCAATTAAGAGGACATTGATTTGGGCTAGATGGTTCATGTTTAGGAGAAGAGGTTATAGCGCATTTACTCAAAGACACACGAAAAGAATCAACACAGGACAGGCGCTTTGTCCTGTGTCGATTCTTTCCACGTGTGTACATATTTGACTATAGTAGAAAGTAGCGAATGCACTATAATTTTTTCTCCGGTAGCGCAGTCTGGCCACGTCTGTCAGATAAAATATGTCATTCAACTTCATGCAGTTGTCCCAGCTGTTGTAGCAGCTCAACTGCTTGTAGGAGGCAAGCCAGCCCTCCATGTCAACAAACCATTGAAAACTCTCGGTTCCTGCTGTCAAAGAGTGCCAGGGCACACAGAGAGCATAGAAAAATGTATTTGTTCGCTTGCTTCGTTGGTCTTCCGCTGCTTCCACCAAGCCGATACAGTGTTTATTCACTGGGAAGATTGCTTGATAAGAGCTGGGAAAATGGCAATCTGAGCTCAGCAAGTCAGTGCCTGATGGAATGCCATGCAATGGTGGTGCAGCTGTCACCGCTGTCTATCATCCTTGTTGCAATGCATAAAACATTGCTAAATTTGGATCACTATGCCATATTCATATTGAATAAAGTTGGATTTCTTCTCTCTCATACTGTTTCAGTTTCAACAACTAAGCTATGGATGTGACATTGAAAGGTCAGTATGGGTCTCGTGAGGCGTGAAAAAAGCTGCTATATTTAGTTTCTTGAGGCAGGCCGCTTTTAGCTTTGCAGTAATTTAAAACAATGAAGCAGCGATTATATTGCCGTTTTTTCATGCCTTGTGTGACCTATACTCACCTTTGATGTTAAATCCATTGGACAGCTGTTGAAACCAAAGCTCAATCAGCATCAGAGAAGGAAACCAGATTTGAATTGTTTAGCAATCACAGGCAAATCCCACATGGTGGCCTATATATAGAACCTCGTATTGAATGTCGTACGCATTATTGCAAAGAAGAAAACATATAACTAATATTTGCTGTCTATACTCCTTCAGCGTAACAAATGTGGCTGTCATTTTGTAAATGCCTAAACGTTGGAGAGCTGGAAAGGACTTTGGGAGAGTGAAGGAATCATATCTGAGAAGAGAGCAATGGCACCTGTAATGTGCCTCATTAATTAAGGCTATGCAGAACTATGCAAGTTCAATGTGGGATTCCTAATAAGGAGATGAATCAGTAAAGCTATTTGCATGTAAGAACATGTTGTGCGGTTTATGGGAATCTGTTTTCTTCTGCTGTGCTTGTTGTTTTGTTGGCTGTCATGATAGGCCGGTATGTACGGCTTGACCACTATTTCTGCATTGTGCATTTCTGCATGGGTCTCTGGACCCATTCTAATGGAAGGCCAGCACTGAAAAAGTACCGGTAACAAAAGTATTGACCAATTGCCACTAATTTTGACCTAAGTGTGTACTGCACTCCAACTTTATGGTTGTCTTTGGCACATAACAACCACAGTCGAATTGTGCGCCATAAAACCCCATATAACTAACTAACCAACTTTATTGCAATGGTGAGGCATTGAGGTGCACATAGGTAAGGCCTTACATGCCTGCTGGTGACTGTCAGTATGTATTAATACTATATTAAGGTTTCATTCACCATAGAAAACATTAATCTGAGCATGGATAATTCAGGTAATTCAAAATATGGCTCATACAAATTGCCTGGAATGCAGCAAGCTGTGAAAAGAAAAGGACAGGTATGACACTAAAAGACAAGATTTCATGGTCCAGGGTTCAATCATGATTTAGTAGTGTTGCAGTGGTAGCAAGAGAAAAAAAATTGACATGGTTAGGGCATGTAATACAAAAGCCAGGTAACTGATGATCATCAGTGCTAATAGACTGGATTTCGAGAAAATGCAAGTGCACCAGGGGATGGCAGAAAATCAAGTGGGCGAATGGTGTGCTTCCGGGGTTAAGGCGGCCACCATTGGTACAGGACAGTGTTAATGCGAGAGATATGGAAAGGGCCTTTGTCCTGTAAGGCTGTAGGCCATACTCAGGCTGATGGTGGTGGTGACAAATTCAGGATTGTTTTTCATACCTGGACCAAATGAAATCAACTGCGCCTGAATGCAAACATCATGTCAAGCCATAGTCGTTTTGGGCATTTGTTTGTAAACCTCCAGTTGTAATGCCATTTGTGACCACAGAAACGGAACTAGGAATTGAAAAAGGTTGCGCATGCTTAAGTAACAACGCGGCAATGTGGCACTACTGTCTTTGCATTCTTGACCAAGAGGACTGAGTTTGTTTTCCTCGTTTTCGCCTTGCAGGACATTGGATGGCATGTCGCAGCTGCTGATGGCCAGAATGCAGCAGGAGATGAAAAGCTTGGAAGATCTCGGGAGAGAAGTGATGGAGGACCTTCCGGCCAGTAATAGCATGAGGACAGCCTTACAAGACCAAGTCCGGTCACCGACTCTTGCCAAAGGAGAAACAAGGCCCGACGTAGACAGCGGGAGACAGCAGCCGCAAGGTGGTGACATGCAGGTCGCAATGCAGCTTATCGCCTCCTTGACCACACAGTTGAACACAGCCAGAGAGAAGCTGATGGGCCAGAGGGCAGCTCTTCTCTCCACTCTGGCAAGGCTCAGAGGTAAGTAATGGCTGCCCACACCCGTACATTTCATTTGACTTCTTATTCCCACCAGTGACCAGATGTGACGGTATGATCGGTGTCAGACTTAGCAGTGCACTTTTTTACGAGCAGAGCGACAAATGGCCGTTTCTGCTAGGTTCTGGAGGCAAAGCTTGCATCGAATGTAGGAATCACCCCGCCGGGGTGGCGCAGTGGTTACAACGCTCGACTACTGTTCCCAAGGACGCGGGATCGAATCCCGGCCTCGGCGGCAGCTTTTCGATGGAGGCGAAAAGCAAGGCGTCCGTGTGCTGTGCGATGTCAGCGCACGTTAAAGAACCCCAGGTGGTCGAAATTTCTGGAGTCCTCCACTACGGCGTCTCTCATAGCCTGAGTTGCTTTGGGACGTTAAACCCCACAAACCAACCAACCGAATGTAGGAATCGCATGAACCTAGGACGCAAGCGTGTTACCTGGAAAGCAGGACTGCTGTCTGCCTGTTGAAGCACACTGCTCAAATGCTCCATGCAGCTGTTAATGACAACTGTTCATGCTTAACTGCTACTCAGTTTCAGCCTGCCTGTCAGTATAGTCAAGCGCAGTATGAAAGACAAAATGTGAGCACATTTAATCTAACCACCGTGAAAATACTGCTTTTATCTTGGGAATGCATTATGTGTCAGAAGTACGCAATTATAAAAATATACAGTATAGAAAGTTGGTCTTCAGACATGATGAAACACGCAGCTCAATAGACGACAGTGTACAGAATATTCTGATTAATACAACAACTGTAGCGCTGTTCGCAGTCATCTCCGAACCTTTTTCCAGTAGCTCTAATCCCAAAGAACAAACACGCTCGCTTTTCACTGTGTACTGTGTTCTTATGCTTTCCGTGAGAGAGCTTTATGTGCAACTATATTTTTCTCTTATTCTGCAAAGGTGTGAAACGATTTCATATTAAAAGATGCAACCTGCGATTATTTCGTTCCATTGGCAACCATATTAGATGTGCCTGCACCTTGGTGCACTCCATCAATTTCACACGCCAGCCCTTGTCAGTTCTACTGTTGCTGCGTTTCCTCTTTTTTTCTTTGATATATGAATTCATTTATTGAATAGTTAACTCCGTGCTTATGTTGCCTCAATAGCACAATCACTCTCACCTACACAAGGGCGGTAGTCTACAATGAAATTGTCATTACCAAACAAAGCAGCATACTGTCCTTTGCGCTGAGGTGAGGTGTGATGACTTTTTCGTCGATAGAGGACTTCACCAAGTGAACAACTTGTCGTAGAATAGGCGAGTTCTGTTTGCCATTGAGACGGGGCAGCGACCAACATTTTGCAGCCGTCATTCAACGCATGTGTTGTTGCTATTGTGGACAACACTGAAGTAGTTATGCCAATGGGCAGAGGTGAGCAGTCACGCGGTCATTAAATCCTGCAGAAGAAAAAGTTTCTACATTCAAGCTCCGGAGCAGTGCATAGCACAATATCATACTGATTCAGTACAGAATAAATGCTGGCCTGTCATTTTCCGGCTTGTGCTTGCAAACAACACAGACTAATTTATACATGTTTAAACAAGTGAAGGTGTCACTCAGCCAACTTCTTCGTCACCGGCTCCTACTAAATAGGCATGTTAGGTACAATTCCATGAACTTGATCTTGCTCCCTCAACTGTGTGCTGAAAACTGACCACATAACCTCGCTTCCTGCCCATTCCCAGCATGTTCTCAGAGCGTACCATCTTTTGGACCCAACTCTGAGCTTACAGTGAGCTCGGACGCGTACGTCTGGCATTGAGACATTGATAAAACAACTGAGAGAAGCAAAGGTAGCATTTCACTGCCACCACAGTCACAGATCACAATGTGCAGAGCAAGAAACACGATATTCATTATTTAAGGCAAATATCTAACACAACTGACAACATTCAATGTACAGAGTCAAGAAAAAAAAAAAAGATACAGCTTTCCCGATTACAACAAATTTGCTAGGCATGTCTAATTACGGGAGCCATAATGCTCTTGCGTTAAAAGCTGTCACCGAGTGTGGTTCTGCGCTGTCTACAGCTTGTTTTTCTTCTGGCTCTTTCACAGATAGCCAGCCGCACAGACAAGGGGAACAACGCTCCAGCCGGCCAGCATTCAGTGGACCCAGACCTTCGGACGAGAGCTTCCGTGTCTACTTCACGCAGCAGCTTTCGGCCAGCAGCCCCAACATGGAGGTCGCCCCAGGAATGCTGCCAGAAGAGGAGCTGGAAAGGGTGTGTCCCATATGCGAGGTTCTCTTCCCACGACGCATCTCTCAGGATGATTTTGAAGGTCACGTGCTGGAGCACCTCTCGGGGCATGCGCTGGTGCTTGATCCAGCACAGTAGGTCCCATGAAGAAAAAAAGCCCCTTTTCTTTTATGTTCTACCTATTCTTTCACTAGAGTTTATTTCCCTATAATGAACAGAGTTCACAGTGGCGAGCATGAGGAAAAGTATTACTGGCAAGCATAATATGACCTCTGTGACACAGATTAATGCACCAAGCAGTGAACTGAAATGTAAAATGTACAGACAGGCCTCTGTTATAGTTAACACTGTGCCAACATTGCATTTAGCTGCTTGCTCTGTATGTCACGTGCTCATTTTTGACTTGCGTTAAGAGTAGACCACCCCAATTACACATGTCAGTGCAGTGTTATACGCAGTTGCATTTGACAGGGCCAAACCAGGGCTACACTTGTGCTGCTGAAACACACCTGTGAGTGAGTCGAGCTTTAGTTTATGTGTATGCATATATATATGTATATATAAATATGCTATATAAATATGCTATATATATATATATATATGTGTGCATACGAATGTTTATACATTGGACAAGTCACCTTTCATTGAAGCAGTAACACACACGTGCACCTCTTCTTGTTTTCTCCGATCATACTTGTGCTTCGAAGGTTCCCTTATGTCTACACACTAAGGGGTTGCCATCCACATCATAAAAAGTGGAATTATACCGTGTGTTAGATGCTTCCTTGGCTGACATATTATACTGCCGTTTAAGTTGACATACATAAAAAGGGAAGAGAGATGAAGTTTAATTTTCCACGCCTAGCCCGTTGCTCTAGCCAGAGGGCTCAAACAGGAAAGACAGGTTTCTTAACAATACACCATGTTTATATGCTGACTGCCATTCCACTACATACTATAGTGTGGTATAAAATTGGTAGAAATTTTGTGTGTGTTCCAACAAACTGTGCAAATATTCTACAGGGTGCCCCATATAGCATGAACAGGTGGTTTGTTAAAAAAAAAAAAAAAAAAAAAAAAAGAAGAAGAAGGAAGGGATTGTTGCTCAAATGAAGCCGTGTAGTGTTGCTGGCAGTTACTTTTTACTTTGAAGTAAGTTAACTAGTTTGAGCTATTACTCAAATTTTGCTCCCGCTTTTGGGTTTGTGTCTGGCATCTTTCTGAAGGCTTCTCTGTCTCCCGCAGTTCAGAAATTGATAGATGCTCCAATTCATTCCACAAGTACTATGCTTCACCTTTCAACGCTAACATTTGCTGCAGTATCAGATGTGCTCTATGCTTTTTTATTTTACAGCTATTGTTACACGAGATGTTGCGTATGTATGGCCAATTACAAATTGTGTTATGTCCACTGTTAAAATTATTCCTTGCTTCATGTTTGTGCAACCAGTCACACCTGTGTGGAGTGTGCAAATAATAAATAGTACTACACAGCAGAGCGACGTGATAACAGCTTTTTGCCACCTTCCACGTAATCATAGCCACGTAGCCACAAAGAAAGTCAGCTGACTTATTGAAAAGCAAATGTTCAGTTGCAGAGACAAGCACGTATCTAGGGCGTTTAGGGTGTACAAGTGATGTGAAACCTTGATTTTTTGCACATATCATTAGCATAACCGTGCATGTGTTCATGTTATATAAGAGAGACAGAAACATGCGAGCCCTATACTGCCTTTAGTCGAACATTTGGAGGACACCAAGCTGCTGCGGCAATTTTTTATAACTGCCAAAGCAAAAATGCAAATTCAAGAGTGCAGGCACTCTTTTATTCTTTCTTTTAATAAATAAAGATGCAACATCACAGTGTTTGTTTTGCATGTGCTTAGTTAGGGTTAGTTTTTGTAATTTCTTTTTCTTAGTCCTTGCTAAATGAGTGTTTGTGTACTCCTGTTCAACCTGGGTCTCTGTACTCTCAACACCATGTATGAAAATGATTTTTCATGCATTTTCAGGCAACTTTAAAAGGGGTTTGCACAGATTTTGTTTTCTTGGAAAACCTGGTAAACGGAGTCTCTGTATTTTAATGGCGACATCAACACATTAAAAACGATTGCATAGGCACTTATTCACATAATTCTGGGTAGAATAATGTTGTTGGTAAGCTTAAATTATACAATGTTACCTACATTTACGTGCATGGTCAGTACTGTCACATACTGGGGCATATTTGATTATGTTGTGACGATATCTTCTATACTATCTAGTTTACAAGCTTAAAATAGGCAGTGCTTCATAAATATTACATACAATATTTTCTTTACAGTGCTGGCACTAGTTTCTTTCTCATGTATTTTGGCTTGTGTGTGTTGCCAAAAGCTGATAATTTATTTTTGTCATCACTTTTTTTGCAGTTAAAGGCTGATAATTAACTAGAAACTCAAGCGTAAGGTTTTGTCTGAACATTCTCATTTTTCTTTTTGCATGTCATTTTGAAACATCCTCAGTTCAGAAAATGTGCTTTGAATGTGGAACCTATTATCAGCCTTTAGCAGTGTTTCTTTGAAATGGTTGTGATGTCATAAAAGGGGGAAAGGTACAGCTAATATTGTTGGATACCGCAATAAAAGATTAAAGAAAGACCTTCATGCAAACATGTCCTGTGCCTGTTGTGTTCGAATGACATACTATATAATGTATGCTCAGCAGAATATGAAAACTGCGTGGCATTCACAATGTATCCAGTACAATGTGGGAATTCACTTATAAACTATATACTATACCAGTTTTTCCCACAATCCACTTGGTTGTCCATGTTTTTCAATGGGCTGTGCATCATTCCAAAAATATTCCCTTGTTTTTGGACTGTACAAAAAGAAGAAAGCACGCTGGAATGAGGCCCTGAAAAGGCAACGCGCCAGAGAGACCGATGAAGAACGGCCTTTATTTGGAGAAACGCACAATGTGCTTAACACAAGCTTAGCAATGAGCATAGCCATGTACAGGAAGCTTTCTTCCCTCCAGGGCTAACCAGTTAAACCACCAGCTAATTTTATTGCGAAAGCAATACTACACTAGGTTTCGAGCCTTCAGCGTAGCGTGGTCTGGTAGTTACGCTTTACACCACGTGACTACCGACGCCATACCAGCGCGAAAGCTGGGTTACTAAGCCGGCTCTTCAGCGTAGCGTGGCTCGCAGCCACACCGGGCATTTCGCGCTTCTCCCACTAGGTGCGCTGTGGTAACAGGTGGTAGGGTGTCTCGATGCGCGCGCTCCCCTCTGCTGCTCCGAGTGTGGGGACATTCTTTGAAAGGGTCAGTGCCGCCTCTACGCCTCCGTATTTGAGCCTACGCAAGTGTGTCCCGCTTTTGCGGCGGCTGTCGCGTGGCGTTCCTTAGCGCGCGTTCAAGTTTGGGATTGTAGATGGCAGGAACGCTCCTGAAACGCTATGAGAAGGGTGGGCCAAAATATGGCGGAGTTGTCTCCACCCTTCGAGGGCGCGCGCATCGAGGCACTGTAGCAGGTGGTGTAGTCTTCCATTGGAAACACTTCGCCTCTCTTGCTTTCGCAATCTCCTAGGCCTAACTACAGCTAAGCCACTGTGATTTTTTTGTGTTGTTTCCAGCGCTATTTTGTGGTTCCAGCAATGATTACACATGCACTTTTATTGCAAAAGCAATACTACTCTAGGTTTCAAGCCTCGAGCGTAGCGTAGCGGTAACCACGCAAGTCTTACCTGCGTGACGTCACACCCCACGTGACACAAGGCGAGAGCTGGGCTACCAACTCAAGCGGTCGGCGTGGCGTAGTTGAAGCCACGGCTCAGTTGCCAAGAGCTGCCAACTTGAGTCTCGTTTCAAATAGGACGGTTATGTCACAATCAGCCTGCTAGGACCCTGGCATTCACGTTACCCCTATAGGCTACTAAGGCACATTCATATAACTTGGTTAAAGCGGAGCTTTATATGCGGGCTGAGGAAGGAGAAAAAGAGAACGCTCAGTCACCCTCACCCGCACCTAATGCTTTCGCTTAATATTTGGTTCAGCAGCGTGGAACTCTTGTAACTTTTTTTATAAGCTGGTGGATTTTAAGACGACATGCAGCATCTAGCCATGCATCTAGCACAAGCAGTAAAATATATAAACTCACCTTTATCCTTTTCTTTTACCTTTATCCAGGTTTTCTTTAGTGCTTTGTCGTTAGATTGATGTTTACTTGGTAACGAAAGATACTTGCTGAAGAGAACCGAGTTTGAAAATAAAACTTTCACCAGTGGGTCGAATTTCCAGACATTAATACCAAAGAAAACTCCATGGTCGCAAGTGAACAGTAGTGTAACGTGGTTTTGTAATGTTCGCACAAAAAAACCTGATGTCATCAGTTTGCTTGCATAAAATGTCCATAAGCTACAACACAGTAAAATTTCATAAATTTGGCCTTCAAGAGACAGATGATCTAATGGCCCTAAAAATTGGAAACTAGTTTTCATATGCGTGCAGTATGGCCGTCAATACAGAGGTGATAAAGAATTTTGCAGCCTCACCAGGTATTCTGCCTTTTTCCCACTGCCGGGAATGTTGATGAATTGCTCTAAAATTCTGCTGCGGCCCTTTACACACTGCAACATAAGCGTGCCGCATTTCCCAAAGGGCCCCATTGAATTTTGAGGATGCTTCAGTGCATGGAATGTGCACGTATGTGGACAGAAGAGGAACACATGTCGGCATTAGACCGGGATGACGCCATCCCAGAATTAAGGAAAAAGACTTGCAACGCGGAGAGCAGTCTTGGAAACTCTGCAAATGGCAGTGGCATGCCCGACAGCAGCGGCAGGGAGGCGTGAATTTAAAGCAGCAAAACTGAAATGATGTCACTGCGCTATATATCATCATCATCATCATCATCATCATCATCAGCCTGATTATACCCACTGCAGGGCGAAGGCCTCTCCCATATTTCTCCACTTAACCCGGTTCTGTGCTAGCTGCATCCACTTGACCCCTGCGAACTTCTTAATCTCATCCGCCCACCTAACTTTCTGCCGCCCCCTGCTACGCTTTCCTTCCCTTGGAATCCAGTTTGTTACCCTCAGCGACCATCGGTTATCCTCTCTTCCCACTAAATGTCCTGCCCATGTCCATTTCTTCTTCTTAATTTCTACTAGAATGTCGGTAACTTGAGTTATTTCTCTGACCCACTCTGCACGCTTTCTATCTCTTAATGTTACCCCTACCATTTTTCGTTCCATAGCCCTCTGGGTTGTCCTCAACTTGAGTAGAACTCTCTTGGTTAGCCTCCATGTTTCAGCCCCATAGGTGAGTACAGGCAAGATGCAACTGTTGTATACTTTCCTCTTGAGCAATACCGGTAAGCTGCTAGTCATAATCTGCGAGTGCTTGCCAAATGCGCTCCATCCCAATCGTATTCTTCTTGATATTTCCTTTTCGTGGTCCGGGTCTGTGGTTACTACCTGTCCTAAGTAGACATATTCGCCTACTACTTCCAGTATTTCGCTACCTAATGTAAACTGCTGTTCCTTCCCGAGGCTGTTGAACATTACCTTAGTCTTCTGCATATTGATTTTCAAGCCTACCTTCCTACTTTTCCTGTCTAGGTCATCAATCATTATTTGCAGTTCATCCCCCGAGTTGCTTAGCAAGGCAATGTCATCAGCAAATCGCAGATTACTGAGGTATTCTCCATCTACCCTTATCCCTAACTGCTCCCATTCCAAGTCTCTGAATACTTCCTCTAAACAAGCTGTGAATAGTAATGGGGAGATTGTGTCTCCTTGCCTAACACCTCTCTTTATGGGAATTTTGTTACTTTCTTTATGCAGAACTATGGTTGCTGTGCAGCCGCTATATATATCTTCCAGCACTTTCACGTATGGCTCGTCTACCCCCTGATTTCGCAATGCCTGCATCACCGCCGAGGTTTCAACTGAGTCAAATGCTTTTTCGTAATCAATGAATGCTATGTATAAGGGCTGGTTATATTCCGAGCATTTTTCTATCACCTGATTGTTGGTATGGATATGATCGATAATAGAGTACCATTTCCGAAATCCTGCTTGATCCCTTGCTTGATTGCAGTCTAAGGTTGTCCTGATTCTATTAGCGATTACCTTAGTAAATACCTTATACGTAACAGACAGTAAGCTGATTGGTCTGTAATTTTTAAGGTCCTTAGAGTCCCCTTTCTTGTGAATGAGGATAATGTTTGCATTCTTCCATGGTTCCGGTACCGTTGATGACACCAGGCACTGCGTATACAGGGTGGCCAGGTTTTCTAGCACGATATCCCCCCCGTCCTTCAGCAAATCTGTAGTTATCTGATCCTCTCCAGCCGATTTCCCCCTTTTCATAGTTTCTAGTGCTTTCTTGACCTCGTCCTTCGTCACTGGTGGAACGTCCGACTTTTTCCCTACCGCCAATCTCATTACGGTCCCGACTACTTTGGCTACTGTAGAGATCTGTATAGAACTCCTCGGCTACTTTGACTATCTTTTCCATATTAGTGATGACGCTGCCCGCCTTGTCCCTTATCGCATACATCTGGTTTTTGCTTATGCCCAATTTCTTCTTTACCGCTTTAAGGCTTCCCCCGTTCTTTACAGCATGCTCAA
The DNA here is from genome assembly GCF_055883805.1 of Amblyomma maculatum. Lineage (NCBI taxonomy): Eukaryota > Metazoa > Arthropoda > Arachnida > Ixodida > Ixodidae > Amblyomma > Amblyomma maculatum. The sequence continues at coordinate 18,791,891 of NC_139349.1, read as the reverse complement.
TTTTCTCCATGTTATACTTCCTAATGGACCCCTTGCAAAAATCGTTAAGTAGGCTTTCTCACGCTGCTTCTTTCCCCAAACATGGCGTCACTGGCCGCCAGAAAAACGGCAATATAGACCTGAAATCGCATGTTGCTTCTACACAGATGCATGTAGTGGTAATAGGGCAATTATGCGTGTATGTTCTGATGCATAAATCATATGAATTATGGCCTTAATATAATGTTTTAATACATTGCTGTTCCGCCATTAGTGGGGAAGGCAGCATAGAGGTGAAGCCGACTTAACATTTATGAAAGGGGTCTATATCGGCCACCTTGCGCTTATTGATTAGCTTTGATATCTCGGCCAATTCGATCTGGTCTGTTGGATTGGAAGCTTTCATACTCTGGCGTTTCTTAATCAAATCTTTCGTCTCCTTAGACAGCTTACCGGTATCCTCTCTAAGTATCCTACCGCCTACTTCTACCGCGCACTCAGTAATGATATCTCTGAAATTATTGTTCCTTGCCTCTAGGGTAATGTCGCCATCCTCAGTTAGAGCTGAAAACCTATTCTGTAGCGAGATCCTGAACTCTTCTGCCCTCCCCCTCACCGCTAATTCGTTGATGGGTTTCTTTCTTACTAATCTGTTGCGTTCCTTCTTCAGATTTAGGCTAATTCGGGACCTCACCATCCTGTGGTCACTGCATCGCACTTTCCCGATTACCTCTACATCTTGCATAATGGCGGGGGTTGAACACATTATGAAGTCGATTTCATTTTTAGTCTCTCCGTTAGGACTTTTCCATGTCCATTTCCGGTTCTTCCGTTTGCTGAAGAAGGTATTCATGATTCGTAAGTTATTGCGCTCTGCAAACTCAACTAGTAACTCCCCCCTGCTATTCCTAGAACCAATGCCATAGTCACCGACTACCTTGTCTCCTGCCTGTTTTTTCCCTACCTTGGCATTGAAATCGCCCATTAGTACAGTATACTGCGTCTTTACTTTTCGCATTGCCGATTCTACATCTTCGTAGAAGCTTTCAACTGCCTGGTCATCATAACTACATGTAGGTGCATAGGCCTGTACAACCTTCAGATTATACCGCTTATTAAGCCGAATTACGATGCCTGCAACCCTCTCATTAATACTATAGAATTCATCTATATTACCCGCTATATACTTATTGACAAGGAAACCTACTCCTAGTTGTCGCCTCTCTGGTAAGCCTCGATAACACAGTACATGCCCATCTTTCAGTACAGTATATGCCTCATTCGGCCTCCTAACCTCACTAAGCCCTATGACATCCCATTTCATGCCCTCTAGTTCCTCTAACAGCACTGCTAAGCTAGCTTCACTAGCTAGGGTTCTAGCATTAAACGACAGACTATATATCGGCAATGTGGAGCTTCCGATAGTCATGCCTGCCCCAAAGAGCATAGACACCCCGTCCAAATTAACCAGTGAGCCTGCCGACGTCCGAATTAAAGAGTGTCAGATGCCATAGACTCAAATGGCTGTCCACCAGTACTGCACTTTGTTAGAATTATCTTAATTGCCGAGGGTCGAGATTTTACTGCATCTGCATTTATCTTTAAAATATAATTGTTGTACAGGTACTCTTCTCCTTATCATCAATGTCCCTTTGAGAAAATTAGCAATGCACAGTGCATGTATTAAGAAATAAAACCGATAAAGCTGTTTACTCAGCAGGCTGCCTGAAAATTTGGAACACTCTGCACGTCCAACTCCAGCTATGTACTTCGGGTTTCAAGATTTACGCAGAAATTAGCTGGGGAAAAAAAAAACATCTTGTGACAAACCAATTGTCGCAATGCACAAGTTGATGACTCTGTATCACAGTTTTATTGCGATCTGCAGATTCGGCAGTACACTGTCACTTCCATGTCATTTACACAATGCCTTCATAGTCGCTAACCGGCTACATCCACTCTAGCAATGGTAATAAAAGCTCACCGACGCTGTGTTGTGTACAAATCTTGGGAAGAAGAAGAATGAGGTAAGTACAATTTTTACATCCCACCCCCCCTCCCCTTTTCTTCTGCCCCAAAAGCAATGAATGGTACTGGAACACATGTAGGAGCATTTCAAACATAGCCAGAGAGGCATTCTCAAACAATAACCTGAAAAGGCAGTTTCTGTTATCTCAATACACCGGAACTAAAGACACACTGCATAAACGAGTAACCACACAAAAAAATAATGCAAGGCACAAATCGGATAGTACTGCTCATCATTATAGTACAATCTACAGCTTAATAATGCAAAAAAAAAAAAAAAAAAAACGACGATCAACACAGTTGTGCATGTTTTCATGTTATGCCCTTAGCGAGAAAATATATAAACAGCATAGTACAGGCATTTACGGCTGAAGAGCTCACCAAGCTTGAAACGAGGCTGGCAAAAAGTAACGCCTGCCTTGAAAAAAAAAAAAAAAAAAAAAGCCCCAAGCACTGCACCTTGAATTATGCAACATTAGCGCAGGTGGAAACTTCACTATTTATCAGCGGTCACGATGATGGCAAAAGGAAAAAAAAAAGTGGCAGCAAAAGCTGGCATGTGCGATGAACGGCCTCCAAATTCCTTCCTGGTCATCAGCACTATACAGTCCTATCTAGCAGCAGCTTTAAAAGCAAAAATGGGGGCTTCTTGTTTATTTCTACCGGAGGCCCCAAAAGTTTCAATGCAGTCTCTGAGCAGAATCAGCAGAAGAGGACAACGTGGTGGCGAACGAGACCATTAGGACACGCAGCAGGATTGCTTTTCGGGTACATTGCCGTCAGCCCTGTCGATCTGCTGTATCATGGTGCTGAAGATCTCGAACACACTCTGAGAAAGGAAAAAAAGCAATAGTACTTGTAACGTGTCTAAAGTTGCAATGTCATCTATACAGGCTGTCCAAGCTAACTTCCATCATCATCATCATCATCAGCCTGATTATACCCACTACAGGGCGAAGGCCTCTCCCATATTTCTCCACTTAACCCGGTTCTGTGCTAGCTGCATCCACTTGACCCCTGCGAACTTCTTAACCTCATCCGCCCACCTAACTTTCTGCCGCCCCCTGCTACGCTTTCCTTCCCTTGGAATCCAGTTTGTTACCCTCAGCGACCATCGGTTATCCTCTCTTCGCACTACATGTCCTGCCCATGTCCATTTCTTCTTAATTTCTACTAGAATGTCGGTAACTTGAGTTATTTCTCTGACCCACTCTGCACGCTTTCTATCTCTTAATGTTACCCCTACCATTTTTCGTTCCATAGCCCTCTGGGTTGTCCTCAACTTAAGTAGAACTCTCTTGGTTAGCCTCCACGTTTCAGCCCCATAGGTGAGTACAGGCAAGATGCAACTGTTGTAAACTTTCCTCTTGAGCAATACCGGTAAGCTGCTAGTCATAATCTGCGAGTGCTTACCAAATGCGCTCCATCCCAATCGTATTCTTCTTGTTATTTCCTTTTCGTGGTCCGGATCTGCGGTTACTGCCTGTCCTAAGTAGACATATTCGCCTACTACTTCCAGTATTTCGCTACCTAATGTAAACTGCTGTTCCTTCCCGAGGCTGTTGAACATTACCTTAGTCTTCTGCATATTGATTTTCAAGCCTACCTTTCTACTTTTCCTGTCTAGGTCATCAATCATTATTTGCAGTTCATCCCCCGAGTTGCTTAGCAAGGCAATGTCATCAGCAAATCGAAGCCCTCTCGAAGGCCTCTCCCATATGTCTCCACTTAACCCGGTTCAGTGCTAGTTGCATCCACTTGACCCCTGCGAACTTCTTAATCTCATCCGCCCACCTAACTTTCTGCCGCCCCCTGATACGCTTTCCTTCCCTTGGAATCCAGTTTGTTACCCTCAGCGACCATCGGTTATCCTCTCTTCGCACTAATGTCCTGCCCATGTCCATTTCTTCTTAATTTCCACTAGAATGTCAGTAACTTGAGTTATTTCTCTGACCAACTTGAACTTTAGCCAAGGGTTAAAAAATAACACATTTGAGTTATATATGAAAAATAACACATTTGAAAATAACCGCTTGTATACAGCTGCCAGCCATCTAGCGCACCACAGGCACTTTTTTGTAGTGACTTGCATTTAGAGAAAAATGTGATTTGCAAAGTTCGAGAGCATTTTCTGAAACCCACATTTAATTTATTTCTGATAAAGAAAGCCTCGCATGTTATCTTTTTTCTAAGCGCTAAAGAAAGCCAGAGCAGTGCAAAAAAATATGTGGCTGGTGCGTTCGCACGCCACAATTGTGACACGCACAACAGTGGCTTTAGTAAACAAACTCAGCGTGGCTCCACCGCCGGGGTCGTTGCAATGGCAGGCTGATATGCCTTGCAATGGTTTCTTCGTGTGCTTCAGGCAGTCTGCGCATGTGACTGTGCAAGTTGCTGCGAGCTTATCGCGCTCGCTGCAACTGTGGGGGTTAACGTCCCAAAGCGACTCAAGCTATAAGAGGCGAAATTTCGACCACCTGGGGTTCTTGTGGTCGAAATTTCAGGAGTCCTTCACTACGGCGTCTCTCATAGCCTGAGTTGCTTTGGGACGTTAAACCCCACAAACCAAACCAAACCGTATCAGCCTACCGATATAACTGGGCTGTCGAGTCATGCCCACAGCTGATTTTGTTCACTCAAATCCAGATTGAGAGCACAATCGTGGCTTGCAAATGCCCCAGTCACGATCTTTTTGTATTTGGCGGGCTTTCTTTAGAGCTTAAAAAAAAAGATACATGTGACGCTTTCTTTATAGGACGTGGGGTTTCAGAATGTGCTCTCCAACTTTGCAAATCGCACTTATTGCCTAAAGGCACTATTTAGTAAATTAGTAAAGTTATCTTAATTACTAATCCATTAATTGCAAAAAAAAAATACCTGTGGTGCACCAGATGGCTGACAGGTGTGTGTACAAGTGGTTTATTTGGCCTACCTCAAATGTTTTAATTTTTTAACCCTTGGCTAAAGTTAGCTCGGACACCCTGTATACAGAACACAGGAATTATAGGCTAGATCAACCCGAACATGCAATTCTTAATTTATATATCAAATCGCTGAGCTCCAAGCTGTGCTTGCTTTAACGGCGGACTCGTCAGCTGTCACGAAGGTAGTGAAAGTGGCCATAGCTTTCGTTTGATTTCTCTCGCATGACATCGCTTCTGTGAGATGCTTTCACCATATGTTAGCAATGCTTTGCTGAGAAGAACCCCTAGAAGACGTTTGGCTAAGGGTTTTTACGGCTTCCAGAATAGCCACAGGCATCTGCAAAATGGTGCAAAAATGCCACTAAAAAGAAAGGATCTCCCCCCTAGTAGTTGCTCCTTCAGAGACTAGGTTGCACTTCAAGAATTTCTGCAAAATTTTCTATAAATTTTAACGATACATCTAGCTATTTTACGATCTTTCACCTCATAACTGCAGTCAAATCTCATCAATTTGGCCTTTAAAGAGCCGGGAAAAATGTTAAAATTATCGAATGCCCCTAAAGAAAAGTGATAGAAGCCGTTTCCACCACAGTAATTTTATTTAAGGAATGGCAAACCTGAAATAGTAGATCTAAGACAAATTAGGACGAAAACTAAGCAATAGTAGCAATATTTCGCAGTGTCATCAAGTGCTTTGCTCTGCAGCCGAGACCATGTTCCTAGCTCGAATTATCTCAATTTCTGAACTGCAGCGGGTCGAAGTAACGAGGTTTCACTGTAACAAGGTTTGACCTTACCCAAAGGCCTTTATTAATTATTTAAAGACAGTGTTTCTGCACTACAATGTGACCTCACCAGTTACTATTATTCAAAAGTTAAGATTCAAGTCGTGCGATGCTCAGATAAACTAAAAAAAGAAAAAGACAGTGTGTCAGCATTACAATGTGACTTCACCAGTTACTATTATTCAAAAGTTAAGATTCAAGTCGTGCGATGCTCAGATAAACTAAAAAAAGAAAAAGACAGTGTGTCAGCATTACAATGTGACTTCACCAGTTACTATTATTCAAAAGTTAAGATTCAAGTCGAGCGATGCTCAGATAAACTAAAAGAAGAAGAAATGAGAAAGACGGTCAAGAAAAAAATTTGCTTGAGACTGACATTTAGGAGGCGAGCACACCTGCTACAGGCAGAGATTTTGACAATAGGCCGAAAGTCAAGCAAGCACAAGTGGTTGGCCAAACATTCTATGCCATCTTTGAGCGCAGGAAAAAAATTTTCTTTTTAGGCAAAAAATGGTTACATGTGCCATCCACGGAGTTTCCAAAAAGGCCACCAGCAGCGGTCCTCGTTGGAAATAATAAAATGAGTGAAACCAAAAAGAAGCACAACTCGAATGCTGCTAAGCAGACCCAGAGCAATAGCAAGTGTTTCAATGCATGTCATAAATGAAAGACTGCTGAGAACACAAGTTGAGGTAATCCAGTGCTTTCATGAAAATGGCTGCACACTTTTGAAAGAGCCAAGGTGTCGAGAGCTTCACAAACACCAATTCACTCACTAGCCTGTTTCAATAACAGTCTCGCCTATGGTGTGAGCAGTCCATGATAATATGTGTGCAATAAAGTTGCACTTCTTTTCTTTGCCTTCCTAATTACCAGCACTTCACATCACTTAGAAGAAGGCAGCAGAGCAGGTAACACCAACACAAAGCACAAGAGGCACACATACGCACACAAGGACTACGCTGCGTAGTCCTTTCTCATTAATGTTCTTGTTTTCTCTTCCAGTTTTATAAACAAAGGAGTGAAAATGTTAGTTTGAAAACTGACATACAGTCAAACCTCGATATAACGAACATGCATATAACAAATTATTGAATATATCGAACTCTTCTGAAATATTTTTGTCAAACATGTATTTTTAACTTCCCATAGCGAACGTGATTACGAACTTCGCGACGCCAAACACTACCTAACTTTAATAGCAGGAGGCAGGCTTCGTTGCACAACATGTGTGTTGTGCGGCGCAGCAAACGTTCAGGACTACCTGGCAGGCGCTGACAGCGCCACAGATGGCACGATGGCATTGGGAGTTGACAGCCAAAGAAATCCATGGCCTTCGAGGTCACCCCCGCACGCCTGTTAGTGCGCGCAGAGGTGATCTCTGAGGCCATGAGAAATTGTTCTTATCTCACAATGGCTGACAGCGTGGCTTCAGCAGAGGCGGCAGTGGCGCGATCAATTGTTAGTTTTGCCTTTTTGGGTTTTGCTGTCTTTCGCGTAGAAGAAAATCACTGCTTGTATAGTAGCACACCTCTGCGCTACGACACATAAATTTCATCAGTGTTTTATCGTTACTTCATTCTGTTTAGTGCTAGAAACGGGATCTAGCGTGACTGCACATCCCCTTGACCGAATGACGAGGCGGCGGTAACAGCAACGCTGAAAACACGCCTCTTTGTCGCTGAGCCCTGTAGCTGCATGCGGTATGCACCAGCGACGACGACAGGCGTTGGCAGCAGCGTCGCGCGACGGATCGCTAGGGCCTGTCGCGCGACGATTGCCAACTGCCTTCGGCACGCAGGTTTTGTTCCAGCAGAGGCTCGTGCATCAAGTGACGATGGGGACGATCCCAACAATGCAAAAGCAGAGCTCCACGAGCTCGATGAGCCTGGAATGATTTTTCGCATTTTGTTGGTGACATGCCCGCAACAATGACTGTAGAAGACTTTGTAAGCGGCGACCACGGCTGCACTGATGGACGCCAAAATCGCTGTGAAAGTCTCTGAACATCCCGCAGACGAAGCGCAAGCTGACCCTGCCGACGATGAGAACATTCCGACTTCACAAGAAGCGCTTGCTGCATTGGATTTACTGCGCCACCACTGCAGTGCTATTGAGAGCAGTGGGTTCGCCCTTGTTGAGCATTTGCATATTGTGGAACAGGGCGTGATACGTAACGCGATTAACACAAAAAAGCAGGCCGCGATAATGCAGTTCTTTGCGCGTAAATACATGAATGTGACCCAAGTAGGCACTCTCTGAGTTGCTGTGCCTTTTCTGATTGAATTTTGCTGCTCTTGCATGTATTTTCTATGACATTTTATATTACGAATTATGGATAGAGCAAACTATTTTCAGACTTTTTAACTGTTCATTATAACGAGGTTTCACTGTATCAGAAAAGTGATCCTGCATTCGAAATCATCACAAAACTGAACAAGACTGCATTTTCATTGTATTATTTTTGTCAGCAATGAAAGCGGCAAATGGCATTGCTCACCTGATTCTGCTTCGCAGACGCCTCCATGAAAGCTGCTTTCATGTACTCAGCAGCTTGCCTCCCCTCCTCATAACTGACGACCCTGCCAACAAAGCAACGCAATATTTTCCAACACATTTCCAGTACTGCTAATGTCAATTTTGGCTGACCCAACTGTGCAAAACTCTTGTGTGCTTATACTAGCAGAAGCATGACACTGAGTAGAAAATAATTATGGATGCTAATTGATGCGCAGCTGCTGATTAGCAAGCAACGGCACCAGATGCACCTCATCCTCTGTAATGCAAGCACATAGATGGAAGCACAAACGTTCAGCACAGTACCACTATGTGTACTGTGAACCCAGAATGGGCATTCCCAAGCTGTTATCAATTACTACATTTTTTTTCTCCCGATTTTCATGCTTTACTCTAGAGAGGACTATGCAATGTTTCTTCCTAGATGGCCAGGCAATTTTTTTTTCTGTTAGATTACATAACTATCACCAGAAACATCACAATTAAGTTCATTTTGCTCTTCACATTTTTCAAGGCAATGCAGGTGGGGTAGACGTCGCAGAGCTACATGCAAACACGTCATAGCATAGCAAAGCAAAAATAGTGCGGGTTAAGCGTGAAGTTTCTTATAATTAAGTACATTTTAGCACTTCATCCACAGTGGGAATGCCGGAAACTGGCATATTCCATACTCAGCCCTGCTAATGTTTCTAGGACTAAACAGCATGAAGAATGATAAAAGCACCAATGAAAATTCCTCTGGTAATGTGTCAAGCTTCTAAGGGACAAGCGCAGTGATGCAAAATTACACTCTCTACAATGCAGAGACTTGCAAGAAGAGACTTTCTCCCGCTGCTTTCAATAATAATTGACAATACGTAGTAACAACAGCCTTTTTTGCCCTTTATTATACTACCACGCTTTCACTATCCCGATGCGCTCATATGCACAACACAAACAAAGCTAATGTCTACATGTTTATATAACTGAAACTGCAGCTGGAAGACAATCTTTCGCTCACAAAAACAGCCAGAACCGAAGTTGGGTCTCCCAAAGCCTTCTGCGATTGGCTGCCTCGTGACCTGCTTCCGTGTGATGGCTGAAATTTTTGACAAGCCTAGAACCTGAGCAGTGCGACGAGCGGCAGCTCTGGCGGCCTTGGCCCACCGCACAGAGTGTTGCCACAAATTGTCGCCTCATGCAGTCAGCACTTAAAACACTTTTTCAAAGATTTTACAAGATGCACACATCAGAATATATGAAACTCGCATATTAAGCACACGCAGTGGGTTTGCGCTGCCGTTTAAAGTTCATCACATCAACTATTCAAGTCACGACGACCTTCGGGCTTCCTCTCACAGCTGCGAAGCAATGCGGAGAGACTTGACAGTGATACCACTATCGGTGGCATTTCAAATGTCAGCTCCTTTGACTAATTCCTCGTGAGTCGTCCGATGCTGCCAAAGAACACCACGCGGAATTTACCTTCGTTGGCATTGGTTTTCCTTTTTCTTTTCTTTTTGCGATGTTTACTACCTCGGGGCATAAAAAGAATGTTATAAAGGATGAATGGTACGGTCAAATAAATGAAAAAAGGTTGGCTGATGTAATGAAGTTATGCGTTTATACTTTGGAAATGCGTCACCTCTGCAGTTGTCACTATTTGTGTACCTACTCTGAATTGTGAGCTGCAGAGAAGCGTGAATGCCGAAACAGTTTTTATTCAGCGATTACGGCATAATCTAAATTCCAGCGCAAAGCGACATGGCAGGATTTACCATCAGCCTTCACAGATTTGACTCCTTTAATTCAGCTGAATTCCAAATCCGCTTCAGTTGCCATTTGTGTGATGAGAGATCTTTAATGCCGCCTGCCGTCCCCCCCCCCCTCCCCCCCTCTTTTTTGTGGACTTAGTGTGAATCCTCTTGCACATACAAGCACTTTGCTACTCGCTTAACCATGAGCCATTTCATTTAAGCCTCTAAATATTCTCACACATACTCACCAGGATACAGTCCTAAGCTACCACATTATGTGCAAGAGCCCTCGACAGGGTGTGATGAGACCCCTTTAAGCGCTAACTGCATGAGGCGACAATTCGCGGAAACATGCTGAGGGCCACCAAAGCATTGCCGCTTGTCGCTGTCACTCAGTTTCTGGGTTTTTGGAAAATTTCGAGTGTCGCCCGGAAGCACCTCGCGAGGCAGCCAATCGTGGAAGGCATTGGGGCACTCAACTTCCGTTATGGCATTTTTGTTTTTGTTTTTGTGTATGAAGTTTGATTTCCTAGTCCGGTTTGAACGAAAAACCTAGTTCTTGCACGTGCTCACTTCGTTTGATCTGTGTATATATGAGTGCATTGAGACAATTTAGTAAAAGCTGGGAAGGGTAGTAAAAGAAAAATAAAAGGCTAGTGTGGCTAGATATTAATTTTCAAAAGGAGCAGGAGAAAGTCACTGCTTGTAATGCAAGTCGACATCGCAGTGTAGTAGCGCACCACAGCGTTGTGACCCTTTAAAATGCGATACGTTACAAGAAATTTCATCACTGTTTTATCGTACTTCATGCTGTTTAGTGTTAGAAATGGGATATAGCGTGATTGCACTCCCCTTGACCGAATGACAAGGCGGCGGTAACAGAGCAATACTGAAAATGTGCCTCTCTGTCGCTGAACCCTGTCACTCTGTGCGGTATGCACCAGCGACAATGACAGGTGTTGGCGGCGGCGTTGCACGATGGATCGCTAGGGGCTGTCGCTTCATGTGGTTACCGTTTTAATGGCCCCCCTTTGTGGATCCACTGTAAATCCTCTTGTGCATACAAGCACTTTGCTACTCGCTTAACCATGAGTCATTTAATTTGTGCCTCTTAATATTCTCACACATACTCATCAAAATACAGGATACAGCCGTAAGCTACCACATTATGTGCAATAGCACCAGACATCAATATGAGTCCCCTTTAACCAAGCCCCATAAAAGTGCCTGCGTAGCGTAGGGATAGGATGTGCAACTCGAATACTCCCACATTGCCTTTCAGTCCTAAAAAAACTACCAAAGTTGGCAACTCCTGCTAATTCAATGTCATGCAGTCTCATGACATCACAAGACAGAATGGGGCCAACGACACTATCCTGTTGATACAACGGTGCAGTTCCTGCCATACCTACATCCGCCCACGGTGGCTACAAAAACTGCCACTTTTCCTTCAAGGTCATTTACTGAGAAATTCAGTGCAGCAGCGAGTCAAGGGTTTCAGCTGGAGTTTTCGGAATCATTTCCAAAGGCACTGAAACATCTTCCAGTATACAATGTTGCTGCACCAAAAATTCTTGCAACCTCACCTAATCTTGGACCTATTAACCTAATCTACTTACTGCTCAGATTACCATAAGGTGCATAAACATAAACTTAGGCTAGAAAGCATCAAGTGAAATACATTACTAACAAGACCATCTTACATATCGACACGCATTGATCGTCATAAAGTTGGGGTTGTCACAAAAAATGTTTTCATGATTCATTCATACCCAGAACTTGTCTCAGCTGGAATCACCTTCCCCATAATATTTTTTGTATATCCGATTATAGTGCATTTCGAAAAGCTATTGTTTTGCCTTTGAATGTTTTTATGCTTGTACCTATGTGAATATTTGCCTTTTACTCTCTAAAAATGAGTTGTACTGAATCCCCGCTGCATTTTGAACATTCTGTCTTCTTTATATGCAGCTATTTCCATATACTTGCATTTTCTAATTGCCCATGTACTCTTATGTATCCAACCCCCCTCTGTAATGCCCTCGGGCCCCGAGGGTAAAATAAATATGTTATCCTTTGGAGCCTATAAAGCCGTCAGAACTGAACGTCAGAACTGCAGATAACCACCAACAACCAGGTTTATCAATGTGCGTGCATGTTGTGTAAGAGTCTCGGGCAATGTAATTAACCAGTTTCAAGAGCGTCCACTTTCCACATTCCCTTCACCTCTAGAAGTTGCAGACAAACAAATAGAAAAATGATGAGAGAAAGAGAAGGTGGGTCCATCTCTTGTCTTACCTTTCAACCCTGAGGTCTACCTTGTTTCCAACAAGGACAATGGGAACACTGAAAGAAATGAGCCGCCACATGATCACTACAGATGGTAGCTCTGTGCACAAATCCTTTCAGTGCACTACAATCAGAATTAGCTCAGTCCAAAAAATGCATTAGTCCACATTCGATGCCTATAACCTTCACTAAGTGTTTGCTTATGAGGTATCATGACCCAAAGCAGCACTGTGGAGGACTTTGAATAATTGGACCACATAGGTTTCTTTAACGCAGAATGACGACTATATAGGCGCCTTCCGTTTTAAGGCTATCAAAACGCGGCCGCTGTGGCCGCGACCAAACGCAGGCCCATCAGCTCAGTAGTGGAGCGCCCTAACCATTGAACCACCGTGGCAGGGTCAAACGCATTTTAACCTCTGTAATCATTGCAGAAGAGAAAACTCCAGCACAACAGTTTAGCTTCATTCCTTTAGAGGAAATGCACTCAACTAAAATGAAGCATGTGGACTTGGAAACAATTTTTTGTAGCCATACCACAGAAGTGTCAAGCACAATACAACAGCTTGAACAAGCTCTCTATTGTTACGCAGCCAACCATACAGGCCCAGATGCAGTCCCCTCCATCTCACAGCTTCTACTGCACAGCCACAGAAGGCTGAGAAGCAATTTCACTCTAATTACAGTCTACTGTACATCACAACCCAGTAGACAAGCTATGCAGCATAAATTGTACAGCATACAATGCTTGAGAATGCTCTCAAGTCCCACAGGCCTGCTGAAGTATGAAGCTGAAAAATGTGCTGAAGTTAAAGCCATAACACAAGTTCCAAAAAGAAATGCACTTACTGCACTTTCCCAGTCATGTCCAGGAGCTTCTCATAGAGTGCCCTGACAACTTCAAAACTAGATGGCAGAAAGAAAAAAAATGAATGTCAACACAAAGAAGATAAACAATACATTGAATGGGACACAACAAAATCTGTTTCCCTCACACCTTTTTGCAGAATTGATGGAGTAGACCAATACATATCCATGAATGTCCATAGAATAGGACTGAGGAAATATGGAGTACTCATCCTACAAAAGAACGATACACAATAGTGCAGCACAATTCATATGACATATTGGTGCAAATGAGCATAATAAAGTTAATGCTCTGTCCACAATAACACTTCATAAATTGTCATGATAACACATTGAATGTATGAAGCAGACCAATACACTTAAGCACCTTAACAAAATTGGCTTGGTGTGCCAGATGTCAACATTATTATTAATAACTGCTTAAAACTGCAGAGCTGGCAACACTTCATGCAATGGTTGCATCACGTGAGTTGCATATCCAGCAATTGAGATTATCCTGCATACCTGCCCTGCTGTGTCTACAAGCTTGAGGTGGTATTCTTGGCCTTTAACCTTGACAGTCTTGTGAAATGCTGGAAAATACCGTTATAGTTGTGAGAGGCCCGTTGTTTCGGAGTCATGCAATCTGCCAATAGCGAAACACCTACTGTTTTCAATGGTGGGGTCGTAAGAATCCACAAACTGGTTCTCAACGAACTGAATCGTCAGCGACGACTTTCCTGCACGAGTCAAGGACGCACGTGATCATGCAACGTTCGCGCGCGGATAGCCTCCACGCGCCACTCCCACAACACGCGATTCAGTTGACGGCTAACTAAAAGCACAGCCGTGTATCATCCGTGCCCGCACAGCTTTACGTGACCAGCTTGTTTGCCCTCAGCGACATACTGTTCCTCGCCCCAGCGGTCACGCGTTTCAAATTAAGCAGCTTTGCCTATCGAAAAGACCAACACGGGTTACATCCCATTCACAAAAATTGCCTTGCAACAAAACATTCAACTAGATTATTTTAAATGAGGAAGAACCGTGGTTTAGAGTCAAAACTGCGATCTGTTGCATGCAAAGCGGAAAGGCCACGGCAAACGATATACGTTATCACTGCGCGGAACGCGAGATACTGGTACTGCTGCAATGCTACGACCAGCGTCTTCCACCATGCAACACATTAAGTAAACGCAAAATTACCGAGGCAGATAACGAAAGAATAAAGCCCTCAAAGGTGCGAGCACAGCGCATGACGGTGACACATCAAATAAATCTGGCAAACGCTACCATCTGTGCCAACCGCGAAGGGGACGGAACGGCCTCGGGATTGCGATAAGGCAAAGTGGCTTAGGCTTAAAACAACACTCACCGACGGATCGGAAGCCCATAATGGCAATTTTCCGAGACTTAGGAGCCATATCGGCAGGCAGCATCAGCCGTGGACCCACATTGACTCCAACCTTCTTGCGATGTTCAGCCCGTAGACAGTGCGGAGAAATGAATGATTAAGCGACGCAAAATGTAAACACCACGCTTGCGGCGGCACAAGTCGGAGTCTTCGCTGGTAACATTTCGCCGATTGGAATAGGCGACCGATGCACCGCTTACCTCGAGACTGTCCGCAGAAAGCAAACGCGCAACGCCGACGCGAAACGTGCACTAGCAGACTTCGCACAGCAGCGTCCACAAATGTTTCAATGATTTGATGCGAGCGAGAAATTCGCAGCGATCACACCTCGCTTGAGCGCAAGTTTTGGTCTGGTTGCCAGACGAAGGAAACGGTGCCATGACGGATGACGGTGCCACAGTGGGAAAAGGCGTTTGAACTGTTTGAACAGCTTGCGACGTTGCGGAAGGATCATACGCTAAACTAAACATTATACAGCTCGAGCACGATCTTCATTTTTACGGTCACATTGTGCTTCACAATGAGAACACTGAATTCAGGAAACATTATCGCCGGCAAATTCGCATCTCAAGCGCGCGTGTACGCTAAAAATCGACTATTTCTCTAATATTTGAATGCGATATCGTATTCTAAATTTATTTACAGCTGTCGGTGAGGGTCCCGTAAGACCAACGTTATCTAAAGATGTTGCGCTGAAGACATCAAGTTAAAGCGTTAACAGCATTACTCCATTTCTTTGCAAAGAGCAGAAAAAGCATGGCGGAAGTAAAAGGGCGTGGGTACTAGCGGGAACTTGAACCATCTCAGCAAAACCGCGAGGGAATGAACAAGGCAATACGAGGAATAGAAAGGTAGAAACCGGATTATTGACAGAGCTTGAAAACACAAAGGCACAGTGGGTTCTTGCACATACAGATGAAGTATCGCAGTAGCTGTTGCCTTGACTATAATGCCGAAACTTGGCAAAATGCTACCGAGTCTACGACAGTGAAATGACGCCAATGAATGGTTACGCTCCTTTATTCGTGTAATGCGTGTTACACTCGCATGCGGCTGTTTCTTTCAAGTTTGCTTTCGATAATCACTTGAAAAAATTGAAAAAAATATATAAATAAATTATTTCCAGTAATATACAGGAAATGGGCCTCGGGCAAAAAGCAAAAGCTACAACGATAGCTTGAGAGATGCCCGAGGCCCAGTAAAGGCGGAGCAACAAGGCGTGTGAGATCAAGGCGAACATATACATATATAACATGGAATTTATGAAGCTCAGAAAGAGCACAAATATACAAATGAAACAGCAAATTAAAAACTAGCACTGTAGATTAACGGCCAACAATCTAACAGTATGCGCACAACATGACAAAACGTAATGAAAATGAAGTGACTATTCTCGTGATAATGTTCAAGGCAAGAAACGGAAAGTACAGAAAAACAGTACAGAATTGATGAAATATAGCTTAAAGTCCTTAATTGAGGCGGTAAAGATGTTTGGGTTCTGTATGCTATAATAATTTAGTATGCATGGTAAAGTAAAACGAAGGCTCTGGTTACAGCATAATGTCCTCGTTAGAGGAACGTCCCATATTTGTTTACTTCTGGTGCGAAAGGGTTTTGCGTAAGGCTTAAGCCCAGCAGTATTTTTCAAGAAGTCTGTTAAGCATTGAAGTGACAATTTAGGGCAGTGAAGTAAACGATACTCAAACATGGTATGCACACGATGAATCCTATATTGCGGAAATAATGTTTCCGTGTGGGCAGTGTAACATGTACCAGCGATCAGTCTAGTTGCTTTCTTTTGAAGACCGAGTATGGTGTTTAGATTTGTTTTGGATGTTGTACCCCGAACAAGAGGACAGTAGTTTATGTGTGATTGAATTATAGTGTGGTAAATAAGGAGCTTATGCTTTGGGAAAAATTCGTTCCGAAGTCTCCATTCATGTACTCGATGTAGGCTCGCGAATTCAAAGTAGGCATCACAAAGCAGGAAGAGACACTTAATTTTTCAGCTCGTGTTTTATCCTTTGTAATAATGCATAATATATTACTGTACTATACTGTACTGTACTGTACTGTATGGCATTTGCCAGCGACCGCTAAGCTTTTCTCACTAGTTTTGGTTTCAACGATAAGTTACAGTAGGGCGATTTTTTTAATCTACACCAGCTACACCAGTGCAGCAAAAATCCATTGTAGGTACAGGAGATTTCCTACACTGGTGTAGCTGATGCAGGTTCAACAAATGGCCCTAGTAGCTGAGTGATAGCTGTGACATCAAAGTCAAATATAGGTCACGTGAGGCCGCAAGCAAACAGCTTTGTAATCGTTCCACAGTCATTTTACTTCACTACAACGCAAAATCCAGCCTGCCTCAAGGATAGGAACAGCAACAAGTGAAGAGCAGCTATTACATCGGTTTCTTCACTTGTCCCATTACCTAAAGACCTAAACTTTGATGTCACAGCCATCGTTTAGCAGTTGAAACCAAAACAAGTAAGAGAAGAAAATTCAATTATAAATTATTGAACGACCGTAGGCAAAACCACGTGGTGACCCATATGCAGGAATACCTTGCTCATCATTTACAAGAATAAAAATGGAACAAAGCTTTGTGGCACGTATGCAAGGAGTCATACATATGGCATAAATATTCCACAGGTCGCATACAATGCAGTCGACAAATTATAGCATTAAATGCACCGTTCACCAGAAAATCCGACATCAGCATTGTGAGTGAAAAATCATGCTAGAAGGTAAATGGCCATGCACCGATAAGACACACAGTTGCCCGCCAACTCGGGCCTTTGCTTTCTTATGGAAGGGTCATATCAGAATCAGCCTGCCAGGTCCCTTGCATTCTGTACCAAACACGTTAACCCAGGCCATGCAGGCACGTTCATACTGCTTGGTTGAAGCCAGGCATTGCAGCAATATGGCGGGTAGTATGCCATCGTGTCATACTCTTAAAGGTAGATCTTAAGTGTTCTCTATAATTTTTGCCTTCCATGCATGGCCATTATTTCAAATGACTAACTGAGCTAAGTCACATGTGGTGCCTGCTACATCATCATCCAATGCAGGGCGAGGTCCTCTACTATATTCCTCCAATTAACCCGGTCCTGTGGTAGCTGCATCCACTTGACCCCTGCAAACTTCTTAGCCTCATCTGCCCACCTAACCTTCCTTCCCTTGGAATCCAGTTTGCTAACCTAAGTGACCATAGGTTGTCCTCTCTACACACCACATGCCCTGCCCATGCCCATTTCTTCTGCTTGATTTCCACTAGAATGTCAGTACCTTGAGTTATTTCTCTGACCCAATCTGCACGCTTTCTATCTCTTAATGTTACTCCTACCATTTTTCGTTCCATAGCCCTCTGCATTGTCCTCAACTTAAGCAGAACCCTCTTGGTTAGCCTCCACGTTTCAGCCCCATAGGTGAGTGCAGATAAGATGTAACTGTTGTACACTTTCATCTTGAGCAATACTGATAAGCTGCTAGTCATAATCTGCGAGTAGTTGTCAAATGCGCTCCATCCCAATCTTATTCTCCTTTTTGTTTCCCTTTCATGGTCCGTATCTGCGGTTACTACCTGTCCTAAGTAGAAATATTCGCCTACTACTTCCAGTGCTTCGCTACTTAACGTAAACTGTTGTTCCTACCTGAGGCTGTCGAACATTACCTTAGACTTCTGTGCATTGATTTTCAAGCCTAGCTTTCTGCTTTGCCTGTCGAGGTTATCAATCATTCTTTGCAGTTCATCTCCTGAGTTACTTAGCAAAGGCAATGACATCAGCGAATCACAGATTACTGAGTTATTCTCCACCTACCCCTATCCCTAACTGCTCCCATTCCAAATCGCCAAGTACTTCCTCCAAACAAGCTTATTGTAGAGGGCCTGGTACCTGACGAAGTGTGAACTTCACCATTTTTACCAGTCTCCTCCAGATTTAAAATGCACAGAGAAATAAGGAATAACTCAGCCATGACATACTTGTAGCCACTCAGGAACTTTTACTAGTAAGACAAGAAAAAGTTCAACATCAGCAGGGTACAGTCACGGTGAAACTTCCAAGGCACTTGATCCACCCATTGAGTCATCCACTTGCCGGTGCTCCTGTACGTATAAAGTGAAGGTCACAAAAAAGAAAAATAAGAGACAACAATTCACTTAGCCGCCATAACCGTTAGAAAAGCAAGGCTTGCAGCAAAAATTGGAGTTACCTCAGAGATCCTGGAATATTTGGAGCTTGTCTGCTGATCGTCGTCAAGCCCGTCTTGCATTTTGCGTTTGTACCTAAAAAAAAATGCACACGCAGTCAGCTGACATAGGAAAAAGACACCTTCTGGTACACAACACATGGCTCTAAGCGCCTAACAAGTGTTAGTATACATACACTTGGCTGTCCGGGTTGTTCTCCTGGTTTCTGCATTTCTCAAGCTTCTGTTCACAAGCTCGTACCCTATCCTTTGGAGGCACCTCAATGCCTCTTACCATCAGATAAAGTTCTGCAAAAAGGTCAACAAAACAAAATAAAGCAATGCTGATATTCTGTCCATCAAGGCAAATCAGTGAGATGCAGCCGTTATGTGAAGTTAAGTATAGAGCTCCTGTTCGGGCTAACTGGTTGATTGAGGCAAGCATTTTGCAGCTCTGCTTAGGCTTTTACAGGAAATACAACGTACAATAAGCAGGCACCAAGAAAGATGACCAACAATTCTGGATATGCACTGAACCGTGAAACATGCAATAAGGAACTTTTCAATGCCAACTTCAACATTTAAGCGCACAGTGCAAATTGAAGATTTATTTTCATTATAACAGCAGGAAAAGAAGCTTAAAGAATAAAAATACAAAGAGCACGTAAACACAGATTGATAAGGAAGAAGTTCCATAAGTTGAACCAGAATGACTTTATACTGAAAAACAGAAAGGGTTGCTAAGGGTACATCTGCCATACACTGCACACATTAAGATATTCATGTTTTTTGTTAAGTTCTTGATATGGTGGTTAGGTGGATCCAGGAGCCCTTGATGTGCTGAAGATGAAAACGCACCCTCAGACTTCTTTTCGATGCGTCGCTGATTGATGCGTCAAGTTGCAATGCATGAGCAATGACTTTTTTTTTCTTCATTTCATTTTGTGTGCCACCATATGCTGAGCTGAAGGGGTAGAGGAGGAGCATTATTTTCTATTGCCGATATGTTTGGTGCTAATAAAGCTAGCTTAATAATTTTTGCGCTGCAAAGAGAACTGGTCAGATATATATTGCCCCTGTGCATTTTCTAGATTCAGTAAAAGGCTTTTCATTGGCCCTTATATTTTGTCATTTTTCCCTTCGATTCATTCTTCAAATATATATATATATATATATATATTTTTCAAAATTCCTCGCCTTCCCTAATCTTGGTAGTCTTCAATGCCTATTATCACAAAGTGTCTTTTCAGTGAGCAGCAGCAGCTTGAGATCGAAACTTGATCGAAACTTGCAGCTTGAGATCGAAGATATAGCCAATATATCTTTTCTTTATATGTGATAATATGAAATTGAAGGTGCTGTATCACATGTATGCTATGTGATATTATGCAATCTGGGGGGCAGATACAAATGAGAGTCTTATGTCTTTTCAGTGAACATCAGGCAGACATCGTGACTGCCTCCTTTCTTTTTTTCCTAAGTTTCGTCTCTGGTTTGTATGAGCACTGACGACTCAAGGCAGTGGCAGCAGCCTCAACTACTTGAAACGCACATGCCTTTCTTTATTCTTGACGAACCTTTGAAGCCACGATGTGTCTGCTGTTGGCTACTTCGGACTCTTTTTCAGCACCTCACAGATTTGTTCTGGGATTATATGCTCCATCAAGTTGACTACGGCAAAGTGGATGTTTGGTGGTCTCTTTTTCTTTCTTCAGCATCATAACCATACATCCGCTCCCCTTGCTGGTACACCAAGGCAAGCAAGAATTTTGTCATGACCTTCCTGTGCAAGGTGACAGCAGAAAATGTTCTTAATGTGTTGGAGTGTAGAGCCTTGCAGACGCACCTGGACAACCCTTGTGATAGGGAGAGGCATTTTTGCACGCACATGAGTCTTGAACATGCGAGCAAAAAAACAGCAGCACGCGCTCTGTCCCCTGCAGCACCATCAACTGCTGATGACTTCACCGAACCACCATTTCAAAAACTCAACGAATATCACGAAGATCGCAAAGCATGCACTTTGTAGCAGACGTATCTACTTCAACACGAGGCAACTCCTGTCTTCAGTATCAAGTCACTTTGAAACAATATTCTATGTCCTTGTTTGTAGGTCCAGAAAAAGTTAAGCCCATACCCGGATGAGGATAGAAAAAATGGGAGACATACAAGCACTAACTTACAACAATTTACTATGAACCGCGGAGTGGAAAAAAGACAAGTCGCGGTCTAACAGCATTTGAACATGGCCAGCAAGTAATCAGTGACAGTGCGGGTGCTGTACATTTTTCGGACAACAGATGGCTTGGACTCGCAGATATTCCTCAAACTATCAATGATCTCTGCCTCAATGATTCCACGCATCAGTTGGCAACACTGCCTTTTGTATCAATCGTGTAACATTGAAAACAATATTCTTATGTGAAATATTTTTTTCCCAGCGCCAGCGTGGCTATTGAACCATTTTTTCACCATCACATAACTCAGTGAAATTACTCAAGTGCACAGAGGTCTCATTTCTGTTGCATTTCATCATGAGCAGTACTTGTCAGTTATGGTAAAATCAGAGTTGCCTAAGGTTCTGCATTGGGACCCATTAAATTATTTGTGATCTATATTAATGATGCAGTCAACTTAATCATGGGAAAGTTACTATCATTTTACTACGCATTCGTCCACAGCCACTTAAACTATGGCATTTCATCCTGGAGTAACACCTATCATGCTCATCTTTGGCCATTAATAAAACTGCAAAAGCAAACCATATGCATCATAACCTTCTCCCTTCAAATGTCACCGTCGCACATTTTGTTCATGGATTTAAATGTTCTACCCCTCTTGGATCGGTATTCTAGTCTTTAAGATTGTTCACCATCAGCTCCCACTTAGCATTTTTCCTCCCGACACGATCAAAAACAACAGCATTACACGGTTCGCTCCAAGTAATAATTTTTTACTACCTAAGGTCAGTACTAGCTACGGGAAACAATGCCTTCAATTTTCATTTATATCATTTTGGAATTCTTTGAATTTCGACATTAAGCAATCTAATACACTTTCTTCGTTCAAGTTTAAATTAACAATTTTTTTTTCTTAATTTGTGATTTCTATGTTATATTTATCTTTTGTGTCACGGAATTCGTAATTTTTTTTTTACCTCTTTCTGTATTCTGTTTTTGTATTTTGTGTTGTGTTGTGTTCTTTCGCGCATAAGCAACTAAGGCACGATAGCCAAGAGCAAGGTTAAAATTTCTTTTGTAAAAAAAAATGGGAAAACGGGTGTGCTAAAAACTATAGTTTGTTTAGAAAGTCTCCTTATTCTAGGAAACTGAAAACATTTGTTCAGTCAACTATTGCGCTTTCTCCAAAAAGGAAGCTGGGGTGGAAAGGAATGGCATGATTGTAGAAAATGGTTAAATGCTTTCTCCGTAGTGACTCAAGTTTTGGGCATGTAATTAGGATGTGAGTGAGCACCTCTCCGCATTCTTCACAAGTGGGCTTATCATGTTCCTTTAGCAAAAAATTGTGTGTAAGATGTGTGTGTCCTATACGGAGACGGCATAATGTCACTTCCATGAAATGTTGCTGCTGTGTGCTCGATTTCCATTCTTCTATTACAGGATTTATGAGGTGCAATTTATTATTTTCTTCATTATTCCATACAGACTGCCACTTACCTTTCTATTTACACTGGATTAGCTTCAGGCAGTCTTTATGCGGAATGTTGACTTTCTCAATACCTTTACTGCGAGCTTGTGCAGCGCAACTGTCTGCTTTCTCACTGCCATCAATTCCTATGTGACTTGGCACCCAACAGAATGTTACGTTATACCCCTGTGCTGTTACCTTCGTTATACTGTGTATTATATTTTCAACTAACGCATTTCTAGAATTTGAAGCTACGAGTACACTCAGCGAATCTGTGTAAATAACGCTGTTCTGAATACTCTTCTTTTTAATCTTTTCTACGGCTTGCAGGACAGCATAGCATTTGGCTGTAAATACTAATGCACATTGATGAAGCCTAATTATTTCTTCAGAGCCCCCCTCCACTATCACACAATCAAAATAAGAATTAGTTTTTGAACCATCTGTGTAAAACTCTGTGCAATTACTGTATTTTTCTTTCAGAGTATGATATTCCTGTATGATATGCTCTTTAGGGGTTCGGATTTTGTTGAACTGTGTTAGGGAAAAGTCACTGACGTTTGGAGCGCCGTACCAGGGGGGAAGGAGGTTGCTGCTTTAAGCAACTTCAGGTAATGTTTCCAATAATCCAAGATTCTGGCATATGTCTTCAAACTGTAATATCAAAAGCCTCGTTGCTTGGGGTTTATTGGTAAACATAATTCTGGAAGGACAAGTTGCGACGATTGGGTAGCAAAGATGTTTTTTTCGCGACCTTAATTTGAAAACATATATACACATAAGCGCTTTTCCTCTGTCTTCCAGTGAGGGCTCATTTGTCTTCACATATAGGCTGACTATAGGGGACATTCTGCATGCTTCGCATGACAGGCACAAACCGAGATTATTCACTGGATTTAACTGTTTTAAATATGATGGTCTTGCTGAAAGGTAGACTATATATCCATTCACAACTGAACCTTGGAACAACGAAGATGGTTTGCCACAACCATTGCTAATGGAAGAATTTGTGGGGCTGTTGTCTAGCCATATTACTTGTTGGTCTGTACAAACATTAAAGTCATTTGTACCTGTGTTCTGTGCTTTTGCGCTAAAACATGCACATGCCCACACCTGTTGTGCGCGATGTATGATGTAGCAATATTTGTAAATAAATTAAATACACTGGCAATTTCTATGCCACAACTGATAGTGTAAAAGCATGCACCAATCTACTAAGTCAGTTCGAGCTAACCTTCCCTGCACTGCTCTGACGCAAGCAACTTAAAGCCAAACTGTAACAACATGCACCAAGGAGCAGGAACGTAGAAGACATAGTATATCAGAGATGTCTGGTAACCCAGCTATATATAGCCTGAACTGTTTATGAAATGGAATTTACAAGTGCAGATAGAACAGGTGGCACCATCTGGCACAATATTCGTGAAACTAACTTACAAACTATCAGCACCACCCATAGAAACCTATTAAAGCAACACTCACCAATGCCTAAATGGAGTGGACACTTACTTTTGACAGTATCCCTGATATGATGAAGCTTCTCGCGTGGACTGTTGGCAAACAGGAAGTCTGTGATGTACCTGTTTCAGAGAGCACCACGATTATTGCATTGCTGTTCTCTGAGCAGCTGAAAAAACATATGAACACAGAAGCAAAGAACTCACGTTTCGAAATTGGCTTGAGCTTTGTTGGCAGCATACAGAACAGCAGTAAGGGCAATCTATTTTGAGCATGGAAGAAAAGCAATTTAGTTCTTTCATGTTTCCCACGTTGCATAAAAGTATGCAGATGACTGCACAATGAAAGTACTGAGAACAAAATGAGACTGGTTGAAAATACGGTCTTCAATGGTTCATACCTGTGATGGCGCTAACAAGAGCATTGCATCCGTAAAGAGCGTTCTCTCAAGAAAGTCATCCATAAATATTCTCAGCTTCTCGGGGTCTGGAAACTGTGGGCACCTGGTCTGGATTTATGGAAAGTGAAAAAGAAAAAAAGAAACAATGCGTAACCAGCACAGTCAGCCGTCATCACAACACTTACCATAAGGCATGCTATCTAAGTAACAATAAGTGCTCCCCGAAAATGCAATTAATTTATTACAAACTGCTTAACACTTCCACACGCATAATTTCATGCTGAAAACCTAACTGCAACAGACAAAAGTTTTTGCAAATCTTTTGTTCTGGAATATGATATGGCACCAACATCAGATTTCAACTGACAGACATGCTGAAATACATAAAACAAAAAGCAGCACAAAAACATTTAGAGGCATACTAAAAGTGAACAATATGGCTAACAGTTTTCCTAGCCCTTTAGGGCACAGAGCAAACTAGCAGCTCTTTCTCTGAGTGTACTCTTCAGCCTCCCTCATTTTTCAACTACGGTGTTTTTCTTTGAAACTAGCGAAATCAGAAAATAATAGTTCAAAAGCAGTGAGCTCGATACCACGTTCTCCATCATCTGCTTGCAAAGGAATTTCGTTACCATTAATGCCACCAAAGTTTTGGCAAATTTCTTGCACCACGTGCATGGCCCTTGCGGTGTTTACTTCACCAATTCTGATGTTTTAACCTTTTCACGCCACTCCCAAGATAACTCGTGAACCCCAAACTCACACCTTCAACTACCCCCAAAAACACTCGTGCTGCCTCTTTAATTACTCCATGCCACTTCATGCCGTCTATGAAGAGGCCACGTAAACACAAAAAATGTTTCGGGTAAACTTTAAGCAACAAATAGGTGGATACTTCTTTACATCATCATCACTGGATCAGTTCGTTGACATCGGCTGTGGCGAGTCAGTGTGCCAGGCATACCTGTGCTTTAACAGACGAATATACAGTCAAACCCACTTACAACAATACCGGTTTTACCAACACATTGGATATAACAATGGGCAGCCACTCCAACGTCAGGTTTGCCATATTTTCTCTGGTAAAATAAACTGCTTATTACAATGGTGTCATATTATATTACTGATTATATCAATCATATATGGTCACTGAAAGTCAACAACAATGCAAAAACACGGCGACCACAAAAGCGTGCACGTACGCGGAGATGCCTACAACGCCGATGCAGCAACAATTTGGAAAAAAAAAAAAGACATTGGGACAGAGCATGTCAAGCTAATGCATTGGTCGGGCGCTTTGGGGAAGCTTGCATGCCGTGGAGACATGGGGGAGAACGGAGCGCTTCCTCACGCGGAGGAGGAGGGAAGGCATAAGGCACTGCTAGGCACCACCGTTCTGAGGGAGAGCTTGGAGCGCTCCCTCTCGAGACCGCTCATGGCTTAGGTAACTCACGTCCTCTCTGCCTCTGCACAGTGGAGCAGTCATTCTGACGGTGCACTGACCATGGTGCGCTGCCCTATCCTCCCCTATTTGCTTTGTCCAGGCCCCCGCTTCGTGGCTGCAGATGTTTTGTGGCAGGCGTGCAGTAGTGTTCGTGCATGTGTCTTTCTAGCATGGTTCTTCTAGTGGGCAATCAACATTGCTACGATCTTGTTGGCCTTGAATTTTCCATGAACAGCAATGGAGAATCCTTCTTCACGAAGAGCGACACAACTGGCGCAAAAGAAAAAGCTAACGACAATACTGCTAAAGTTAAGCGGAACATTGTATGTGAGCATAAGGACGGTGTAAAATTGTGGAACTTGTTGCGCAAGTACGGCCTGAACCAACCAACAGTATCGACAATCATCCGCAATGCGCTCAAGATTGAGAATGAAAGCGATGCCAGTGCTACCCATGCAATGGATGACAGCCGGAGAAGGGTTTGACACGGGGGGCCTACAAAGGCTTATAACAGGTGCTGTATCAGTGGTTCTTCAACGCCCGTGCAGCGAACCTGCTGATTAGTAGCCCGATTTTAGTGGAGTAGGCAAAGCATTTCGCATACTTCCTACGCAACACCGATTTCCTCCCTGGTGGTGGTTGGATTCAATGGTTCAAGGAGATACATGGAATCGTCTACAAGGCAGTCGTGGGCGAGGCAGGATCGCTCGAAGTCGACGCTAGGCAAAAGTGGCTTGAGGGAACACTGCCCTGCATCCAAGAACCATACGCGGACCGGGACTTGTACAATGGGGATGAGGCCGGGCTATTTTTCCAGATGCTAACGTCGAAGATGCCCGCTGTCAAAGGCCATCACTGTAAGGGCGGCAAGCAAAGCAAATTGTCTGTGACCTTATCTTGTGTGCCAACATAGACGGCAGCAACAAGTGCCCCACCTTTGTTATAGGAAAACCCAAAAGTTCCTGCTGCTTTCACGGTTCTGTGAGGATCTCAGTTCGCTAGCATGATAATGGGAAAGCATGCATGACGCTTGAACTTTTCCGCGAGTGGCTGGTCAAGTTTGATTAGAGGATGCAGCGCCAAGGCAGGAAGGTGCCATTGGTGCTCAACAATTGCACTGCGTACCAAAGTTCAGAAGCTCTCGCATGTGGAAGTTTTTTTTTTTTTGCCTCCCACCTAACACCACTGCAAACTTGCACCTTATGGATGCAGGTCTGATTACTTGCTTCAAGGCATTGTATCGCGAACATGTTTTGAGCAGGCTCGTGCTGAACCTTGACATTTCTGTCCAAGAACGCCAACCAACGCCAGACTTGAATGAAGATCTCACTCCTGATGGCAGTGCAGGTCATTTTTGCAACATTTCTGCAGATCACAGCTTTGACAAAGAAATTTAAACCTTCTCTGGACGGCCAATCAAGAGTACTGTCAAGAAGATTAGCATGTCAGCGAAAGCAAAATAAGACGGGCCTGAGATCCCACGAGCTCAGATGAGGGACTGCATGAATCAGAAGCAGGCAATCATTTTTAGTGCAGTAGAACTACCACCCACATTCTGAATAAAACCCACTCTACGTGTGTAGCCTCCAGGCTCGTGCAACAGAAATGCTCGCGTCAGAGTGAGCAGTTTGTATGATGTCACAAGACCACACGTCACGACCAAACTGGCAGGAACTGTCAACTAAGGCAGTACTTTGAAGATTACGCTGAGTCCATCCAGAACCTACTCCAAGGCCATGCAGGCACGTTAATCCAGCTTGGTTAAAACTGGGGCTTTATGTCTATATCAAGTCACCTTTCGAAGCAGCATGAGTTGAAGCTGCAAATTTTAGCAGCATTTTTTAAATGTGAATCGTACCAACCAGGACCCTAGGATTCAAAGTCAGCCTTGCTACATCTAGGCAAAGTAGGCACGTTCACATGGTTTGGTTACAGTGAGGCTTTATATCAATGTCATGCGGTGTTTCACACAATGTGGAAGATTATCATTGTGTGCTCACTGACCATGTGCGATCCTTGAACGAGTTCAGAACATGCGTCATAGCATAGCCTACGCATTTCTAAACATATTGTTACGGGAAAGATCAACAAGTGATAGTATTCCGCTCAAATAGGGTTGATGGCAGCTCAGATCCTCAACGTCGTCGTTTTTAGACCATCTGTCTAACTTCATAGTCCTCTGGCGCATGACCAACGAATACCGTTAAGTAATGCTACCCCCCTCAGGAAAAGCGAAGTACCGGTGTGTTCTACGTTAGTGAAATAGAATGTGAATGATAGTGCTTGAGACGGGACACATATACAATTTCGGAGGGTGGCACTGTGATCGAGGACTTGGGATGCACAAGTTCAGCTTCGTATGTGGCGGTGGTAACGGGGCGCAAAACACCGTAAGGGGCTGTGTAACGGGACAAAAGCTTTTCACATAACCCCACTTGACGGCACAGGAGCCACAGCAAGACTAGAAATCCAGGAGTGCAGTGCACACCACGGTGGTGACTGTTGTATCGGAATTTTCGGGAGTCTTCGGATGCAGAGAGCCTGTCACGAGTAATGCAGCGGCCATCATGAGCTCGGGCGATGGCATCACTGGCGTAAGTACTGGTGGTGTCAGCCGCAGGTATTGAGGTGTCGAATGGCAGTAATGAGTGTCGGCCAAATAGCAGGTAAAATGGAGAGCATCCAGCGATAGAATGGTGAGACGAGTTGTAGGTGAACGTCACAAAAGGTAGATGAACATCCTAATGATAGTGGTTGTCAGACACATATATAGATAGCATGTCTGTGAGCATACGGTTTAGACATTTCGTGAGGCCATTGGTCTGTGGGTGATAGGCGGTGGTGAATTTGAGACAGATGAAGCACGAACAGAGAATTTCGTCAGCCGCTTTTGAAAGAATGCAGCAGCCACGGTCAGTAACTAGTTCACAAGGGGCGCCACGATGACGAATCATGTTGTACAGAAGAAAGTCAGCGACGTCTGTGGTGCAGCTGGTCGGGATGGCGCGGGTAAAGCGCATCGCATAACGTAATCGGTAGCGATGGCAATCCATTTGTTCCCTGAGGCGGTGACTAGGAAGGGCCCAAAAAGGTCAACGCAAGCACAGGAAAACGGGTCAGTTGGTATGGGGAATCGGTTGCAAACGACCTGAAGGCAAAACGGTGGGTTTTGTGGATAAGGAAATTTAGTGAAGGAATCCAAGCGCTGTTCATCGGTAATGTTAGAAAAGGCCGAGACAGACAAGACACTTGCGTCATCGTCAGAGTTGGGAGGGCTCAAGGAATCGACGGGATGATGGGACAAGCAGTCTATATCCTGGTGAAGCCAACCGGAGTTTAGTTGAAGTCTGGCAAGAACAAAAAGCACAACAATTGTAGAAAGGCGAAGGAGGTGGCTGTCAAATGTAGAGGAGAAAACAATTACATCATCGAGATAACACAAACAATTGGCCCACGTGAAGCCTTGGAGCAAAGAATCCATCATGCATCCGAAGGTTGCTGACACATTGCAAAGGCCAAAAAGCATGACGTTAAATTGGTAGAGGCCGTCAGGGGTGATGAACGTTTTTTTTTCACAGTTTCTT
Source organism: Amblyomma maculatum (assembly GCF_055883805.1). Taxonomy (NCBI): domain Eukaryota; kingdom Metazoa; phylum Arthropoda; class Arachnida; order Ixodida; family Ixodidae; genus Amblyomma; species Amblyomma maculatum. The sequence goes on along the minus strand of NC_139349.1, from coordinate 18,762,639 downwards.
TCATCAACAGAGATCTATCTGCCAGTTGCCGGAACGGAGGTTGACAGATGAAAAGAAGCCGGCTCTGTACAAACTATCAAGCGCGTTGTCGATACACGAAAGAGAATAGACATCTTTTTTGGTTATCTTACTCAAATAGCAGTACTCAATGCAGAACCTTTAACTGTTATCTTTCTTTCTTGACCAACATGACAGTCACTGCCTGGAAGGCTCTATTATGTGGTTCGACAACATCCTCTTGACCTCCATTTGAATGACGCGTCGCTCGGCAAGCAAAACATGACAGGGCCACCTGTGAACACGACTGGGGTGGGTGACAACTGAATTTTGGCCTAATGGACGGGTACCAAAGTCAAAAAGGTTACTATAAGTGAGCAAAAGCATGTGTAACTTCATGGCAAATTCAGGTTGGAGGTCAGCTGCAATCATGCTGCCAACAAAATCAGGGCGCGATGTGGAGGACGAGGGAGGGACAACAGGGACTGTAGTCACATGATATGTTGTCAGAGCTGAAACAGTACAATTGTTCAGCGGGTACAGTGCAGCTAGTGGAATTCCTTTGGGTAGAACTTCGGTTGAGAAGCTGAAGTTAAGGACAGGGAGAGGAATGCGGTTCTGGGAGATATGCACAATTAGATGAGGACGGCTGACGTGCCGCTGTAGGATGACATCAGTAACGAGACATGCGAGGTAGTCGCCCTATCAGACAGATGGGAAAGGCGACATATAGGGATGTAAACAGCAGCTTCAAGAGGAAAGCGGGAGAACTGTACTGAGCAAAGGCAGGGTGAGCAGGTGGGGTCTTCAGAGCAGAGCAGAAGGTCCAAGCTAACTAGGCCGGTAGAGCAGTCAATAAGGGCAGAGTGGGCTGTTGAGAAGTCAGTCCCAAGGATTACATCATGGAGGCATTTGTGGAGGATGGTACACATGCCAAGTACACATGCCAACCATGGCAGCAGGGCTGCCATGGCGACGCGAACTGTGGGCAGTTGGCGTGAGTGCTTTCTTGAGGCAACGGCAAAATTAGGAGCTGAGAACGGACAGTTGGGCGCCGGTACCAATAAGAGCAGAAATTGGAACTCAATCAACAAGGACATCGATACGGTTATTTTGTAGTGCAGGGGTCAACAGAGGTTTTTCAGTTCAGGTCACAAATGCAGCATCACCTCTGGGAGCTGCATTGGCTAGTTTTCCGGTAAGTGGGCGGGAAAAAACGGTGAAGAACTGCGGCAAGAAAGAGAACACGAGCGTCGGGCTTATGGAGATGGCAAACAGCTGGCAACACGAACAGTTGCATCGGGGCCAATACAGGTCTGGTCTGGGAGAGGTGAGGAATGACGAGGGGCTTAGCCTCCGCGGCAGTCGAAGTAGCCGCAGACGAGATGGCGTGTACCAACGGCTGTGGCAGTGATGGGGGATGTGGCTAATGCGTGAACAAGTAAAGCAGATGGGGCGATCATCAGACTATGCCATGCAGTACCAATATCGTAGCGAGAAGCTGGTGTTAAAGGAGGCAGCAGCGATCACTGGAGACTGGAGGGACATGGCTTGGTCGACTTCGCGGCACAGAGACGGGACATCCTGGATATAAGGGAGATATGACTTTGTAGACGTTTGGGTGAGAAGCGAGCTCTTTCTTGGTGGCCAATATGCTTTCTGAACAGTCTGTGGAGTTTCTGCTTACAAACATCCCAAGATGTCAGGTCATCTTCATGAGTTTCAAACCACACCCCTCCCAGTCAAATAAAAGATGACATTCGCGAGCATAAGTGTGGGATCCATCCTGTTATGCTTGCTGAGCTGTTCGTATAGGTCCAGTTAATCGTTTACATCAACGTCATCGGTCCCGCAGGAGGTTCTTGGGTCACGGGGGTGGGCCACGAAGACAGCAGGTGCACCAGCCGTAGAGGAAGCGGCATCTACAATATTATGCCTCCAATTTTAGGTTAGCATGGAGGCTAACCCAGGCTTGTTCTAGTGTCGATGCTCAGTACTGTCGTGCTGGAAGATGAGGACAGCAGCGGGCAAGATGGCAGCAGCAATGGGAGCAAACAAACATAAAGTTGTGGCTCAACAGAGCACAGCAATGCTAAACCAGAAAAAGTGGCGCCACTGCACAATATTTTTCATACTTCTAGACAGTGGTGATCGAAATATTTCTTATCTATCATCCCAAAACTTTTACAGTGAGTTTTAATCATTACCATAATCATCACTGGCCGGATTATAACCACTGTAGCACAAAGGCCTCTTCCATATCTCTCCAATTAACTTTGTCTTGAGCCAGCTGCCTCCACTTTACCCCTGTTTCCTAATTGCATCCACCTACCCAACTTCTTAGTGCCCTCTGCTACGCTTTCTTTCCCTTACAATCCAAATTGTTACCTTCAGCAACGATCTGTTATCCTCTCTTTGCACTACATTCCTTACCCATGCCCATTTCTTTTTGGTTTCGACTATAGTTTAACTCAAGTTTGTTCCCTGCCCCACTCTGCACGCTTCCTGTCCCTTAGCATTACATCTACCGTTTTCCGTTTTATATCTCTGCGCTCCTTGTTCGGATACGAATGAGAGTTTTAGTAAGCATCCGTGAGATGTTTCCCAATACACAAGATGGAGAAAAACAAAAAGTCGATCACATTAACAGAGGCTGTAAGAAATGTATTATGTGCATGCGCCAACCCTTGACAATTTTGCCGGTTCACATTGTGTGAAGACTCAGTGAATTGTCAATGCTTGCATAGTATTATTAAATAGCAGGGAGGTTTCTCTGTCAATCATGTCAACCTTGTTGTTCTTATGATATTTCTGTGTTTGTATTTCATTCACTTGCAGAGAAATTTTGTAGTTTGTTATTTTCCCCACTTATTTCACAGTACATATTTGCCCTTTACTTTTACGAAGTCTCAGTTGCACTAGCCTGTTGGGACCGTTCGGAAACACTACATTTGTCCTTGGCCTGAAGCGAACTATAAGATAGTGGTTTCATGAATGATAATACATACGTTGAAGGTACTGACGATACACTTCACTGTGGGCTCTAAGTCAGTTACCATCAAGGACAGTGGCAGAGTGTGGGGGTTACTTTTTTCAGGCCTGTACCATAAATTCATTTTGAAGGTAGCGCAAAAAACAAGAACCAAGGAGTAGGACACAACAAGAGCACTCGTGTTGTGTCCTTCTACTCCTTGGTCCTCGTTTTTTGCACTACCTTTAAAATGAACAAGATTCAACTCGCCCAACTTTCAACCTTGCTACTGTACCATAAAGTGAGCAAAAAACAACCTTGAAACATCAGAACTCAGAACTCCCGTTCGTATAAAATGATGAGCAAAGCAGACAACAAGCCATTTTTTCTCTCTTTCTCCCTCATATTTAATTCCCTCTCCACCTGTCTCAAGAGCCCTCCGCCCCACATTAAAGGGCCACTGATCACCGTAAGTTCGAAAACGTCATTGTGAGGCCTGGTTGTTGTGAGGAGTCGCCTTCTGAACGAGCAAATGCATTTTTACAGAGCATTCATTAATATTGGAGTTACAGCCACCAAAATCAATCTACAGTGCCATGCTTCTCTCCTTCCCTTCTATATCTGAAGAGCATCTCTCTTATGCCTCGTCGACTAGCCTCCAAAAGCAAAATGCACCTTCCTTCTTATGCAGTCTGGTAGAGTACATCAAATGCTGCCTTCGCAGGTTTTTTTTTTTTTTTTTTTTTTTTTGCTACCCAGGCATTTAGAGGATGTGAGTGCAGGGTAAGGGGGACTCCAAGGTGACCTTTTTTTTTTGTTTGTTTGTTTGTTTGAAAGTCAAGAAAGGAACTTTCGACGGCATGCTCGTTTTGCCCCTTCATCAGGCTGACCGATATCAACCGGCAACCAAAGTGTCGACGAGGGGGCTCTTCCAGCATTTCTTAGAAAAACAGGTCAGTTCACGCATGCGTGTCTCTGTGTGTTTGCATATTTCTGTATGTTTGGTTTTTTTCCATGTTTGTGGCTGCACGAGGGTATGTGTGACACAACACAACTTTGGACACTCTGAAACATATGTGACCATGACCATGGACTATTAATTAAATGCCTTTTTCCTGTGTGTGTGTACAGCTGTATGCGCGCATAAAAAACGAAAGGTATGACGGACTTCACCTGTCAGTCACAGGGACAGACCAATGGATGTCATTTTAAATGATGCATCACTCATGGCTCAATGGGCCAGTTTAGAGAATGAGAAGGTTGGCTTTCCAAAAGGGAGCACGAGAGCTTAGATTTGTATTTTTATTGCTTTCCGATATGCACATCGCTGCAGCATTTTGATGGTGAAAGGAGGTTCACCATCCCTTGGTCGATGCCACTAGCTGAAGGGCATCCTTTGAGGGGAAAACGCGTCACGTTAGTGGACCCAATGCTGAGAACAGGAGAGAGAGCTCATTCTCTACATTAAAAGAGCCTAAGAATGCTTGAGTGCATATTTCGCACCTCGTACAACATTTGACACACATTTTTTTGTTCGCTCATGGCCATCTCTTCCAGATGCCACTAAAAACAACCCAGCACAAGCGGCCTAATGTGCAAATGCTAACCAAACGCCAGCCTAACTCCTCCACCACCAGTTGCCACTTCCCCAGTCAGAAACCCTGATCCAGACCTCGATCGCCCATTCTCTAAGAAAGAACTGCAAGCAGCCCTCGGAAGAGGCCGAGCTCGCGCCACACCCGGGCATGAACGAGTCAGTTGGCCAGAACTTCGTAATCTCGGCTCGGCAGCCCAGGATGCCTTTCTGGGCATCATTAATTCTTACTGGGAGACTGGAACGATACCGGATGATCTCAAGCTTTCGCTTATTCTCCCTATCCCTAAACCTGACAAAACCCCTCGACTTCCTAGTAATATGCGTCCAATCGCCCTTACTTCACATCTCTCTAAACTCATCGAGCACCTGCTGCATACCCGAATTAGTCATTACATTGAATACATCAGTCCTGGATTTCATCTAGCCCAAGCCGGCTTCTGCCCTAACCTCTGGACTCATGTATGTCTTTGGCTTTTGCAAAGAGTTCTGAACAGTGCTCATAGTAAAGCTCTGCCTATCTCCTGGCTGTCAATATATACAAGGCCTTAAACAACGTCCATCATGAGGTTATCCTGGAGGCACTTGCCAAACGCTTTCCTAGTACTCGTGCCCAAATCTGGATCAGCAATTTTTTCACATCTAGACCCATTAAACTACATGGCAAAGCTCCGGGATGGGTGCTCAAAACCTATTACTTGGATAGGTGTGTACCCCAGGACTCTATTCTCGGACCCATATTGTTCAACTTAGCCATGACGAATGTCAGCGAGATTCTGGAACTCGGCGCAAGCACAAGAATCGCTATATATGCTGATGATATTCCTGTCTGGATCAAGGCAGCGGAATATGTAGACAAATGCAGGCTGAACTTGCAGACTTCCAGAAAATGCAGGCTGAACTTCAGGCGGCTCTTCTGTCTTGAGGATACTCTAACCAAAATTGGCCTCAAAGTCACTCTGCCTAAAACAGAACTGATTAGTATCAATGGAAAACGCAAGACCAACCCCAGTATGCAGATCCATCTTCACGTCGGAGGAAACACCATTACCTCCTCAAACGGGCAAATCTGCATCCTTGGCCTGCCCATCACGAGATGCAACAGTCCCCAAAAATGGGTCCATCAGCTACAGCGCCATTGGCCAGCACTGCTCTACACTATTTGTCGCCTGTCCAACTGGTACGGCGGTGCGTGGCAACATGCCTGCCGTGCGCTGGCCTTAGCAGCAGCGGTTGAAAAAACCCTCTAAGTCACACCCGTCCTCCAACTGTCAAAGACGGACTTCGCTAAGGTCGAGCGACTTCATCGTGCAACACTACGCACTATTACCAGTCTACCTAAGCACACGCCTATAGCTGAACATGAGCGTTTGGCCACTCTTCCACCGCTCTCTACCATCGTTTCTGGGTCACACAAGCGTAATCGAAAACACTGTACAAGGGCGTCGCCTGCTGGCCTGGGATCAACAGTGCAATGACAACACACCAGCCCTATATGCATCTCTTCCCCCTTGGGAGATGCCAGTGGTCACATGCCTCCATTGCCAACCTATACACTGCGAATTTGTCATTCCCCGAGAGCTCCTCGCTGCCCATCATCGGCAAGAGCGAATCCCTGATACGACTGACATATACAAACGAATTTGCCTCTATGGCCTGGGTATGCGATGACAATCTTTCCCTTTCAGGCAATTAAGCCTGCCACCTACCTCAAGGTATCCGTCTTCATGCTGAACTCATCGCAATTTGGGGAGCCTTGTCAGGATTGCCTTGCACCGGAACTGATTTACACATTCTTACTGATTCATATGAAGCCTACAAGAGGATCACTACTCTGAGTTTGCAACACACCAAAACTAAGGCCATACAGTGGCCCCTTAAACGCCACCAACTCGCGACCAGAACTGTCGTTATTCAGTGGACCTCAGGCCACACGGACGGATAGGGGGCAATGTGGCAGCACACGCCGTGGCTGCCTTGGCAGGTGGGACGGCCACATTTATTTCCCCACCCCCCTTGCTTCATCCTTAGTCAACCTTGGGCGGGCAACACTAACCTTCTCTTGCCCTTATGCACTATACACGAACCAGTCTTCGTAGCCTCAGTCAGTATCGAATGCAGGTGGCCACATCAGACCCGCCTTTTACATATAAGACCCATCTCAGCCGATGTCAAGAAGTCTTCTTGAATAAGCTGATCGCCCATGCGGCTTACACGCCACATACTATGGCCTGCTGGTGTCAATACACAGAGGAAATGATTACGTGCCCCTACTGCATGACTCTAACGTGCAGCGTCCTATCTCATCTACTCCGGGATCGCCCTGCTTTTTCTACTGGACGCTCCGAGATCGAACCGTACCGCCTGAACCACCATTTCCTTTTAAGAGCTGGCGCTAACACAGAAATGATATTTGCCAAGTGTGGCTCCCTTAGTGGCCTGGTCAGAGCAATGTGATTTGAGTGACGACCTCTGCAAACACTGAAGATTCTGCTTACTCCCCGTTACCACCATCCATGGCCATGAGCCTTCCTATTTAATAAAGAACTTTCAACTCAATTGGAGCCAAAATGGCACAGTCACCAGATACAATTTCACAATGAGTTCATGTCAAGCATGAACTCCCATCACAAAAGCACACTTTCAAAAAGAGCTACCAGAGCTATTAATGTCATTCAGGCGTCTCAAATATACGACCCACTGGTCCTGAACATTACAGCTTTTTCTTCCCCTTTTTTGCCCTCTGTTAGCCTGTAACCATAAAATTCTTCAATTCTTTTATGTTTCATTGTCACTTTGAACACAGCAGCCATTTACTCTAACACAAGAGAAAAACAAAAATTGAAGAAAAAAAAAATAATTTTCAGTCGACAACTGGCCCTCCATGCTGCACGTTTACACTTATTTCCTTTGGCTTTTTTACTTTTTTGTTCTGTTTACTTTCATTTCTGAACACCTGACTCGGGCTCTTCATTTTCTCTTTTCCCCTGTCTGATTAACAGACCATGGGAGACCAATGCTAGGTAATGTGGACCAAGTGGTGAGATGAGTTTGAGGACCTGCTGATACATCACATGCAGTATCTAATGTTTGGGCAAAGAACTCACAAATGCATTTTCCTATTGTATGAAAAGAATTGACTAATGTTAATGACACTTCTAGCTGGTGCAGCAATAGTCAATATTATGCAAGAAAAACCAGAGAGGATGGACAACCAAATTTCAATATATTAAGGAAAGCACTGACAAGGCACTGCAGGCTGCCTTCAAGAAAAGGGGTTAAATGCAGCGTACCTTGAGGTCAATCAGCAGCCCTTCAAGTGGCCTGTAGGGGTTGTGAATTGTAAGGTGGTACTTGAGCTGTTGCATGAGTAGAAGCTCATTGTTGAGGATAATGTCTGTAGCCTTTTCTCGATCTCCACGCACGTTGCTGACAAACTGGGCGATGGATACGTTGAACTCTTCTACTTTACAGGCCAGGTAAACGCAGGTGACTCTGGAAGATTTATGCAAATAACTAGTGAGTGAGTGTTAAAAGCAGCGTGCCACTAATATTTTCAAGTAGGTAGGTATTAATTTGTTCCAAATGCAATAATCGAGTAGAATAACCTGCCACCACACTTTCTTTTTCGGAAAATTTTAAGCACGCTGTAATGAGTGCATTTAAACCTTGACGCTTGCTTGGCTGTCTTTTTCTTTTCTTTTTTCAAATTGTTGTTCTTTTTGGCGTTTCAGTTAACACTATTAACCATTCTGCCACTGGAGCTCAATCTTCTGATGCGGCATTTTTTTTTGGCATAGTATAGTGCATTTTCTTTTTCTGCTTTTCACAAGCCGCCCCGTCATTTTCTTGCCTATCCTGCCCTCATAAGTGATTCAAAAACAAGAACAGGAAATTTTTTCAAGGAAAGGGTCTCTCCACAGGCAAGAAAGATACTCGAAACATGTTGGGATGACAAAATATTCTGGCTAATATAGGCACCAGCTCTCTCTCAGTTGCAGGGAAATGAGGGAGCTTAAGTCTCACCTTCTAGGTAGCCACTGGCCTAAGTACACTTTAAGTAGGGATAGGCTAGTAAGCTGTAAATAAAATACTGAACACTATCAGCTAAACAGGGCAGTATAACCACCAGCAAATAGGTAACTAAGAGCAAAGAAAGCATTTGGAGGCACTTACAAACAAAAACTTTTCTGATTCTGGTTAACCGTAGCCAGTGGTACCCGGAACCATTCTCAGTTAGATGTAAACTATATCGAGATAGGGAAGATCTTATACATATGATATGGACTTGTCCAGAAATCCAAGCTATACATAAAGAGGCAACAAGGCAAGAACTTTGGGAAACTCTACTGTTAAGCACAAACCCTGAGAATCAATTGGCCGAAAATTTCGCCCAGGCACAAGAACTCCAGACTGTTGTCTAGATCTTACATCTGTTGGAAAATAAAGTTTCACCACCACCACCACCTGCCCTAATTTTGGCTCACTTGCACATTTCATATATGCTTTCGTAGCACTGATGTAGTCGATAGTTTGACGGCATACCGTCTGGTCAGGAATCATGGTTGAAAATTCAATGGTCACCGACCAAGGTAAAAAAACGAAAGATGTTTCGGGAACGCTACGGTTCCCTTGCTCTGATGTGTATACACTCCAATGCATTTTCGCGTTTACTTGGGCTTTCACTACTACCCAGTACACTATACACAAATAAAAACACCCCCCCCCCCTCCCCCCCATAAAAGTATATTTAGCAAAGGCACTGAAACATCAAGAGTATATTTTATAATCATTTTTCTATATCAGGGAACAGCAGAAAGTTAATTAGGCAGGTTAGATTATAAAGTTTACGGGGACTAGGTGGACAATCTGGTACCGTTTAAGGTTTGTTGCAGGGACATGGGAGAGGCCTTTGCCCTGCAGTGGGTGTAGTCAGTATGGTGGTGATGATGTTTTAATAACTCCACCTAATTACAATATTTTGCTAACCATCGCCATGCAGCAAGGCCAAGCATTGAGTGGAACAATAAATGTACAACTATCCCTCCTGTTTTAATCTTTTTCCATCAACATACAAATAAAAGAAACAGGCAATTTTATGGTTGTTAAAATATCCATCTAAAGAAATGGCCCATCATTCAGAAAGGGCATCAAATATATGAGGAATGGAAAACAAATATCACCGTGGTTGATGTATTGATAAAAATGTACAGAGACACTGCAAAGGTTTCCAACAACTGGGAGTAACGACAAGGTTATCACCTATCACAAGAATGAAAGCGTTAACAAAGCTCAGATGGAGCTGCTGTCCTAGCTGTCTCTGCCTTCTGTTTTATTCCGCTCGGGGGCTTACACAATGAAAGTTGCCCTGTTGCCAATCCTAGAAGGATATGCGGCTGCTTTCAACAAGGAAGATACTTACAGCATGTGCTTGGGATGGTAGTCCATTACAGAGTTGTTGAGGTAGAAGCGCTTGAAATAGTGGAATGATGTGCCCTGTTAAAGAGAGTTAAATGTTCAGTGTACTATGATCAAGGTGCTGGAAATATACATAAAAAGATTTTGCAATCACGCCCAATAAAGTGGCAAGATATACGTTACGACAGGAATATGAGGTTGATCTTCCACAATACATACATGCAGATAGTCTGATTTCTAATCTCTAGACTATATGATTAAAAACAGCACGTAGAAGCAGGACGAGGAAAAAGCGACAGACCCAAGGCATTTTTTGCTGCTATTCTGATGCGCTGTTTCTCGCGTTCTGGCATCACCAACTAGCCAAGCTACAGACATACGTACAATCACGCCGCGGGGAACCGGAGGCTGAAACTTTTTGCAGAAGTCCCTCAGGGTGAACTCGTAGTGCTTGTAGATCGTCCTCTCCTCTTCCGGTGAAAGGAAGTCACCCTGAAATAGCCCAAACACAGCAACCCACGTACAACTTGTAACGAAGTCACTCGTCTGGTCCTAAAAAAAAAACATCGGCTAGAGACTTAGCGCTACGAGCACACGCAACGTTTAAAGCTGCAAGTTATATTCCTTTCTTTCTGATCGCTGCTTTACTCACCGTGGAGCGATTCGAACTAAGCTGCCTGCTGATGAACCTGTCATTCGCAGCTTTCCTCAGTCTGGTAATTTGGGTTTCGTCTTTAAACACCCAGCACTTGCTTTGTGTGCTTGTTGAGAACATTGTGTTTACCCACTGCAGACTTTGGCCGGTTTTGGTGAAATAATGGACACAAATACGAAGATTAATTTTCCTGGCATGGGTCACTCCACATTTTTTATCCACTGCAACTATCTCTTCGCGACCACGCCGTCAGCTGTCGCCGACGAAACACGAAAACACCTTGCAAACACCGTGCACACCGCGTACGAAAATATATTGGGTCGGATTGGATTGGATCGGTGCCACTAGAGTTATATAGCCAAGTCCTAGTGGCGAAGTCTCTCAATATTTCAAACCTTTTTTCTCCCATTCCGAAGGCGATGTGATAGCACCGTCTCCGACCTGATGACACCGCAACGCTAGTTTTGGTAAAGTTGGTGTGGTAAGCATTCCATGTGCTTGCATTTCCCGAAATCGACGGGTCATTTGATGGAAGAAAGCGGAAGAAAGACAGGCTTTCTAACGGCGCGCCGGGGCTGCGCTGCTGCAGCTGCTGCAGCGGGCTGATTCGCATGCACGCGAAAACTCTATGAACTCTATGAGGTGATACAGCGCCGACACTAACGACGATGAAGACGCCGATCAGCTGGCGTGTGCACTGTGAGCACGGACTGTTGTTCGGACGAGATTGGTGGTGGTAGTTTGGTGGTTTGTTGGGTTTAACGTCCCAAAGCAACTCAGGCTATGAGAGACGCCGTAGTGGAGGACTCCGGAAATTTTGACCACCTGGGGTTCTTTAACGTGCACTGACATCGCACAGCACACGGGCGCCTTGCGCTTCGCTCTGCGATCGTCTTGTGTCACCGGTCGCCGTCTCCAGTTCTTCGAATAACCCCCAATAAACCCCTCTTCATTTGGTGGAGGAGCATGTCACCGAACTCTTGGTGACCTGCTTGCCATGTACGTTTCTTCTGACGCGTCTAATTGGGATCAGGTGCTTCGTACGTTACCTATGCCTATAACACAGCCTATCAGGCAACGACAGGATTTTCCCCATTCTTTCTCCTATACGGTCGTGAGTCTTAATCCTGTCTACTGAACACCACACTTCCTTACCAATCCGACAGTTCAGGGTACACTCCTCTTTCTGCTGTAGCCCGTAATGCTGAGCAGTGCCGTCAGCTGGCTCGCTCATTCACGTCGGACATTCAAGATCTTCGCCGACATGAGAGCGATCACGGCAAGCCCGCTGCTGACTTTCCTACCAACACCCTCGTTTGGCTCTGTGTTCCGGCTGATTCCAAATTCTCTGCAAAGCATAATGGCCCTTATGGTGCATTAGAGCGTACATCACCAGTTAACTACGTCGTGGAGCCGGCAACGCCTTCTTCGGACCACCGTCGCCGCGGCCGAGAAGTTGTTCGTCAGTCGACTTAAGTCATACTACGATCCCCTTGTCATAACCTCGCTGAAGTCGCCAGGATGGCTCCCTCTTTCTGCCGGGACAATTGTAAGGAAGGTTATGATACAGCGCCGACACTAACGACGATGAAGACGCCGATCAGCTGCCGCGCGTACTGAGAGCTCGGACTGTCTTGTTCGGACGAGATTGTGCTTCGCTTTACGATGGTCTTGTGTCACCGGCCGTCGTCTCCAGTCCTTCGAATAACCCCCAATAAACCCTTCTTCAATAATAATAATAATAATAATAATAATAATAATAATAATAATAATAATAATAATAATAATAATAATTGGTTCACAGGAAGGGAAAGGCGCAATATCTGTCACACTTGTTTCAGTGTGGACACCTGACCCGTGCAATAAGGGAAGGGAGGGGGGTGGGAGTGAAAGCGGAATAACAGAAAGTGGAGCCGTAATGGATTTAATCGAGGGCTGCGAAGTATTTCGTGATTTCAACCACCTGGGGGTCTATCTTACTCTGTAGTATCGATGCTGCAGTAGCTGCGGGCATTTAATCGGTGTTTTGATTGCGAAACCAATACTACTGTAGGTTTCGAGCCTTTAGTTAGGGTGTCTACTTTAGTGTAGCGCGGTGGTAGTCACGTGTTACCCACGTGACGCTGTGACGTCATCCCACGTGACGCAAAAGCGAGAGATGGGCTCCCAACTCAAGCGGTAGGCGTGGAGCGGTCGGAGCCGCGGCTCAGCTGGCAGGAGCTGCCAATTTGGGTCTCTCGTTTCACATGGGACGATTATGTTAGAATCAGCCTGCTAGAACCCTGGCATTCATTTTACCCCTCTAGGCCACAATGGCACGTTCATAGGGCTTGGCTAAAGCGGTGCTTTATATGTGGGCTGAGGAAGAAGAAAAAGAGAAGTAGAAGAACGCTTGGTCACCCGTAGCTAATGCTTTCGCTCAATTATTGGTCCAGCAGCGTTGAACCCTTGTGATATTTTTTATCGAAATATCCCATTTGTCTCTGTGAGTACCTGTGCAATCTCGGATGCACTTCACATATATGTTACCCTGCAGTTCAGGTTCAGTGTCGGCGCCGGCATTGTCCATGAATTATTATTAATCGACGACCTACAAGTAGCATATGAGCTGCCGGACGTTATCTCTCGAGAGCAAATTTTTAAAAATAATCACTCACAGGGTAGGTATAGGGGGTATTCACTAACGTGCTATGCGCAGTGCATTGTGGGTAAATGGCGCAGTCGGCCATTTTTGTGTCCATCGAAAGTACAGGGCGAACGTAGGTATAACAGTGCTGTCATTCGCGCGCACGGTTTCACAAGCAGTGTCATCAGCAGCTATTGTTTATTGAGCTGTCGTAGACTGTAATAGCCGAACACAGTGCTAGCAACGGAAGCTGAAGAGCTGCGCGAACAGCCTCGGCTCTTTCAAGGTTCCGAAAGTACATACGAACCACATCCGTCCGGACGAAACAACTTACCTAGATGCGACGTCACGTACGGCTAGCATGGCTCAACCACGCACGTATCATGGAAAATACGAAATCTATGTCGAAAATGAGTTGAGCTGGAATCTTCCGGATGTTCCCTGGCAGCCAGCTGTTTTCACGATCCGGGCATCGCTGCTTTTCCCGTATTCGCAAGCCATACTCCAGGTAAAAGAACAGCGCTGCAATGTGACATGCATCACCATGTCCATGCCATGCGCATTAAGTGCGCCGCCAACACCTCCTCGTCGTATTTTGCGGCACTGCAAGCCATTCGGAGGGCTACCCGCTTACTCATTCGAAGTCGGATGTGCGCATCGTCTATGTCGTTTGCGAAACAATATTCGGTGAAATAACGTAGGCAGGCAGAGTTGTTTTGCGAATGGTTTGAAGAGCTTTATAAACTTATTTATAAATAATAACTAGCGAAACTTCATTTAATTAAAAATGCACTGTATTTGAATAGTTTTACTCCAAAAGTGCTGGCAGTGGCTGGCAGTGGCTATTTTCACACACGAAGGAAGTAACGTCATAGCCAGACGTGACGTCATAAACCAAAAGTGACGTTTACACTAGAATGACGTCGTTGGTTTAATGGCGGTTTGCTGAAAATTTTTGTGCTCAGTCAGTGCTTCGTTGTGAGCTGTGTTGCAAAAGTGCATCGAGAACGCGACGAGGTGGCGCCACCGGGGCCATCGCTGTCGCAGCTATCGCAGTGGTTTCTTTTGCTTCTTTGCCGTCACAGATGATGCAAACATCCGACTTCTTCTGAACGAATGAGGCAAGTACACCAAAAAAGTTTGGCATAAAAAGTACTGACTACGAAATGCCATTTCTACAAGGACTCAGCGGTTTAGCTGGGATTAGCATTGTACGGCAAGCATGTAATTGCGCAAAGCGTGATTTCGTCTACTTCAACCATGGCTCTTTAACTAGCCGATTGTAGCATAATTGCGTCCACCCGCCGGGGTGGCGCAGTGGTTACGGCGCTCGACTACTGTTCCCAAGGACGCGGGATCGAATTCCGGTCTCGGCGGTAGCTTTTCGATGGAGGCGAACAGCAAGGCGCCCGTGTGCTGTGCGATGTCAGTGCACGTTAAAGAACCCCAGGTTGTCGAAATTACCGGAGTCCTCCACTATGGCGTCTCTCACAGCCTGAGTCGCTTTGGGACGTTAAACCCCACAAACCATAATTGCGTCCTTCGAATGGTCTGCAGCCTTTCCGTTGGTTTGCGGTGACAAAGCTTGTCCGTAGCACAAGGAACTCACTTATGTCGCACGGCCACAGGTCGACGCTCACCGTGCAATAGCACGTCGCCTGCAAACTGGTCGGTGCCACAGTTCTGCTTTTTTTTTTTTTGTTATGTACCAGTCTCTGTCCACATCGCGCAGACTTTACAGGTAATACGAACTGTCGCTCATGATGCCGATTCAGTTTTCATTACACCAGTGCTGGCATGAGGCAGACTGACAGAGAAAACGGACTCACACGAACAGTTAAGCATACTAATCAGAAGAGTACGCAAAAATGGCGTCGGCTGCGTACTGACGTCAGATATGACGTCACATGGATACCCCCTATAGTGTCTCACTTATCGTTTTTAGAATGTGTTAGGACTGAGCAACCACATTCCAATGCGTTTTGAGTCATAATATTCCACCAGGCACCGGCATAGCAAGGAGTAGGGACACTTCTCTCCGCCGCCCAATGTCCGTTTGTCTTGCAACTGGGAGAGAACAGTACGCCGGAGAGACAAATTGTTGCAAATAACATGAGGGGTTTGCAACACACACTTCTTGGAAGGGACTATTTTTAAATTCTGTAAATATGCAGTAACCGAAAAATGTGACCAAAATCTAGAGAGTGGCATATGGTGAGTAATTTAGTTCTTAGCGTATGTCCTAATCATATCTGTTGTACTTCTGTCTAAATCAAGAACGGCAGAAATATAAAAAACAGAAAATATATACACGCAGTTGCACAACACAAAGCGATGTGCGGAAGACACCAGTAAATATATATGCTCAGTGAAATTCAATTGACTGGTAGAAAAAAAAAAAAAGAGCACTTTATGGATACCTAGCGATTGGCTACTGTGGATGAAAATGGGCATTGACCATAGGTGGATGTTTTTTTTTTTTCAAGGCAGGAATAAGAGCTAGTGAGGGGAATCCATATCACGAACAATCTTACTTGATCCTAGCACATCATAAAGATTGGTGCTGATGCATCGAAAACACTCGGCTTTATCAGAAGTCATCTCAGTTTTTCCCATTCTTCCATTCGCAGCCTAGCCTACAAAACTTTCGTCCCTAGCAAACTAGAATTAGCCTTCCCTATTTGGAACCCACATCAAGCCTATTTAATTAATAGCCTAGAAGCTGTCCAAAACCTCACAGCCCGCTTTGTTTCCTCTAACTATGACACCCCCTCTAGCATTACCAGTATAAAACTGTCTGTCGACATTGAGCCTCTCGCACAAAGGCGTAAATTGCCCGCATATCATTGTTCCATAAACTGTACTATTGTCTTCCCTCACTTCGAGACTCCCTTTTGCTCCCACCCTCCGAACATCGCGCCGTCTTTTCAACTCTATGAGCATTTTAAGGCACCATGACTCCTCAAACGCATTTAACAAGTCATTCCTTCCTCTTGTCATTGAAGAATGGAATTCATTATACCAGAATGTATTGTAATTGAATGAGATGCTTCTAAATTCCAACAGATACTGTTTTTACATTTACAATCCTAATGTGGTAACTGTTGTCTTTCCGTTTTGTTATTGTATGATTAACTGTACCTGTTTGCTTGATTGATATACATGTATTTTTTATTTCTTTTTTTTTCCTTTGCATTGAAGCCTGCCTTACATCGATTGTTTCACCTATTTTGTTTGCTTTGACTTAAAATGTCATATCTTATTCCGATATCTCCCCTCCCCCTCCCCCTTATGTAATACCCCTCGTAGGTGTCTTTAAGGGTCAATAAATGATGGTGATGATCCGCGAAGTCATGAGTTGCGGAATATCTGCCTGCGGATAACTGGTGTCGACGTTGCCCATATGGATCTGGCAATTAATTCGCTAAGAGATGTAGAGGCGATTGTGCACGCTTTGCGAACTATGCAAGGCCAGTTGAGCATCTAACAGCGGAGGGACCGTCGAGCACAAAGAGAGCAAATTTCTTAATTTCACAGAAGCGTATTGTAAAATATTTGAAAATGGCGAAGGCCCTGAAAAGAAAAAGTGCACTATATTAACCCATGAAAAATGTTCGCCTTGTAGCCCTTCATTTGACGAAGAGGCTGGGATATTCGTGACGCTGTAGCCTGCATCAAAACACAAACAAATTAGCCAATTCAGGGAAGAGAAGAAAGAAAGCACCAAAGTTCTCACAAAAGTATACAATTGCCCTGTCAGGTTAGGATATATCATATATGATATTGAAAGGGGGGCGGTGGGGTCGATCCTTTCTATCGCCCCAAGCCTCGGATTCAGACGACATCTATGGTCAGAGCTGGCTTCTTACGTGCAGCTCACAGAAGTTTTTTTTTTTTTTTTTTTTTTTTTTTGGGGGGGGGGGGGGTGGCTTGTCTTTTATTGAAAAAACAATAATGATGATGAATAAACGTCAATTTGGACGGAACGCAAATAAAATAGAAGTGAGCATACCGAGCGTTCATTCTTTCGAGGCAACACACCAAGATCAAGTCGGAAAGTCTAAAAATTAAGGGGATACTTAAGCCCCGCTATTAAAAGATGCAGTAGTGTTTCACACATGCGAGCGATGCTTTTAAATTTTTTGTTTGATTTTTATGCACCGATACTTAGCATCATCAAGCCTTGGCTTTTATTTTGGGCATTCTGACATCTCTAAACCTCATTATTCCTTTTTATTTTTTTATTTCATCGTTCAGTTAGTTTTAGTGATCTAGTTAACTCGCCCTCATCTTGCAGAAACCAATCGGTCATCAATCACTAGAACTACGAGTTACCACGGTACGATTTATTGTATGTAGGCCCTGATTATTTCCAATAAAAAGTGCGCGCTACCACTACGCGGACGACTTCTCGACCGAAGGAATTGTATATTAACACCTAACGCGACTGGTAAGATTAGATCACCCTTAAGTGTTGGAGCACGTGGCAGTGACCGCCATTGTTTATACGTGTACGTAGAGTATATGTATACGCGCGCAGGCATTAAGACCAAATGGCGAAATGCATACGCACGAAAGTGACTGTTTTGCCCAAAAGCACGATCACGCATTGCTGTCCCGGTGACATTACCACTAAAAGGGGCGCTAATAAAGGTATTTAAGTCTCTCAAACGACAATATACCGAGGTGCAAGGCCGCTCTACTATGCATGAAGCGTGCAAATGCACACTCCACTCGGTAATGGCAACAATGGGCCGGCGCAATGAATCTGGTTAGAGTATTTTCCTCCTCACCTGATTGCCTCTCGATGGATGGATGGATGGAATTAGGAGCGTCCCCTTGAAACGGGGTGGTAGTAGTAGCTATCATGGTCATTTTTCTCCCTATGTCTTAATTATTGTTCTAGATTGGTTAACTATACCATCATTCTATTTATTGAATTTTTGTTTTTACATTACTAACATTGTCACTTTTCTGCTTTTAAGCCATCAATCTTCCAGTCGTTCTTTGCTTGCTTCCACAGCCGGTTTATTCACCCGACCACTGGTATCTCTAAACCCCAGAGCTTCAGGAAGAGTGACTGCGCCTGCATCGACTTCTTGATGGATGGACCGCCGAAGAATTGACGCGTTTGAATTGTGGTGCTGGCGAAGACGAGAGTTCCTTTGACTGCCAGAAGATCAAATCAGTCGATATTGTCGACCATAAACCCTGACTGCTCATTGGAGGGTCAAATTTTAAAGTTAAAGCTCAGCTACTTTGGTCATCTGATGAGAAGAGAGGAGTCGCTGGAGAAAGATTTGATGTTGGGAAAGGTTGAGGGTCGCCGGAGAAGGGGTAGGCAGCGAACGCGTTGGTTAGATGGCATCCTCGAGGCACTGCAGATGAAGTTATGTGATGTTAGGAAGATAGTGAGAGATCAGAAAGCGTGGCGTGACATGGTCCATAGGGTCACGAAGAGTCGGACACGACTGAACGACTAAACTGAACTGAACTGAACTGACCATTACACTCGAGTATAATATGGTCAATTGCTTCACTGGAGTTACCACATAAGCACATGCGTCATCTTTATTGTTAAATTTCTTTTTGTAGCTGCGTGTTCTAAGGCATCTTGATCTAGCTTCAAAAGGTAGGGCACTGCCTTTTGAGTTATCAAAGAAATCTTCCTGATCTGCATTTTCCACTTTCGGTATAATTCCACACTCTGTTTCTTTTCCATCGATTTTTTCGAATTTTTACCTTCTGTGTTTTTCACCTTTTGCTTAATGCTCTTTATTTCTCCGTCCTTGTGACTAGCATACTTACTAGTTAGTTTCCTAGTTCCTTTCCTCCATTGTGAGTCAACGCTTTTTGAGTACAGGTATTTAAATCCTTTAGCTGCCCATCTGTTAGTGTCCAATTTCTTCAGGCGTTCCTCATATAATTTTTACTCTGAGCTTCCCGTACTTCGAAAGATGCCCAGCCCATATCTCTCTGTTCCGCCTCATTTGTGGTTTTGTCGTGGGCACCTAGTGCTAATCGTCCACCGGATCTCTGATTTATTTCTAATATAGACTGTACCTCTGATTTTAGGCACAAAACCGCATTTCCGAAAGTAAGTCCGGGCACCATAATTCCTTTCCAAATACCCCTCAAAACCTCATACCTGTTGTATCCCCACAATGCCCTATGCTTCAATATCCCGGCATTCCTTCGCCCTTTGGCCTTAAGTGATTGCTCATGCTTTCCAATGTATGCCAATCCTTTGTTTACCCATGCCGCCAGATATTTATATTCTGCTACTCTGTGTATTTCATGGCATTGTATTTTAAGACCCTGATCAGTTGAGCCGTTGAAAATCATCAGACCCAATTTCGACCACCTGGGATTCTTTAACGTGCACTGGCATCGCACAGCAGACGGGCGCCTTGCTTTTCGCCTCCATCGAAAAGCGGCCGCCGAGATCGGGATTCGATCCCGCGTCCTTGGGCACTACAGTCAGTGACTCTATTGGGCACCATACATGGCAGTAATTGAATTACAGTAATGAAATTACTGTAACTTAATTACTTTTCTCGGTAATTTGTAATGTAATGAATTAATTTTTCAGGTTGGTAATTTAGTAACATAATGAATTACTTTTTGGCAGTAATTTCGCAGCAAAAGTAATTAATTCCTTTCGAAATTACTTTTCCTAAAATGCGCCACTACTCCTTCAATAGACGACGAAGTAAAGTGCCGAGAAAGCAGGAACGGCGTGCGGCAAGCGAAGCCAGCGTAACGGATCGGCAAAAGGGGACACAGTTGTGCAGAACAGTGCGTCTGAGACCTTAACCATTCTCCAAGCAGCAAGATACAAGGCGTCAAGGGAGTGCTAGAGAGATGGTGCAAGAAGGCTGCAGCTGAAAACTAGTTTGGAGCGCGGCGTACCGGCACTCCCTGTTGTGTGGGCTAGGGCACAGTGGTGCCTGGTTACACTCAACACCATGGGGCGAAGGAGGATTGGGGTTGGGGGAGATAGGCAGAAGGGTCCATGATGTGAGCCACCGTGGCTTGAGCATTACTGAGCAGTGAGCAAAAATGTGCCGACATCGATCCTTGGGACTGCGGAAGCAATAAATAACCTAGCTTCTCGGGCGCTTCAAATGGCGGAGACAGCTCCGGGCCAGCAAGACGCTGGGTTCGCCGGTCATTTCAGGACCGTTTATTTTTTTGCGGTAGTCTTGTTTTTGTAATCGCACGTACTGTAGGGAGAAAGAAGGAATAGCTCTCTGGGACGGAATTTGGTGGGAAGACGAATGTGGGTGCTTCGCGTCTGGAGAACAAGTTGTTTTGCTTACTAGCTTTGCTTAGTTTTTGCATGGTTGGAAACTAGAAAGTAATTTAAAAGTAATTTAATTAGTCAGTAGAAGTAATTGAATTGTAATTTAATTACTTTTTGGGAGCAGTAATGAGTAATGTAATTTAATTACTTTTCTGCGAATTTCAGCAAAGTAATTAGCAATGTAATTTAATTCCTTTTCAAAAGTAATTTTGCCATGTATGTTGGGCACAGTAGTCGAGCTCTGTAACCACTGCACCACCGCGGCGGGCCTGAAAGGCATTCGAATGAGGTTTGATATACGTTCGTCCATACCGTGAAATCATTTGCTAAGGAACTCAGTGGAACGGTGGAATGCGGTAAGCTTATACCTGTTTGTCGATGCTCAGACTGGTGGGGATGACCGACGCCCAGTGATCAAATTTTTTTTTAACAGTGATAATGCAGTGATAATGCACATTTCGCTTTAGAGAAATGCTCGAACGTTTGAGAAACAAATCTTCGCAGCACCTGCTACACTAAATATTACGTAACACACATGGATCAATGTACATTGGTATCCCAATAAAATCATTAGAACCCCTTGTCGCCTGTGCTGCCTTTCGAACAAACTGGCTGTTTCTGACATCGGGAGTGAAATAGCTTCATACGGGCTTAACCATCGGTGTTTAGTTCGATAATAACTTCATATTTATAGTTCGGCATATTTATAGTCACAAGATAAGATGAACTCCATTTCTTTGAGGATAGTTTTATATCTGGGTTCTGTTTTGGAAGTAAACGACAGAACCGTCCCAAGGCAATGCTTAACAATAATTATACAATGATGAAGAAATATTCAGCCTTCAAAATTCCTCACTAGGACATGACAGAGACTAAGCGCAGGTTTTCCGATGCCTTTGCAGCTACTGATTCGTAGCTTGTACTTAAGCGTTACTGAAAACCAATCGCTGATATTCCTAAATTTTGTCAAGTGTAAAGGTTTTGTCACATGGTGAAATTCATTGTCATTGAATGAAAAATAATCACACTACTGACTTACCGTTTATAAACGTCAAACACTTCAGAAATTCCTTATGCTTCCCTCGGTTTCAGGAAATCATTTAGAGTCATTGCACAGTGCAACTCCAGATTATCTGCCGCAAGAAGCAAACTCAGCAAACTCAATCCATTCACTGCTCTACGCGTGAGCAGTCAGCTTTCCTGTGCGGCGAGGTTTCCTGTACAGTGTCCGCGTAATCTCATATTTGGGGAATACTTGTGCCTGGTTGTCTAGCCAGAGTTGAGTTCCGCTCAGTCTACGGCAACCCGCCGGGCAGTACGCTATCAGTGCTACATTTAACCTGCTTGATCCTCGAGTCAAGTATGATATAACGAACCAGGCTGCCTCGATTCATTCTAACGTTCTGCAGGTCAGAGCACAGCTTGTACCTCCGTGGGCTTGCTACTAAATTTGCCTACCTCACTTGCGTAAGACACGCTCAGGCTGTTGAAAAGACGATATGCCATGCTCAGGCCCAAGTATGAGGTCTGTGAGCGCCGTACAACGAAATGAAAAAGCGTGCAAAGCGATCCCAGCAAATCTAAAAGACGGGTGGTTGCGTGCCTTGTTTGCCTAAAATCCGCGCGTCTATTTTTTTTTCTTGTTGCATAGGCGAAATACACGAATTGTTTTCTGCCATATTGGAACACTCGAAACAGTAAATCGCTAATGCATTGCACAAGGCACGTTTTCTTGGCAATCATCATCATCATCATCATCATCATCGTCATCATCATCATCATCATCAGCCTGACTATACCCACTGCAGGGTGAAGGCCTTCCCCATATTCCTCCGATTAGCCTGGTCCTGTGCTAGCTGCATCCATTGGACCCCTGAGAG
This sequence comes from Amblyomma maculatum, assembly GCF_055883805.1. NCBI lineage: Eukaryota > Metazoa > Arthropoda > Arachnida > Ixodida > Ixodidae > Amblyomma > Amblyomma maculatum. The sequence continues at coordinate 18,740,192 of NC_139349.1, read as the reverse complement.
TTTCTTAACCTCATCCGCCCACCTAACTTTCTGCCGCCCCTGCTATTCTTTCCTTCCTGCTATGTTGAAGAGTTATGTAAGTTAAAAGCATAAAAAAGAAAGGTTGATCATGGTGGTGACCACCCCCACCCCGTTTCGAAGGGGACGCTCCTAACCGTCCGTCCGTCCATTAATCCGTTCAACCACAGATGTTGTCGTCGTGAATAATTTGATGTTTTTTTTCATACAAATGGTCGTATAAACCGAACATAGAATTCTGAGCGGTGCCACGACTTTGTTTTGCAGTGTAGGGGCAGTACGGGGCACCCATGCATGGCTCGAGATGTGGCTATGGACTTCAACAATTGTTTTTTTTTTCTCACTTAAAAAAAAAAAAAATGCTCCGATAAATATCCTTGAGTAAAATTTGAATAAAGCAAGCTATCAATTCAGATACAATTTATATTTTTACATTTGCACGAAATTTATGCCAGAATACACGTCATAACACATTTTTCTAAATTTGACGTTCCTTTCTTCTGAAATATGTTTGAAGAATTTAATGAGATGGCACATAATATAGAGAAGAAGCGAAACATATGATGTTGCTCGCCAATGCCGCGAAAGATTATATAAAGAAACTACATAAATTGTCTTTCTTAAAGAAAAATAATGAAAGAAAGAACACAAAAAATTTGTGCTATAAATTTATTTTTACGCGTTTAAGAACCACAATGCCTATCGATAATCTACAAAAAAATTTTAAGCGCAAAAGTAAAACATTTGATTTATTGTAGATTTTTTAGACCAACTTTTGCACTTGTCTGTGTAATTCGAAGGGCTGTCACGTGACTAGGAAATTTTTTCTCCAAGTTATTAGGGGTAATTACTTTAGCCAGTTCAATAAAAAGCCACAAATTTTATCGAGATCAGAGGGGGTCGAGAGGAAAGTCTGGTACGTTTGACATGTAATTTTCCAACAATGCTCCTCGTGGAGCTGCTGCAGGCGTCGGTCTTGAAAGATGTCACAGAGAGTTGGGGGCAGCGGCGTTGGAATCGCTACGAAAGGATGATGTGTCTTGTTCGATACACGTATGTCTTTGTCTACAATGCTGAAACGTTCTAGGAGAGACACTGAGACAGCTTGGTGGAAATATGAAATAAGAGGGTAAAGACAGAAGCTTTTCTATACTGGTTTATAATCAGATCATTGCAGTAATACGGAAAGTTGAGCTAGTTGGTACATGATTGCAAATTACGCGATATAAGTGTTATTTTCGATTCCTAATAAGCTGGGCAAAATTTGTGCGGTTGTTGACAGAAGGGCTAGAGATCAGTAACACAAAAGTAGAACAAGAAAAATTGCGTGCCAAGTGGACCATGATTCGCGTTTTGTCGCATGTGAAGAAGGGGTTGTGTATCAAGTACCTTTTAAATGTGGGAAAAATTATATAGGGCAAACCGGCAAATGTATTAATACGCGCCTGCGCCAACATAACACTTCTTTGAATAGTGCCCCTTCATCCAATCTGACCCTTCATTATAGAGACTGTCATCTGAATAAACCTAGTGGGTCAAATGTGCCTAGTAGGAAAAAATGCCTACCGCTTTTTAACAAAACCAAGATTAAGTTTAGACACAAAGATCAAATGACTAGAGAACTGTCAGAGTCATATCACATCCATAAGAACAATTAAGGGGAAATGAGGGTCCTCGTTATAATACATGAAGGAAAGAAGCCAACAGTCGGCGAGGCCAAGGAAAGCGTTGGGGATGGTACTTTTTTATGTCATTTTTTATGTTTGCTTAGACAATCACAGAAATTAGTAGTGTAATCTGTTTAGGGGAAATCTAGTTAAACACAAAGTAGAAGAAAAAACAACGTGCCGATGGTGGGAACCGAACCCACGACCTCGATATTCGGAGGTCGTGGGTTCGGTTCCCACCATCCACCACCACCAAGTACCATCCCCAACGCTTTCCTTGGCCTCGCCGACTGTTGGCTTCTTTCCTTCATCCATAAGAACAGTGACACGTGCGTGAGCTCACCATCTGTAAGCATCCAAGATTGTGAGATTTTATATCTGGATACCTAGGAAAAATCTGTGAAGCGCATGTGCCTTTGGTTGTCTTCTGCGAGTATTTAATCTGTGTTCTTCGAATAAACTTTCAGTTGATAGTAGCGCCTGTCCTTGTCATTACTCTCTCGTTGTTGTTCTCCGTCGCAGCGCTCGTAATTTGCAATCCGATCATGTTTAGAATGGGAAACGAGAAAATGATAAAGGAGACATTGTAAATCTTGCCGAGAAGACACTTTTAGAAGCAACCAGGCAGCTTTCAAGTCGTAGGCTTGGCCATTAGTCTTGTAATTCTTGCACTATGGGGATGAAAACGTGGTTTCGGGGCCAGTTGCCCCCCTTTTAAAACCTCAACGACACGCAAGAAGACGCCTACAGATTTGTGACCAGGGAAGCTTGCAGAAAGTGGAACATGGGCGCCCACTTAGCGGTGCGGCACATATTGTGGAAATAGCCTGGCTACAACGACATCAGTTGTAAAAAAACATATCACCACCTTCAGTGCTTGTACTACACAGAGCAGCGAAGCTTGGGCCCCACTCACACAGTTGTTCTTGTGGGAGCTTGCGTGTGAAGGGGGCATTTACTTACAAATGTAACCTCCGGACCTGTCACCGCTCCCTGCAAGAAAGCTATTTTCCCGTGGCAAGTATAATGGCAGTGATATTCAGCATCACTTTATTTTATTCTTTGCTACAATTAGGAAGCCAGGCTCTACCAAGTTGTTTAATCTCTTCGCTTATTACAGAGAACTGAACAGAAGGCGATATCTCAAGGAACCCGCAAGTAAGATGGGGTTGGGTATGTTTCTCGAAGAGGCCCACTGGAAGATACTTGCACCAGACTGTTCACTACGCGCACGCGCGTTCTCAAATTTCTTCGCTCCCAAAAAGGGAATTTAAGAAGTTGAAACGGAAATCAGAACGTACAGTACATTTTTATTTGGTGAATCATATTTTGGGAGGTTAATGGCAGAAGAAGAAGATCGAAGTGGAAGGACAGTGTTCGACCATTCTCTGCACCCCAATTCTTGGCCAATCCCCCTGTGTGGGTATGCGCCATCAAATTAGAGGAGAACAACAACAACAACAACAACAGCAGTTCGGCTGCTTTTAGAAAGACGGGCACTGCGCCTTTGCCCAGGGCTTCCACAGTCAGTCTCTACCACTGTTCTGTACTTGGAGGCCCGCATTCCGGACCTTAACTCCCGTTTCCGCCTTCTGTTAGATCATTTTTGCGATCATTTGAGGCTACTCCCGGTGTGGCTATACCTATTTTTGTGTCAAACCCCGCCCTCTTTCTCTCTCACCAGTGGCCAAGGGTCTGCATGCCCCAGGTTGTTTTCACGCAGAGCATTTTAGCAAACATTGGTGTGGACCTCGGTTCTATATGTCCTATTGGTTGCCCAACGTCCTTTGTGGATATAAATTATGATTCTATATTTACATCTAATGTGAAGCACTTACCTTCAAGTTTAATATCCAGTCTCCTATGTGATCACGTTGAAAAGTTCCCTGATCACACTGTAATTGCCACTGATACGTCTGTGACTGCGCAGAAAGCAGCGATTGGAATTTTTTCAGTCTCTTTCCTGCAGTTTTTCGGTGCGTATCCCGGATTACACACCGATATTTTTAGCAGAGTTTATGGCAATTGGGCTAGCACTACTAAAAGTTCCCTGCAGTCAATCAAAAATAATTTTCCTATCAGACCTCTTTCTGTTTTGTTGTCACTGGAATCAGCACGGGATGCTCTGTTGAGCCGCTCAATAAAGTATTTCATACCGGGGTGGGTGAAAGAAATACGCTTCATCTGGGTCCCCGGTCACAGCGGTATTTTCCAGAACGAAGCGGCAGATTTCCTGACTAAATCAGCTCTTGATGCATCTGTTTTATGTACCATCCCTAATATCACCATTTTCGGAATGTCCCGTTTTCAGCGTTATTAATACCTAACCGCTTCATGCAATGATCCCTTGCTATCTACAGCCGAATACCAGCATGTCATATGCTCATGGAAAGTTCATGTAAATCACGGCAGTGTGAGGTAACGATGACTCTCATGAGATGCAGGATTTCTCGCCTAAATCTTTATTTATGTAGATGCGGAATCAGCCCCACAAACCTTTGTGAGGCTTGTGGTGAGATTGGAAATATTGATTACTTCCTTCTCGCTTGCCGAAGGTTTTCACATCAGAGGAGGGTGCATTTAGAAATTCCAATTTGACCGCTTGGGATTTACGTTGTCGGTCCCGCTTCTACTCTCCTTCGGTGCGAGCGCAAAAGGATTTGCGTTGCCTCAAATTTGTCAGTACTTACATAACTACATCACAGCTACGGACAGATTCCCTTGCTAATTGTATTACAAATTTACAAACTTCCAAATTTTTGCTTCGTATTTTTCTTTCAATCAATTTTGTGATCTTAAATCTTATGTTTTTGTTTAGTTGACAATTACTTTAATGCACTAATTAAGTTTGCGTAGGACATTTGGCAGTCCACACTGAACCCTGGTCAATCCTTCTTCGTGGGTATGTGCCATATATCAAGGCAGAAGAAGAAGAAGAAGAAGAAGAAGAAGAAGAAGAAGAAGAAGAAGAAGAAGAAGAAGAAGAAGAAGAAGAAGAAGAAGAAGAAGAAGAAGAAGAAAGAAGAAGAAGAAGAAGAAGAAGAAGAAGAAGAAGAAGAAGAAGAAGAAGAAGAAGAAGAAGAAGAAGAAGAAGAAGAAGAAGAAGTGAAATGTGGATTTAATGGTTGGTTGGAACGTCTAGCGCTGGCAGTACTTTGGGCACAAGGGATCGAATTACCAGCCGCAGGGCACAGCTTCAGCGCGAGCGAGATGGGCGCCGGAGACAAGCGATGGTGATCGCGATGCCGCAGCGTTTTCTGTTCTTTGTCTTCTTTACATTTCCCCCGCGTGAAGAAGTCGCCATCCTAGCGACTCAGGGAGAAGAGACGACCAGAGGGTTGTAATATGGCTTGAGGCGGCTAACGTGGACAACCTCGCGGCCGCGACGGCGGTGGTCGGAAGAAGGGGTGACTGGCTCGATGACGTAGTTCACAGGGGATGTGCGTTCCAAGACGCGATAAGGTCCGTGGTATTTGGTGTCTAGTTTGTTGGTGGCAGGAACGCATAGCCAAACGAAGCTGTCGGCCAGGAACGTGGGAGCAGGGGTATCGGTATCATGCTGATCTTTGCGATAGCCTTGAGTGTTGGAGGTAAACGTGCGAGCTAGCTGCCGGCATTCCTCGGCCTTCTGTGCAATATCTGACAAGGCACTGTACTCAGAGGCATCTGGATGGTATGGCAAAATTGTGTCCAGAGTACAAGATGGTTCACGGCCATATAAGAGAAAGAAGGGCGAAAACCCAGTTGTTGCTTGGGTGGCTGTGTTGTACGCGAACGTTACGAATGGCAGTACCTGGTCCCAGTTGGAGCTTCCCGATTCAGATGTAACATACATGGCGAGCATGTCCCCAAGCGTACGGTTGAAGCGCTCCGTGAGGCCGTTTGTTTGTGGGTGGTACGCGGTTGTAGCCCGATGTATCGATTTGCAAGACGACAGGAGCTCTTGAACTACTTCGGAAAGAAAGACACGACCTCTGTCACTCAGTAGCTCGCGAGGGGCGCCGTGTCGAAGAATGAAGTGGTGTAGAAGAAAATGGGCTACCTCTCGGGCTGTTGCCGCGGAAAGTGCAGCAGTCTCGGCGTAACGGGTCAGGTGATCGACTGCGACGATGACCCATCGATTACCAGCGGCCGTGCATGGTAGCGGACCATAAAGGTCGATTCCCACACGATCAAACGGGCGAGCTGGACAAGGTAAAGGCTGGAGAGGGCCAGCGGGGTGGCGAGGAATCTTGCGTTGTTGACAGGCGGTACAAGAGCGAATGTAGCGCCGTACGAAATTGTACATTCCCCGCCAGTAGTACCTCTGACGAATTCGATCATAGGTTTTGAGGACGCCGGCATGAGCGCTTTGAGGGTCAATGTGATGGTGGGCACAAACCTCGGAGCGGAGGTGGCGCGGAATGACAAGAAGCCGTTGACGGAGCGCACCTGTGCAGGTGACGGGCGGAGGCAGGTGCAATGAAGTCGGCTCCGTCATTGGGGTAATCAATGTTCTGCTGCGAAGTTCCAGGGCGAGATGGGTACAGGGAACTTCAGATTGACCTCCACCAAGTGAAATGTGGATTTAATGGTTGGTTGGAACGTCTAGCGCTGGCAGTACTTTGGGCACAAGGGATCGAATTACCAGCCGCAGGGCACAGCTTCAGCGCGAGCGAGATGGGCGCCGGAGACAAGCGATGGTGATCGCGATGCCGCAGCGTTTTCTGTTCTTTGTCTTCTTTACAGAAGAAGAAGAAGAAGAAGAAGTAGAAGACCAGTTCGGCGACAACCTCGCGCACAGTTCGCTTCATGGATCCTGCTCTGTCATCGGCGACATACGGATTCCGCGGCGCCGATCTGCCGCCGGCTGCCTTTCGGGCGGCGACAGTGGACTCGAAGGCAGCTTCGTGCACGCCAGCTGTCGCAGTAAGTTGGCCCCAGCCGTCCGTCCCGGCTCCACGCGTAACGCTGCCTGGGTCTCAGAGTGTCGTTACCTGTTCCGCCCTTCCTCAGGCGCCGGCCGTCCTGCCACCCGCGAACGCTCCACCGAGGGCTGGCTTGCCTGCCCCTCCGCTCAAGTCTCGCCAGCCGCTCCACGTGAAATTCGACGTTGCTACTCCTCCGGTGCCTTACATCTACACGGCCTGTCCGACGATGCCGCATTCTCCGGAGCCAAGTGAGCAACCCGGGAAAGAACTGAGGCTAAGTCTATTAGACAAATTGTTGGATGAGTTGGTTGTTTTGAAGTTACCTTCGTACTATACAGAGCGAAGTTTATTACTGAAAGCGTTAAAAGGTCGGCCTACGGTAACGTGACCCTGGCCTACTATTTCGTACTTTGAAAGTGAAATGGAAGGGAAGAGAGATATGAAGCTCGAAATGGAGGGTGAAGAAATGGAGATGTTCCCAGAACGCCACGAGGAGCTACCAGCATTACGTTTACGCACACCGCAACCTCAAGGAGTAGCACCGGTACTAGAAGCCTTTCTCGTGACTCGTTTCAACATGTTTGTGCTTCTATGGGCTCACCTGGCACAGGCGTTTGATTTCGGCGCATATATGGCGTTGACTTGCTGGAAACGGGTTTTTTGGAGAGACGTCTCTTCATTGCTCTGCCACATTCCGCGCTATACTTTTAAGCCCGCGTGAGTGACCATTTTATTGAGGCTGCTAGCAGCTTTCTTGTCAGAATTTGGCTACATTCGAATGTAAATTTTATTGAAATCACTCAAATGTGTTCCATGTAAGATGCATTCAGCCCTTTGTAAGCATACACAGCAGCGAACATATATCAGCTGTGTTTTGCTTTGGCTTTCACGCATCTCGTGTTACAGCACAACTTCAATGTTGTGATAGTCGATCTCTGGATTTTATACCGGATGTTATGGCCAAAGCAAACTCTGTAGACGCTATTTCTTTTTTTTTTTATTATACGAAATACAATGCCCAGCATTAAGCTAGTCGATGATCTCGTTAAACCAGCAGCCCATGTATTCTTAAAAAAACAACAACAACTTTAAACACAAAAAAGCTATCAGCAGAAAACAGAAACACAACGAGATCACACGCGTTTGGTTTTAAAGCCCGAGTCGTATCAACTGCTCAGTGAGCATAAGCCGTCGGTGAGCTACTCCGCATTTCAGTTTTCCGCTACTGCGCACTGCTGTACATACGAAGCCCAGGAGGAACCGTGAGAGTGGCCCTTCATTTTATCACTTGATGGTCGACTGTTAAAACGAAGATCATGCTTCACGTTTGTTGCGACAGCTGCAACAAGAGTAGCTTCGTAGCTGCGCGATTTTCTGCCATCATTTTTTTATTGTTTGTTGAATTTTAGTATCTTCAATGCAACATAATTTACAAGATGCGCTGTTAAATTTCCTTTTTTTCCCCCTCAACACATGCACGTGCAGTGTGCGCTTTGGTCGGTGGTTATGCTTTAAACACAAAACTCTGCAGTACATTTTTGTAAAACTGTTCTTGCTGATATAGTATTACCATGGTCTAACTACTTTTCGCAGACATATTAAATGGACAGAAGGACAATGCTACGTACAATGACCTTTTGCCGCTCTTCTTGGCAAGTTGTCTTCAGGAGTGCTTAAGAACGGTATACTTGATCCTTGCAGCCCACATGTCCGCCACTGCAGCCGAGTATAAATCATTTATCATCCAGTTATTGCGTAGAATATGCATCACTTGCCAGGTGTACACAGCATTAAATACCGCGGATCAAACCGCGTATCTGCAGTTTCAATCGAAAGGAACCCGCTACATGGTCGCGCATAACGCCGTGCACGTCAGCTGTGCAGCCAGTAGCACACTCAGTGACTGTTATAGGAGACATGATATTACAAAACGACTCTTCAATTTTCCGCATGAGGCAGCATATTTATCTTTGGATGTGTCTCCAATTCCCACTCCAGGGCGGCGAGTACCAAGCGCGCGATCTCCTCCAGCACACGATGAGTCTCTCTGTTGTCAGAAATAAAGCTATTCGTTCAGAACGCGGCATGCAAACTTACCTGCATTTAAATTACGAAAACAGTTAAATTCAGGTTCAAGCGTCTGAACACTGATTAAACTGGCAAAATTCCAGCGCACGTGCTTCTCCGTAATAGTGGCAGTGGTGAAAGACTTTTAATCGCCCGAAATGAGTATGCATATGGAGGTACGATTGGACTAATCTTCAAGGGGCTGGTCCTCACAACCACCAGGTGGGTCCCTAGTACGGGAGCCAAGTGGCATTGGTTGCGCGTTCGACCAGTGCCTTTTGGGTCTTTAGGCCAGACCAGCCGAGCAGGGTCGACTCCCAGTCCTGCAGGGTGGGGTTGGGGTATGGGATAGCAGGGCTGAATTGGCAAGCCCACACCATGCGATAGATGTCCGAAGACTTTTCCGCACAATGCGCACAGTCCCCAAGAAAGAGGAGTAAAAATGTCCGAGAGCTGCCGGGCACAGCACAGTATTGCTATAGAGACGGAGTAAGAGCGACTCATACGCCACTGAAAGGCCTTTTTATGGGCGGGGATAAATACCCTGGTAAGATTGATAGTGTAAATAATATCCTTGAAAGGGTAGGCCGGAATGGATTGGGATTCCTGATTGTCGGGGTTGGAGGGGAATGCCCGGTGGTAGGGTGCGGGGGCGGCGTCGTCAGCTGCTTCATTTCCCCCCCAAGGCCCATGTGAGCAGGAACCCAAACAATATTCCGCTGAGCAAGGTCCTCGGTAGAAACGCTGTTTTGGAGAGTGCGGTAGGTTAGTTACTGTACCCAGCCTTGCTGCATGTTCCGACAGGTCTCTCGCGAGTCGGAAATTATTGTTTTGGGAGCGGCACGAAACGCAGCCAACGCAATGGTGACCTCCTCAGCGTGTGTGATGTCACAGAATCGAAAAGTAAGGCCATTTACTGCGTTGGATTGGTGGACGACTGCGGCTCTTTATTATCCCCTATGGTGCGGGCCGGAGGCATCCAAATAGAATGCGCTGGGTTTCAATCTATAGTGGCGAGCCAGTGCTTCCGCCCGCGCCAGGAGCCGGAGCCGGCCATTATGGTTTTCGGGTCAACTGTGGTTTTCGGGTCAACTGTGGGGTGCCCCGCCGGGGTGGTGCAGTGGTAAGACGCCCGACTACTGTGCCGGAGTTCCCGGGTTCGAACCCGACCACGGCGGCTGCGTTTCGATGGGGGCGAAACGAAGTGGCGTCCGTGTGCTGTGCGATGTCAGCGCACGTTAAAGATCCCCAGGTGGTCGAAATTACTCCGTAGCCCTCCACTACGGCTCCTCTTTCTCTCTTTCCACTTTCACTCCCACCTTCCTCCCTTCCCTTACGGTGCGGTTCGGGTGTCCACAGAGCAAGTGTGACAGTTACTGCGCCTTTCCCTTCCTGTGAACCAATTTAACTTTTAATTTTTAACTGTGGCAGAATGAGAGGAAGGGTTGGTCTTGTTGATTGATTGATTTATAGGAAAGCAAAGGAGCGGTAACTGTCTCACTTGTTTTCTGTGGACACCTTAACCGCACCGTAAGGGAAGGAAGGAAAGTGTGAGAGAAAGTGGACAGAGAGAAAGAGGAGCCGTAGTGGAGGGCTACGGAGTAATTTCGACCACCGCGGGGTCTTTAACTTGCGCTGACATCGCACAGCACACGGACGCCTCTTCGTTTCGCCTCCATCGAAACGAAGCCGCCGAGGTCGGGTTCGAACCCGAGTACTCCGGCACAGTAGTCGGGCGTCTTACCACTGCACCACCCCGGCGGGGCTTGGTCTTGTTGAAGCCCTTAACCAAAAAGAACGAAATGTAGTGGCTTATCCTGCTTCTCCTCCTTTTTCGCACCGCTCCTCCTTTACGTAGTGCCACGGCCGGTCTCGAGGGGAGAAGGAGAGTTCGCTCGAGCTTTTCAGCGCGTATTTTCGCCACAAGCTGTTCATGTTATAATATGACTGGCTGTCGAAACACCAAGTGTGAATGTCGATAGGAGGTTGCCCTTGAATGCTTTCGTTATTAGCTCTCAGACACTGTGCCGCACAGAGCGCGACCTAGGCATTGGTTCATATACATACAGCCTCCACTTCTCTGCGTCAATCGCTTGTCGGCCAAATTGACCCGGCCAAATTGAGCGAACTACCCTTAACCATTTTACTAGGCTGCGAAAGTGGATTACCCACCAGCAGTCTGTATACAGTTATTTCACAGCTGCTGTCACTGAGTTGTGAGCTATCGGTAAAGCGGCAGAAATGTGCTCTAGACCTCCAAAATGAAGTGCTTTTGTATCTAGGCTCCACTCCATCATTTGCCGCATGCAAATCCACATTACGAAATGCCAGACACTTTTTTTTTTGAGTTAAAGAAACTCGTCAGCAGTAGTCTGCCCGGCATGAGTGCAAGACGACCTCGGCCGCGGATACTGCGTTTCGATGGAGGCGAGACGCGAGGAACCCGTCTCACGTTTCGCAGGCGGGTTCCTCACCTTATGCTTCCGATCGAAGAATGCCGGTGGAACAGCATTGAGCTTCATTTTTTTTCAATCCTTTCCATCGTTAAGTCAGCCTCGCCAATACTATGCAACCAAACCGTCCTCCTCGCCGGATTTCGATTCGCGGATGACATTCGAATAGTCGCTTGCGAGTGGCTGTACTCCTGCAGCACTCGCAAGCGCAACAACACGGCGTCACGAACGAGGAGCTATGCAAGATAGAGCACGAAAAAAGGGGCGGGGCGCCGCGAAACATTGAGTTGGTGTGCGCATCAGTATCCAAAAGATGACGCTACTTTTAGATCATTGAGGGGCTTCAGACACCCCTGGCAACAGCGGCGGCTCCTTCAGGTCACACTAAAGACCCGTTCACACTTGCAACTCGCGGAGGTTGTGCGACTGTTTTGGTCGAAACGCGGCTGGGAGGAGTCTGTCTTTAGACTCTATCTTACTCAAAGTTGCAAATGGTCGCATTAATCGAAAAGTGACGACTGCTGGTCGCAAACCGTTAACCAATCAGCTGCTCAGTTGAAGTTACAGAAGTTTGTTTTACATCTGATTTCGCTTTGCTGATGAACAGCCAAGATTGATAATTCTCGTTCCGAACGAGACCAACTCTGGAAAGCGACCTGCGTGTCTCATTTGAAGTGTGAACATCGGTCGAGCCGAATAACTTCCTGGTGGCATGCGACAGCAGGCCGCACTCCCTTCGACTCGCAAGTTTGAATGGGCCTTATGCTGCCGCTATCTCGTCACAGCGCGAGAGCACTGCCGGAGTGTCTATCTTTCCGCCATTGTGCTATATATAGCTATATGTCGCAGTACTGATTGGTCGACAGAAGATGTGACGCCATAAAACAGCGTGACATTGCCGAGCTTGTAGACGCGTTGGCAGTTGGATGTCTCCCTAGTCCCGTCACATGGCCGAGCGTCAGAATCGCCGTCGCGTGTGTATATAGCTACATGTTGTTGCGATTGTAAGAAGCAGGACAAGGAAATGCACAGGCCTGCCAACGTGCTCTAGCTGAGCCACCGCCGCTGCTTCGTCCGAACAGATGAGAATTGAGAGATGAGAGAAAAAAGAGAGAAAGACGCACTTCGGCAGCAGTCATCGTCCCCCACCGAAGCGGAGGCGACATGCACAACAGATAATTATACACCAGTGGCAAGGAGCATCCGCCTCGGAAGAGCGAAGTACCCTTGGTTCCGAACCTTGGAGGGCCGGGAGCAGCCACTCCTACAGATATAGTTACATAGTCGTAGTCATCTCAAATATTAGCCAGTACCGTTTTGTTTTTATTGCTGTGTCCGTCGTAGCTCTGTATGTAGTTGTTGACCACCATAACATGCAATCCATCGCCGTTGAAGAAACAAACAAACAGGAGATAACTAGGGCATTGTTTACAGCAGCGTTCTGTGGGAGTCTCTCGTGATTTTTGTATAGTTTCATAACAGAATTGAAGCGACACGTGAAATCGCTATTAAGCATAGGGTGACGCATGCGGCGTCGGCTCAAGCGTAGCTTAATTGACTATGTTCACGCGTCTTCGTCAGGGTGGTTCTAGACTGGCGTTCATAGAATTTTTACCCCCTGATCCAAATGCTTGTGTCCACCTTTTCGCGATTATGGCGACCGCGCATTGTTCTTGTCGCCTTTTGAGCGTCCCTCCACATCAGGGTGAAAATCGCCACATATTCTAGATTCCGAAGACACTTGCTGGCTGTCCAGCCGTCCTGCTTTATCAGATAAGCGTGGAGGGCCATTGTAAAATAGAACATCAAATGAGATGGTCGCTAGCAGCGATGACAATGAACATCGAATCGGGGGGTTTATCGTAAGGAGGCGATTTACAGTGGCAGTGTGGTAGGCTCCGCTACCTGCTATGTCGTGGCCATCCGTCACGAAAAAAACCTCCGAAGGCGTCGCGAGTTTGGATAGACTAGCGTGAATCGATTGAATCGAAGGTTATATCGCTGGATAACTATAAATATAATTGTGTCGCCAATAAAGGTGCCTTGGCTGCCGGACAAGCCTCGGAATTGCCAGAAAAAATTACGGGGTACGTTATTATCATTACGATAGCAACGTGTTATCGTTAGTTCTCGCTTCTCCACGTGACAGAGTAAAGGACCCCGCGTTCTGCAGAAAACCGGGTGTCGGCGTTGTGAGCGAAAAATCACGAGTTTTGTTCTGGCGGGCGATAGTTGTCAAGTGAAATGGTAGGGTACTTCTCTGTCGCGGAACTTTGTGACGTCACGGGACCACAAGGCATGACCGAGCTGGTAGGAGTAAACAGAAGAGATTTGAACCCGGACACTTGTATGTCAAGTGAGATACGCTGCCTCTTCACCCCACAAACACTTTCGTATGGCCTTTCGTATCTATGTTGGTAGAACTTTGACATAATGTGGCAGCTCGCGACTCTATGCTAATGAGCATGTGTGAGTTAAGAAAAGCGCATACTAAGACATTACAAATTAAGCGGATAACAAAATGCATGCACGCGAAAGAGGATCCGCAAGAATAGCCGCAGAATGGAGAGATTAACGCTATTTCAGCGAACCAAATTTTTAGTTGTTTCGATTGTATCCTTACCTATTTTTCTCATAGTCTTGCTATATGTTCCTTCCTGACTGAGAATTCTCTCAATTTTGCTGAGTAAACTGCTGACCAACTTTGTCCTTTGCTGAGAATATTTTAATTTTGCTGAGTTATTGCAAGTATATTACTATTCCGTATGGATAATGTAAGGTCTCATTTAATGCGAACTCAGAATCAGATGCCTCATCACGGATAAAAAAAAAAAAAAAAAAAAACTGCCGCGTGACTATAGTCATAAAATTTGCTTAGTGCTTGAGACAGTGATGGAGTAGTATGGCCGATTGCCAGCTGACTAGTCGACATTGTGTGTGATGTCTAAGACCACGGGACTTGGCAGAGTTTGCAGATGCTCTGGCAGTTTCATGTGATCTCTATGGTCACGTCCGTCACCATGGCCAAGCGCTAGAATAACTCCCGTTTGTCGTGTATATCTCAGTTTAAAGTCCTCGCAAGCGGGTAGGACGACTCCGAAAATGTGTCGCTGAAGGCGGAGTATTGGCTGCTGCACATGCTCAGTGCATGCGGAAAGCAGCAATGACCGAAGAAGAGACACACTCCGAACGTACTTTAGACTTTATTGCTATCACATATTAAGCACGTAATGTGATTAGGTGCCCTCTAAATTACTTTCTATGCTTCCCATGCCAGCCACCTCCGGCGGAATCTCCCCTACACTTGGAAAGGGAACTTCTCTCTCCCTAATTTGCTTCCTGCTGAACGTGGCAGGTGATGCATGGAGCAAATCACACTCGTCTATGGAGAGCGGTGCTGTGCGGTTGTAGCTAAGAGAAATTGTAAGGCACGTACTGATGCTTAGTAAATATACTTGCGCTCTAGAGGAGCCGTAAACCTCCGTGAACCTGACGGACACAAGTGCATCGCCCCTAATAAAGCCGTTGCCTTACGATTTTGCTTAAATTGCACCGGAGAGCACAGCTGGATCGCTGTAGACTAATATGATTTACTCACTCAAAGCAGCTTCTGCATTCTGCATTTTTGTGTTTGTTTTTAAGCGATGAGGCTTAACCGATGCCGCATTGAATGTTTGAGTTGTTGTCCGTGTGCCAGTAAGGCCACATTTTGTCGAATTTGCTGCTAGCATAGCACAATGCTGCAGTATTTATCAACATACAGCGACATGAGACGTCATTATTGCAACACGCAATAATACGTGCGCAGTGACATCTCTAGTGACGGCATAGTCTGTATTGTACTTTGCACAATAACAGCCGTCGCCCGGGGTGCTGGTCTGTTGTAAGTTTCTATACTCTATTGTAAATGTTGCATTTTAACAGTTGTTTCCTTAAACTCTCTCGCCCCAGAGCTTTGTTCTTGTTCTTGGCGCTTTTAAGCGGGAGGTTTTGTACAAGTGCACTAAACATTGCCTATATCACTTCACTTTTACAGGCGACCACAGCACGTTGCTATCCGAAAGTGGTAAAGTATTTTGCAATTTAGCACAATGCTTGCTTAGTACTGATATCGTTCTCACTGATATTGCCTTTGGAAAGAAGAGCAATGATGAAAACCGCAAAGAATGTCGGGGTTACCCGTTGGTTGCTGATCAATGACGGCTCCGCGTATGTTTATGTGCACTAGGGAACTTCGCTTACGTCTGTTCTGAATTAAGCGACAACGCCTGTTCAACGTTGTTTTCCCGCCTTGAGCAAGACGTGAAGTGATGAAGCGGCTAAAACCGGGCAGGATTGCGTGGAGACAATTTATAGACCATCGCTTAACATAACCCTATACGGTGTTTACACAAGTTGGTTGAAGAGGAGATCAGAAAATACTGCAAACGCTTAAAAGACTCGTTTTAAATGATTCTGCTGCTTCTGCATAGAACACTAGCCCGCTTAGAAGAATCGAGTGACAAATGCAGTAAACAAAAGAAAGCGGAGTGCTCAATAGTCAACTGAAACTAATTTGGTTTGTTGGGAATCACAGGGCCTTGTCTGCGGTATTTTTATTCATTTATAGTGATATAGTATGCTTTTTAATCATTGGCTTCATGAATAAAGCGACAGTTAAAAAGTTAGAGATCATCTGAACAGAGCCGGCTGAAATGTTATTGCTAAATACCATTTACGCAGCTTCGTTTATCGTTCTGAGCAGAAAGCTGGCGTATGACAACTGTAGACGCATATCTCCTTTTTATTGCACGCGGAAAGCTTTATCGGAGACAGTGAGCAACGCTGTTGAGAAAATTTATTTTCTCAAATTAGCGTCTTTGGTTGCTTAAGCTGCACCTGCGTCATGTGAAAGCATTTGCATTTTAGAAAAACATATTCTAAAGCCAGGAAAAGAAAGCACTGTATGGAGATTGTTCCTTGGTACCAGCATTCCAGCTTTTTAAAACATATGGTGTATGTAGCTCAGACATTTTGTCCAGACGGCTAGGTATCGACTACTTTACAAAGTATAGTTATGCTTGAACTTAGGTTCCTCTTTTTTTGAGTTAGCACCGTGGATTTCACATTTTGGCACCTGAAGCGTACTGTGGACTACACAAGAAATCGGCGGTTTTTAATGTGATGACAAGCGGGGTCGTTGCATCTGGAATAGTGCAAATAACAAACAGTATCGCAACAGTTGCTCGTGCTTCTGAGATCTAGCGTTTGTCATGGAAGAATCGAAAAAAAAAAACGGGAAATGTGGGAACCGCCTGGCAATATGCCACTTGCACAAAGTGCTGTCACATCCGTCTCATTTATGTTACTTCTTGGCAGCGTTTTCTGTCCTAGGAGGCACGTCCCAATCGAGTAAGTCATTCAATGTGCTTTTAAGGTACGCACTGCACGCAGCTCGAATCAAAGCTTAACTTCATGCCGTTTGATCAGCGGGAAACCATAGAACACCACACGCATAAGGAAATAGCACTAAGCCAGTACCGCGACGGCTGCAAAGCGACAGTATAAGCGCTTACAAGCAGCTTGTTTCAGCTTCTGGCATTTTACGGGAGCTAAGTTTCTACAGGTTAGGTTGCCTTGCCCAAGGAGGGGTGCACATGCCTGAAGAAACGGCCTTCGCAAAAAACCACTACACCTGCGCCCGAAAGCTGGTATGGACAAACTTTGAAGTGTGATCGTTAAGACCATTGCTGAAGGCAGATAAGGCGATGATGCCCTTCACGATTTCTGAATGTACCCACGAGTAGGGTGTAAACCATTCGTTGAGCGTGAGCACATCTGATTAATAACGGTTTACGGGGTTTATCGTCCCGTCCCAAAACGAATCAGGCCATGAGGGAGGCCGTAGTTGAGGCTTGGGAAATTTTCACCACTTGCGATTCTTTAACGTGCACTGAAGTCGCACAGTACACAAGCGTCGTGCTTTTCGCCTCCGAGTATTTATTGAGTTAAAAATAAAGATTTTGTCAAGACCTTTTTTTTTTGTATTTTGCGGCTATTAAGGTGCAGATTTTCTGAATATTTGTCGCTTGGCTGCTCTTATTTATTCTTTGTAATAAGAAATAAGCTATCAGTAGTTTGTGTGCCTTAGTGTGTGTGTGTGTGTGTGTGTGTGTGTGTGTGTGTGTGTGTGTGTGTGTGTGTGTGTGTGTGTGTGTGTGTGTGTGTGTGTGTGTGTGTGTGTGTGTGTGTGTGTGTGTGTGTGTGTGTGTGTGTGTGTGTGTGTGTGTGTGTGTGTCTGCAGTTTACGTTTGGTATCTTTTTGCTAAACTTTTACGGTTAAGCCAATACATTTTACTGCGCTAAAAAGGAAGGTGCACTGAGCTCAGAAAGGGATCCTGCAGTGCTTTTGTTCTACGGGAGCGGAAAGGTGTGTTTGTGTTCGAGGGGGGGAGGGGGAGGCGGGGTGCAGCTTTGGTACCGCAGTAGCGCACACTTCGACTCTTATTGAGTGCTGTGTTCATCAGGAGCACTCTTGTTCGACTTGGGACAGATGACAAAATAATAGCAAAGCACAGGAGTCGTCTCGCTGCGTTGGTCCCAGCACTGAACAGGAGAGTGCTCACCAGTAGTCAGATGCCTCAAGTCAGAGACTCTTAGGTCGTTTCGTACAAATCGCGGGGAAAAACAGTCTTTGATCAAAGTTCATATGTCAGCCAGAGTGTTGTGTTGCTATCTTCAGTAGAACGTTCGATCCCTGGTGCCGCCGGGTGCCTACCGGTTTTCAGTAGGTACATAATCTCTATCGGCCTGATGCTCGGCTCTTCTGGGCTGAAATGCTTAAAAAAAAAAAAAAAACGGGCAAGAAGAAAGACCACATAATGAGCCTCTGCTGCACTAGGCGGATTTATGGTTGTCCGATGGCGGAACGCATCACTCGCCCATCGGCACAGCGTTTAGCGCTTAGAGCGTTTTGTGTCCTGTAACGCTTAGTGAGCTTTGTGATAGCTGTGGAGTTGCCACTAAAGACTGATAGCACTAGTGCTGTGTAGGGCGCTTATAAAACACCTTTGATTCAGCGGTTAGCGTAGACGGGACATGAAATGAGCATTTCGCAATTTTCATATTGAAGCCTTGCAAGATGTAGCTGCATCGCTTTCTGTGCGCCTTTGAATTCTCGGTATTCCTTACTTCTTTTTTAATTAGCTTAGTATACCTAGAACGACCTTTCTCGTCTTAAACTTTTCAGCGGACCCTAAACAACGACGGTAAGCTACAAAAATTCTCAGGAGCCAAACATCTTGTCTAGCTTGTTTTCAAAAGTATAGCATTTCATTGCGTGAGTAGATTTTCTAGAACCAGACAGATTGTAGCTAATAGCCGCACACGAATATTGATCAAGGCTTCCGAATGTGCCGTCGTCTTCTCTGTTCTTCGTTGGCGGCGTGCATACTTCCCTTCGGCTGATTTCATGGCTTGAGAAGCCTCCATCAACAGTGTGCTCGGCTTTTGCCGCTGATTCTCTCACGTTCTGCTCAAGGCGCTTAGCGTCCCTCCTTGCTTTTACTATTGGACGCGCCATAGCAAGCGTCCTATATAGTCATCAACTTTAATCATGCCTTGGGGCCACCTCGGCTGCCTTCTCACCTTTGTGATCGGCTACATAAAACTGCTATCTGCGATATAGGTGAGTCTTAACTCAGGCTTTGCTGCATGGTCACGAATGCAGCGCTGATGACGCCAAACATATTGGAGTGCCCAGCAGTTGAAAGATGAAGAAGAAGACAATTTATAACGAACATATGCTGAAAGCTACAAAGTAAAACTCTGGCGATCTGTGTAGCTGTGACAATGAAGTGATCTAAGGGTCAAATTTCAATATGTTATTAAGCTTCCTGCACTGTTAAGAACGCCTTCAGAACTGCTAGTCTTTCTTCAGCCATGTTATGAAGGCGACCCTATTAAGACCTCCATGGGAGGAGCCTTTTCTTAAATGAAACTTAGAAATACGCACTTAGATGCTCCTTCTTTTCTCCCTGACCGACTCCTTACCTAAAGTGCGGGTAAGGACGTTTCTGGAAATAGATGACTCTCTTAAATACTTCGGTGGAATAAAGAATCATGATTGGTTCGTCATTTGACATCAGTAAACCGTGTAAGGTAGTCCTACAATTTGGCACTAAGACACCAAGAAACGAATCAGCTGTTTGCGCTGGATCTGATTTGATTCCCCTCAAGACTGCGACGTGGTGATGCTGTTTGCTGGATACCATTTGACGGAAAATTGCAAAATGTTTCAGAAGTGTTCGACCTTCTCTTCGGTGTGGTTTCAGGCCAATGTGCTCTTGTATTTGCCTAGAATGAGAGCTAAAAGCATCGATTATTTAAAGATGTGCGCCTTTTTGTTTATTTGCTTTCTAACTCTTCTAACGAAGTTCATTTGTAATACCTGGCGCCAGTTTACTGCACCTTCCGAAGTATACTCGCCATCTAGTATCCGTCACCACACGTCATCTTCAGTTAGGCTGGGACCCTCTAAAAAACAGAGGATGTGGCTACTGGCTCAGAATGTACATTTTTGTCTATTTTGTATGCTGTTTGTGACCAAGTAATGCACATCTTCGCACTTCTAATTACACTTCTTACGGGAGCTTACGGGAGGCCCTTTTCGCTGTATCTGTAAGCGTAATGCAGGAAAGTGTAGCGGTATACATATGCGTATACGGCTACACCTGAGTGACTTATTAGAGTGACTGCCGGTAAGCTAAGTGCATATAGTGCGAATACGTCGAGCGTCTCGGGGTGACGAACACTTGCCGCATGTATCCCTCAAAGCACAGTCACTTTTAAAAGTATACATATAAGCGCGGTCAGAGTGAATGTATCTATGATCCATGTTTCGGAGGGAGCAGGGAAATATCATTCCTGACGACACAAAACGGTATGAGCAAAGGTTAACGGAGAGCCTCAGTCCTGTATCCAACGTTTCGACAATAATTCTTGCTTTCGATTGTGGTGAGGTAGACTATGGCGTAGGGTGGCGGTAGCTTGGTATTCTTACATAGTGCAGAATCGTCTCCCTTCTTGGCTCGAAACGCGGTCGGTGATTCGCTGTGAGCTTGGCCTCTTTGTGTCACAATTTCGCAATGCCACACACCCATATCTGTACTGGAAGTCTTCGCATTGCTGATTTCGTTTCAACGCAGATTTTATAATTCCTGCAAATTTTGAGAGTGCAGTGAAACTCGTATTTGTAGTCGTTCATGCCAGCGCTTTGTCCTCAACCCGTGCTGAGGCAGAAGTAAGCAATTCGCTGACAACATAAAGCCCGGAGCAGGAAAGCATCCCAAAGTAAGACTGCACTCGCGCTGCCTTCACGTTTCGCTACTGCAGTGCATATGGCATGAGGCTGTTGTACCTTTCATGCTTAATAAAGCATGTGCTAGCTAGCAGTATATACTACCTTGATATTCACGTTGATAATTCCGTAATGGCGCAATATTCTAGAGCAGCGTCCGCGAAAATTTTGGAGAGTGTTTTCTGCTGCGAGTGAACTATAGTACGGCTAGCCTCTGCATAACATTTATTGCATAGCCATGTTAATTTGATCCCTTGTGTAAAGTGTGAGGTCATTCAATCTTATGAGATTAGCTGGCGCCCAGCACCCGAGGGAGGTGATTACCCCATGAACCACTACGTACTCTTATAGAACGAATGGACATCTGTGGAAACTTCGCTACCATGCAGTTTGTTTAGTTTGTTTTATCGATCGGCGAAGCGTCCTGGCCCACACTTCAATCCCCGGTCTTATACGATACGTTGCGAAGAAGTAAGATATTTTGGCGTATGTTTGTGTGGATGTCTGAAAGGACATGTTTCCGGGCTAGTTGGTGCAATTCCGTTTGCCTAGAACAGATTCAATGTTGTGACACGGATGCAGAAAGAGGCCAGCCGCGTCAGCTCCGTAGTTAGAGCTACAACTGAGCCGACATACACGGTTGGATCCCGGTCGCAGCGGCTGAGTTTTGATGGATGTGAAATGTAAGATGCCGGTATATTTTGCGATGCGAGGCAGCAGTAAATGGTTCCAGGTGGTCGAAATTGTCCAGAGCCCTCCTCCACGGCGTCCTGCATAGCTTGAATATTTCTGAGCTGTAAAACGCCTTTTACCGTAAACCTATACTGACTTAGAAAAGCGAACAGCGCAGATAACTACTGCTTGTCTATGTGCTTCTGCGGAATGTTTTACGTAACTGTACCCAAACTTGGACGTCGTAATGGAAAGCTCTGGATTAACGACGACCACAGCTTTTAGGTGGGTTATTTTCATAGTTGACCGCGGTTATTATTTAATACTGGCAACGTTTGCGGTTTTTAAACCTGCATTGCGATTGCAGTATGAGAGCCTATTCGTGTTTGTGTTTCAGACCGGGTGGTATAACGTGTGTTAATAATTTTGTTCCACTTACATTCCAGATAATAATTTTGAACATTGTGCATATTACTAGTACAAGGCGTATTTTATCTTCACCATATTGCTGTAGCAGAACGTTAATGTTTTTATTTGTATTGTGCATTTGCATTTGGAATGCGCGGGCTCATTTGCAGTACATATGGGATTTTTGAGAGATGTTGGTCTTTGAACTGGTTTCGATGCGTTTGCTTCTGTGCTATACTCTGATCATTAGAAAAAATATGCCGAAGACTGACTGAACGCATGCGATTCCCGCTCATCCTGGACATGTATCATGCACAGTGCACTTTAGGTGTCGTTATATTTTTCGATTAGCAATACCCGAGAATAAAGGTTTACTGCTCTGTTTTAGGTCATGTGCGAAACTGAGCATGTAAGCTTTAATGGCCAGCTATAGACCCTCCGTTAAAGCAAAACGGAGCAGTTTGTGGTGCATAGAAGTAATGACGCTGTACGCTACAGCAGGCGGGCACCAAACCTACGTGCGCTGCTCGTCGCCTTCACGTCCTATCCCACGAACTCCATAGCGTTTTCTTGTTCGTAGAAAAAAAAAAAGAAAGAAACCTTGGTAACTCTAGCTGTTGCGTTCTCTCAGTTAACGGACGTCGGAAGAAAAAAAAAACTGGTGTCGTGAGAAAATAAATACTGAATGCCCTAAATTGTTTGCTCGTTCAGTAAGTGTGAGAATAACCGTCACCTTGGGTGTCATATAGCAGCACGCGACCCGTTCATAAGTGCCATACGCTTCTATGGTTCAGTCACTAAATGAAGGGCTCTCGCCACAGTTACGGATTCCCGTATGGTGCCAACAACCGGGAGACGGAGCGTAAAACACTTAAGTCGTCCAAAAAAAGTCAGCTCGCTGATACATTCATGTGCGGATTTCACTTTTTCCCAGGTCGGCCATCACGAGCCTCATTGAGGTGATGCTCGTCTCACTGTCCTTGCTCCTGATGCTCACAGCAGCGCTCGTCCTGGTAGTGAGTAAGTGAGGTCCTAAATTTTCGCTTAGCATTGTCTTGAGGGTCCACTGTATTTAATAGAGACACAATCAGCAAACTACCTAGAGGCCAGTGTGGCGCTACTTAACGGGACTTTGAGTTTAGCTGCATTCAGTTAATGTTCTGTAGATATTGAATCTCTGGCTCCTTATGGCTAGTCGACTTTTGTCCGGCAACAAAATACGCATTTATGGGCAAAAGATTTGCACTCAACAAAGTTGCGGAAAATCGATTCAGGTTAGTGACATCCTTGACGAAGAGAACGGGTTGCCATCGCTTTGAATTAGATAGACAGTGTAGTGTCCCCTTTGGGGTATCCGCGCCAGCAATAGCTGTAGACGTATGCTGTTTATTACCGAAATCAGCCGGCGATGGCAACTCGTGCATTATGTTTCCCTCCTCATTCCGTCTTGTAAGTGCTGTCTCTTTAGTGTGAGTGGCCTGCTTTTGAGATGACAACATACAAACCTCTTTCGTTTTGCCTTCAATGTCGCTGTAAGAGTGCTTTCAGGCTTGCATTGCTATTTCGGGCGGTATTCTGTCGCTGCGACAGGCACATACTGCGGTCTACTTTTGTTTGATACACCTGTTCGAAGCGTGTGCATGACTTCTAGAATCCACTATTTACATCTAAGGCCGAGTTAATTCCTTTCTGATTTACAGCATGGTTATGAATCTCCTCGCGACTTCAAGTCGCCTTTTGAACTTATCCAATGAAACCACAGTGTGTAGCAGATTTCAACTATGGTACCAATTACTCATTAGCGTCCGCTCAAGAAAAACAATACAGTTTTTGTAACCATTTGTAACCATTTGGCTGCGTAGTAAAGAAGTTATAAGCTGCATAGTTTTCCTTTATTGCAGTATGGTTACATTTGTAGGCATGGTAATGAACAATTACTTCCTTGACAAATATCTGTTCCGCCTTTGGACGTTCTCCTAAACACTGAACCAACACGGGCACCCACTTCTAGCTGCTGTTGATTCGTTCTTGCAAACGTTGAAAGGAGTTTCGAAGTTCCCGAGGCTCGTCTCATCCGTTCAGTCGCCTGGAAAGAGACACGTTCGGCACTTAAACAAACAGGCTACGAGACAGTTCAGGGTAAGTGCAGGCGACACGTTAAAAGATTTGGAGGTGGAAAAAGCAAATAGTGACATTACGTTGATCGATGTCAGTTCGACGCCTAAAGTGCGGACGGACTTCCAAGAAAGGCAAAGCGTATACGATTTTCACTATAGCTATTCCGCTGCAGGAGTAGGGTACAAGTTGAGAAGAACATCTAGGTTTTTCTATGAGCACGAGTCTCCTAATTTCGTCAACCTCCAAGGCTGACGAAATCATTGGTTAAGCGAATAGCCAAATGCATGCACGCGAATGACTATCCGCAGGGGAGTGGCAGATGGGAGCCAATAACACTGTCGTGTGAAAGGCGGAGCTTAAGCGTCCCCCTCAATTTGTTTCTTGGGGGAGTTAGGGGGAGGGGGGGGGGGAGAGCAATAGTGCTATGGTGGAGGGAAAAGCACAGTCTCGGGCGAGTACGTGGTGTCTCCGAACTTCTCTGCTGCTAAGGGTGTGGCCGCTGCAAAGGAGAGCGGCGTCATGGGCATAAAGGTGTAGTCTTATGCTAATTGAGGGAGTGGAATTAAACTAAAAAGCCTACTGATAATGACGCTTAAAAGGGCGTAAGAGGAACGCCCTTAGAGTCACCGGACGGAAGATTTCAAAGAGATTGGTGGGTGCTGCCTACTTTCGCGCTGAAAGTTTCGTCGCTTAAGAATAGTTGGATTTGCGGCACGTTTTTTCTGAACGCTGAGGCATCTCAGGGCTTAACGAATGCGTCATGTGAGAAGGCATGGTACGCGTTCTTCGCATCCAAAGTAAGGTACACAGCTAATGCTTGCACCTCGCCTCTTCTAGGTGTGTGGCTATTTCCCCAATGCCGAAGCTGTCGAGCGTGTAGCACGAAAGTCGCCTTGCTCCGAGTGGAAAGACTTTGTTGTTTGTAATCTACTAAAATGATTTGAGCGCCAATACTTAAATATTTTGCCCGTAGCTCGAAAGTAAATTGTATGGCAGGGGCTTAGATTTCGTCCAACTTTTTAAAGGGCAGGAATGACATTGGCTTTACGCGTGATGCCAGGAAAATGGTCGCTGTGGAAAATTGAGTTGCACACACTTTGAAGTTGCTGGCACTGGTTGTTAAGATCGGCAACGATTTAGTATGCAATACTATCAGGGCCTGGAGCGCCTGGTTATCTCCTACGTACTAGGCAGTAATGAAGCTCATTCTAGAAGAAGTCTGCTCTGTAAGCTTGAAAATGTCCCTAGCGTGGCATATGCTGCATACACTTGACGGTCGAGCCGCGAAAACGCTGCTCACATTGCAAAATAAAAAACAGCTCCGCGACTTGAGACAAACAGAGGAAGAGAATAACGGACAAGTGCTTTTCCTCTGTTTGTCTCAAGTCACGGCGCTGTTTTTTTTTTTATTTTGCAATGCGCCCACTAGCTCAGATTTCCGTTCCCTTCATATTCATGCACAAAACTGGCCGCTAGTAGTTCGATCACTTCGCCTTCGCTTGTCTGTTGTGCGACGGTGATGGCGAATGCAGGAGAATAGAAGAATAGAGACCTATTTTAGTGCTACCACTCACCGCTGCCATCAACCGCTCCCACGCGCAGTTAGCCGCGCACGCGCTGATTGGACCCTGCATGCTTAATCCGATGGCATTGTATACGGCACGCTTTGACTTGTAATTAACATCTGGCATTGCCTTTTCGTTTCAGGTATCAGAGAAAACAAAAGTAAGTTGTAGATGATGAACCGCGCAGTTCCCACAGCTTCCTTCAGTGGTACACTGGAACATAGAGTAGAATTGAAAACTTTTCGTGCGTTCTCGCAATCCCGTCGATGATCTCATATGCGCGATCGAAATTGTGTTTATACAATCGTAAACGCCACGCCTTTAACAGCGGTCTTGTTCGGTACGTAGTTCGTGATTTCCCGCTACGGTGATTCTTAGTGTGATCGAAACACCAAGAACGCTCCATTCTTTGCAAGGTAATCCGAGATGGCAGGCCACTGAGCAAATCTCTGAAGTCACAATAGCTGGCGGGCTACATGCAAGCGGTATAGATCTTCGCAATGAGTGCTTCCTGGGTGCTGCCATATTTTGCACTAGATTGATTTTTATATGCAATTCGCGCTAGCATGGTGGAAGTTGCAGCAGAACCGATTTCCTATAAAGTCCAGATAGGAAGAATTTAGACAACTGCTTAGCAGGATGCAAAGGAATAAAGCGAGCAATAAGACAGTATGAGTTTTGAGTCAATGCCATGGATGGATAACACAGCGTTTGTCATATAGTATTGAAATGTATCTCCCTGTATTAATGCGAAAGAATTACTAGGCTATGTCGGCGAGGTCGTGTCCGCAGCCATTGTGTCGTTCCTAGAAAAGCTAGGTTCAAACCAATGATTGTGATCAATAGAGAATGATATGGAATGCCCCAGAAAAGTATTAGGACGATAAGATGATTATTTAGTTAATTATCAAAAATGTAAAAGTAAAAGTAAACTTACGTGGACATTAACCATACGACTAATGTCGACATCCAATGGATCTGACGACACGCTATCAGGCACATTAGCAGGCAGATACATTCTGCTCACACTAGAAATGAATTACGAACGACAAGGCGGACTAACTCACCTTCCCTAACATATGCGAGAGCTCTTGGTCATCCCACCGATACCTCGGAACATGCACGCAGATTTACACGCTAAACGTCGTGCAGAGAGAGTCAAATCTTTGACCGAATATTTTCTTAATGATGCATATTTAGTGTATGTCGATGCAGCAGATTCCTCGCCTGGAAAGATAATAGCTGTGGTTACCACAGAACATGGCACAGTCGTAATTAGGGGCACTATACGTCCTCAACACACACACGATGGAGAAACAGCAGCCATTGCTCTAGCCATTGCGAGATTCTCGGCAAAAACCATAGTCAGCTACTCAAAACTGGCGATACGTAATTAGACGATGGGAAGAATCTCCCGACAAGGAGCGCGTATTGTGCAAAATCGTCAGCCTTCACGGCGCATTCACTTAATCTGGACGCCTCCTCATGCCTCCCTTGCTGGTAATGAGGCGGCTCACAACCTAGCTCGAGAACTATCTCGCCGAGCTGGTCATGCAGCCAACCCACTCTAATCTCCGGAGAGGACAGGTTGTTTTCTTATAGAGAAATCGTGCAGCATTATAGGTTTGCCAGACTAAGATTCCCCCCTGCAGACAAAACACTCACCACACGCAAGGCCAAAGCATGGCGTAAACTTAAAACTAATGCCTATCCAAATCCCCAGTTATGTTGCCTATATTTGGAAGGGCTCTATTCAGACAAATGCAAAAATTGTGGTGCCAAAGCCGATCTAAATCACATGATCCGGAAATGCCCACAGTCCCTACCTGCGAGCCACTTCATCCGCGACTCTGATCACTGGGAGGCTCTACTGCTTAGCCCCGACCCGGGGACACAGATAAAGATCATCCAGCTGGCTGAAAACGCTGCCGCTGCCCAAGGGATAGCAGCCGTCGTTTAAACGGGGGGCGGCCATTCGGGTCGCTCGTCTGTATCCGCTGGAAATAGTTTCCCCACCACCATCACCCCAGCGCCATAAGGGAAGGAGGAAGGTGGGAGTGAAAACAGAAACAGGGAAAAGGGTGCCGTAGTGGAGGGTTGCGGAGTAATTTCGACCATCTAGGGATCATTAAAGGGCAACTCCGAGGGTTTTTTGACATTCGAATATTCTAATAAAAATTTTACTGTAGATTCTCCTCTCCGTCCTGACGCATTCTACAAAATTTGGGCACCGTACGATAATCCGTTCGTGCGCAATACGACTTTAAAATATGCTGTTTTCATGGCTTAAGTTGAGACTATTCTGCCGGCAACACAGAGTTTCTGACGTCACAAACAGTATACAGGCGTTACTGTCCCCTTCCCGCATGATTATGAAATTGTGAGGCTTATATTGAACTACCTCAGACATTTTATGCAATGCTTCATGATTTCCATACTTTGTTTTCACCATCCAACGCACGTACGAGTGTTTCTCTAATACCGAGTGTGTCGTCACCATTTCGTCACCTGGGACGTCGTTTCTGGCCGTGAAAGCAGTTTCGGTTTCGATTTGCTGTTTTTTTCTTTTTAAAAATACTTCTAATTGGAATTTCGAAAAACGGTTTTTTGTGTTCGAGTCAGAACGTGCCGAGGAATGTATTTCAACCAAAAACACAAAATGATGGAAAAACCACCGGAGTTGACCTTTAACGTGCACGGACGCCTCTTCGTTTCACCTTCATCGAAACGCAGCCGTCGGTGGTCGGGACAAGGAAATAAAATTTTCACTGTGCGGCACCAGCCCTGGCGCGCGATGTACCGTGTGCAACAGCAACGCTCAGGCTTTCGCATTTCTCCAGTGCTCTCGGAAAGTTTTATATAACGGTTTACTGTCATCATCCCGTGAGGATATCGCATCTAGTAATATAATGCACCACGTTATAGATTTTAGAATATTCTAGAAAGCGAGTACATAAATCAGCAACACGTGTTCAGCACAGCAGCGCTAGATTTGCTGGATTCTTTCCTGGAGCCGCGTCAAGCTTCTGCTTACAGTCAATCTCTTAAGACAACACTTGCTTTTCACTTTTACGTCTGCGATCTGTACTTTATGCTGCATGTCTATCATTACTTATCATAGCAGATGCGTTGCTGCATAATACGGGTGAAAATGTATATTTACTCATCTCATTGCAGGATGGTGTCCTCTTATTACTCATGTTATTTCAAAGCTTCCATCTAAGCGTCTTGTGTTGTTTAAGGAAGTCAGTGATATAGGCTACATTTCAAGCTTCTGCTGGAGAGAATGGCAGGAGCATCTAGTGTCCAAAAATAGGAATTACTCTTACAAAGCAATAAAGAGTGGTGGCCGTCGCTACGTTCTTAGCAGGCACGCCTACGGTGTGCTCTTTGATGATATTACTTCTTTCTTTTTCCATTTCGTGGAATGTATTACTAAATGATGCTGCAACTGATTTTGGTGCGCCAGCACTAAAGTTCAAATCCCGAGAAGCCCCGTTGGCTAGGAGTCGATATACTGAGGCAGAGAATATAGGAGATGCTTGTATGTATGTTTGTACAGTTACAGTTGTACAGTGCTATGCGATGTAAGTGCGCATTACAGAACCCCAGGTGGTCCAAATTTCCGGAGTCGTGCACTACAGCGTCTCTCATGGCCTCAGTCTCTTTGGGAGGTTAATTCCCATAAACCAAACCGAACCAAATCATTCTTTTTCTCACGAGCCGAGAAATTTTATTTGGCTTAATTGTGACTCTTCTTCTCTCAGCTACACTAGCAACGGCACAAACTCCGATGCGGCTGAACCGTCAAACGGACGCATGAGAGCTGCGCTCTAATACGGCCGCGACTCGGTTTCAGTTACATGGCGGCGCGAACAAATGATCTTCGCTTGTCACTGCGCGGGAGCACTATGCCAGATATCGGCGCAGCCGATCGTGCACCTGTCTCTTGAGGAGCTGGACATTGCATGTTATCGTCTTCATCAACTTCCATTCGTGAGCAACGAATTCAGTGCACGGCGCTATCGCATTGTCCTGTCAAGTGCGTTAAGCGGGTTCAAACGTTTATACTGCGCAACCACTACGGTCGTCAATACCGCATTTCTCCGACCTCTGCCCTAAGCCCGACCTTGAAATACTTCGAATTGAAAGCGAAGCGAAACGCGACGCGCTAATGCACATACATCGCATGAACCCAACTGGTCTAAATCAGCTGTAATTGTCTTAATTGCTGAAGAACCTTTAGGTATTAAATGAAATAAATATTTTGACATGAATAATTTTGTTCATTTAATTTGGCGGCAATCCTGTAAGCGTGGAAGAGTTCGGTGTGCATGAAGTCCTAAAGAATTTTAGGCAGTTGTTACATATTTGAAATAGTAGGGCTCTACGTATATACTTGCAAATTTTCAAAATTTTTTTTTTGGTCCTAGAAAACACGGCGCGCCTGAAAGATTAATTTCAAGTATGCCTTTCTGCATTACTTTTCATCGGTTTCAGATTGTAGATTGACTATTTTTAACTGGATGCTCACATCAGAAAGAAATTAACGATTCGAGGGCAGCATTTTATTTAAATGCATGTAATCTGCGTTTTATTCTCGCGAATGCGCCATAGCACCTTCCAACATCGGTTCTTAAACGAGGTCTTAGCTGAACTCTGAGGGGCAAAGGTATGAAGGATAATTATGAGAGAGCGGGGAGTGCTTTTCCTGTAGCTCTGTTGATAGGAATGAGATTAACGCTCACGTGTAGTTAAATTTCTTACATGCAGGCGTAATCTATTGCCTGAGTTTGTATTGCCGCAAGGTACTTGCCCCCAAACGAGCGATGAGCAAGGCCAGAGCGCTGCCAAGAATTTTGCCGACGCCGAATGTCGCGGTTGTCGTAAACGGAAACTACTGCGGTGTTATGCTGACTAAAATGGATACTGAGTTGGACAGACTTATCAGAAAAAGCGCGTTAAGCGGTCATCACTAACTGCTTCATATATTGCTTCATTCATTCATATACTTTCACACTAGTCCGCAGTAAGGCCGCGATACTTGGAAATATATATCTAGACTGACAGCGCTGTAGTCTTAAATAGCTGAGGCCACAACTCTGCTGCGCGATTTCAGGACGTAAGGAACTCCAGCCGTTGACATCGGCCGTGATCACTACTTTCTTAACTGAAGTAAAAGACTGTCAGTACAAGAAAACAAAACGGTGATGGATCATGTTTGTGTTACTGAAACCATTACGCCCACATTCCAGACGACGACGAGGACAGTAACGAAGGAAATAGAGATACTGGAGATACGGGCACCACGGTGAGGGACGTGTCGACGACATCGACGGAAGGCGCGGGGGCAACCGCGACTGCCCCACCACTGCGTGATGACAGCGTCGACGAGGTCACCTCTCGCCAGAACATTAATTAACAGTGAAATAGTCGCGTAATGAAAAAATGGTGAATTCTTGAGCAAGTGCTACTTGCAGAAATGTTCTCAGCATATAAACAAAAGCTTAAATACGCCATGTTGGCGATCTATTTACGTCTGCTTTGTCCCTATCTCCATCTAATGCTACGCAACATTTTGAGTGCAAATTTTTCTGGTCTGTATAGACTTAACGGCGAGACAGAGGATCTTGCGATATGTAAACACTTCTGGGTAGTTTACATGGTTTGATGATGAAGATCGTGTGCATTGTACTTAGCAAAAGCCTTCAGTATCTCCAAGGTAGAAACACACATACGGCGTTATTGGGTAGAGGCAATACGGGCTATATGAGGACATAGGTCATTTAAAGAATTTGGGTGATATAGGAGCAGATATTTAGAAAAATGAGCGCAGTGGACATTATACGATTCCAATTCACATTCAGTTAACAGTTTAGAGGCTCTAAAACACATGGTGGAACAAAACACTGGTCGGTACAAGCGTCACGGTTACAAGGTACTCTGTTGCTTACACAGTGATATCTGGATGAAGTAGATCATAATAAGACAATATTGGAAGTGCAAAAAATATACATAAGATGAACAGGAAAAAGACCACACAGACGTGCGCTCACTCGCAACTTATTAATTACAAAAGAGCACTTATTGTACGCAACTCTGCAATGTAATAAGACCATGCCGAGAGCACTTGCGCAGAGCGCATCACAACGGTACAGAAAAGTCCCCATCAGTGGATGAAATCTCATCAAGAATGAATCCTTCGTTGAACTTAACAAGATTAGGAATTATTAAGGAGCGAGACTTCTTTATTGACTAGCATTACAGAAGGCTGGCTTACACACTGTGATTGGCGTTTTCGGATGAAGGCCTCCATCAGTTGCCTTATGTTATATCCCGGTGCCAAAATAATTTTCTTTTGGCACCCAAAAGGCGGCAGTTTTTTCATTTATTTTTCTTTTAGTCCTTTCCACAAAAGCGACAGTCATCAATAAAGTTCTAGTATCAGAGAGGAAATTGTGATGTCTTCGCGTAGACGAATATTTATGCATTTTCTGGTTTGTAATGTATACCATATATACAGTGGTATTTCGTGTACTATGAAACACGCGCATTTCACAATCCTTGACCTTCGCGATACCTGACATTCAATGGGGCTGAATTTTATTATTTATGTATGATTACCCTCAAGGCCAGGGGAATTTCAGAGGGGAGTGGTTTTAAAGATAATAGAACAGAGGTTAAAGAACACAATTGAAAAATACAAGCGTCGTGTTCCTGGTTATACATTTTTAGCCACAATAGCAAGAATATAGTAAGTGCAAGGCAAATATAACATTGACAGCAATGATTACAATTGTTAAAGGCCTGAGTATGCGATGTTAGCTAAGTTGATACGGAATCGCAGGTTGTATTGAATGCTGGCTGTCGATCTGGGAAGGTGATTCCAATCTGCTGATGTGCTCGGAATGAACGATTGCGAACAAGCTTTGGTTTTGTATGATGTGATGCCGACTTTATGTGCATGATCAAGCAGAGATGAGATGAAATACGGAGCAGATATGAGTTCATCTCGTACAATGGGGCAATTCTAGATTTTATGAAATAGGCATAACCGTGAGAATTTTCGACGTTAGGTTGAAGTAGGAAGATTTAGTGTGTTTTTCATGGAGGTGACACTTGCTGTACGATTGCAGTTAAGAAGGATGAAGCGGGCGGAGTTTGGCACGAGCACGAGTGAATTAAGTTAGTGTAGCTTGGATACCAAATTTCTGATGCGTATTCGAGTTTGGTGCTGACATGCGTTTTATAGAGCGTTTTAGTTTTAATGATGTAGGAGTGGTGGAGAAGTTGCGGTGCAGGTAGCCTAACATGCAGTTAGCGTTGTTAATTACTATGTGACCAAGTGAGGAAGGAAGTTATATGGACATCAAGGTATCGATATTGTTTGATTCCCTCGAGTACAGTGTTATTCAGATGATATGTTTGCAGTAAGTAATGTGCGGGAAACACGTAAACCTTTGCATTTTGAAGAATTAAGTCGCATTAGCCTACGAGGATACGGAAGTGAGACCGTCTTGTAGAGCACAGGCATCGTTAATGTCGTTAGTTTCACAAAAAATGACGCAGTTATCAGAAAAAAAGGTGTATGTTAGAAGATACGCAATTAGGTAAGTCGTTAGGTAACTAACTACTTAATTAGGTAATTAGGTGACTAACAGGAGAGCGCCTAAAACGAAACCTTCAGGTACGCCAGATTCGACGGAACTTAATTGGGAGGATGCATTGTTAGCAGCTACGAACTGAGAGCTGCTAAAGAGAAAATATTCAAGCAAGGAAAAAAAGATTTGGATCAAGGTTAAGTTTGCTTAGTTTGAGGAGTAGTAGTTTATGAGGTACTTTTTCAAAGGCCTTTGCGAAGTCGAGAAATACGCTGTCGGCTAATGAGCGGTGATCGAGGATGGCATGAAGTTTGTGTGTGAATGATACTGTGTTTCGCAGGACAGCTGCTTAAGGAAACCGTGTTGTGTATTAGTAATAAATGAATTGGATTCCAGGAAGTTTGCCATGCCTGAATACAATATATGTTCTAATACTTTACATGGAATGTTTGTTAAGGAGATGGGGCATTAATTCAGGGGTGAATTCCTGTTACCTGATGTATAGATAGGGATCACCGTCCCGACCGTACAGTTAGCAGCTAGGGTACCAGTGTGGAGGAACTGCTGAAATATCTTAGTAATAGTGAACAGTACGTTTTAGCAGACTTTAGAAATTTTGAATTGGTTAAGTCACTGCCTGGAGTAGAACATGTTTTAAGAGAGTCAATTATCTTCTCGATACTTAGTTCGATGATTATTGGATCCATAGTTAGGTAGTTATAGTCTTCAGTTTGCGAAAATGTGGTGTAGTTAGACTGAGTGAAATTATGCAGAAGGCGAATTTCAAAACGGTTGCGCATTCTTCATCAGGAATGGAAAGGATGTTAGTGTCTAATAAAGAAATTGTGTTAACAACGGTTGAATTAACCACCCGCCAAAACATTTTTGGGTCCGGTGAAAGAATGTTAGGAAGCATATTATGAAGAAAATTATGCTTCACGTTTTAAGTGCAAATACATAAGCATTGTTAGCATCGTAATACGCTTCCTGATTTTTTTGACTGGCAGACCTTTTGGCAGTTTGTTAGGAGCGCTTTGTCCTATTTGACAGCCGTTTTAAGTATGATTCAGACCACGGATGTTTTGAGTGGGAAGATATAGACCGTAATGGAATACAAGTATTTGTCAAGTCATTGATTTTAGTGAGAGATTCCAGTTAGTGTCAACAGAGCGGTTATCAAAGCCCACCGAAAAAAAGTTAAGCAATTCGGCGAGTTCCGCGTTAATAGCCGGAAAATTAGCTTTTTTATAGTCACGGATTTGTTTGGTATTCTTGCGAGCTGGTGAAGTATGGACGCAAATGTCAAATGAGAGCAATAAGTGGTCACTGTGTCCAGGCAGGTACGTGATTTTCGAGGCAATATCGGGATGTGTGGTCAGTATTAAATCAAGGGTGTTAGCGGTGGTGTTGTTAATTCTTCTCGGTTGATATGCTAGTTGGGAAAATGAAAAAGTGGAGCGAAGGCTTACGAAGTCGGTGCTTAGACTAGAAATTGCGCTCCGAATAGGGGCTTTGGAAGACCAAGATATGTTGGGAAAATTGGTCACCCAGTAAGAAAATAGGCGCCTTTGGGTGACGAGTGAAACAGCATTTATTTCATCGTATAAGTCATCGCTGCAGAATTTTTTCACAGTGCTCATGTTATTACAGCTCACAAGCTATACCGCTACCGTTTGAGTGCTCGGTATAAATATGAAGTAAAAAAAAATATTCATAGCCTAGACGCCTTGGCACATTTAGAAACAAATGAGAAGTGTTATAATACTAGACGCGGAGAAAAATGGAAGGTTGCTGCACCACGCTTGAATTCTGGTATGGAGCGTTTGTGTTATTCTCTGCCATCGCTTTTAAACTATTATCAATCACTGAATTTTGATTTATTTAGCTGTTCCACTGTTAAACTCAGAAACATGTTTGCTGATTGACTAAGCTGACCATCTTTTCTGGTGTTGTTTTATCTAGCATTTCTTTTCTTCTGCATAGAACAAGTGTCTTGCTATGCTTATCGCTTGTTTACTTTTCGTGCTGACGGTGTTTGTTTTACCTCGCTCAGGAACTTTTCTTTTATTCCGCATTGGTTAAGTGTTGATTTGTTTATCGCGTGTTGATTCTCTGGTGTTGCCTAGACGCTGCCTTATATATGGGGCTGCGGACTCGTCAAGCCGCCAAGTGGCAGCTTTTTTTCCGTAGCCCTCCATCTGTATAGCACCTGATGGAAATAAAGATTTATTATTATTATTATTATTATTATTATTATTATTATTATTATTATTATTATTATTATTATTATTATTAAAGGTAGTAGAATGACCGGGAGGGCGGTAGGACACACTTAAAATGAGCTTTAAGTGTCCAAGTTCTATGCATGCCCAGAAAATCTCGAGGATTGTAATGATGTTCAGTGCGTATGACCGGATTATTTTAGAAACTACTCGTAATACGCCACCACCCTGACGTGATGTGCGTTCGCAGCGATAGAAAGTGTACCGTGATGAGTCGTTAACAACTTCTGTGTTACGTATATTAGAATGAAGCCAGGTTTCGGTGAGCGCAATATCATCTAACAATGCTTCTCACGTTAGCTAGTATAGTTAGATATTCGTGGTGTAGATGACTGTCCACGTGCCCCCACGTGACGCTACGGGATGTTATCGGAATGTTGGGCATGGTTTGTGGCTCACCGGGGTGTGTGTTCATGTGATAATTCTACTGGCAAGTTCCTTATCAGTTTGACGTTGTTGGTGATGTGGTCGAACATGTAGCATTTTGCAGAATTTATTGTTAACCTAAAGTTTGTTGTGAAGCAACTGGAACTTAGGTGATTGCAGCAGGCTTTTGGCGAAATCAGTAAGCTGCTGGCGTGCTTTGCGGGTGGTGGGCGAAACATCTTGCGACACGGAAATGTTGTCAGATTTAAGTTTAGATCGCGATGCCAGTATCAAAGAACGAACTTTAAACGAACGCCCCGCCGGGGTGGTGCAGTGGTAAGACGCCCGACTACTGTGCCGGAGTTCCCGGGTTCGAACCCGACCGCGGCGGCTGCGTTTCGATGGAGGCGAAACGAAGTGGCGTCCGTGTGCTGTGCGATGTCAGCGCACGTTAAAGATCCCCAGGTGGTCGAAATTACTCCGTAGCCCTCCACTACGGCTCCTCTTTCTCTCTTTCCACTTTCATTCCCACCTTCCTCCCTTCCCTTACGGCGCGGTTCGGGTGTCCACAGAGCAAGTGTGACAGTTACTGCGCCTTTCCCTTCCTGTGAACCAATTTATATTATATTATTTATTAACTTTAAACGAACGGAAACGGACAACTATAAGCCGACATCGCTCCACTGAAAATGAGCCTATGCGGTGAGCACATCTATGATCGAATCGAGAAGTTCATAGCCAAAGGCATTTGAAAAGGTGGGAAACACCGCCGTTTATTACCAGGTTTCACGTTTGTCCGGATTGCCGCATAATATTAAATTGTTGCGGCGTGAGTGGTCCTCAAGATCTCTATACGAGCCTGTAATTCATGTTGTAGCAAGGTTAGCTGGCTAACTGTATCTTCAGCTGAGGCGATATCAAGTTCTAAGGCCGCCACAGTTTTGCACGTGCTTTCAACTTGTCATAGTCGGTTCAGTACTTCGAGCAACTTAATTTCTAATGCTTCTTGGCTTGTTTTGATTGCACTGACGTCAGCACTTAGGTTCGCTTGTTCAGTCGTGAGTTCTGTCGCTTTTATTGCCAATATCATAAAGCATTTAATCAGTTCGCTCATATGCTCGGGCTCACGCATCGGCACTGAGGAGCCAGAGCCAGCGCGTGTGTTGGGACTGTGGTTAGACTCGACATCGCAGCATAGCAACAAAAGAGCAGAATCAAGGCACTCCCGAGCGACAGCACAGACTACACTTGGGCAAAGAAACGATAAAAAGGAATCTATTGTCGCATTTTTTACCGAAAAGAAATAGCTGATTAAGCACCTGTGGTGCGAAGAACAGAGTCGGGTTAGCCACTGAAGGGGGTGACAGGCTGAAGGGTCTTCTTTATAGCCTTGGTCCTGCGCGATGTCATTGCAGTGGTGATGTTGATTGCTGGAACAATGACGGGTGATTGTCCTTCAACGTAGGCGCATGCTTGAGCCCGATGATATTTCGGTTCACAGGAAGGTTGCCAAGCTGTTCGCTGGAATGGCGCAAGCATCGCATCCTGTTACTAATCTTGGAGGCTCTCGCAAATAATGAATACATCCCCCAGATGGCGGCACCAGTCTGCCACACGGCCCAACTTTGGCTCTCATGGCCCAGCAGCGGCCACAGCGGTCCAAACCACAGTAGTCCAAACTGAAGTTAGTGTGGGAAATTAAAAAAATGAAAATAACGTTGCCCATCCCGTACCGCTAGAAGCAGAACTAACTTAAACGAATATGAAGTAATACTAGCAAAAAAAAAAAAAATTGCATTGCAGAAACAAAAATGAAAAAGAGATTAAAAAAAAAAAGAAGAAAAGGGGAGGACGGAGTTTATGTTAAAGCTATGGATGCGTGTTTGAAGACAGCGAAAAAAAATTTAATCTTCCTTGTACATCTTTACCCTCTTTCTTGATATCTATTTTGCCTTCCCAATTGTTTATTTTACTATTGCTATAATTTGCCTTTTGAGTGTTCTGGAAAGATGGACTGTGATATATTTAATAATATGAATGTAGAACTGATATATTTGTATTCAAATCGACTAATACTAAATGAATGGAGAGGCGATGGGATACACTCACCATTTAATTATTCTTCTGTAGTGCCTTGTTGCTTTCTTCTAATTGTATGGCAAGGCGTTCTCAATCGTTACTCTATTACTCAATGTTATTTTGGACAATAGATTTTCACAAAGATGGTGGGACAAAACTTGTTTTCTTTGAAGTGTTGGGAGTTATATATTGCTTTTATACTGACCAAGAAATGTGCCTGTCTTGGGGATGCGACACATTTTCATTCACCCTGTATGTCCAGGGGGTGTTTGGGAACAGTGGCCGCAGGGAATTAAGTTTGTTCGACCGGAGGGAAGCGAGGTGATATCGACCAGTGCTTTGATGGCCCAATTTAGGAAGCAGAAAAATTCTTTGGTTCGCTTTTAGGGGAGAAGAGTGCAGGGCAAAAGCTGATGAGAGCAAGTGAATTTAAAGTGAAATAAACTGACTTTGCTATGTGCTTTTCTTTATGCTCAACCAATGGGGTGCGTTATGAAAGAAATTTGCGAAGAAAAATATTGCTGGGCTTGACCAAATGGGAGCAGATGAATATAAACACTCAACTCATAGGAAGGGTTGGGCCAATTGCCAATGAGAATAAAATCCAGTGTTGTCCATTTAGTGGGCTTGCGTGAGCTATGTTGGCATCCTGGTATAATAACCGCCTTCTGTAGATGTTCCCATTTTTTTTTTCTGGTGCCTCTCCCTCCCATGCAGTGACGGAACCCCAAGTCAGCAAAAAAATTATTGGAAGCAATTTGCTCACTTATTTAATATGATTTATGATCTTTAACCAATTCGGGCTTAGGTCTTCTCGCAT
This sequence comes from Amblyomma maculatum, assembly GCF_055883805.1. Taxonomy (NCBI): domain Eukaryota; kingdom Metazoa; phylum Arthropoda; class Arachnida; order Ixodida; family Ixodidae; genus Amblyomma; species Amblyomma maculatum. The sequence continues at coordinate 18,701,829 of NC_139349.1, read as the reverse complement.
CTCCTTGTACAAGGTTTTGAAGGGCACAACAGCATTCTTTTATGTAATGGTACTATCTTATTATGGGTTTTCTTACAAAAGCATTTTTCACTTCATTGCCAAATCATTTTACATAAAAAGGAAAACATCTGTGACCACTTAATGCTAGTGAAGAGAGAGATTTGTTTGTCAGGAAAGAATTAGGCATGTTTGAAATATTTCGAATCTATTGATAACTATATGATTTTGTTGTTGCCAGATTCGGTTCAATTTTTCATTCTTTATACAATGTTGCTTTAATAAACTTTTTAGTCATTGAATGCTGGGTAGATAAATTTTGAAATCTTGCTTTAATGGTTAATTCCTAAGCGATTTCATTTCATATTATTCCCTGATGATCCTTGAGATAGATAAGAGAGATTCTGTAAGCAGTGCTTTCAATTAATAGCTCGCCTGTAATATTTTGGATAAATAATTACTGTTATGTGGATTACGTAATCTGTATAAGGTTGAGAAACAGTCTTAAAATCTAATGGTGCTCTGTCTCAATGCGATCTTTAATATACGTTATTACTTCTTTAATTGCTATTGTTTCTGCTATAAAATTATTCCTACATGAGGGTAAATTTTGCTGAGTGGATAATTGTCCCGCCTTTGTCGAAGTTATCAGATTCTGATCCATCTGTATATATTTGGAAGTCAAAGTGAATAACCCTCTTGCTTATGAAATACTAGTTCTTAGCGGTATGCACAGACCAACTGTTTACCACGGTAACAATTTCTTTTACGATTATGTATCTTCCTTCCAGTTTGAAGATGTTGCTGTTGTGCAAAATATCGAATTAAACCGTTTTCTTTTTTAATGCTTAGGTAGAGAGGAGACATTGCACAAGACACAGAGAGTTAGACTATATGCTGTTCTATATGCTTTATATATATTTAAAAGGCGAATGCGTTGAATAGCTCGTAATTTACTTAATATATGCGAACATAACCTGTGCCATATGGGGAAAATATACATAATTATTCTTTCTAAGGCTCTAAAATATAGTTGTCTTGTACACTCCGGTGCCATGCCCCAATTGTTATCAATAAGTTTTGTCAACATTAAGATGATATTTGGAATTTTTCTTAAATATACAATAAGTGAGGGATGGAAAATAATTGTTTTTTAGAAACGCACCTAATATTTTTAGCTCTTTACATCCCCTAAGGTTTTTTCCTTTCATTTTGACTAATGGGGCTTTTTTTTTTGGTAGCTTTTTTTTCAAGAAATAAACATTGTAATTTGTAGGATGGAAAATTAAGTCTTGTTCATCTGCCTGCTGTGAGACATGATTTAGTGTTAGTTGATTATTTTGTTAAAATTCTCTTTTTGACTTACCGTTGACTAATATGGTTATATCATAAGTAAAGGCTTGAATATTGAATTGTGTTGGTGCACCCAGTTTTAATAGTTCCACAATCATTAGATTCCAGAGGAGCTGGCTCACCGGTGATCCTTGTGGTGATCCTTTCTTGAGTTTATATTGTAAACAGCAGTTTAACGAACTGCATCTAACTACTATATTGCATAATGTTTGTAATTTGAACCATAAATGTTATGAGATAATTTTTCTTTTTCAAGTAGGGTTGCTATGATTTCTTTATTACTATAGTTAAATGCATTTTGTCTACAGACATAATAGGAAGTTTCTTACTTTTTTAATTTGCTGTTTAATATTTTCTTTCAAAAAATTTAATGACATAGTAGCTGAGGTTCGTGCTTAAACCTGAACTCGGCACTTCGTTCAAATTTTTAGAATTTTTGGCGTGCCAAGAAACTATTTGTAACAAGTCCGCACTGAACTATGCACATTCAAAATGCGGCGTCAACCATATGCAGCTTCAGTCAAGCTTGAGCAGTGGGTCCGCCAATTATGGGTTTTAAACGGTTACTGTTCAGTAGTTTAATACATATTCGTTTTCAGGTATATGCCCACTTGTATATTAATTAGCAGCCCTAACGGCTGTGAGAAAAATTGGATGTAACCTGATTCGTTCTCTAATAAAACAGTACAAAATTCGACAGTGACCCAACTCTCAGCTGGGCAATGATATACTAAGCGAAAACAAGTAGTAGTGAATGAAACCGAATCGTTTCTGTATTATTGCTCTTGTCGCACCTTCTACGTCACCTTTCGTCGTCACTGTGCAAGTCTCTCTACTCGCTAAAGAGGAAGATGGATAGCACCGAGCCTGCGGCACACCCCTGCTTCCTAGTTCTATCACAGGCGATTTTAAATTTGGGTATTTATGAAAGAAGTCATGCCCTACAGATGATACTTGATGTACCTGTTTTTTTTTTTCTATCCCGAGCTCTTCGAGCCCGTTGAGCATCACGTTGCGTTTGACTTTATCAGACGCCTTGGTGAGGTCTACTCCTAAGACTGCCTTCGCTTCTTTGTTGTGCGAGTCCATTATGCCATGTTTGAATCTGACTATCACGTCCTGCAAGCATAAGTGTGGCAAAACCCGACCATCCCGTGTGGTCGCACATTATTCTGCTCCATGAAGGACGCAAATTTCGTCTGGAAGACGTGCTCTATCAATTTTCCTACACATGGCGTTAGGGAAACTGGCCTAAGATTCTTTAGCTGCGGCGGCTTGCCCGTCTTTGGTATGAGTATAATATTTGCCGCCTTCCACTGCTCTAGAAGCTGCTCTCTGTCCCCAAGGCTCTTTAATGTACTCTTTTAGTATCTATTCGAAACATTGTCTAGATTCCTTAACATCTTATTCGTAGCCCCGTCAGGGCCCGGCGCGGATTCAGTTTTTCGCCGGGAAATCTCTACCTGCTCTTCCACCTCTTTGATGGGAGCGTCTAGGGCATCGTTGGGCACCCCACCATACTACGGAAGTTGAGAGCGCTTGTATGTCACTAATGTACGTCTTCATAATCTTATTCATAAACTGTGCTTCGTCTCCCTCGAACGCGTGTCTGGCTTTGGCTAGTATAATACAAGATTGCGTTTTAAAGTTTGTTGGGTCCAGCAAACGCCGAAGCATGCTCTCCGTCCTGGAGAGATTCATGCCTCCTTCCATTTCGTCGCACCTGTTGCCCCAATTCTGTTCGCATAGTTTGAATGCACGTTCCTCAATTTATTGTTGTGTTTCGCAATCCTCTTCCTAAGATTTCGGTTTTATTTTTGCTTATTTAATGCCATATCCATACTTTTCTTGGATTTCTACGTGTGAAGCAGCCAACAGTCCGCTAGCTCGGGCGCCTTCTGGCCTTCTAGCGTCTTTGTCGTCTCTTTGACATGTTCTTTGAGCGCCTCGGCCCGCACCCTGATGTTTTCGATTCGCCCCAGCTCTGAGGCTCTTCTAAGCGTTCTAAGACGGTTCCATTCTCTAATAGACGGCGGACCTGCTTAGCGCGTCTTGACGCCCTCTTTCAGCGCCGAGAAGATAAACAAGTGATCGCTACCAAAAGTTTGCTCCGAATTTTGAAGTCGAAACCTTTTGTGTTCTTGGGAAATGTCAAGGCCGGGGATGTGTTCGCATAGATACTGTCCCCTATACCCTCGTCGGCTAATCGGGATCCGTGTGAAGAGTGAGCTCTAAAGAAGCCCGAGCATCAGAGTCTGGGTCTTGTTAGGCACATAGCAGTCAAGGGCAGATGACTGAAACAGAGAGACCTAATGAAACTAGAACGAGCATACGTGATGAGCAGAATTAGGTACGCAACGTCGTACTTGGATATCAGGGCAGCGGAGAGATACAAAATAGATACCCCCATTTGCAAGTACGTAAACAAAGCACAAGGGCTACCCATGCGTATTTTAACGGCGCGACTGCTCGTGTTGGGGGTACATAAAGCGTCTACAGAGCTAGCGGAGGGGGTTAAAGTTTCTCAAATAGAAATACTTAGCACGACGAATACGGGCAGGATTATTATTGCAAAAATAGAAATAAACTTGGAGAAAGGGTTGGGAAAGAAAGCCGGCATACAGAGGGATGTAATGAACACCCTGGTAGTCCCCCATCCCTTAAAAATATGCATTCGGAGTTCAATAAAGGATGAAGAGAGAAGCGCCATAAAGCTAAGGTTCTGAAACATGGAAGGAAATCAAGTAGCCTACGTAGATGCGGTCGGAGGCCAAATCGAGGCGGCGGTGGCTTCGAGCGTAAACGGCCGAGGAGTGCCAGTCTCCGCTCCGCTGCAGCTCTTCGGGGACGCAATATAGAGGCTGTGGAGGAGGTGGTAATCGCTTTAGCTTGCGCATGAACAAAATAAAAAATCTTCATAAGCGACAGTAGGACTCCCATTCAAAATTTTGGAAAAGGCAGGATCTCGCCGGAAGTAGCAAATATCCTTAGTCAACAACCGCAGAAAAATTCAGATAATCTGGACACCCGCTCCGCTGGCGCCTCTGGCAACAAGGCGGCCCATGAGCTAGCTCGAGCACTCCACTTCCGGGTAGGTATGGGACCTCTCGTAACGTGGTGAGGTTGCTGAATTATGGGCGCGTAAGTTGGTACCCCCACCAGACCTAAAATTGAATGACAAAGAAGCTGCTGCATGGAGCCGCTTGCAAACAAATACGTATATGAATCAGGTCTTGGCGTACCATATGTACCCCGAGACAAAAAAATCGGATAGGTGTAGTCAGTAAGGGGCGAGAGAGACCCTTGACCACATAATATTGAAATGCCCACACTTTCCCGGGGTCGGACAAAATATAGCTCGTAGAGAGAACTGGGAGACCTTGTCGCGAAGCCGGGACCCTGAGCCTGGACCCTTGATTATAAGTACTGCTTGCCGATGGCTGTTCAAGCCACTAAGGTATGAGCAGGGGCGGCGGCAGTGGGTTCCTCGATGGCTCTGGCTCCACGGATCGTAGTACTTGAAAGCCGGTTAAAGGTAGCAGGCAAAAAAACGCGAGCGTGCGCGTCCTGATGAAAGAAAAAAATTAACTTCTACATCTGGACTTGAGCTGCAATGTTCGGGTGCCGCTCGCGCAGTTGGTCTCGGTGTTTTTATGAATGGTGAATTAGTGCTTGTGTTCTTGCAGTCTTTTTTGTATGTTTTTATATTTCGTTTTCTTCTGGAAGAAAGCGAAAAGGCGCTGACTGGTCAAAGAGACCTTTTTGTAGGAAAATGACGGCATAGCTATGCGCATGAGAGATTTGGAAGGGTTGGTTGGTGGCTGTCGAAAGAGACAGTCGAGTCAGACGGCGGTAAGGTTGACGGAGGTCTTCCGGGAGCGCGGCTTGTTGTGGAGTAAAAGGCGGAGACGCCATGCTCTGGCGGGATTCCACTAGCCTCTGACAGCTGAAATGCTATCGAGAGTGTTTTCTCTCTTGTCATCGCAAAGTGTCACACGACATGAATCTACAACGGAGCATAATAACATCTACCCATGGTTTGTATTGCAGTATATTGCAAAATGGTGCAATTAAAATCCTCCAAGGCCCCTGCAAATGCTCGTTACAGTTCCTGCACGTCGAAAAGTAAGGCTGAGGCATGCCTAAACAACAGACAGGAAGGTTCAGGTAAGCACAAGTAAAGCTTTGTCTAAAGCAGTCGTTGGGGTTGCCGGCCATGAGGAACATTCAAGGCAATTAGACGTCATGGGTGCCTCTGCACGGGCATCCAGGCAACCTAATGTAAACCTGGACTGTTGTGAAACTTTCTGCTCCTTATATGTCATTCAAGGACGAGCGAAAAAATCCACTCCGCGCTCCTGCTTGTTCCTTCTGTGATGAAGTGTACAGGCTTCCGGAGACGTGAATCCCCAGTACCGCCGCCTTAACCCGATAACGTTGCCCCGTTGTTTTCATCCGGCTGCCCTATTTTCCTCGGTGCGCTTGGTGAGAAACGCGGAAAAGAAATGCTTCCGTGGACATACGTCTTCCGGGCCGCTGATCCGCGCAGAGAGCGCTACTTCAGGGAGTTCCCTATCCATCCGCAGTCGCCGGAGCGCTCTTTATAAATGGGCCACACCGCTTCCGGCCTGCGCTCCGCTCCTGGCGGCCGTTCTTGCGGGCTTCGCCCCCTTCGCCCCGGGCTCTGTTTGTCTTCTGCGCTTGCCGAGCTCTCCTTCATCAATCTCACTTTGCTTACTGATTGGATAGCTGAAAACTTTGCAATTTATAGTATTTCGTTCAAGAAACGCACACATATTTAAGCACCTGCTAACGTTGCTACAGTGTGACACATTTTCGTGAGTGACTCTGCTGTCGCGTTTCGTTCCATTCCCTCCATAGAATGAAGCTCGGTCGCGAGAATAAACTTATCCCTGATCTCAATCAAGGATTTGGCGTGGTACGAACCGTCAGCCATTGATTGATCGCTGGTTTACTAATGCCCTCATCGTAACCAGTGACCTCATGCAGGCCCTTTTGCATTTGTTGCTTTTATTTAGTCTTCACGAAGAGCGGCAGCGGTAAAGCAGAGAAAGAAAGCTTACATTTAACACTTATGCCACATAGCTGCCCTTTGCCAGAAGTAGCCACGCTGCACTCTTCGTTTCTTTCTCGTTTAGCAGTACCCTCAGGGCTTCCCTAACGATGCGAATACTATGAAAGACGAGGTTTAAATGGTCTCCTTATATTACAGAGTTTTAGAGCTTTAGGGAATTCATAAATTCGCATATACGATTAAAAGGCAAGTCATCCAGCCTGACTACTTTCAGTAAAGGCTATAGGTATTTGAGTAATGTGCTTGTAAGTGTAGTTTCATACAGTCCAAGGCCTTCGGTGCTCATGTTTGCGCTTATGGAGTGGCGGTATCTTTCGTCCTGAAGCGTCGTGCGAAATCCAGGTTTGAAACTATAAAATCTAATATGGCTATTTTCAGTGGAGGTACGGATGGCGAATTGTAACAGAGCGCTGACAATTGCACTTTACTTGACCAACTTTATTTTAACTAAATTCTCCTATTTTCTGACATTTCCGCCTGTCTTCCATTGACAGTAACCATTATGAGGCATGATGATGCATAATTCCTTTGCCTCAAGAAACAGCATTTAAGCGAACCTTGAGGGTGAATCAATATCATGCTGTCGCGATAGATTGGTACATTCGATTGAAAAATACAGCAGTTCTGTTACAAGCGACGGGTATTAGTTTAGGAAAAGTAACACAAAAAAAAGAGGGGGGGGAGGGGAGGGAATTCCGGTGCCGCTACTACCAATCATTCTGACATGCAATGTCCGTCTAGAAATTGCTTGCTTGTGGATTCCTGACCCTGCGCTGCACCCTTTTTTGCTTCCAGTCGTTGTGCGGAAAGTCTTTCTTCGGTCTTGACGTCGCGAGTTTTGTATGATTAGCAGAAAAATGTTTACGTACAAATATCCGAATAATAAACGTGTATTTAACCAGATACAAGCATTGGAATAGCCACAGAAAGATCTTTTGAATTGACTTTTCTCAGAACAAAAGCAGCCTGAAGTTTTCCTCATCGAGTCATCGCTGGACACCGCTGAAAGTCGTTCTGAAACACCAGAGTGGCATCGTCTTTTTGGTGGATCTGTACACCTTCACCTTAGGTGTCACCCGATACACAGCGCATCAATGAAATCGATGTAAAGCATGCCAGGAAGAATAAAAGGCAATGCATAACATTCCAGATAAGGAAACGAAAGCAGTGTCTTGCTTCCCAGCAAGGGACGAAAACTCTCCGTTTGATAAAGCTGCGGCGAAGAAAGAAGTTGGCAGCGAACACGAGGAACGGCTGGCAGGAGGCAGGACGGTGTGCATAATGCGCGCACCAGGCGGCGGGCTCCGCTCCAAGGCATGCGTTGACGAGGAAGCCGCTGGCGGCTGCGGCGGCGCTGTATTTGTGCCTCGGCGAGCCGCGGGTGAATGGCTGCGCGGGATCTTGAAAGGGATTGATGCGGCGAGGAAAAGATTGAAAAGGAGCAGCGATCAGCCCACGCCCGGTGAATCCCTTGGCCTGCATAATTCATGCCGCCTTTCTGCAGAAAGCACTGACTTGGCCCGAGGATCCGGTTGCCATTTCGATCATTATGCGCGACATCTTGCGCTACAGCTTCTTTTAGTTAGCCTTCTTTTTCTCGGTGTCAATGGAGGGCTGCTGGTGGAGATATTTGTATTTTATTTTCGTATTTTTGAGCTAGACCAGAGTTTGGGCTTCAGCGTGTCGGTTTGGCGTTTCTTGTTAAAAATTGTGAACGTTTCAAGTTATTCGTAACCACGTTTTCGCTTTTTGAAATAACTGTGTCGCTGAGCAAACGCGCAACGAGAGTGGAAAAAACTAAGCTTTAAAACACATTGTGCCTTGATTCACAGTTACTTTATAACCATATTCGGATTACTGGAGCCAATGTGTGGCCCTATAGAATGAACGCAACTTACTGAAACTTTTGGTTTCATTAAAGTTCTACGCGTGGTTACGTGATGTTGTGCATTATACCACAAAAAGAAAAAGAAAGTTCTCATAATTATTAAAAACTAAAAATAAAATGACGCCCGATGATTACCATTCTAGCAAAGCTAATTTTCTAGGCAGCAGTGTTGGCACGAAATGCCGATGCCATTCGGGGTGTGGTAAGCCACTGGACTCCAATTAGCACGAGGGGTAAGTAACACTAACGCCTCGTGACGTCACCAAGCCACCGTTGTGTTGGATCGTGGCAGTCTAGGCACTCAGCGTGACGAGTTGTGATAACGTAATGCATGACCTCACTTCATTCTGGCTACTCTGTGTATGGGCTGCTATGGCGCAATGCATGATTTCATGTCATTCCGGCCAACAAGTTGGACTCCTTGCATCTGGTTTGTTAGCTGATTGACATAGACAATGCATAAACGGGAAAGGTGGCATTTACATGCCATCGATAGAAAAGGCCGTAAGCTCTGGCCTTGGTAACCCACCATGAAATTAAGCTGTATAGTATATACGGTAGCCTGTCATCAGATTCGGGACAGAAAGGCTCTGAAGTGAATGATTCGGCATGACAGCTTCAAGTATAAAAAGCGCATACCACGTGCCATAAGAGCACTCCACGCCTATTTCCTTCAAAAATCAAGTTTCAGCCAAAACGAAACGCTAGCCGTAGCCACCCGCAATCTGGACTTCTCTTTTTACAATTGTTGGAGACCTCTCTCGCACAGACACTTGTTCTAAACCGAAATGTAGGCATATAACACACTCTATGAAAAAAAACAAAAACAAACCCAACCTATTACAGAATTTAATACCGATACAGTCCTGCGTTCTATCCTGGTGTCTACTACAGCGTCAGCTTTGAAGTCTGAATCGCAAAACGAAATAAATTAAAAGAATCAATTTTAAGCATTTCGTTGTATTGAAAAAAGAAAAGTGATTGCAATTAACTATAAACCAGCTTCATTATTGGAAAGGGGCAAAGTGGAGGAAAGGAATGTTTCTATCTACTGGCGAGGAGAAGAGGTAGAGGATGGAAGGCGGCTGACATGATGAGAATCCGACAAGAGTTCCGACAGACGCAATGCAGTGCACAAAATGAGGGTGACTGCCACCATGGGAGGTTGGTGTAGCCCACGATGAGAAAGACGGAGAGGACCGCAAGAAGCGAATAAGTGAGCTGTGCGATTTCGGCTCACTTCAGCGTTTGTGCAGCTCTCGTTTTGCTTATCCGTGGAGAATGAATCTTTGTAAAAATTTTGCGTGGGTAAATGTAGAAACCGAATGCGTAGCAGCTCTCCGTGACTAATGTGTGAAACTAGCCACCTCTACCGTGCAACTTTTTTTTTTGTCTGTGCTTTATAAGCATAATAAATTGCACGCGCAACTCTCATTTTAATTTTTGAATGGGTGATACGCTAGTTTTTGACGCGGTTAATTTTTTTAACAAGCATTGAAGACAAGGCTAACAAAGGGTTGGCAAAAAATAAAAACATGCGTAGATGGAGAGCGCCTGGAGGTAACCGAATCTAAAACAATGTTTTCCTTTTACCTGCAAAGGAGAAAGGATGTTCAAAGCTAGAGAATATGCGTTTGGACGAACTTCAATAAAGTAGTCAATTATGAAAATGTTTCTGCTGTTGTATTTTCAATAAATGCACAGAAAAAAAAAAAAAAACTGATCAGAGAGTAGCCGCAGTTTTTTGGGTTTCCGCGATGTTGAGGCACGGCTTCGCACTGCAGCATTTGAAAACGACGTGTAAACTGACTATTTTGCGTTGCAGGGTGTGTTGCAGGTTAGGGCGGGCATTTTCAAGCGGAACGAGGAGGAAGAAGATGAGGTTTGGGATGGGGGTGCGTGGTTAAAACTGAGCGCCTTTTACGTATTGATGGCCGAGGAGGAGGAGGACAGAGGCTGCCTGGTGTCTGCCCTCCTTCTATAATGTGCGCATGCATGCAAGGTTATCGTGCTGCATTAAATCTCACACAAGCAACACCGGTTTGGCGGGGAGGCTTTTACAATTTGTGGTGCGTAAATCCTAATAATAAATTTGACATTTCTAATGTAATGTCAGAACACGTAATGCAAAGAGAGGATAAGCGATGGTCGCTCAGGGTAACAAACTGGATTCCAAGGGAAGGAAAGCGTAGCAGGGGGCGGCAGAAAGTTAGGTGGGCGGAGGAGGTTAAGAAGTTTGCAGGAGTCAAGTGGATGCAGCTAGCACGGAAGCGGGTTAATTGGATAAATATGGGAGAGGCCTTCGCCCTGCAGTGGGTATAGTCAGCTGATGATGATGATGAACGTAAAGTTAGAGCCTCGTTTGGTGCAAGACTCGCTTCGCCTTGCGAGATATGGCTGATGTTCCATAGCGTTACCATTCGCACACCCTAATTTTCAGATCACGTGTATTCTTACTTCAACAGTAAAACTACGGGAGAATATTATTTATTCTTACGATACCTCTACCACCCTTAGGGCTATTATAGCCCTAATGTCACTGAGTTGTTGAACTTTTGCTGAACGGAGCGATAACCTCATAGCGCAATTCGCAAAGCTGAAAAAGCAAATAGCCAGTCTACACGCCGGACATGGCGAAACAACGGTCGTGCTCAGCGTAGAAAAACGCTACTGTTTAGAAGCCTTGTCATGAACTCCTGACCATTTATAAAGATGTCGGACAAAGAATGGTTTCATATTATTGTGTGATTCGTCAGTTCTTGATTGTGTTTATCATATAAATATACCCTACGTAATTCGCGTCACTGTTCCATTACTCGTTATCAAATGTAGCACTTGCACTTGGGCTATTTGTGGCATGTAAAAATTATGCAACCGCACATTCTGCTGATGATGTAAAGCTTGCCAAATTTTATTGGGGGAGATTATCATGACGTCGTTGTATGTTATACGAGCTACCAACAGGGAGGCTTACAAGGTGTGCGTTAAGACTGGCGCCATGGAAGGAGCCAATTTTGGCGCAGGTACGCCTTTCTTCCCCACCTGATAGATGTTGCGACGGTACTATATGCAGACCCAGTCGCAGCCACTGGGATTGCTAGGCGAGACAGTCAAGATTACCGCTTCTGTACTGACTCTGTGTTCGTTGTCCTACAAAGTTTACGGGCATCCATTAGATTTCTGGATGCTCGCTAGCTAGTGCGACATACTTAGTCTAGCTATCGTGTGTTTAAGGAGTTAGAGGGATCGGTTTGCGCGTTGAAGTTAAGAATTCCATCAAAATGCTAATTCTCTTTCCCGTGAGATCCTCTACAAATTGCAAAGACGCTGAAATAGCTCCCAAGAAGAAAGTAGGAAGACGAGGCAGCACTACGATGTCCATTTTGGCTTCGGAGAGGTAACTGTTATTTCTTTTGGTTCTGAGCGGAAGTTTCCAAACTTTCTGATGTTGCAGCAAAGTTTTGTTGGGCGAATGTAGGCACTCGCTCTTTACGATGACGTACAAACACACATTGAGGTGGACTGCGCGTCATTAGACTAACGCTGTAGCGTTGATACAGGGCTGCACAATTCGCTGCAGTGAATGCTCTCACGATGCGGGGAAAACTTTCCGAATGGGGTGGGCCACGTGTTTTGCGGAGATGAAGAAACGAGGCAAGGAAGACCCAAGACAAAGATAAGAGAGGCAGCTTACAACGCAGCATCTATGTGCTAGGAAAGTTCTCCTCTCTCTACCTATAGAAAAACACGCCGCCCACGTGCTATTCCTTCATCCAGCCTATGGTGAAAGTATGGTCGCTTTCTCAATACCAAACCTAAATCCAAGCTAATTGAGTTCATTGACTCCCACAAATAAGGCGGACCATTTTCGCCTTCTTAAAGAAAAAAAATTCCTCGAATAAGTAGGCAAAGGCAATGAAACAAAGGGCTCATTATTGTATGCATAATAAAGAAAGCAACAGTTCCCGTACGCAAGAAAAGCGTACGGAATCGTTTCTCGCTTTTATTTTTAATTTGAATTGTGGATCAAAGAAAAATTACGATGTAAACCTTTTAGGACTGGAAGATAATTATTTAGAAAATAGAAGAAAAAATCCACATGTCACAGGTACTATTATATGTCCGCCGCTATCGACGAGTTAGGCCCTGATGAACACAAAAGACAGGAAAAATAAACTAGGATAGATTACAAATGCGTTAAAATGGTATCGTCTTAAACTAGAGCGGGAAAAACAACCCAGATCCGAAATATAATAACAGCTAGCATGAAAAAGAAAACATCGTAGCTTGCTAGAGGCTGAAAGCTAACCTCGTGGATACGTATTTCCTAGCAGTATTCCATTTACCGGTGTATAATTTACGTTGGAGACTGCCGATACATTTCGGCATGAATGTAAATTCACTACTCACCTCACACTTTAAAGTGACGTTGCCAATGCGCCGATGCTTACTGCATTCCTCGTAAGTGTACTTCCGCCCGACAGTGCAAGACTTGCTCCGGGACACCCGTTATTGTCAGCCACAGCGAACACATCACGCAGCTTGGGATGAGAGGCAGCAGCAATTGTATAACGCGGCGCTGACGTCAATTCAAGACGAGCGTTCAGGAATTTCTGTTAATTATTTTGCTGCTGATGGCCGCGACCATCGTAAGCGACGCGACAATCAAATAAGGGCAACTTGAGGGAAAAACTTAAGGAACTTCGAGATTAGGCACCTGCCAGAGGCATAAAAAACACTTGGTGCCTCCTCTCATGAATTATGTTTGGAGGTGGACCTTTCGTGCAATGTTTAGAGCAGGGTATTCTAAACATGCGGCCCGCCGGTTCCAAAAATTTCAGCCTTTGCTCTGAATGCTCGTGCCAGCTTCAGAAGTCAACCTTAACATCAGACTTGTTCTCCAACTAACATCAAATCATAGAACTTGTTCCGAGGCAGTACTCGTTCCTTGTGAAAATGAAAAGGTGCACTGGCCTCTTAACCTGCGTTAATTCCGGGCGGATGCCAGCTACATTCAACAACCAGGCGCCAGTGAACACTCCCCTTTTTCATCTTCAAGTATGCAATGTTTCTTCAGAGGTTAAGTGAGTGTGGCTTATTAACCGTAGCTCAGTAGACACCTTGAAGCAGCGAGAACGGAGCATGCGTCACTTATCTTTTCCACGAAGAATGGTGGGCGAGTGTGGTCTGGGAACGAAAATTGGGGAGGGAGGTCGGCTGATTTTTACCTTATATCTTTGTTTATAATTTTCTTGTTTGTAATTACTGTTTGCTTATGTCGTTATTTTTATTTTCTGCCTCCTTGCCTTCGAGGGGCGAAATTTTCTTTATGCGGCCCGCGCACCAATATGAGTTTGAGACCCCTGATTTAGAGCCTTCTATACCGTGTATCAGAGCTCCTGCAGAATTTATGCCCTCCACACTGGAGGGGCAGAACATAATCTTTTTACCTTCAGAAAACTCATAATACTGTGGATGCATTACGATCCATATGGCGCGGCTCAGAAGAAGATCCAAACTTCTGTCAAGGGTTGCGCTCTGCAGGGACTACATCGCTGGTAAGGCGCCTATGATATAATTGGTTACGGTGTGGTTGCGTGGCTTCTCAAAGCGAAATGTAGTTTCAATACGAGAACGCTAAGGAGCACATGTTTCAGAAAATCTGACGTTGGCAGCGTCGTCATAAAAAAAGCGTCAACATCATCAGCAGTAGTGGCAGCAGCAGTAGCAGTAGCAACCGGACTATACCCGCTGCAGGGTGAAGGTCTCTCCCATATTCCTCCAATTAATCCGGTCCTGTGCTAACTGCATCCACTTGACCTCTGCGAGCTTCTTAACCACGTCCTCATGCCTAACTTTCTGCTATCCCCTGCTACGCTTTCCTTCTCTTGGAATCCAATTTGTTACCCTTAGATACCATCGGTTAACCTCTCTTCGCACTACATTTCTTTACTTGCCCATTTCTTCTTAATTTTCACTACCACTCGGCACGCTTCCTATTTTTTAGCGTTACACCTACCATTTTTCGTTCCATAGCTCTTGTTGACATACTTATTGGGAAATATGCCCATGAAGTCACAGCCACGGGACGTCGCGCGGAAATTTCAAGCGACCCCACAAGGCTCACATAGGTTTGATTTAGAGAGCTAACGTACTAAAGCTACCGAGGATATGTGGGACGCCTTTTGAAGTGCTCAGAAAATTTCGTTCCAATGAGGTTCTCTAGCTATCTTTAATATCGCGCAATATACTCGTGAATTGATTTTCGTCTCAATAGAAAAACAGCCGTCGCGTCCGTAACTGAAACCGTAATTGAAAGCGCTCAGCAGTCAAGCTCCGGCCCTGACCGCACCACCGCGGCGGGGCATACACCTTTCACTTTAGATCTGATGTCACGTGTGGAATAAACTGAATAAAACAACATGCAATACGCAATATATATCATCACATGTCTCAATTTATCTAACATTATAAAAAAGTTAAAGATTATTTCGGCTTCAAACCCACGTCTTTCGGTTCGAAAGCCAGACATAGGGCCGACTAGGCCAAGCAAGGCACGCTAGTGCGGGCTACGAACAAGCTGGATTAGTATGTATGTCGCGTGGACTTACACGTTGAATAGTATTTGACGACTGTATGTTAATGAGCATTGGTGTATTAGAGAGGTAACGATTACAGAACTAGTAATTAGGCAAGTATATGAGCGCACGTTGCCGTTGCTGCTGCTGAATACTTTGTTGAGGAAAGGAGGCATTACATCTTATGTCTAGTGCTCCTTCACTTTTCATTTAATTTGTTCAAAGTGGCAAAGTGGCGCCGCCTTACGGTGGCCACCGCGATTCCGGCGGTTTTTCAAGTGTTTGAGCTAATGTTGTTTTGTGTTACCATGAACTGTGTACAGTATAAAATCGTCAGAAACAACTAGTAGCGCAGTGTAGCGGAAATCGAAAGCCCAGACAGGCTCACGATGGTTGGTTGGTTCACAGGAAGGGAAAGGTGCTGTATCTGTCACACTTGCTCTGTGGACACCTGAACCGCGCCGTAAGGGAAGGGAGGAAGGTGAGAGTGAAAGGGGAAAGAGAGAAAGGGGAGCCGTAGTGGAGGGCTACGGAGTAATTTCGACCACCTGGGGATCTTTAACGTGCGCTGACATCGCACACCGCACGGACGCCACTTCGTTTCGCCTCCATCGAAACGAAGAGGCGTCCGTGTGCTGTGCGATGTCAGCGCACGTTATATAAAATTTAATTATGCGCTGTTGTAGAAATTGTACTCTTTGAGCAGCCGAACACCACGCAGTGGTTCAGTGTCAAGGTGCGGTGTTTCGGCTCATCACGCAACACTGCGTTAAAATGAGCGCTCGACTTACAACCGAATTGCTATTACATTGAGTTCTACTACTCTTGTTACCATATAACCACTACCCATTAAACTGACAATGTGCCATAGCCCGCTTCATCTTGGCGGCTACAAATCGTGCATTTGGCTGCATCAATGGGCGTTTGTGCTGCAACAACGATGGCATATAGCCTATATTCAAGTACCTGTTGCGAAGCCCCCTTTCGAGGACCGCGCGCGTGCAGCATAGTCCACGAGAATGGCGGCAGTCGGGGCGCCGGGGCATGGCGCTGCATGTAGCGCGCGATTCAGGGCCTTCTGCGGCGAAGCCCCATCGAGGGGGACCGCGCCACAGCCTAATGTGTTCAAAAGCTTTACTAAGGTACACGGTGTCAGTGTAACGCTGCAGTGCAAGGCGTCCCGATTACACGCGGAGTACATGCGGACTTGTGCTGGGCAACGTTTACCCCCTTGCCTGTTACGAAGGTATCTATCGCTAGGGAATTTATCGTAGGTCACATCCGTTGCCACCGTTGAGCAGTTTGGACGCCCTAAAATGCAGTAAAAGTTTCTGTGGCCCATAACACGGGCGTATACATCATTTCAAATGAAAGCAAGAAGCTAAACTGATGTTAGCGTGCTCAGGTGAACGAAAGCGCTTACGATTTGCGAGCTTTGTGCGGGCCGACCAGCACATGACGTCAGTTGTACAGAGGGGTCTCAAGAGCTCGCTTGAATAACAGGTATGGTTCGCGTCACTCGGAAGCTATCTTGAAACTTCACTCGCGGAAAAACTTCACCACGTTCGAGTGAGAAATTTCATATGCGAGATCGGAACACCATCTAAAATACGGATCTGAAATTTCTTTTCGCTCCGTGAATTGCCGGAGTTACCCTTGAAAAAGACAGCTTGAAGCGGCTGCTTAATTTTTGAAACCGCAATGTTGTTTCACTGCAAGATAACGTTTACTGTGGGAAAGCAACCTGCGTATTTATTGCGTATTGAAGCGGCCGCTTAAATTTTGAAGCTGCAATGTTGTTTCACTGCAAGATAACGTTTACTGTGGGAAAGCAACCTGTGTATTGACGTTGCTTAACCTGATTTGGTTTCTTGGAGACAGCCTTTCCTTTTTGAATATGGTGCTCCACACAATAAGTGCCCCCCCCCCCCCCCCCAAACCTTTGCGAAGTAGTTGCCAGCATATACCGAAGAAACCTATCATTTCTTTGGCGCAGTTTGTTGAGCAAAGCGTCTAAGGTACTCTTTTTGTTTTTGCTCCCTAGGGACGAGTTCGTTGCCAGGAAAACGTTTTTTTTTGTATTCCTCACCCACGTGTATTTATATTCAGTGTCCCATTATAAATCGCGTGGGCAATGTGTTCAAACAGCCTGTAAAATCCAATGCCTGCACGAAAAATAGGCTTAGAACAGGAGCAGAGTTGCGCGAGCCTTTTTGTCTGTGCTTTTGAGAGGCGTCGATATTAGTCGCTATGCGTACGAGCAAAAATGCAGATCGGCAGATGCAAGATTCCTGCATGCTATTAATAGCGATTCAGATGAAAGAACGCCAACAGTTTAGTGGACTGCATTTTAAAGTTGTTTTCAAGCGTCTATCGCGTGAGTGATATACGCACGGCTTACATTAGCGCTGTATGCTCCAATTTTAAATAATTGGGCGCTTTCATGCAGAGAAGATGTCCAAATGATACAATTTATGCACACTGCTGCCCCACGACGAACTTCAGCCTAGGGGAACCCCATTTATACAAAATAAGGTGTACGCAGGAAAATGCACGATTGATCGGGTTAGAGGCCAATCTTGTGCAGTTTCTGTTTCTGATTTTATGCTTCCATGCTCAAATGCCATCTAGAATTAAAGTCTGTAATAACTTGCACGTCTGTTTGCGACGCAAGAAGATGATAGTTTTCCGTTAAAAAACTGGCGCTTATAGCAGCTCAATCAGGGTGATTTAACACGTAACATCTACTTATATATCTTGGAAAAAGAATACTACACATCCCCCGTTTCAGAACGGCTTTCTCAAAAGACATTCATTTTTCACGCGACAAATATCGTCGATTTAATGGATGTCTTTTTTTTTTCTCTGGTGTACTACGCCCATACAGCGACTGTTGGAAGCTCTTGCTTTTTATCAGAGCGTAATTTTCAGACCATAACGGAAGGTCACTGCAATATCTCAACTAGATTAAAAAGAAGTTATTGCGGCTTCGCTTGCAATATTTTGAGCGATATCATTTCATTTCATTTCATTTATTGATTTCTAAAGGGCCCGAATGCATCACATAAGGGGGAGATATATATCGTTTTGGAAATGCAGCTACATTTGCCTTTTCTTTTTTAACATTGACTGCTAGCAGTCCACTATCTTAACAATACATTAACGCCTACAGTAAAGTACGTGGCATGAAGGTAAGATAGCCAGCGCCTCGTGTGAATGTACTTCGGTGAATGGAGCTGCAAGCGCCTGACGCGCAGAACGTCCGCCATGCCACATTAGTTACTTCGGCCAGCACATGCTTACGCGCAGCGCAAAATAGTCCTTACCATACTGACCTAATTTTTGTCCACAGTAAGTCTTGCATGTAGAGAACCTTTATCTCATTTCAAACTGGCGGAATCGCTGTGAGATGAACCTTCGTATGCATCTGACTAATAAAGAATTTCTCTTTGCTTATGAGTGCATTGTTGTACGCATCTCCCAACATATTTAACAGCAGTTTCACATGCAGTAGCGGTAAAATCACTACTCATTTTTTTGTTGGTTATGACGCGCTGATAAAATTGTTGTATTCGAACGTCATAAGCTGTGCGTAATAAGAAAAAAAAAAAGATTCGAATCGTTTCTCCCTGTCATTAGGAGGAATAGGAGGAAGAGAAAACTTTAATGAGACGTAGTATTAGCAAGGCCAACGAGGCGTTTAATTATCTGCTACTTTATAATGCACTAACCAAGGACGATATTCTGTCAAGGTCCATTCTAACACTATCCATTCGACTTGGCATGATGTAAGGGGAATGGAAGCGCCAGACGAAAGCATCAAGCCGCCGGTGATCTAAATCGCAATGTCGCGATTCCCCACGCCCGTGCTGGCAAGTGAATTCGGTAAAAGACGAAACTGAAATAAAACATAAAAATAAAGAACCTATAAAACCAGTTAGAAGTTGCGCTAAAATAGAATATAGAAAAAAAGTAATGACACCACCATTGGCTGATTGTGGCCATAGTGTTAATACAGTAATGAGCTCCGATCAACATTTAGCTAATTCTTGGCTCGCTTAAAACAGACGCTTGAAATCCGTCGTTTTGTCCCCCAAGAAGGACCAATTTTATGGGAATGAATAGACAAGGGAAAAATTGCCATTTATATCATTTGGCCGTGATCTCACGTTTAGATGGATGTGTATAGTTTAGTGTCGTTTTACTAAGAAAGTCATCAATAACTGGAGGCAAATACATACGAAGTCTGGCAGATCTCTTTGTATTATAATTGCCGCCAGCGGCTTGATTTCCCAAATGAACTGATCATAGATGATAGAATAAAGAGCATAAAGTCACCTAGATAAGTAAGAAGAATTTAACTTAATTGTAATCTATACCAGCACAGGGCTTCAAGTTTGTAAAACACATTTAGCGATTATTGCTGTGAACCACAAGCACGAATGTCCGCATAAACTAACTCATTTGTTCCATCGCACTAATATCTTTAAATATGCATTGTTTTCCCATGACCATACCTGAATAGTTCGATAGAGTCACTAATGTATTCGCGACGGGGAATGGGTTAGAAGCAATTTAACAATACTTTAAGGTATAACCTTTTCACGTGCTCCGAGCTTGTTCCTCCTCGTGCGCTTGCCTCTCATTTTGTTGTATAATGCAGTAGCTTACTTTTGTTAGCATTGTCTAACGTAGGTCTTCGGCACTTACCCCGCTGCAGCGTTGCAGTATAAATTATTTATTGAGTAAATATAAATAAATAAATAAATAAATAAATAAATAAATAAATAAATAAATAAATAAATAAATAAATAAATAAATAAATAAATAAATAAATAAATAAATAAATAAATAAATAAATAAATAAATAAATAAATAAATAAATAAATAAATAAATAAATAAATAAATAAATGCAAGGAACATATGCTCCCGCACCGCCTTTGAATTTTTTATGCCGGCATTATTCACGCATTCTTTGCACCAGGGAAAGCATGCGGCGCGTTGTGCCACAGAACGAAAATTATTTAAAGGATAGTACAAATCTAGCTACTACTCGCCTGTCTGCCGTGAGTGTTAGAAACGGCGAGAAATGAAGAGAAAGGAAGCCAATAATATTCTTCGTCCTAAGCAAGAACAAGAAAAAAAAAACAATAACAAAGCGAACAAAAAGCACCAATGATTCTAATTTCAGGGAAACGCGCCACCGAAACATAATATGCAAAGACAATGCGTAAGTCCACGCATTGCGTACAAGCTTAAAATTTGTTCCGAATACCCTCAATGCATAATGCATGGCCCTGCATCTGCGCTTCGGTGGAAAAAAAAAGTAAGCAAAGACGGGGTGGAATGGACTCGAATAGACAGGAGTGTCTATGCCTGCAAATACATGTGGTAAACCATACACGTGAAACGCGCAAATGAGAGTGCGAGCAATAGCGTGCAAAGGCTCGAGAAGCCAGCGATCCGCCAACTATTCTCCCCGGCTACAAAACAGAAAGCGTTATGCCACAACGTCGCAGCCACGAACGTAGTTAACCAGAGCGACATTGCCGTTTTTGAACGTGCAGAGGCCCGCCTTGCCGAGGCTTGACTTCGTTACGTGCTGAATACATCGCACTTGCATAGACGGGTACAGACGCATGTCACTGTGTAAGAGAATCCCCCCCCCCCCCCCCCCTGCCTTTTCAAAAGTAAGTAAAATAAAGCTGTTTACCGGCTTTTTCTTGAGGGAGTGTGGGAAGAAAAGACTGAAAAACCTGTGTAGGGATCGAAATTCAGCATTAACTTGCGTGAGTGTAACCCACGGAGGATCTGCATGGCTTGCAGTGTGCCACAGGCTGTTGATTCTGTCGGCCGCTGGTTGCCGCATGTTGATTCCTGAATATATCGCTAGAGCTAACGCTCACAGTCAGAGCTTATAAGAAAATCGGAAGTAATCTAGTTATGAAGTATGCCTGGGATAAATTCCTCCTGAAGCGCGCTCGAAAGTTTATGCTGCAGTAGTAAATAAAATCAATGCGCCGCGAGGCTTCCTTTAACGAAGCGTGCAGCTTGGTTGTGGATAAGGTATTCAGCTGTAAAAAGTATTCACGCCACCAATTACAGCGCATTGATATGAGTGGAAGACATTCTCAAATTACGAAAAACAGCCTTATCAGCAGTCGTGCACACATAGCGTAATAATGCGGAGAGAACAGCCCTTGGGCAAACATTGACTAGCGGAGTGCCTCGCGCCGCGTACCCTTGTTCGCTTCTGTCAAGCCCACATGTGAAGTTCAAGGCTGGGGGTACGTACCTTGGCAGCGGCATGTCATTGTTCTTGCGTTCAAATTCTAATCAGTTATCTTTCAGCCGCAAGTGGATCACAATTTTAATTTTGCATTAGCTCCGCACATTTATAAAAAAAGTCATTCTCTTATTTTTTCTTTAGGTTCACTGACTGTTGGTTTCCTTGATGTGTATTCCGGAACAGGCTGTCCATTTCCCTACGCTTTATGCTAAAATTTGGGAATACACTCAAGCTCCGTCTTTAAGGCTTTGACGCGACTGTGTTTATTGAGGCGAAAGCCTGGTAAAAAATCTCTCGTGAATGAGATCTGTCCGCAGGATGTATCTGCGAGATTCCGCGGAATATTTGCGGGGCTATGCCTAAACTTTAAGAAAAAAAAAATTCATCCTTTACCAGAAATCAAACTCTTACCCCTCCGATCCTAGTTTCATCGGAGGGGTAAGATGTCCTAGTTTTTCTTGTATAGCACTCCTGCTGTCTCCATGGCAACGTAGGGGTGCCATGACGATGTCTTCACTCCAGTGTCCGGGAGGGAGCGTGGCGCATGCCATCTGTAGTCAGCTATAAAGACCAAGCGGCGCAACGAGCGTGCGCCATCGCCGCCGAGTGGAGCTACTCACCGCGATTATGGCACGGAAGATGCCGCTGTCCTGCACCGTGTGATCGGCGGGGTTCTCTCAAATAAATGGTACAGTAGAACCAGCCCCAATAGCTTTCCGATTATCGCTCTTAATGGGTATTAAGTGCCTGAAAATATTTTGCTGCAGTCTGTGAGTCCCTTGGTGGGACCTTATTCGCGCACATGAACTTTGCGACGGGCTAGAGTAGTAATCCGTTAATCTGTGCCTTAACTGCCCCAAACATACTATTCAGCACGCAATCGTAAGCTACCACATTATGCTAAAGTCGCCTCGACATGGGCCGTCTCACAGCCAGCCCGTCGTCTCGTCGCTTAGATGTTTGAGCCACCTTCTTTGCTCTAAATCTCTATTATTGCCCCTCTGATGTCTCTCTGGAAAAAGCTTGCTGTCGTTTCTGCCATTTGACAGCAAGTTTTTCGTCAACAGTTTTAGCGCGACGCTTTCGCAAAAGTGAAGCACTTGCTGAGCTCGACGAACCCGGTGCGACCTCCATCCTGGCTGAAACTGAGGCTGATGTATGCGCCACTTTACAGCTACATGAACACATCGCAGTTGATTTCATCACTGTTGCCATCTATAGGATCCATCGAGATACATTGAAGGTCAAAAATCAAGGTCAGGGCAAAAATGATCACTGTGGATTAACAGCAGTTGATCATCACACTATACTAGGTTAGCCTTACGCTATGAGTAGCGACGCTGTTGCCATATCAACTAGGCGACACAAGGTTCAATTTTATTGCTTGGTTCAGACGGCCGCATGAGTACTCTCGCACTAATACATGACATGCTACGTCTGCCGCTTTGGAGGAGGAGGGTACTAGTGAGCACCGTCTAGATTTTGTTAAATGCGGCACAAACATATGCGAAATTTGGTAATTGAACTGCCATGGCAGTAGCACAGCTGATAGAGTACTGTAGGAAAAATTGCAGAGATCGTGGGTTTGGATCTGATTAGCGACCTCGACGACAGGACACAGTTGAGATTCCCTTTGCGCCGACCGTGGAAGCAAAACAACAAACCGACAACATAGCTCATGGGCGGCGCAGCAGCTGCTAGGCCTCTACCGGTGATGAGAAAGCTTCGACTTCGGCGTTGACAAGACCAGGTTGTGCTCGCCGCCAAGGAAGAGCTCGCTTAACACGTGATCCTTAATTTTCGCTCTATTAGGTCATGGTTTCAGGTTCACTGCCTGTTGGTTTTATTGGATACGTAAGCCTGTACAAAAGACCTATGCGAATCACTGTCTGGATCTCCTACAGTTGGGAAGAAGGAATGCAAAGATAAAAAGTACGATTAAGTGAGGAAAAATCGTGCCAGGTGAGGATTTGTTTGCTACGAGGGCTCACTCTGCCGAGCAAGCACCACGCCATCGGACTCCACAGGCACGCGTGAAAGTGAAGTACTTAGATGGGAAGCAGAGACCTTGACCAGTTTTGAAACGGCACTGACATGCTACTCCTTGTTGGAGAGAGCTTTTAGGAGAGGAATACGGAAATAATCAAGGGCGAAGAAAGCATGTAACAAAAAATAAAAAGTAGAAAAAACTTGTGGTTATCGATTTGATGTGAGGATAGAGCAAAAGAGAATTTACATATGCTTCACATTACGTGAGGAATTGATATATCCCGCCAGGAGACAGGAAACATATATCAGTATGAATATTTTTGCAGCCTGTTAATTACACATATGTCTTAAGAAAGGTAGTTTGCATGTCGTTTTTTGCGCCAAGCATGCTGGCGTTACTGAAACACAGCACATTGTTTTTGACACCTGTGTGAACGGCTCTAGCGGCTCCCGGTCTATTGGAGCTGAAGGTGGCTTACTGTGGCGTTGGTGGTACACAAAAAATGCGAACTTTGTTGGTTCTGCATCGACCTCACCAATAAAGAATATAATTGCGTTTCATTATTTTTGTAATTACTCGAGGACCCAAATGGAACTACAGACTGAATAATGGTTGCGCTGATACACATGCATGTTGCTGCGAACCTTGCTCTGTCGTCTTAATAATGATCAATATCACTGGGCACACGACTTAATCTGCTTTATAACTCGATTGAAGAGTGAAATACAACCAGGTTTAACCCGAACGACCTCAGCCCCACGCTACTGCTTCCGCATTGTTCGAGTTCACTGTAGTCGTATTTGGAGTCTTATCTCGAAAAATCGCGGTCGAAAACTCAGTGATTCTATTCTATGGTCGCAGTCCGCCCTTGCTGCAGCTGACGCCACCGTGTTGCTCGTTCTTTTGAACGTGCAAATCAATACAACGAGGAGTTCATTTCAGTGCCATGCTAGCCTACTTGTCCATTGACGACAACGGTGTCATCCCCACGTGCCAACGTGCTTGAGTTTTACTACGCCAACTAATCATGAAGTTATAGCTTTGAGGCTCAATGCCTGCAAACAAAGTAAGAATGAGTAGATGTCGTGTTTCTCAGTTTGACAGACGCGCCGTGCAAGCAGCGGCAAAGTGCATACTTTGGCCCACCTTTCTTTACAGCAAATCTACAAGAAATGCAAAAGTAGTCTGCTGACAAAAAATAAAATAAAAAAATCGACACAAAATTTAAGTGTCTGATTTGACTGAAGCGTGAACAAGTGAAAAAAAAAACAATGTCAGAGTTAGCTCTGAAATAAAATTGACTACTATTAGGAGTTTATTCTAAGCCGCTTTCCAATGTCACACACTCATTCCGTCACGGTGTTGGCATTGTTTGCATGCTTAAATGTGATTGTTCCGAAAGCGTGCAACATCTTGGCGCCGTAAAGTAACCAGAATTACCTAAATTATGTTTATGAGCAGTTCATATTTCCTTTTGCAAAATTCCGAGAGCACTATGGAATCTACGCGGCAGAAATGCGAAAGCCGGAGCGTCGCTACTGCACAGGGTGCATCACGTTTGCTCTAATTATCATTAACAATTAAATGCACTGTCATTATAATAGCTAGTGTCATCATTGTCATCATCACTAATTGCAGCGTCATTGTCATCGCTACTATCATCCTCACGGTAGACAAGGAGAATTATGATAACCATTTCACGATCCCTGGCGTGGCACAGTTTGTTAAAGTGCGCGACTGAGATCAGAGAGAAGGAGGTTCAATTCCTGGTGGAGACAGGATTTTTTTTACTTTCCTGATGACGTCATCAGGAAAATAAAAAAAAATCCTGTCTCCACCAGGAATTGAACCTCCTTCTCTCTGATCTCAGTCGCGCGCTTTAACAAACTGTGCCACGCCAGGGATCGTGAAACGGTTATCATAATGGTGAAAAGCTAAAAGAAAAACTAAAGGACCGTGTAGCTGTACCTACTGGAAGGCAAATTACTTGCTCTCCCTTCCAAAGCCTTCCTGCGGAGCAAATGCACTTGCATCCGCGCCATTGCTTCCTGTGAAAAATACTCAACCACCGGCTTCCCCAAGCGATGTAGACTTTCATTAGAGGTCTTATTAGCGCGAGGTACGACGAAAAATAAATCGAAGAAAATGTAGAGCAAACGACATTATTTACCCTACCTCGACACCTCGCGTTGATGGCCTGGTTTCTGTGCTCAGCGCTAGCCTGCCTCATCATCTAGAGTACCGGTGCCACAAGGAAGAATATGCCTTACGGAAAGGGGGCGATTAAACAGCCCAGAAGCCCGAAAAAAAAAATGAATACAGGAAAAATAAATATATAGAATGAAATTAAAGTTAATTTGTCGCGAAGACATACGCGCTTCCGAAGTCGCTGCTCTGCGAGTGTTTTGTTACACGAAGTGTCGGAAGCCACACCGTTGGAGAACGGTAAAACTGGAAGTCAAGAGATCACAGAGTTTGCAGAGGAGCGAGTAATTAAGGCCACGGCAGTTCATGAAGAAATGTTTAAAGGTGGCCTCCCCCCTCCCTTTTCCAAGCCCCTACTCAGAATCGCTACAGATAAAGTTCACTAATTTCATAGCTCACTAATGCGTTGTGCGGCCACAAAATTAACTAAATACTCGACGGTGTTCATCTCTATACTTCCATTCGTTGGCATACAGGACGCTGTTCCCAGCGCACTAACTCTAAAGGCGGGTCTTTAAGAAGCCTACACGAAGCAGACATCTGAAGCTGGAGACGTCAAATCGTCCTGGCGGACCAGAGCTTTCGTTATAAAATGAGCTGTACAAACCGAGCTCGAAAAGACGAAATTTTTAAAGTGCAAATCGACAAAGAAGCGAAACAGGAACAAAGCACGAACATTGAAGTGAAATTTGATGGCATTACGGAGCAATTTTTTTTTTATATAAATACCGCTGATTCGTGCCATCGATAATCGATAATTGAAAGGAATTGGCCCAGGGGCTTGCGCCTATTTGTACGAAGCGCGTGCTCCTAGGCCGGAGCTGCCGCTTGCTTTTTTTCGGTTAATCACAAATGCGCTCAGCAAGCGCAAGGTGGAAAAGTTTCCACTTACCAGCTTCGTCTTCACTGACTGCAGTTGCATTTCTAAAGTGCTGCGTAGAGGCCCCCTTGGAATTTTAGAGCATATGGAACGAAATAAGAAGCGCGAGAGAGAATCTAAAGTTTTGTTGTCGTCTCTGCGCTATGAAATTTGCTATTAGACCTGCTTATGAACCCGAACCTAAACGTTGCCGAGTCTACAGCCACCGTCAATATAAATACCATAGCTTTTGTATCGACCTATACAAATCGATGTTTCTTGTTCTTATGGTGAAACGGTCTCTCTTTTTTTTCGATGAAAAGCACACACTTACTATTCTGTAGGACGTGCGCTGGCGATACTGAATTAAAAACAGAGGAGGCAGGAACAACTACGAAAAGAAACACTGTCGCTTTTTCGTAAGTGACCCCAGTCTGCTTCCAAGATTTTATCGCTCTTTACTCGCGCAGCAATAAAATAAAGAAGCATTAGAAAAGAAGGACATATTTTGCAGCTCAGCTTCTTTGCAAATAATATTTTTTTCGTTCTAAGCATTTATTCGCCTTTTCACATCTCAACGAAATTCTCAAGGGCAACACCCACCGGATTCGAGTTTTATTCCCTGGGGTTACTGCGCACTGTTTGTTATTCTTCTCAGTTCAGCAGTTTCCCTTGATTTTTCAAGGTTACGCGTTAACGGATTTTATTTTAATATCTCTCTAGAGCTTTCGTCTTGTTTTTTCAGTCACCATATATGCGGGGCTTCTCTCGCAATACATAAAGGCTACATACGAGGACACACATCTTTAGAAAGTAAATACACCCACAACAATCCTCACCAATAGCGAAATGTATTCCCTTTGTGAAAGATATATATAAAAAAAAAACGTGTGCGCTATATGCTATTATACAAGAATACTAAATTCATCTATTCATTGCGGGCTTTTCCACGCAATGAACGTGAAAGCGTGAAGCTAAAAGCAAGACAAGAACCCGCCGCTTCACTACCGCAAGCCGCAGACGCGCAAATCGATCCAAAAGCCACTGGCTACAGAATACACATAAACGTGCCTTCTTTTTGTTCACTTATTATTACTGATCTTAGCTTCAAACGTAAAAAAAAAAAAGGTGCCGTGGCCTCTTCCTCGTAGTAAAGCTCGCCTCGTGGCAGCCACGGACGACGGCTTTGTGCCCCCATCATCGGGCTATCCAGAGGGGGCATGTGTGAGTTTGTATCCACTTTCAGTCTGACCGCCACCTCAGGAGCTCCTTTGCGATTTTTGTTCTTCTCGTCTACAGCTCTCGGTCAGTTATTTCCTGACGATGCTTCTTTTTCTGTCGGCTCCCTTCAAGCGACAAGAGCCCCCTTGTTCAGGAAAGCGTCTCGTGATTCTTGGAAGCGGTCCACAGGCTTGACCGCAGAAGCGTTTATAGCGCCGGCTGCTCTTGCTGGTAAAGCCAGTCCTTCTTGTTTGCGCTTCTTTTTTCTCACTAAGCTCTTTCGTTCGTATGCCTTTGGTCTACATTTCCGGGAAAGTTAGCTTTTTGAATTACCTCTGATGGTCTTTAAATTTTTGTTTTAACCTCTTCCGCCAACTGAACAACAAACGGGAATGGGTATTCTTTTCTGTCCCATTCACTGTTTTATCTTTCGGCACTTTTTTTTTTCTCATACATATTAGACAGATAAAAATTGCAGCTAATGCAGTGGCGTCGGATGTGTACTACACTATTGCTTTTTTGCCGAGACAAATCAGTACAGTTACCAGAAAATTCTTAGTGGGAAACGATAGCTGTACTGTTTAGGAAACCGAAATAACAGCTAAATATATAAAATTCGGTATGAACCGCATGTTGGCGCTGGCGAGAGAATTTGAGAACAATTTGTTTTTCCGTCTGGAGTTTGGTGGCGCTGTCTTAATCGCTTGTTTGTACATCAATTTGTTATTAGATTTTCCTCCTTCAAAACGGCAGACCAAGCCTTCCTCACAGCGGTGCTTAACAGATAACCTAAATGCCCATTTATCCTTTTATATCTGCTTTCAATGGCCATGAAATGCCTTCAGCAGACATGAAAAGCTTTTTTAGCACATGGGTAATTTACAGACACATTTTATTTCGACGCCGTGCGCTTTACCTGAGGGTGCCTAGGTCGTGTCTCCTGAAAGAAGACCACAGAAATTCTGATTGAAAATTTATTTCCTGTACCAATGTACAGGTAGCCTCAACTCAACGTTTTAGACAACACTGTATTAAATCCAGTTAGCCAGAGATGTCTTCAACCTACTGGAAGGAATTTCTTTTTTGGAACTCCACATGTCCACCTGACATGTCAAAAGTGGCTTCGTGACAAGAGCTCGATGTTTTATAGCCAGTGAACTGCCACCTTTCTCAGCAGCTAGAGGCTACAGATCACTGTTTTGTGTTTGGTCGTGATATGTTTTATCAGGATTTTTTCAACGGACTTTCAACTTCAAGATAAACTGAGATCACAGCCTATACTAAAATATTTTTTGCTTACAATAGAAGGTTCTAAGAGGCGTCACGTTCTCTGGAGCGCCTGTTCAGAGGCAAGCGTTATTTGCTGCGGGTGCTCTATATTGTGCGCGATCGGCTGTCTACTTGGCGGCTTTTGCTCAATGCACGAGTGTCTGCTGGAAATTTGACGCGTAGGCATACTAGCAGCTGTAGACGTGATTACTCATGACTGGTTCGCGGGATGTTGCTTGCCTAAGTGAGGCTAGAGGCCCGCCAGTGCTGATATGGTCCCGTGCAACAGCAATGAAATTGCCTGATTCGCCTGGCGGTTGCGTCTCAGACTAATACCCCAGGAGGTCACAGGTTAAAATCCCAACTAATTAACCCAATTTACCCGAAGTAGCTTACTTTGCATATTTACATATCGCAATGACGTAAAGTTACGCTGCGACCTTGTAATAACAATTTAGCTACTAATTTCATAAGCTTCAATTCTGTTTGACGTCATGGCCTTCTCGGCTAATTCAATCATCTAGCCACCAGCAAGGCCGTTTTTTTATTTTCCAGAACCAAACCCTTAATGCCTTAGGCATCTTGCGCTGTACAAGGGCGTCGCGAGAGCGGTGCTAAATATAAGGGGGGGAGGAGGCATGACTTGAAGGCACTTACCGAGCGCTCCGTTAAGCATAGTTTGGCGTGCTTCAGAACGTTGTACAAGGTTTGACAGTTTGAATAAGGGGACGCTCAAACTTCGCCTTAATGGTAGATTCAATAATCACGTTTAACACTGCCTCGTCATTCCGCGATATCTTTATATTTTTCGATTTATTTGGTTTTTTGAGAAGAGGAATGAGGCGCAGTATCTCTCTCAATTTTTGGTGCACACTTACAATTACTTATGTCAAGGTGAAGCCGCCAATGCCCATAGGTGGATTTGAGTGGTGGGCATGTTTATTCGAAGCAGTCGTCGCAAAGGAAACTCTGCATCAGATGCAAGAATATCTTAATAGACCACACGTCTCATAACCAGCATTTCCATTTCAAACTGCCGGGCTTGTTCAAGCGTTCATAATTAGCCATATAAGCTATGTGGCCGCCTACATGAAGCCGTTCATCACAGACCGAGACAAACTCAGCGGCCTAATTAGAGAGAAAAAATAAGTGCGCTAACTCTCCCGCAAAGTACCTTTACGGACGAGCTTCTAGCCCTAGCCCTCCACAATGTAAAGAGGAGAAATGATCGAGGCCAACATCTTCTCCCATTATTTACGGCTTACAAACACCTAAACCGGCAAGTGCATTCTTCAAGTGCTTGGTATACATCACAAAGGCACAGCGCAGCCGAAAACCATCCTTACAAAGACCACCTGAGTTCTCATCTTAGTCCATCAAGTTCCAAGGAATATGAACTCTGACTTCATATGAAACGACGGAAAACAACTCCACTAACGCTACCATGGACATGCAAAAGCCGTATATACGGACGCAGCGGATCACGCTGTGACAGCGGTGGTGACATACGCGAACGGCACCCACCTCGGTAGTTTTACACTACTTACGATCGACAGAGAGGTGGCTGAGGAGACGACCACCACGCTTGCCTTATTCAACACCACTACCGTCACCATTATAAGCGACTCCAAGCGCGCCATCTAAAGCTACGCGCGCTGCCGGATCTCAGCTTCTGTTCATCTCATTTTAATGCAACGCCGAAATCAATATTTCGTTAGCCTCATATGGGTCCCGCTTATTTCCTTCTACCCGTCAATAGATCCGCCCATAGTAAAGTCCGAAATTAGCCTACCGGGAAAAAACAGGAGGGGATGTCGAGAGTGCCCGCATGGATACGCTCAACAACTACTGTGAAAAAGAACAAGCCTGCCGTCTGGCACGCAGCAGGTACCCGCCGGGAGACAATTATCCGAGGTACGGGAGCGTGCTCACAGGAGGCAAGCACATATCCACACACCGCTCTGTACGGCCAAATATATCCCGATAACTGCACCAATGTGTGTAAGATCTGCAAAGAACCCGTAAATCTGGCCCAAATTTTATGGGCATGTCCAAAATTGTCGACCAGACCCTTTAATATCCGCACCACGAAGCAGCATATGGGATGCACTGATGCCTAGATCTAGCCCTGTCGTTTAAGCGGTGGTAGTAATGATGCTGGAGATGACCTCAGACAAAATGGGCCACGGAGGCTTCTTCTTCTTCTTCTGCCTTTGATAAATGGCACATACTCACGAAGGGGGATTGGCCAGGGTTCAGTGTGGACTGCCAAATGTCCTACACATACTCAATTAGTGCATTAAATTAATTATCAACTAAACAAAAACCTAAGATTTGCTGGGGCTCAGGGGCTCTATGCCGTCTTTTCCATCTTTCTTACCTTAACTGATAGAAAAAAAAATCTTTCATTCTCATCACACCGCATTCTCATACTGCAATGCTTTTCGTCAAGTTGGTTTTTGCGAAATAAAGGGTCACGACCCAGCGAGGCGAAATTTAAGATGTACCAAGAGGGCTGGGACAGATAGGTCACCGCCGCTTGCGGCGGGGGCTAGCCTGCCACCGAATTTTTATCTGTTGTCGGCCGTCATTGCACCCGCCACCGCCTCGGTGGTGGACGACGGCTGTTTTTGCGGCGCGCGTCTTTCTCTCCCCCTTTCTTTTCGTTCTTGTCTATTTTTTCTTCTGTCAGCACGAGGCAGCGGAGGTGGCTCAGCTACAGAGCCAGTAGCAGGCCCGTGCATTTTCTTTTCCTTCTTCCTACAGTCACAACAACAACAATAACAACCAAGAGTAGCAAAGCTTACTCATTAAATAGCGCCCTCTAGGCCTCGGCGTCGTCTACCAAATGATTACAATCAGTATGAACTGCACAATATTACGGCACTGGTCGTAATGAATTTGAAGCGCTGAAAATGCTTTCTGAGTTGGCGCGATGTAAAAAAGGCAAAAATTACGAGGGGCTTTAGCGACTAAAGTAGTGAAAGGCGAAAGCCTGAGGTCTCATCTTGTCTAGCGTTCCTGTCATCAGCAATAGCACACTTGAACGCGCCAAGGAGCGCCACGCGATTATTAATTATTAATTGCTTCACTGGAAGGGAAGGGCGCTGTAACTGTCTCGCTCGTTTTCTGTGGATACCTGAACCGCGTCGGGAAGGAAGGGAGGAAGGTGGGAGTTAAAGTGGAAAGAGAGAAAGAGGAGCCGTAGTGTAGGGCTACGGAGTAATTTCGACCACCTGGGGATCTTTAACGTGCGCTGACATCGCACAGCACACGGACGCCACTTCGTTTCGCCTCCATCGAAACGCAGCCGCCGAGGTCGGGTTCGAACCCGGGAATTCCGGACAGTAGTCGGGCGTAGCGATGGCGTACCATCTAAACGCACACTTGTCGAAGAAAGTGTGACAGATACTGCGCCTTTCCTACAGAACGCTCATCTTGTCTAGCATTCCTGCCATCTGCAATCCCACACTTGAACGTGCGCCAAGGTACGCCACGTGACAGCCACCTCAAAAGCGGGACACACTTTGCCCACGACAGCATGAGCCATTAAAGGTTTTCGTCTTAATTTTCGACGGAGGTGAAAAGCAAGGCGCGCGTGCGCTGTGCGTTGTCAGTGCACGTTAAAGAACCCCAGGTGGTCAAAATTTCCGGAGACCTCCACTGCGGCGTCTCTCATAGCCTGAGTCGCTTTGAGACGTTAAACCCCACAAACCAAACCAAACCTATAATTGTTTTACAGGAGAGCAAAAGCGCAGTATCCGTCACACTTTTTCCGGCAAGTGTGTTTGGACGGTACACCGTCACTCCTGTCGCGTGGCGTTCCTTGGCGCGCGTTCAAATGTGGCATTGCAGATGGCAGGGAAGCATCCTGCCTCGGCCAATCAGAATGCCCCAAAAGCGAGGCGCACTTTGTCCATGACAGCATGAGCCATTAAAGGCTATCGCCTTAATGAATAATCAATTGTCAGGCATCTATGGATCGTGCAGATATCAAGGGCAAAGTCTTTGCGCGCTGCCAGTCGTAGCCAGCTGAGTGTCGTACGAAGTTGCGGTCTAGGAATAATTCCTGAGCTCAGGCGTGTGGATGCAGAAAACCGCAGGCATACGGAGTAATTTCGACCACCTGGGGATCTTTAACGTGCGCTGTGCGATGTCAGCGCACGTTAAAGATCCCCAGGTGGTCGAAATTACTCCGTAGCTCTCCACTACGGCTCCTCTTTCCACTTTCCACTTTCACACCTTCCTCCCGTCCCTTACGGCGTGGTTCAGGTGTCCACAGAGCAAATGTGACAGATACTGCGCCTTTCTCTTCCTGTGAACCAATAATAATAATAATAATAATAATAATAATAATAATAATAATAATAATAATAATAATAATAATAAAAATAATAATAATAATAATAATAATAATAATAATAATAATAATAATAATAATAATAATAATAATAATAATAATAATAATAATAATAATAATAATAATAATTACTATTATTATTATTATTATTATTATTATTATTATTATTATTATTATTATTATTATTATTATTATTATTATTAAATAATTATGGTGTCGCAGCGCTGGCAGAGAAGGACAAAGGACTAGGGACACACACAACTGCGCTGATGTTGTGTCAGCGCAGTTGTGTGTGTCCCTAGTCCTTTGTCATTGTCTGCCAGCGTTGCGACACCATAATGTCTGATAACCACCACCAACTAGCCCAGCAGTATACCCTACATATTAAATAACCCATATGAGGTGCAAACATTCTTGCTTGCCGCTTTACGCCGGTATTGCATAGGCCCCTTGGGTTTTGTTCACTGTATGCTCCAAAGCTTTTTTCTTGGTCCTAGGCTGGTTTTCTTTTTCTACGTACCGTTGGACTGATCATTCACGCGCATAATTTTGGGAAGTATTAAGTCGACGAACTCAAATGCGACATATAAAACCGTAGCTGAGTTTACAGGAACTTTCGAATTACGGCGAAGCAGGAGTTTCGGTGTTCGTTGTTATATGTAGATCGCAAAAAAAAAGAAAAAAAAAAAAAAAAAAAAAAAAACGAGCCGACGTCAGGTCTGCTGCCAGGCTGTCTTGCATTTAACTTGCCCGTGTATAAGCAAATCTCGACTCGGTGCTGTTGAAGCAGCGGGGAGTTGGCATATATAGAATTCACAGACGGCTCAGGCCATCGGTGCATTTCACGGCCCAAATGCTAGTGTCGGCTGTGTACGAACTATAAATGTGCTTCAAATGTCGTTTTTGTTTTGTTGTTTCATATTGTCAGTGAAAGGCAAATATCTTGAGAGAAATAGCTTTGATTTCCGTGTAGCTCCTCACTTTTGTAGTTACATGCGCGCAATGTTTACTTGTACAACTGCTAAAAACAGCAGCATAACGTACAGTTTATCTCGCAACTACGAATGATTACGCGCATATAGCTAATTGGACAATATGTATTTCTTTTTTGAGACAGTGGAGCTGCCAACATAGCGCGAAGGATGTTTCTATCGAGTCAGCTAGTGCTCCGGATTGCCCGTATAAATCGCATCACAGC
The DNA here is from genome assembly GCF_055883805.1 of Amblyomma maculatum. Classification (NCBI taxonomy): domain Eukaryota; kingdom Metazoa; phylum Arthropoda; class Arachnida; order Ixodida; family Ixodidae; genus Amblyomma; species Amblyomma maculatum. Next base: position 18,667,526 of record NC_139349.1, on the reverse strand, counting down.
CCTGTTTTTTGTGGTTATTAATGACAGTTGTAGAGCCGAACGTTGGAATGGTTAACTTTTTCATGGCAGCCTACCACGTGAACAGCAGTAGCGACGTTGACGACGTCTCGAGTCGGAATGGTGAACGCCAAGATCTATGTCTCTGCAAAGCCCGAGTAGTGTTTTTTTTTTTTTCTCTTAATGTCAAGCTACTGCCGGCTTATAAGGACGTCCTGAGGCTTGAAGAGTCTTTTTGCACTGACCAATAAGGGACAGAAAACAAGCGCGAGTCGCCGAAGGCTTCCCTGCGAGATACACTCTGCAGCATAGGCAGAGCCGTCGCTATACCCACCGTTTTTCTGCCGCCGCGCGCTACTATGCCTTCAAATAGTCCGAGCTAATCGACTGTTTATGGAGAGAAACAAAGACAATGATCATCCTTGTGGAGGGGTACGGCTTAACTCTCAAACGTTTTTTGTGCCGAGCGGTTTCCTAATAAGGCGTAAGACCTTCTTGCTGGTCTAGTGCTAGGCTTGTTTAAATGTGAAAGGGCATCTTCGATCCCGTTTCGTGCTGGTCAAGCATGTTTACAGCGCCCAGTGGTGAACTGTCTTTGCGCAGCTCATAATGAGGTCTTCATCTTCAAAAAAAAAATTAGTTTTAGTTTAATTCTGGTTAACCTTAGTTGAATTGCGAAAGCAACAGCGCAAGCTTCTTTTGCCTGCTACATTATTCCCCTATCACGCCCTATCAGTTTAAGGTGCTACATTATTATGGACACTTAAGCTCATCCTTTCAGGGTATGACACGAGAGCTACCAGCCAACATATAACGTCACGCTTCAACCAAGCCGTATGGACTTGCGTGCGTGTCGTAGAGGTAACGAGAATACAAACAGTTCTGGCAGGCGGATTCTGATATCACCCTCCCATATGATAGAAGGGCCCCGAGTTGGCAGCTCCTGTCTGTGGCCTAGGGGTAACGTGAATTCAAATGTCATGGCAGGCTGAGCAGACTGCAACTACGCCTCTTCACGACGTAGCTGCGGCCACCCAATGTCTTGAAAGCCTACCGCAGTGTAGTCTTCGCTACAAAAAAAAAAAAAAAAAAAAAAAAAAAAAACGCTTTTCGCTTTACGCCACAAACGGTTTCTACACAGTACCTGCTTGCTTCGAAGATCAGATTTCAAATTCATTTATGTTATCATTAATTACTAAGGAAGGAAGCGTTGTCACATAGCGAGGGCACCCGAGAAGCGCCGTTGAGGGCAGGGAAGAGACGAGTGAGAACAGTCGGAGAGAGAGAAGATCTATAGGAAGCGTTGCTACCGTGTAACGCAAGATTTTGTAACAACTGTTTGCAGTGATGAGTATGTTCTTAATACGAAAGCATTATATGGCTCATCGGCAACAAAGAAAAAGTTCCATCCAAAAACTGATGATGGGAGAGCATTATCACCTCAAGAGGGGTTGCAATGCGTCCCCTTAGGCGAGATGTCATGCGTGTAATAAGAGCTATTAACATAACTGGGGGCAATTGAGGTCCGCCTTGTTGTCATTAAAGGTCAACTCCGGTGGTTTTTCCATCATTCTGTGTTTTTGGTTGAATTACATTCCTCGGCACGTCCTGACTCGAACACAGAAAACAGTTTTTCGAAATTCCAATTAGAAGTATTTTTAAAAAGAAAAAACAGCAAATCGAAACCGAAACTGCTTTCACGGCCAGAAACGACGTCCCAGGTGACGAAATGGTGACGTCACACTCAGTATTAGAGAAACACTCGTACGTGCGTTGGATGGTGAAAATAAAGTATGGAAATCATGAAGCATTGCATAAAATGTCTGAGGTAGTTCAATATAAGCCTCACAATTTCATAATCATGCGGGAAGTGGACAGTAACGCCGGTATACTGTTTGTGACGTCAGAAACTAAGTGTTGCCGGCAGAAATAGTCTCAACTTAAGCGATGAAAACAGCATATTTTAAAGTCGTGTTGTGCGCGAACGGATTATCGTACAGCGCCCAAATTTTGTAGAATGCGTCAGGATGGAGAGGAGAATCTACAGTAAAATTTTTATTAGAATATTCGAATGTCGGAAAACCCCCGGAGTTGCCCTTTAAGTATTGTCACAGGATACGACGTTACAGTGTTAATCGCTCCTGTTTGTTGCGCTACGTGGCGGATTCTCACTCGCGTGGATACTGTCGTTTAATTACTAATCACCTATTTTGTCTCTTTCATATCTCGCATATGCTTGTTAGCAAAGATTAGTACGTTATCATATCATCTAAGATCACTCAGTAAAGGTTAAGTTTAATCAAGCCGCATGAACGGGCCTGCGTGGCCCACAAGTAGCGTTTCTGACTCGGAATTCAAGTGCCTCTTTGCGTTATTTTCCTACCTAACTCATCCACCAAAACCAAAAGCCTGAATTTAAAGCTCCTGTCATATTGTTGATGTAATGGGTTCGCGTTACGTCACAGAAGCATCCGGCCAGTCACCACACGGCCGTGTTGCTAACCTACCCGAGTCATAGTCTTGATTCTTCGGTTCGTCGACGCCTAATTTTCTGTGGAATGGGGCCTTGACGCTATCTGGTTAAAACATGACATGCAAAGCGAATTACAGGACAGCGATCGTCTGAAATAATTTAACTTCTTGAAAAGCGGGGGGCAAGGTTGGGCGTTACTGTCCGTGTTACGTGCTTGGGAACACTGCGTAGCTAAAAAGAATGGTAGGACTATCCGAGTACATGTTGGCACTCCGGCTTGCTATAGTTGTTCGAGTTCTATAGGCTGGATTGTGGAAAAGCTTCACTGTGTCGAAAGCCGGCGGATTATAGTAGCCAGTCATTTAATCCTAATTGGTCTGATGAAGCACACTGACGACTGCGCCGAAATCTTCGTATAGTGCGAAGAGGCGTCGAGATTGCATGGACCAAACTAGGTACCTTTTTCGATAGATGCCTCTTCAGATGGGTGACCAGGAGATCGCATCGTAAGGCGTGAGGTAACATAAATAGCGATTACGTAGAATAGCTCCAGGCCACATTCTGCATGTCCTCAGTAGAACTTTACGCCTTTGCCTGCTGCTTTCGTAGAATAATTTCTGTTACTAGCTACGCAAGCAATATGGATGAACACGAACACCCACTCAATAATGTGAGCGAGCCGAAGGGCGACATGAGTTAAATGCACTCAACGCATGCAAAAAATATTTTCCCCGCCCAGTTAAGACAGGGTAATTTTTGGTCTTTGGCTCGAACGACGAACAGATCGGCAAGAATGTGAAGCAACGGGTAAATGAGCTAGAAAATTATATTTCAGTAGTTCTCGAGCACTCACAGTAAATAGATAAAGAAGGCAATCCAAAATAATTAAAACAGATGCAAGGAAAGAGAAGGGTAAATATGACGGCATGTTTCTGCGTAAAAAAGGTTCCAACTACTGAAAGCGAACTAACACTTTTATTGCATGAAATATCACTAACGCTAAGATAAATCTTTTAAAGTCCGCAGATAAATACGAATGCTAAATAAGCATGTCTGACGCGTAAATAACAAACTAACAAAGAGTAAGTGAGGGCAAGGAAACCGAAGTCAGAAAGCGCGCCTCCCTGTGCCTGACTCAAAAGGGCAAGAGCAAGAGGAAAATGGCAGTGTAACGACTACTGTCATCTGTCCATCCGCCGTCTCCCTTGATTTAGTCTGCATATACAGCGTGACCGGAAGGGCAGCAGAGCTGGATAATCATGTTGTGGCCGCCGACTGCGGCCGCGCCGAACTCTGGACAGTTGGCTTTGTCTCGCTAACACGAGAAAATGAGAATATAGCCGGAAACATCGGAGATCCGACGGATACGAGCTGCTGCAGTGGGTTGTGTGTCTGTGGTGGTCCAGCATGGCTAGGCAGACTCGGAAGGGCCGACTCTTTACGAGACTAGACGCGGCGAAGGAAGAAAATGGTGAAGGTTGGTTCAAGAAAAGCTTGAAGGTTGTGACAGGAATGAAAGCTGGGTCAAGCCGGGTTTTGTGTGGTTTAGTAAGTTATATATACTTTAAATACTCCATCCGCGGAAATGTGAATTGTGACTCCAGGAACGTGGTATATATGCTCGAGTGTGGCGAGTGTCAAATGCAATACATAGGGCAGACCGAGAACCCCTTCTGAATTCGATTCAACAACCATCGCGCGCACGCCAAATCTCTCCCCCACCTTCCCCTGTCCAAACACCTGCAACAAAAAAGTCACGAATTCGACGAACTTAAAATTATTATGTTCTAGAGCGGCTTCCATAGCAACCGCGAACGGGAACAACGAGAATCGTACTTTCCATTTAAATTTAATGTCCTGCAGGCTGGTGTAAATGAGAGCCCTGGTATTCTTTCTCCACTTCAAAGTTTAGTTACCCCCTAAATTCCTGCTGCAAACTCACCCAAACTGCCAAGTCAAGCTTACTGCCAGTAGACCGAAGGAATGTCAGCTTCCCCCACCATGCACACAATGAAGGTCACACAATTCCTGCTTTCCTCGCCAGTAGTCATACCTATTACTGTGCTTCCTTCTATGTGCCGTCTCCTTTTTTTTTTCTTCTCGCACTCCCCACCTGCACTTTTTTTCCCCGCCTGCACCTGCTTTTTACCCCATTCACCACTACAATAGAATTGTACGCCTCTCCGCCACCTGTTTCTTATATATATATATATATATATATATATATATATATATATGATGGAGGACTCAGGAAATTTCGACCACCTGGGGTTTAATGTGCACTGACATCGCACAGCACACGGCCACTTTGCTTTTCGCCTCCAACGAAAAGCTGCCGCCGACGTGACGGCGTTCAGTATACTAGCGAACAACGACAACAACAACAACAACAACAACAACAACAACAACAACAACAACAACAACAACAACAACAACAACAACAACAACAACAACAACAACAACAACAACGACGACGACGACGACGACGACGACGACGACGACGACGACGACGACGACAACAACAACAACAACAACAACAACAACAACAACAACAACAACAACAACAACAACAACAACAACAACAACAACAACAACAACGACAACAACAACAACAACAACGTTGTCACTGTACTAGTTCAGGGTTTTTCGCACCACATGCTATGACCAATTCTTACCATTTTTTTAAAGACTACAGGCTCCGTTTTTACTCGTGCTGATAGGTTTACCAGAAGCCCATGCGCGTACTTCGCGCTGTGAAAGAATCACGCTATGGCTTTTATTCTGAGTCACCAAAAATATCGCCTTCTCAGGTCGACTCTATCAAGGTGCTATGAAACCGTCGTGGCGCCCCTAGCATTGTCCATGAACCGCTCAAATTTTGAGGCGGAACGCCTTTCACGCGGGACCGCCATCCCGTATTGCTGTATATATTTCCATCGCTTTCCGTACTTCCTTTTTTTCTTTTTGTAAAAAAAATACTGGTAAAGCTACCGGCCTAGAAAATGCTACGACGCAGGGCGCTTTGACTCGTCTGTTCGCTCAGAATACTTCAAACACGTCTCTCCTAACCCCTGCTATCTGCAAAACCGAAAAACGCGCTGCCCGCTTAAACAAAGTTTTGACCGCAGCGTAGAACTTTCTTGCCTCGACTTCTCCCTCACTCCTTTCCTTTACTTCTCTTTCTTCACTTTCTTTTCCCTTCTATATGTGTGCCTGACCACAGGCAGTCCGGCACATATATCATGAATGCGAAACCTGAGACAGCCGCGGCGGTTCCAGCTGCCGCCGCCCGATCGAGGCCTCACGGCTGTTCGCCAAATTTTCTTCGGCATGCATTTGTTGTTTTTCCCTGCCACCGGCTGTTCCGTAAAGCAGACAGAATAAAACTACAAACGTATGTTTCCATGATTCGTTTGACTCCATCGGAATTCAGCCTGATCGGAAAGAAGGGAGAAAACTGCAGAGCAGCATTTGGCGCTCTAGGAGACACTAGCAGATAGGTAGCGCTGAGCACTAGCGGGACCACTGGTGGCCTGATTTCGAGAATGCATTCTTGAGCAAAGTGTGAAAAATATTTGCGCGCCTGCGAGCCGCGAGTCAAAGTCGACATGGCTTTCCCTTTACATATGCACGAAGGGCCGAAGCGACCGAGAGTAGTCCGCGCCGCTATGTAGATGGCCACTCCTGCATTTTTTTCCCTACCTTTCCTGTCTGTTTTTCCACGCTCGTATCCTGGAGATTCGTCCTCGAAAGGACTGATTGGGTTTAGTGCACGTGCTGAGGTCTTCTCTTTCTCTCTCTACTCTATCTTTTTTCTGCGGAGATCGCTTTCTTCTTTTTTTTTTTCTTTCAGGTTGTACCACAAAATGCAGGCTATCATATAACGCAGAAACCAACAGGTTTTGAGGGACGAAAAATAAATGCCAGAATCCGAAATGCTGTGCGCTCAGAGACGTCGCGTCTTGCGTAGACGCCGGTTGGAAAGCGAATTCGTCGTACCAGCCAGGAATGCGTGTTTGGTATATTTTTGCTTTATTTCTGGACTCTTTATTCTCGTCTTTTTTATTTCCTTCCCTTTATTTTCAGTTCGTCTAGGCTTTGTGAGGACTTGCCTTTTTGATGTTAACGACCTTTTGCCGCGTTCCTCGACCCATTTCGCCTTGGTCTTACTGATAAAACGTCTTGAATTGCGAAACGATATGAACTCCCGAGAATAATATGTGACTGAGGAAATATTTGATGTTCGTAGAGTTTACAGCCCGACACAATTATTTGTAGTTGCGTCGGTCGCGATGAAATTGTATCGACAATTCCGGCAAGATAATGTCGTAGAAAGCGAGAGAAGTCACCACTTCATTTTTGTTTTCCCTGGAAATACAAAGAAAACATCGAGCTAAAGGTTTTCCGACTGCTTTTCAACAGAAATCATACAGGTTGTGCTCATATCTCTACTTGTTTAGTATGACAGGAGTGATCCCGAATTGTTTGCCATTGTTCTATATTATACGTGCGTCCCTATTATTAGAAAAAAAGGCAATAAGTATTACTTCAATTTATTTTCTTCTTGAGCCGCCACGATACTTGCTGCATTGCGTTGTGTGTACACTGGACTCAGTTTTTCAGCCTCATGTATCGCTGGAGTGAGCGCTCGCATCGTATTTTAAGCATTTTCGAAACAACTAAATCCCATGTTACAGCATGCTGCGCCGTTGAGGCATCATGAGTCGGAGTTAAGGCCGCTGCTGCTGCTACTGCAGTAGTACCTTACTTGGCCGAACGAGAGCCTGCCTTGATTACTGCACTAACTAAAGCTAATAGCTTTGAGTATGCATACAATGAAGATCATTTTCATAAATGAGTCTATTGCCAGCACAACACAAGATGCAGCCGGTACTTACTTAGACGAAGCCCAGATATATTTGCTTTGTTGAAACTCTGCGCGGAGAAACCTAATATGCACTTTGCGGGGGGCTATTACCCTCGTTTTCAGTTTTCGGGTGAGACGTGAATCATGCGACATCAGTGTTCCCTCGCGCAATTGCGCGCGGAACACGAGAGGCAAGATAAACCTCAACAGGCGTGAACTGTGCATCAGTGATCAGTATGTCGTTGTACTGTTTACGATAAAGTGATTCGTCACAATATCAGCTCTACTTAATCTGCGCTTCAGTCCACGCTGTTAGCGCTGCTTTCGAGAACAATGAACAGCTTGTGAAGAACAGCGCGAACACACACAAACACACTTGACAAGAAGAGCGACGAACAGAACGCTGTGTTCCTCACACCCTGTGTTTGTGTTCGTGCTGTTCTCCACAACTTCACAAGATGTTTACCAAAGAGCCTGTCATTACGTTTTAGAGAATTCATTGCCATCTGCACTTTATTCCATTGGATTTGGCGTTCAGACTATCTCGAGCGCTGAAGCTATGTAAGAGCTCGGATATTTCGAGACAGTAGCTTCATGCAGCCTTTTCTTTCCCATGCGATATTACAGCTGTGTTCACAAGCTTCATTCTCGTGCGCATACGTTCGTTGCCGCATTCCAGAGTCATGATGCAGTCCAACGTTGCAGCTGTTAACGTACCAGTTCTGTACGACATTTTTAATAATTGCGTACCATCCAATCGACGTTTTTGAAGTGTGTACAAACACGCATATAGCGCGTTCCCCTATGCACAGATCAGCCCTCACGTTCCGATCGCCCTACTTAGATATCTATCATTCGCGGGGTCGGCACTTTTCAGTTGGGTTAAGAAAATCAAGTTTAGTACTTTGCGGTAATATTCACTGTACATAGGGTGCAGTTTGACGGTTTACGCATGGGACACCCACACCCGGCCGGTCACGTACGTGTCATGACGTAACCAGCTGTGTCTACGTAACCAGTGCCGTTGCCATGTCGACTTCCGGCCCATCATGACAGTTGGACAAGTGTAGGTTGCCATAAAGACTGCAGTTACTACATTAATGCAGGTCATATGCGTTAATAAAAGACAGAGGGGAGCATGGCGAAATGGATAGTTTGATTTAGCGCCGGTAGAAAATAGATTGTAAATGTTTAGCAATTTCAATTCTTTAATGTTTTAAGTATTTTAAATTTTGTTGTTCATTTATTTCAGTCAGATTTCGCGGTGTATTCTGCTCGTAACAGTAACAACGCTACTTGCGCGCGTGAACCACTGGCTGAGAACACGGCGAGTCACCGCCGTGCGCTCAGCGCAAGTAGACCATTCGAGCTCCGTGCCCACGTGCATATGCGCGCTCTGCATCGTCGACTGCTCCGTTGCCTTACCGGTCTTCACCCACTCGTCATCTCAGAGGGGATTGGTCCCCCTGAGTGATCTCCGTCCACTAATGAAAGATTACATAAAAAAAGAAAAGAAACAGCGCCAAAAGCAAAGTCGCTGGGTGCTACCGGTAGGAAATGGAGCAGGGCAGTGCAAAGTAACAGCGTATACAACAGGGGCAGGAAGCCAACCGTTGTAGATGAACAGTGAAGGCTGACCAACAAAAACGCTTATAAACGATGCGGAATAACCACATCACAAGGGCGCGCCCGCGAAACTGCTGAGCGCAAGCACTAGGCGAGGCACGAAAAGATGTCTAATGCTAGGTGTCGTCGTGGGTCAGAAAAGCCATCTACAATACAAAACACTTTGTTCAGGACAAGTTCGAAGTGTCATGAAGAGTGTGCGATAGACTGTTATTTACGTGAGACCAAATAAAACTTCATTATGCCGTGATGATCGCTGTGAGTTGCATCGCTATTATTAGGACGAATGCTTTCCCATTTCTTAGGTAAACAGCATCGTTACTTTTGGTAAACTATTTAATGCTTTAACGATCAAATTTACACGTCCAAGAACTGTTTTCATCGTCCGTCCATTCGTCTCAACAGAAAAAAAAATAACCATGTCGTTTTTCGTTGTCTTTTCCGCGCTGTTTGAATATAGATAACAAACTCGCCCATTTTCTATTCTATAAAACAACCTCCATTCCTACTTTCAAAAAAAGGTTAGGAGAGGGCAGACGAAGAGACACTGGGAGGCGACTAAAGGGGGAAAGAATGCAGGGAGTGTGCCTTCTTGATGGGATAGGGAGAGCGGTGTAGGGAACGGAGCCACCCAGGGTGATTGACGGATTGAATCACTCCTTCCGCTCGCATGGTTTGTACCCATCACCGGCAGCGGCTTTTACTCTTTAGGTTGAGGGTGTCGGAAGCTAACGCACACTCTTCAGCATTATCCACATTGATTATCTGTAACTTTTCTTACTGCTCCGCTTTATGAGAACCACAGGCCTAATCGAAAGACTATGAGTTTGCTATGACATGACTGTGACGTGATGTGATGTGGCGTGTCGGTTATGTGACTATTTTCTTCAACTATCCCTCTCTCACAACTTTTATATCCACTCATCCCCTTCCCCAAGTGCAGGGCAGCAAAACCAGTTGCTTTTACTGGTTAACCTCCCTGCCTTTCTTCCTGTAAAAGCAACTGGTTTTGCTGCCCTGCACTTGGGGAAGGGGATGAGTGGATATAAAAGTTGTGAGAGAGGGATAGTTGAAGAAGGATAGTTGAAGAAGAAGATAGTTGAAGAAGTTGAAGAAGGTTAACCTCCCTGCCTTTCTTCCTCATCTTCGATTTTTTATGAGGCAAGGAAGAAGAAGTGGAGGTTTCCGAACGTCTGAAGCTAGCGCTCTTCCACTTTTCTGGATTTTATATCGCTGTGAACTATTTGTGATCTCGACATCCTTCGGGATGGCGGGCGCACGACCCTTGCGCCCACCCGCCACCATCGAACAGGCTACAGCGTACTCGACGGGTCACCTTGACGTCGCGGACGTGGAGCTTCCAGACTCGGCAGATGACTCCACCGTGACTGAGATGGATTCCGACAACGGCTACACGCCTGTACAGTCGCGCCGCCTGAAAAGGAAGCTGCGCCGAACATCAGTAATGAGTGAGACACCAAAGAAGAATGCTGAAAAGCAAGGGATCTTTTCCGTGGCCTTCGTACCAACAACGGCAACGGCGAATCTGAATGTGATAAACAGACAGCACCTGACGCAGTTTTTCGACCAGCTGGTTCCCGGTGAAGTTGACGAAGTCAGAATTAATCCCTGGAAGAATGTCCTGACCGTGGATGTCAAATCCCAGGCTACAGTGGACAAGCTGAAAGGAATTGGTGCGCTAGGCAACATGCCGGTCCGTTCCTTTCTTGCACATGGGAAAAAGACTACTGCAGGTGTAATCAGCGACGTTGACCCCGAGATAAGTGAAAGCGATCTCTGCACGCTGATCAAATCTACGGTGCGCATTGTGGATGTTCATCGATTCGGCCGCTCAAAGTGCATTAAATTAGTCTTTGAAACTGAATCCCTCCCATCACACGTTAAAGTGGGCTATGTGAGACACCCAGTTCGGATGTATGTTCCAAGACCTGTTCAGTGCCACAAATGCCACAAGATCGGACATGTGAGCGCCGTTTGTCGAAACGAGGTCTCCTGCCGTCGATGCGGCGGTACGCATCCTCATGAAGCATGCGAGACGGAGACTGTCAAGTGTGCGAACTGCTCGGGTGCCCATGAATCGACGGCTAAGGACTGCCCTAAAATTCGGGATGAAAAACGTATACTAAAAAAGATGGTGAGAGATAACTCGACTCATCAAGAAGCGGCCGCGTCTATTCGTCGTCGCAAGCACCGTTCCCGACGCCGACACAAGGAATCGGAAGGCAAGCCTAGCCTGGATAAGTCAACTTCAGAGTTAACGTCAGCTCAGGTGCCACAACAGATTGAGTCTAATCCCGCTAAGAGTACTCTTGCTGTAATGTCGCAGACAGTGTCACAGGCCAAGGATCCGACAGAGGCTGTTGTATTACCTACCGCCTCTGATGCTGAGTGGCCAGCTGTACCATCAAAGGCCAACGCCAGGCATAATCCCAGTTTGGTTGCCACACGTACTGAAAATTCCAACAACCCCGACAGCCAGCAGGTAAAAGAAATGCTGAAACAGCTGGTTCGTTCAATGCGGGTGCTGCTCTCCAGCATCAACACACAAACAGCAAAGTTTGCTGTTCAGTTTTTGGACGCATTTGAGCCGCTCTTGGCGGCATTGCAATAATTCACAATGGCGCAACAAACTAACCCCACCTCTGTGACGATGCACTTGCGCCGCAGTGTTGTGATGCAATGGAATGCTCGAGGCCTGCGTGGTCGGCTGAGTGACTTCCGACAGCGGGTACAGAAGTACCGCTTTCCTGTGATTGTGATCTGTGAGCCCAACATGCCGGCTGCTTTCCGCCTTTCTGGATATGTTCTGCTATGGTCTAGAGAAGCTAACGAAACAAGCAAAGTGCTGGTATGTGTACGCCAAGACATTGCGCACGTCCGCCATGCTCTGCAGCCCCACAACACGAACCACTACATTTGTTTGACGTTAACCCTGAAAGGACGAGTATGTTCTGTAATTGGCGCTTATATTCCACCGAGAAATGGCTTGGACAAATCATATCTATTTTCAATAATCCAGTGTTGTGCAGCTCCTCGTATTATTGTGGGGGACTTTAATGCTCACCACCCTCAGTGGGGTAGTGCAATAATGAGCAACAGAGGAAGAGGCCTGGCAGACTTTATGCATACGCAAGATCTCGTCAATATAAACGACGGCTCACCGACGTTTCTACGCGGAACAACCTACAGCAGCTGCTTGGATGTGGCGTTTGTTTCCAGAAACCTCCATCCCTCCGTTTCTTGGTGTAGTGATGTGGAAACACATGGCAGTGATCACATACCAACGTACATATGCATCAAGTGGTTTGCACCTGCCACTTCACCTCGTGTGCAATACACAGACTGGCCCGCCTTTAGGGCAGCGGTGGAGACTTCCAGCGTGGACCTCCAGTCACCATCTCAAATAGAAGGACTCATTACTTCCTCTCTCAGTGAGAACACTCGCTATGTTAGTGTGCCGGTGTCAGTGTCCAGCATCGACGTGGAATTCGAGCGGCTTCGCGCGATCCGTCGGCGGGCTGAAAGGAAGTACAGAAGAACGAAATCCGCGCAAGATCTCGCACTTTCTCGCCGAGCTAGACGACAAGTTTTGCGTCACCTGGAGAGGTTAGGACGACAACGTTGGAGACAGTTCTGCTCATCACTGGATCCCCGTAAGCCCCTGTCGCGTATCTGGCATGTTGCGAGAAGCTTGCGCACACCTCCGCAAGAAAGGCACCCTTTTCGTGCCCTGGCCCTTTACCAACGCCGCAATGAAGTTGACGTAGCTGAAGATTTTTGTAAAATGGTTGTGGGCACAAACCAGGCACAGTTACCAATTTCAGAGGTTTTTGCACCACCTTCGCCGAATGATCAATACGACGTGCCCTTTACAATAGCTGAATTAGACGCCGCTCTTGCTTCTTGTCGGCATTCATCTGCACCTGGTCCTGACGGGATTACATATTCAACCTTATCGAACCTAGGCAAGGATGGTAGAACTGCACTACTTAATTACTTCAATGATATATGGGCTTCTAGTACTGTTCCTGAACACTGGAAAATTAGCCGCCTGGTTGCTCTTTTGAAGCCTGGAAAGCCTCCTCTCGAACTTACCTCATACCGGCCAGTTGCCCTAGCAAGCTGTGTTGGAAAAGTTATGGAGCGCATGGTGCTGGCGAGACTTGAGTGGTATCTAGAGAGTAATGATCTTTATCCGAATATGATGACTGGATTTCGCCGCGGACGCTCTTCCATTGACAGCGTCATCGACCTTGTGGCGACAGTAGAACACGAAAAGCGTCACCGTCGACTAGTAGCTGCTGCATTTTTAGATATAAAGGGAGCTTACGACAACGTCCTCCATGAAGCTATTCTTGATGGACTTGACGACGTGGGAGTTGGTGGCCGACTGTACTTGTGGATTGTAAGCTATCTCAGCGGCCGCTCTGTTTACATGACTACGCCTGAAGGAGATACTACCCACTTTCAGGTCGGTCGTGGAGTTCCACAGGGAGGAGTTCTCAGCCCAACTTTATTTAACGTTGCGCTAATTGGCCTGGTGAGTGAACTGCCAACTAACATCCACATCAGTGCATATGCTGACGACATCTGCATCTGGGCCTCTGGTTCGACGCGCCCACAACTACGTGCGAGACTGCAACGAGCTGTGTCATCAACATCGATGTACTTACGGCGTCAAGGTTTATTTTTAGCGGCAGAAAAGTGTGCAGTGATAGCGTTTACGGGAAAATGTGTCTGCCGCTACCCGATTACCCTTCATGGAGTCGTAATACCATACGTCTCCAGGCACAGATTCCTGGGAGTAATTATTGACCACCGACTATCTTGGTCGAAACATATTGCTATGGTGAAGAAGAGGCTAATTAATTTTTGCCATGTACTTCGTTACATAGCTGGCATCAAATGGGGTCCAACTGAGCGCTCCTTAATACGGCTTTACGAGGCTCTGTTTGTTGGCTACATCCGGTACAGTCTCCCAGTACTTTCTAGTATGAGCATTTCCTGCTTGCGGACTTTAGAGAGCGTGCAAGCGCAGGCACTGAAAATATGTCTTGGACTGCCCAGATGCACCTCTAACAAAGGCACAATTGAAGAGGCACACGCTCGCCCAATGTCCATATACTTGTCACACGAACCACTTCGTGTATATTTACGAGCACTTACAAGACACCGTTTTCACCCACTCAGCAAGATTCTGGATGAGAGGCCGGACTGCAGTTTTACAACTGCACTCCGCTGCCATCAGTCGCAAGTACCGACAGGATATGCCCTCCCATATCGTCCCACCCAACCACCATGGACGATGGATAAACCTTTGGTGCACCTTCGTGTTCCCGGAATACTAAAAAAATCTATGGTACCAATTAGTGGACTCAAACAACTTACTCTGGCACACATCTGGTCAGAATATCCCAGTTATATTCACGTATACACCGATGGATCTGTGTCAGCACAGGCATCCGCTGCAGCTGTGGTCATACCAGCTCAGAAAACGACTCTGCATTTCCTTTTGGGACATAACTCTACATCAACCGCTGCCGAACTTGTAGCCATTCGGGAATCTATTCGCTATATATGTGGGGAACCACCTCAAAAATGGTGTATATTCACGGACTCGAAGACTGCATTACAAATTTTGGAAAACTTCTTACGCCACACTGCCTATCAGTCCCTGGCACTAAACATTACGGAGCTCATCACATCTGCCCAGCTGCAAGGCCACATGATAATGTTTCAATGGATTCCTGCCCACTGCGGCCTCCATGGGAATGAGCAGGCCGATGTTGAAGCGAAAAGCGCTCTCATCAATGGCTTCCAAACAGCAGTGCCTTTTTCAAGAGCGGATACGACGTGTCTTCTAAAGAGTTGTATGAATATTGCTACAGCGACTTACTGGGCTCAACCAGACGCCCGACACATGCGTCTAAGAAAGCTTGATCGAACATTTAAATTTACTGTTCCGCGTGATATTCCGCGTCATCAGGCATGCTTGATACATCGACTTCGTTTAAACGTGGCTTTCACGCGCAAGTACTTACATTTAATTGGACAGATGGACTCACCGGAATGTTTAACTTGTGGCATCCCAGAGACTGTGGACCATGTATTATTGGTGTGCACAGAGTATGCGAACGAAAGAAATGTGCTAGCTGCTTCCTTGAAGCGTTTAGACAAGAGGCCTCTGTCGGAGGAACTGCTGCTGGGCGCTTGGCAGGACAAGGGGAAGGGCATCCAGGCAGTGCGCGCTCTTTGCCGTTATTTGAGCGCCAGTGGACTTGATTCACGTTTGTAAAGCAAGCTGCTGTGTCTGTATATATATTTCATATGCCTTCTCCCACATCGTCACCCATCATGACCTTCTTTCTTCTCTCCTTCCCCTTCCCCAGTGCAGAGTAGCAGGCCAGATTTGAATTATTCGGGCCAACCTCTCTGCCTTTTCCTATCAATAAATCCATCTATCTATCTTCCTCATCTTCCTTCTCCTCTCTACAAGTAGAGCTTAAGCTCTGCTACGCCATGTCTCCCAATGACGTTCATCTACGTCCCCTTAACACTGAGCTCGCTCGGAGCGAGGATCGTGGCAGGTGTGAGTTACGTCACGCATGTGTCGAATTGCGGACAACGGCTAGGATCGCCACGTGAATACACGGTGATTGGTTGTGTAGAGAGCGTGCTTTTCTGCTCTCCTCGCGACCGGCCGGTGCATAGGTGCCACAGTCAGTAGATGAGTACGGTAGAGGAGGACTGCCCTCACAAGATAGCAATTATTGCGATGCGAGCACCCCATTTGGGGAAATCTTATCAACGCAGCGAAGCACCCAGTTTAGTCGCTCGTCATAAAGCGGTGTTTTCAAATCTGGGCCTCCCCCTCATCCACTCGAGATCCTTAGATACAGCGAAGAAAGTGATTCGACATAGCCACCAGGCACAGCCAGTTAGTGCAACATTTACGAACCGCAACCGCCAGAAGCAGCACCATTGCTAGGGAAATTGTTCTGTAGCTCTTTTCGCAGGCGTTTCTACGGCGCGCCTGGCGCACGTACTTGGCTTCGATGCATAAATGATGCTCACTCACCTGAACCGTTTTTGCTTTCGGCTGGAAAAACGTTCCTTTAGAGACCATCCGCTTCAAATTCCGTCTTTAGGAGCACCTGACAGTGATAACGTCTCCCTTCTGGGCACTAATCTACGGATGCAACAATGTAGAAAGCCTTTATTTCCACTCGACGTATAGTTATGCTGTTTTTTCCGTGCCCAATCGGATAAGATATTCAAGACAGCTGATTAAGGTGCCGGTCCTGAGTTAAATAGAATGCGCGGATTGGTCCCTGGAAATTGCCATTCCTAAGTCAGCTGAGCTGCCGATCATAAAACCAGGAATCGGTGTTGGCGAGAAGTTATTAAACGGTCCTATCAGACGAGGCTACCTACCACAGGAAGCTTTTGGGGTACCATCTTTATAGCTGACCCCGCAGACGACGCGTGTTTCCCTGTTCGGAAATGAGGTGATTTGGACAGTAACCGACATGAAAATTCCTAACCGCGTCTCGAGAGGCGCTTAAACAAATCTAAAATAGGCATATTTCTATGCTGCAGGGTTTTACAGCCGAAAGTAGCCGCAAAATCTCATCCCGCGTGCCACTGCCTTATAGTAACGCCAGCAGGATTAGCGGTAAGCATATCACACTAAAAATACTGCTGCTACTAGCGGCGCACAGTAGTGGCCACTATCTGTCTGCAGCGCGGGTACGCCGACGAAGCACTTTTATTTCTTCCATTTCGGCACTGAAAGCGACGGGCGGCACCCTTTAATCTTGGCGCCCATGGCCGGGCATGGATAACATAGGAGGCTATGCTACTACACTCTGTGACAAGCAAAGCGTCAAAGAAGTCATAGCTTTTACTAAATAAACTTCCTCTTAATGTACGGGTGACGCCGCTTGCGTAGTCTTGTACACCGGGCACGAAGCATACTGCACCAGTAAAGCAATGTATTGAGCCTCTAAGAATGTAGTCGTGTGACACAGCGGTTCCCTGTTCCTTTCGTTCATGTACTTTGTTTATGCTCCTAATACCCTTTTAACTATCGGCTGCACACTGCAGGGTGCGAGTGAAACTCACTGACTGCACTGGCGTTTGCAGCACTGGCCTATTTTTGTTTTTATTCATCATCATCATCATCATCATCATCAGCCTGATTATACCCACTGCAGGGCGAAGGCCTCTCCCATATTTCTCCACTTAACCCGGTTCTGTGCTAGCTGCATCCACTTGACCCCTGCGAACTTCTTAATCTCATCCGCCCACCTAACTTTCTGTCTCCCCCTGCTACGCTTTCCTTCACTTGGAATCCAGTTTGTTACCCTCAGCGACCATCGGTTATCCTCTCTTCGCACTACATGTCCTGCCCATGTCCATTTCTTCTTTTTAATTTCCACTAGAATGTCATTAACTTGAGTTATTTCTCTGACCCACTCTGCACGCTTTCTATCTCTTAATGTTACCCCTACCATTTTTCGTTCCATAGCCCTCTGGGTTGTCCTCAACTTAAGTAGAACTCTCTTGGTTAGCCTCCACGATTCAGCCCCATAGGTGAGTACAGGCAAGATGCAACTGTTGTACACTTTCCTCTTGAGCGATACCGGTAAGCTGCTAGTCATAATCTGCGAGTGCTTGCCAAATGCGCTCCATCCCAGTCTTATTCTTCTTGATATTTCCTTTTCATGGTCTGGATCTGCGGTTACTACCTGTCCTAAGTAGACATATTCGTCTACTATTTCCAGTATTTCGCTACCTAATGTAAACTGCTGTTCCTTCCCGAGGCTGTTGAACATTACCTTAGTCTTCTGCATATTGATTTTCAAGCCTACCATTCTACTTTTTCTGTCTAGGTCATCAATCATTATTTGCAGTTCATCCCCCGAGTTGCTTAGCAAGGCAATGTCATCAGCAAATCGCAGATTACTGAGGTATTCTCCATCTACCCTTATCCCTAACTGCTCCCATTCCAAGTCTCTGAATACTTCCTCTAAACAAGCTGTGAATAGTACTGGGGAGATTGTGTCTCCTTGCCTAACACCTTTCTTTATGGGAATTTTATTGCTTTCTTTATGTAGAACTATGGTTGCTGTGCAGCCACTATATATATCTTCCAGCACTTTCACGTACGGCTCGTCTACCCCCTGATTTCGCAATGCTTGTATCACCGCCGAGGTTTCAACTGAGTCAAATGCTTTTTCGTAATCAATGAATGCTATGTATAAGGGCTGGTTATATTCCGAGCATTTTTCTATCACCTGATTGATGGTATGGATATGATCGATAGTAGAGTACCGTTTCCGAAACCCTGCTTGATCCTTTGCTTGATTGCAGTCTAAGGTTGTCCTGATTCTATTGGCGATTACCTTAGTAAATACCTTATACGTAACAGACAGTAAGCTGATTGGTCTGTAATTTTTAAGGTCCTTAGAGTCCCCTTTCTTGTGAATGAGGATAATGTTTGCATTCTTCCATGCTTCCGGTACCGTCGATGACACCAGGCACTGCGTATACAGGGTGGCCAGTTTTTCTAGCACGATATCCCCCCCGTCCTTCAGCAAATCTGTAGTTATCTGATCCTCTCCAGCTGATTTCCCCCTTTTCATAGTTTCTAGTGCTTTCTTGACCTCGCCCTTCGTCACTGGTGGAACGTCTGACTGTTTTTCCCTACCGCCAATCTCACTACGGTCCTGACTACTTTGGCTACTGTAGAGATCTGTATAGAACTCCTCGGCTACTTTGACTATCTTGTCCATATTAGTGATGACGTTGCCCGCCTTGTCCCTTATCGCATACATCTGGTTTTTGCCTATGCCCAATTTCTTCTTTACCGCTTTAAGGCTTCCCCCGTTCTTTACAGCATGCTCAATTTTCTCCATGTTATACTTCCTTATATCGGCCACCTTGCGCTTATTGATTAGCTTTGATATCTCGGCCAATTCGATCTGGTCTGTTGGATTGGAAGCTTTCATACTCTGCCGTTTCTTAATCAAATCTTTCGTCTCCTTAGACAGCTTACCGGTATCCTCTTTAACTATCCTACCGCCTACTTCTACTGCGCACTCAGTAATGATATCTCTGAAATTATTGTTCATTGCCTCTAGGGTAATGTCGCCATCCTCAGTTAGAGCTGAAAACCTATTCTGTAGCGAGATTCTGAACTCTTCTGCCCTCCCCCTCACCGCTAATTCGTCGATGGGTTTCTTTCTTACTAATCTATTGCGTTCCTTCTTCAGATTTAGGCTAATTCGGGACCTCACCATCCTATGGTCACTACATCGAACTTTCCCGATTACCTCTACATCCTGCACAATGGCGGGGGTTGAACACATTATGAAGTCGATTTCATTTTTAGTCTCTCCGTTAGGACTTTTCCATGTCCATTTCCGGTTCTTCCGTTTGCTGAAGAAGGTATTCATGATTCGTAAGTTATTGCGCTCTGCAAACTCAACTAGTAACTCCCCCCTGCTATTCCTAGAACCAATGCCATAGTCACCTACTGCCTTGTCTCCTGCCTGTTTTTTCCCTACCTTGGCATTGAAGTCGCCCATTAGTACAGTATACTGCGTCTTTACTTTTCGCATTGCCGATTCTACATCTTCATAGAAGCTTTCAACTGCCTGGTCATCATAACTACATGTAGGTGCATAGGCCTGTACAACCTTCAGTTTATACCGCTTATTAAGCCTAATTACGATGCCTGCGATGTTTTTATTCAAGGGTTGTGCAAAGACCTCGGAGAGTGGGTCATAAAAAGGCAGGAGATTAGAGGGGAATACAGAATTTTATGCACGTGTACTGACCGTCCGTAGATCAGTTACCTGCGGCTGTCTTGAACAACGCGCCTTCAGCAAAATCTTGCCGTGGGCGTTGATGAAATCCAACAAAACGTGTCCGGCCGTTCGTGCCTTTGTTCAGACGAAAAACTTGAGCCGCGAATACCGAAAACAACTTTCTTAAGCTGATAATGTGCCCTTGCCTTTCTTGACTTCTCGCTGTCGACATGGAATAGAGTGTGCTGCAAATAATATGTAAATATAATATCCGCAGTCCCCATATCGCTGTCGACGCCACAAAAAGAGATACCTATCGAGAGCGCATGTTTTGCAAACTGCTGATGTGGGCGGAAAGCAGAGCTTCAAAGAGCCCCTCCCACTCTCCACTCTAAAGCGATGAAGCGATGCTGACGGCGGTGTCTTTGAGCAGGTGGCCCACCGACTTCGCATTTCTAGACACAAATACTTTAAGGTTTGTCTTTCCCAGGCCTCTTTTTTGTCGTCACACTTCCCGTGGCCGTGCCTTGTAAGAAGAAACATTTATTTATGATACCTGCTTTCGGCACTCTTTCATGTAGTATGTGGGATAGGACGTGTTTGGGAGTTCCTTGTTTTCTTCCGTCTAAAGTCAGACTACTATTTTGGAGAAATCAGATTTATCTTGCCACACAGCACACCAGCGCAAAAAAAAAAAAAAAAAAAAAAAAACTTTTATGACTATACATTTTTTCTGTATTCGCATATTCAAGGCTGGACACCTTACAATTGAGGTGTCATTACGGGTGCTACGCGAAAGTGGTATAATGGTACCACGTTCAAGAGACTGAGTCCAGCGTATTATTTGTAGGCAATCCAATTCACAATATATTCATATCGCAATAGCAAATAAAGTCTACCTGTACTATTAACAAATGCCACTCCTCTCTCTCGTTATATAAGGAATGCTTCCTAGTCATAGTGATGAATTTCTGCGGATTTAACAAACGAAAAATGTATGAAGAGGGTTCTTCAGGCAGTCGTGCTTGCTTTCCGAGCTTTCTAGTAGTTCGTGCGTTCAGACTGACGCGTGCCGATGATCAGCCGCTGAAAAATAGTTCAAAATGACGCATATCCGCAAGTGCGTGATGGTTGACCGCGCGGCGCCGATACGCTCAATCTCAGCACTTTCGCTGAGCGGTATGCGTTTTCGGACGAGTTGGGCGCGGGACACATAGGTTCCACTTTTTCAACAAAGAACGGACAGCTTCCTGTCCTGGCCAGTTATGCCCATCTGTCTTCTGACTGCGTAAATCAGGGGACTCAAACATGCAGCCCACGGAGCTGTGTGACGCGGCACTCTAGCGCAAAAAATGTCAGCCCTTTCTAGAAAAAAAAAAAAAAAAAAAAAAAACAAGAAACAAAAAGCGTACCAGCTTTTTGAAACAGCTATAGCACTAGGCTCGTTTTTTAAATTAAAATCAACCAAAATGTCTCATCTCTTGACTGTGCAAGTTCTTTGGAGAAATAGGAAGAGGCACTGTCCTTTCAATCGGCGTGAGCATCAGATGGATGTCAGCTCCCTTCAACAGCAAAACGTTGGACAGCCCATCCTCAATGTCATCTGGGTATACATTGTAATTTGAGTGTTAAGTTACGAACTATGCCCTTTCAGTAGATCTCGGCGAGCAGTCCTGAAATGATGACTGTCGTTTACGCAGAAGGGCACACCCACCATTTTTATTTTTTACGAAGAATGGTAGAGTGTGGCCTGGGAAAGATCTGCATTGGCTGGTTTATTATTTTACTGCTGATATGATCATTGTTTTAATTTGTTACTGTTATATTAATTGATTGTATTGTTATTATCTTCATTCCCCGGCTGCTTTAGATCACGAGGGACGAAACTTTCTGAGTGAAGGCATCAAAGCACCATACGTTTGAGACTTGTAAATAGAGCGACCAGTTAAATCTGACAGGAATAGAATCTACGGCGGAAAATCTTCACATGCTTTCAGCTTTATGCTCTAGAACCGTGTTTTATGGTCACGCAGTCACTTGACGAAAGTGACTGTGCGTTGAAGCATTTTTTTTTCTCTTAGAAGCAATAGTAAGTAACAGTGAACAGTGGGGCAAGTATGCGTATTTTTCTGCAGCAGGGTGTAAAGTGTTGACAAAGAAACGTTTCAAATGCCAAGGCACTAGACGGCGCATAGGGGTTCTAACATTTCAAACCTTGTTGCGTTCTTTTTTGTTCAATGTTTTGTTTTTCAGCGGACACGATATATTGGATGCGCTATATTTTATAATGATGGTCACGCCCCCCTCTTCCCCCTCTCCTCTCACTGGACATTAGGCAACATTATTTGCCTTATGAAAGGCACATCTACGCCTACTACCAGCCTGCGCACACCACACTTGTCAGTTTCAGTTAGACATGGTGGGAAATATTGTTACGAGGCACGTCGAGATATTAGTAGGCGATGGTACGTCGTAGCCGCAACAGTTCACCGTCAGGGACACACTCACAGGAGAACCAGACGTAGCTGCAGCGTCGTCTTTTTCTACTAGCCCAGCACTTCGTCATCGTCTCTTTCACTGCGTACCGTAACAATACCCCCCCCCCCCCCCCCCCCCCCCCTTCCGCGGAAGAAGCACTGTCCCGGTGCGTAGACTACACGGGTGAAGCAAAATGGCATGTCCGGTTTGGGTTTGTCCAAACCTCTACATATGCACTTGGTGCTCAGCTGGAGACTTTAACAAGGTGCAGACTTCACTACTTCGTCGGGCGAGCTGAATTCTTGAGTTTTTCTGCAGCCTATCGCTCCTCCCTGGTTGTTAAACAAGCACACGTTGGGTGAAAAGTTCGTAGCTCACAGGGACTGTCTTTGATTAGTACAGGGAGACCCTTATTAGGACCCTTTGGAACTTGGTAGGTCTTCAAGGCTGACCAATACACTCCTTCTGACTGCCTAATATTTTACAACTCTGAAGATGTCGGAAACACCAGATCACACTGTTTATAGGGATATCCTTTGGTCTATGGCCTAGAGGCTCCTAAAAAACTGCGTAAATTTCACCGGGTTTCTTATTTAAGGAGTTTAGGATAGTAATTAAGCTGCATAACTTTGTAACTTTATTTTATCTGAAGGCATTAAAGAGCATTTTATTGCATAATGTAACGGCAAAGTGTTTATGTTAAAGCGCTAAAAGCACCAAAAAAAGGCACACTTGTGCCCGGCGGTGTTAGTGCACGTTAACGAAACCAAGGTCGAAATTTCTGGAAATACGTGACCCTCATAGCCTGGCTCGCTTTGATCCGTGAAGGTCATAATCCAAACTATACTGTCAACTTCTGAACGTTCTGAATTCGCGATATAGCGACTGCCGAGTATTTAGCGGCGCTTGTGATGCTTTAGGGCACTATAACCTCAGGGCTCTGTCAAGACGCTATTGTCTGTTTGGGCTTTCATTGGCCGCAGGCAGGTAGAATGCTGTGAGAACTCACATTTGCCGCTTTTTGCCGATGGTTTTCCAATAGTTTTCAAGTGGTAATACCGAGAAAGTATCGGCCCAGGAGTTGAACTCCACGAGGCTACATGTCGAGGACGAAATGTCAGAAGCCACCGTCATGGGCGGTTCTTTTGGAATGGGAACAGAACCCACTGGCGACGTTTCGAATGCCGAATCAGATAGCTACTCTTTGGCCATGCATACGCGTTTGTGCAGCTTGGTTACAGCAGTCTTTCTAGATGTTTCCGGTAGTCCTTCACGTAATGTCGCAGAGAGAGTGGTAACGGTTATCTTGGCTGATGTACTCGTATAGAAGACATATCCTTCAAAAGCTTGCTATAAGCTTTGCTCTATCAAAAAAAAAAAAAGGAAAAACGGCCAAACTTGACTAAAACGATTCAATTGCCTCCCTACAGGAAAGGTATACGTCCAATTATAGCATACGCAGAAGTTGTATGATGCTCTCTTACAGAAGTACTTGAACGGAAGCGGGAAAGATTAGTCTTTTATATGCCGTAACTATTGTCCGAACTAACACGGTAAGGAATTGTTAAAACAGTGTGAATCAGAATTACCGGAAGTAATAAGTGTGTGGTATGTAGAGCTTGGCAGTTCTTTTTTCAGGCTTTTGAATGCGGGCGCATTCACTAGCATAATCTAAAACGAATAATTTTAGGCCTAAATGAATAACGCGAATCAGTGTCGATGAAGTGCAACGTTCACCGATATCGTATAGATCAAGCAGTTTGCCTTTAAAAGGCTGTTTTAGAACTGTTTAAGATTGCTGGAAGATATATGTTTCGGAAATGTGAGTACGAGATATCGCCATCCCTTTCAAAGATTGGAAACCGCAACAGTACAGAATGCCTCATTCAGCCTGGCCTGCAGGCGAATCCGATTGGCTGAGTGTTTTATTGCGAAAGCAATACTACTCCCATTTTCAGCCATTCGCATAGCCATGGTCGGTAGGCACGTTTGACCTTTAAAGACCGTAGATGAGTGTGACGCCATACCAGCTGCGAGAGTTGGGCTACCAAGTCGAGTCGTCTTGTGGCGGCGGTCGGTAGGCACGGCGCTCCGCGGATGAGATGATGACGTCACTGTGACGTCATTCCAGCTGCGAGAAATGGGCTACCAAGTCGATTCGTCGGGTGGCGGCGGTCGATAGACACGACGTGCTACAGCTGGAGCCGCGCTGCTACCGAGTGGAGCCGCTGCTGTCACCTCTTCGCTCGCAGTTGAGAAGAGGAGGAGGAAAACGATGGGTATATAAATGCTCGTGCTTGCTCAGCTGATGCACTCGCTATGCATCCTGATAAACAGAAACAGAAATCACGCCGTCTCGATGAAGCCAGGAAACGACAGCGGGCTACAGAGACAGATGAAGAAGGGGAATCGCGTCTAGCTCGACGGCGCGCTCAAGATGCAGCTAGACGAGCGCGTCGTGCTTCTCTTGAATCGTCCTCAATCGGTGACGACTCCGAATGGAATGTAATGGACGCTTTCAACAGTGAAGACACTTTGTCGTCGTGTTCACTCTGCAGTCAAGGACGTTAGAATGTACCTAGGCGGCAACGACGCGTTCAGGAAACAGAAGAACGACAATGAAACTATAGCGCAGACATGCTATTATTGCTTTCGCAACCTACCGGGCTTATCTAAAGCTAAACCCCAGCTAATATTTTTAGAAAAGATGCTCCCTACTTGTAAGCACAGGTGGCGATCATTTAGGCTAAGGGTCATTTCGGTGCTTATAATGTGGAACGCATGCATTCAAAATAAATGCTGCTTCCAACAGCCGAAACGAGCGAGGCTTACCGATGGCAAAGGTTGCTTTCCCACAGTAAGAGTAGCCTTGTGGTGAAACAACATTCAAGTTTTGCATGGAAAGGCTTTCAAATACTTTATGTAGCCGCCTTATAAAGAGATGGTCGCTGTGTAAATCTAGCACGAGCGGCGCCTAGCGGAGTTCAGTGCGTCTCACGATGGCTTCACATCGACAGAGCCTCTTGTAAAAGTGTGCCACGAAGAGAGAAGTTGTTTGCACCTATTTTCTCGCATTTTCCTAAAAGATGAATTTACTACTATTGCTTTGCCTTGCGCCTGTGGGTGCGTCGCGCGGCGTACGAAAGCAGTGGCTGCAATTATTCTGACCGGCGGGAGGAGGGCTGCCATATCCCTCGCAGTGACGCGATGCAGGAATTCTAAGAAGGAAAGAGAACCTTCTTTTTGCTCGCCTGGCAAGATCGGCGTTACCTTACTGAGGCGACTACGGAGACGCTGCTGATTCATTGAATGTGATAGGTCTCCAAACAAAAACGTTGAACGGAGAAGGGTGTGACAGGCTTCGATGCCAATTTACATTGCGAGGTGTTCTGAGATTTTTTAACTGGCTGGAGCAAACCAAAGCAGCCCCCTCCCCCCCCCCCAAAAAAAAAAAAAACAAAAAAAAATCGATAACCATTGTTCGCATATGTGAAATATGCCTACCAGGCTTAAGAGGTTGAATGAGCAGAAAACTCTGCGAGCCTTAGTGAAGGAGGTGCTAGTTACAGCTGATAATTTTATTCATGGTGCAGCTGGTCGCAGAAAAGAGCACGGAAACTATAGCTGGCGAAACCGTAACATCCCACTTCACATGCGACATGGAACGTTGAACAAAAGATATAGAAAAGAAAACCCTGCAACGTGACATCTCAGCGCCGTAAAATCACCGCATGCACTACGTAAGAATGCAGTTGTAGTGTGAAGCTGATCTAGCATTTAACTGCGATGCACATAGGGGAATGTTATTAAAGCTAAAATGCTTCGACGGTTGGTAACATGGCTCCTACATCCTTGGTGAAATATTTGCAGAAAACTCTCTCTAATAGGGCAGCTTTAGAAAAAGTACTAAACAATATTTCTTCTACGTGAACGATGCCTTATAGCATTTCGAGGTTTATGCGTGCTGACTTATGAAAGTATCATAAATATTTAGTAGTTTCAACCTACTCTACTTCTCTAACTTGTTTCCCACTCCTTCGCTTTATTATCCACCTCTGCGACTTGACATCCACCTCACATAGAAAAGTCGTATTCTCGCTTGAGCAATGTGCATGGCATGATCGAAATATTTTAGGAGGCTTTAATGTTATACTGCATAATTAAGCAAACATATAACATGAATTGAAAAACCTTTCTTTTCTTTTTTTGGCCCAGTTTCAATCGTGCCAGTGGCAACAGAATTGACAGAGACACAGGGTAGTATTTCTGTTCCGAAGCGAATATTGCCGTGAACCATTCAAATCTCTGACTTTCTTTTTTTTTTTTTAATGGGTCCGGCATGCGGCCTTTAAACTGTGATTATAGCGCGTGTTCGATTATGTATCATGTTTTGTTTACAACCGTTTTCGCGAGACTTGGCTTTATCATTCCTTTGTTGGAAAAGGTGCTTCGAGATGTATCTTGAAAGATTCTAACCACGCGCGTGTATTTCTACAATGTTCCAGATTATGCTTACGACCGTTTCTAGTTTTCGCCGTGTTTAAATTGTGCTTTGACGAGTGAAACGGGCATTCGTAGTCCGACTACAGCCGAGCACGACTGCTGCTATCGACGCCGCCGTGATTCTTAGTTAGTTTGCGGGCGCAAGAGAGGCCCATAAAAAAGTTCATTGCAGTCCTACAACTATCTGTTCATTTGTCGTCTACGGCATTGTCACCACCACGTGACTATCACTTGAAAACGCAGCTTAGTTAAAGAGCTGGGAGTTAACCTCGATGAAAAAAAGTTTGTAAACACTTAGGCTTCGGCTTTAAGGATGGGATGCGACGGCAATAATGTCTCCTGCATGCTAATAAGTAATCCCTTAATTTGTGCCTGTGTTATTTCACACATAATCTGTAACATGCATTTTAAAGTGACAACATGATGTGAAAGAGCATCAGATATAGGTATAAATAGCTGCTTGAACCAAGCTGTTGAAAAAGTTTAAAAACTAGGCGATACAGACCGGCAGAGGGTAAGACCAAAATAACGCCACATAGTTTCCAAGGCGCCCTTCGTTAGGGGACCCGCTGGGGTGGCGCAGTGTTTTGGGCGCTCGAATACTGTTCCCAACGCTGCGAGATCAAATCCCGGCCTCGGCAGCCGCTTTTGAATGGAGGCGAAAAGCAAGGCGTCCGTGTGCTGTGCGATGTCAGTGCACGTTAAAGAACCCCAGGTGGTCGAAGTTTCCGGAGTCTTCCGCTACGGCGTCTCTCATAGTCTGAGTCGCTTTGGGACATTGAACCGCACAAACCAAACCAAACCTTCGTTGTGGGCTTACCATAAAAAGCAGAAGACGTGAAGTGGCGTAGTATGTGTTGTCTTCCTGTTTTTTGTTTCTTCTTGAGTCAGTCGTGGCGGTCTGTGTTTATTAGGTACGTGTTAGTGATAGCTAAAATAATAAATAATCGTCAAGTATTTCTTCTGTGCAGTGTTAATTTGTTGTATGAAGAGAATTGGCGTCTGCAGGTCAGGTAGCGGAATTGTAAAAAAGAAAATATGTTAATAAAGACAGCATGCCTATTTAAACAATCTCCCTGGAACGTTAGAAATCGTTCATTATAAATGGTCGGTGATAATTTGCTTAAAATACACATCATATTAAGCGAAGGTTCAAAGCTACGGGCTCATTATTATTCACATGTTTCACTGAAATGGTACATAGAGTTAAAAAAAAAAATGAATTGTTCGTTTTTGTTATTTTGTACGCTTTTAATGTGATGTCCTTTCTGAAAACTTAGTTTGTTTTGTGATAGGGGCTGGACGATGTGGTCAAACTTGATTTCAATCATTTGGGAGTAATTCTTGAAATTACTCGTGAAAAACGCCAAGACGCCGTCGAGTGTTGGGCACGCTCTCAAGTTGTGATTATTTTCTAAAATGAAATACCAAAAACCGTTATTGAGACAGACTGGCCCCCTTAAGCTAAATGAATTTGTGAGTAAGCGCAAAAACGAGAAGTATGACGGCAACACGAAAGAATGGCGCTAGATTCTCAGGGGTTTATCGTGCAGCAGGCCATAGTACAGAGGGATGCGTGAGTCTTTGTTACGAGTGCACTAAAGCCAATCGAGTCCCTCCTTCAATGGAGTAGTCCCCTGCCGCTCAAAAACACTCGCGGTGTGAGTGAGTCCTTCCCCAAAAAGGCCTGCCAGTAGGGGTCTCACTAGCAGGTTCTCTTCTGGAGGAGGCCTGTAACATCGGATGCGGGCCAGAGAGTTGAAGGTGTGGAGAACAGCGTGAAAGTGTCCATTTCCTAACATATTTTACCTATTCTTTACTTCCTGCGCTGTCTCCTTCAGCTGGTGTTTATATCCGAAGGACTTTGTACTTGGGGTTAGCGTTTCCCTCTCTACAGCTTTGTCCATCGCGGTCCGACTTGGCGGCGTCCACTGCTAGTCTTGTCACGCGCAACGCAGCGCCCATAGAAAGCCCGTGGCTGCCCGTGGCGTTAAGCCGCCATCGAAGGAGGCTTCATAGCCTCTCTTTGTGAGTTTCTATCGGCTGCAGCTTTGCAGCACTGTTTCCGCACGTCTGTTTGCTGCGGCCGCGCTTGGTGCCCTGGGCTGTTCTCGCTTTGCCGATTTGCCGCCCGACGGGCTGCAAATGGTACGCTTGACACGTGTGAAAGGCGTAACGCGGGGTGGGTATAGTGACTGACAAAAGAAACAGACTCTCGAGGCTCTCGAGTAGGCCAATTTTCCCAGTCTTTAGGCTAATATATAAGTGCGATGTGTCGATCATGATGCAACTCAGCGCTTATTTTGCGTGAATTTTTGTATAAAATATCAAAGAAATATTTAAGGAAGCGATGTGCACCTTAAATATGATTTTCATGATCAGTTCGGCTTCATCAAGGGCACAACCGATCATGTCTATTTCTTTCTCCAGGTTTCCGCTAAACAGGGCAATAAAAACGAATTCGAAAATTTTACTTCTGTGAATTAATCGCAGCGTCTTGAAATTGCACGCCGCGCTTAAAGGGTACGCCGTTGGAGACTTCTTAAACACTTTTGCTCAAAATCGCGTACAATTTTATTCCATTAGAGTGAACTCTTCTTCAAAATTACCAAATATTTTTATTTCTATACAATCGTTGAGAATTGGCTTTAGCCATGAAGCGTCGAGTGAAATCTGTTTATCTTTCTCCATATCTTATGTACTCAAAGAGTGTGAAGCTTTGTTGAATAAATTTGACCAAATTGTTCAACTTTACTTACTGATGAACTGATTGCTTAGGAGAGCAAAGGAAATGTTTGCAGGAATGCAAGCAGTGATATTTAAAAGCTTATGTTTATTGTAATTGTATTGACAGAAATAGGCTTGCCGGCATAAATATTGAGAACACAGGGAGAACAGGACTACCGAGGCGTCGGTTCTGCATGGCCATCTCTAGCATGAAGTTTCACAATCTGTGCTTACACTACTGCCCACAGTGGTTGTTACACTTAAATATTGAAAAATGAAGATACTTTTAATCACTGATGTGGCTATGAACATATGCAAAGTACACTGATGGCCGTGGAAAATAAGGGCGAGCTTTAATTATCAAACGACTACGGACTGCGCACGTTTAAAAATGAGTGATCTGGAAGAAAAATTTAAGTGTAGTTTCTAAAATATTACCTAGGAAAATAGTGTACTCAGAAGGAATACTACTGTATGAGTCACAACTGGAGCAGGGACAAAACTAGCTAATTTATGGCTACCTCTGACCACCATGAACCGTGCCTTAGCTGAGTTGAAGAACAACTGATAATTCTGGCACCATCTAGACACCAGTTCTAATACTGAATGGAATGAGAAACACTGTTGTCAATAGATTTGTCAGATATGCGATACAGATGTGTAATCTGTGTATAGGTTTGGTTTTGTGGGGTTTAACGTCCCAAAGCGACTCGGGCTATGAGAGATGCCGTAG